>NC_142875.1:105787500-106412500 GCF_051225735.1 Oryctolagus cuniculus
AGCAGAAACCAGATTAATGCCGTAGTCTAATTTATCCATGGTTTTATTTTGTTGCTTATGCTTTTGGTATCGGATCTAGGAAACCACGGCCTAACTCAAAGACACAATGACTTATTTCTGTTTTTCTCCTAAGAATTCTATTGTGTCTAGGGATCCACTGCCTAACCCAAGGTCACAAAGATTCCATGGTTTGTGTTTTTCTTTCCCCCCTGAGAGTTCTGTACTTTTGGCTCTTAAGTTTAGGACTTTTACCTATTTTGAGTGATGTGTGTGTGTGTGTGTGTGTGTGTATGACGTTTAGCATGTGGATTTCCAGATGTCCCAGTCTCTCCCATCGAAATACCTTGGCATCTTTGTTGAAATCAGTTTACCATAGATAGAAGGGTTTATTTTTAGATTTTTTGTTCTCTTGCATTGATCTATTTGTCTGTCTTTATACTGGTACCACACTGTCTTGTTCACTGTAGCTTAGTGGTGAGTTTTCAAATCAGGAAGTGTGGATCCCCCAGTTTTGTTCTTTTTCAAGATCACTTGGTTATGCGTTCTTTGCATTTTCTTTTCTTTTCTTTTCTTTCTTTCTTTCTTTTTTTTTTTTTTTTTTTTTGACAGGCAGAGTTAGACAGTGAGAGAGAGAGAGACAGAGAGAAAGGTCTTCCTTCCATTGGTTCACCCCCTCAAATGGCTGCTATGGCCGGCGCAGCGCGCTGATCCTAAGCCAGGAGCCAGGTGCTTCCTCCTGGTCTCCCATGCGGGTGCAGGGCCCAAGCACTTGGGCCATCCTCCACTGCCTTCCCGGGCCACAGCAGAGAAGTGGACTGGAAGAGGAGCAACCAGGACAGAACCAGCGCCCCGACCGGGACTAGAACCTGGAGTGCTGGCGCCACAGGCGGAGGATTAGCCTAGTGAGCCGTGGCACCGGCCTTTGCATTTTCATATGAATTTTAGGATCACCTGATGAATTATTGCGACAAGACCAGCAGGGATTTCAATAGGGATTGCATTAAATCTAGATTTGGGAGGTATTGTTATCTTAATACTAAGTCTTCTGAGCCATGAACATGGAATTTAAAAATTGTATTTAGATTTTCTTTCAATAGTGTAATGATGTTTTCAGTGCCCATGTCTTACACATCTTTTATTAAATTTATACCTAAATATTCTATATTTTTGGTGTTATTCATAAAGAGATTGTTTTAATTTCATCTTAAAAGTTTCTTTTTAAATTTATTTGAAAGCTAGAGAGACAGACAGATCTTTAATCCACTGGTATACTCTTCAGATGTCCATAACAGCCTGATGGGGCCAGGCTGAAGCCAGGAGCTGGAGCTCAGTCTGTGTTTCCTGTGTAGGTGACAGGGATCCAAGTATGTGGGCCATTCCCGCTGCCTCCCTGGGAGTGCATAGCAGGAAGCTGAAATTGGAAGCAGAGCTGGAATCAAACCCAGGCACTCTAAGATGTGCTGGTCCCAAATTGTGTTTTCACTGCTGTGCCAAACATCTGCATCTAATTTTATCTTTTGAATGTTCCTTGTTAATGTTTGGAAATACAGAAATTTTTATATTGATTTTTATATCCTGAAACTTCGTGAACTTGTTTGTTCTAATAGTGGTTCCTAAGAATTTTATGCACAAAGATATGTCACTGTATATATAGCTTTACCCCTTTCTAATCTAGTTGCATTTTATTTTTCTTAAATAATTACCATGATTAGAACTTCCAGTACTAATTTAAATAGAAGTGGTAAATGCAGGTATCCTTGTCTTGTTTCTAATCTTAGAGGGAAAATATTCCATCTTCGAATTTTAATTATGATGTTAGCTGTGGGGTTTTTGTAATTCCTCTTTTTCAAGTTGAGAAAGTTCTCCCTCTATTCCTAATTGATAACTTTTTTTTAAATCATGAAAAGGTATTGGGTTTTTGTCAAATTTGTTTTCTGTATGTGTTAAGATGATCTTTTTGCTGTTGTCTTTTGTTCTAACATGTATATGTCTTTGTTTGAGCTGCTATAACAGAGTGCTATAGACTAGGTTGCTTATAAACAAGAGAGTTTTTTTCTCACAGTTCTAGAGGTTGGAAGTCCAAGACGCAGGTGCTGGCAGCTTTGGTAAATGGGGAGAACCTGCTTGTTGGGTTATAAACAGCTGTGTTGCTGGGTCTTCACATGGCAGAAGGGAGAAGGGAGCTGTTGGGGTCTCTTAGAAGGGCCCTAATCCCATTCGTGAGGGCTCTGTATTTGTGACATAATCACCTTCCCAAGTCTTACCCTTATAAACTATCACATTGAGAATTAGAATTTCAACATAGGAATTTTGGGGACATACAAACATTCTGCCTCTGTCCCACACCATTCATGTTATTCTTGCATGCAAAATGCATTTGTCCCATCTCAGTCATCCCCAAAGTTTTTCCTTCCTTCCTTCCTTCCTTCCTTCCTTCCTTCCTTCCTTCCTTCCTTCCTTCCCTCCTTCCCTCCCTCCCTCCCTCCCTCCCTCCCCTTCCTTTGGTTCACCCCCCAAATGGCCGCTATGGCCATGTGCTGCACAGATCTGAAGCCAGGAGCCAGGTGCCTCCTCCTGGTCTCCCATGCAGGTGCAGGGCCCAAGCACTTGGGCCATCCTCTACTGCCTTCCCGGGCCACAACAGAGAGCTGGCCTGGAAGAGGGGCAACCGGGACAGAATCCGGCGCCCTGACCGCGACTAGAACCTGGAGTGCTGGCGCCACAGGCAGAGGATTAGCCTAGTGAGCCATGGCACCGGCCATCCCCAAAGTTTTAACTCATTCCAGCATCAACTCTAAAGTTCCAGCGTTTAATCTGAATATCACCCAAATCAGATATGGAAGAGACTCAAGGTTGGTTTTTTTTTTTTTTTTTTTCATCGTGAGACAAATTCCTCTCTGGCTGTGAAACCGAACAATTACATAGTTCTGAAATACAGTGGTGAAGTAAGCATAGGAAAGACTCCTACCGCAAAAGGGAGAGAAAGAAGAGAGGAATGACAGGTCCCAGGCAAGCTCCATGAGATCTTAAGGTTGGAGATTACTATAATCTGTTGGGATGGATGCTCTGCCTTTCAGACCCACTGGGGCAAATGTCCTGAATTCTGGACCTGTTGTGGTTGACTGTGTCATCCCCAGGGCTTTCGGTGGTCCTGCTTTCATAGTTTCAGGATATGCCATTCTGCTTTTTGAAAGCAAGGTGAAAAACCCTTCTCTTTTTGCCCCTCATTTAAACCAAGGAGGCAACCTTGTTGATCTCCACATTGCTTTCAGTGTCCTTCTTCCCATGTCTTGAAGAATAGCATGTATTTGCAGTTGAATGTAGCTCTGTGGTCCCATCCTGTAAAATCCAAGTTCAACAGCCTTGTCCATTCCTTCCTGTCTCCTTCCTCTTCTGTTCAGACTGGCAGGTCTCCTGCTGTGGTGTAAGTTCATGGTTCATACCCATATTAATCCAGTGGTCACTTGGTCACACCCTTAGTGCTGTCTGCAGAATAGGTTTTCTCATTCTTTTCAATATGAGTCTTGAAAGACAGTGCATCTGTGAAGCAAAGGAATGAAGTTAAGCTTGGCAACAGAGAGAAGGAACAGCTCTTCATCTGTGAAAACATGGCAGTGGAGCTTGGTAAACTGGGGAAGAACCGATGCTCAGGAGGCCTTGGGCTTTCTTTAATCTGTTTACTAACTCTGATGCTCGACAAAAAATTGGTATTATTCTGTGCTTTGATCTTTTCCTGACTTTAAGTGGAAGATAGTGACTTCTTTCACCCGCCTGTTGGGTTGTGGAGGAAAAGGTTGTGTAAACAAAGAATTTTAGAAAATTTGAAGTGCTTCAGGTGTGTTCAACGTCATGCTCCCTGTCTGTAGTGCTGGCCTCTCTAAAGTAGGATGAAAATAAGAGGGGTCTCCCCTAGGTCCCACCCACAGCTGCTTACGAAGAATTCCTGAAGGACTTCCTTAGAACACTTTTGCTTGTCATCTGGCTTAAAGTAAGGTCTTGAGGACAGTGCGAAGTAGCAGAGCACACATGTTGTGCATATGCTCTATAAAGGATTCTTTTCTTATTTCCATTCCTTTTTTTAGTGGAAAAATAACGCATAAGCTAAATATTTATCTTAACTGTTTGCTTCAAATTCATCTTTCTAAAATTTTCTGGTTATTTTCAGAAGAAAAAACTGAATTCCGGTCACTCTTACTTTCTGTGTGTCTCTTTCTGTCTCAGTGAAGTAATATGACCAATGATGGAAACAAGAATCAGAGCTTGTGAATGTTTAACTGGGCACTTGATCTGAAATGTTAAATCGTCTTTATTATCTAGTTACATATGTAAAGTAAATAGGGAATCCTGAACCTGAAGTTCTTGATCCTAGGGTGTTCTGTTTTTCATTTCTTAGCAGCCAATCAACTTTAAAACATGAAGAAATAAAAACCAGAAAATAATAATAAATATTCCTTGGAGAGAGTTTCCAAACATGAATAAAATTTAAAAAGATAACAAGGCCCATTCATTGAGCTCAGTCAGGTACTGTACTTGATACTTTCCTACATTATTTCATTGTTGTTCTAATAACATCCAGATGAGGAGGCAACCTTTAATTTTCCATTTTGTAGGGAGGGACCCATGGCCTAGACAAGGTCTAAAAGGTATATGGTAAATTGATAGCATTGGCCAACCTTGGAGAGAAGGCAGGTGAGAGGTCTCAGAGATGGAAGTGATGATCAGAAAGGTCTTCAGCTTTATCATGAATGTTGTGAGTTTTTACAAGGACAATGTTCTCATCTATTAGTTGTGCAGATTTAAATGAATAATTTTAGTGCACTGAAAGAATAAGGATAGGAAGGCGCATTCCATATAAAGTTTAATCTTCCTTGACTAGCCTCTTTGTTCAGTTTCTAGTGACTTCTTCATCAAAATATCCACCTATGAGTATTTAAAAACTTTTTAAAGGTATTGTGTATGTGACTTAATTGGTATAGTTAAAATTATAATCAATACTTGATAATGAAGTATAAGGCAGTATTGGTCAAGTGCACAGACCCTGGAACCAGACTGGTTTTGAATCTTGGCTCCCCATTGTATGACCTTTCTGCTTCCAGTTTCCTCATTTATGAATTTGGAATAATAATAGTGCCTGTCTCATATAGGTGGTTGTGAGGCCTAAATGAATGATTGTCTGCAGAGTATTGAGAACTGCACTTAGCACCAAGTAAGAGCCATGTGAGGACTAGCTGGTATTATTTTAAAACTTAGCAAGCATTCTGGCAAATGGTTGTACATGCAGCCAGACTTTTTTTATTTATGTGTCTGTAAACATATATGTGTATATACACACATACACATATACATTCATATGGGTAAATATAGATTTATTTTCATCAAAATTGGATCAAACTATTTCTATTTTTATAACTTTGTACTCAAGATCATATTTTTTACATATAGCCTCTTCCCATGCCATTAAATGAAATAATGACTTTAGAACAAAAATCATTTGCATTTGATCTTAACTGTTAGTGAACATATGATAAAATAGAAATTCCTTGGGATATACTGAAAACCTGATGTGCATGTAGATGTGGATATCATGTACTTAAAGTATTTCAGTGGGCACTGATATGTTTTACCTAATGTGATTATTATTTGCCTGATTTGTTAAAGTAGTGATACTTGGCATTTTAAAATGTTTTTCTTCAGAGCCAATAGAATTTAGAATGCTGTTTTTAGAGTGTCAGTGTGAGAAAGACGCTTGGAATATGGTTGTTTATAAAGAAGTAAAGTGATGTTTAGAAAGTACCGTAATTATTAATTATTAATGAGATTATTTCTTCCACCACCCCTCTCTGACTTTTCAGGAGATGTTTCACAAAGCAGAAGAATTCTTTCCCAAAACAATGGACAGTGAAATGGATGACATGGACACATCAGATACACAGTGGGGCTGGTTTTACTTGGCAGAGTGTGGGAAGTGGCACATGTTTCAGGTATCTTCTTCCCTTGAATTTAGCAGGAGGGGTTTAGGTTCACTTAGTATCATCTTGCTGAGTTATATGAAGGGACTTCAAAGTTTGTGAAAAATACAATTTAAATTGTTTGGGGTATATACATTTTGAAATCCACATGTAGTTTTTTCATATTAGCATTTTCCCGTAAACTTTTTGAGAACCCCTTGTACAGTGCATAAGAAGAGTGCAGAACTTGGAAGAAATCAAACCTTAAGGAAGTCAAGTAGCATAACTAAGAGAAAAGTTAGAAATTTGTCTAGTCCTTTTCCTTTTCTTTTCCCCAGTTTTCAGAGTAAGTTTATTTAGATAAACAGCATGGTCACTGTGTGTCCAGAGGGTAAATGTGACTGAGAGTTGCTTGGTGTCAGTATGTCTGAGCAACTCCAAGTTTGATTTGGTGGACAAAGAGAGCAGGAAGGTCAAGTTCATAGTCAACACCTTCTACACTCTAGGTATTATGTTAGGTTTCATATGTAGACTTTCTCCTTCATCCTCACAGCAACTCTGAAGCAGGTGTTAACACTGTCTTACCCATCAAAGAAAGTGAGGCTCAGGGAAGTTAACATCATTTGTCCAGGGTCACTCAGATGGTTAAGCTCAGATTTGAACCCATATGCAAAAACCTGCAGTCTTTTTTTTTTTTTTTTTTTTTTGAGCCTCACCGAGCTATTTAAAAGAAAATTTAATTTAATTTGAGCCACTCAGAAAGCATGGTTTTTAGAATATTTTGTAAAAAGTATAATAATTTGAACAAAGGGACTATAACTGGTTGTTTCTTCACTGGAAATCCATAAATGATTTTCAGTATGCTGATCCTCCCTAAATGCTAGGGACTAGAAAAGGTGATCAGTAAGTTTCCCTCCTCCGTCCATTCCCTGTTTCTGTGACCACAATACCACCTCTGTGGCCAGGTCATTAATGTGAACAGCTGGTAAATAAAACTTTCTGGTTTGTCTTAAAGCCGGATACCAACATTCAGTGTTCAGTTAGCAGTGAAGATATCGAAAAAAGCTTCAAAACAAATCCTTGTGGCTCCATTTCTTTTACTACTTCCAAATTCAGCTACAAGATAGACTTTGCAGGTATGTTTTTTTCCCTAATAGTTGTGTGTTTTTAGTATATTGGTATGGTAAAATCTACTAAAAAAGCTCTGAAGTTCAAGATTAGATGATATATTTGAAAACAGTGAAGTAAATCCTTTTTGTTCACAAAAATCCCTTTAGAAAAATCCAGGAGTTAAAATCTTCTTGACCAACATTGCCTTTTGTTAAGGCATGTGTATATACTTCGTTGTATTGATGTATGTGGAGACTGTCATATATTTTGAGTTCATGTAATGCTTGTCTTCTAGGGACTGCAAACACTTATAGCTGTTGTTTTATTCATCATCACATTAGTCTTCTGAAATAGGTAGGAACCTTTTAATTTTAAAGATCGAACTGAGATGTTAAGTGAGAAACTCATAAATGCCTCACAATAGGTCAAGACCAGGTTTAGCTGAATGACCCTCCTCTTGGTGTGTTTGCCTTAAAACTGTTTCTTCAATGGAAAAGGCTTCTGCCATTTTCTACTTTCATTGGCTCTTTCACAGATTAGCCAGCTTGTCTGCCCATTGGCCCCACTTTGGATTTTATTCATGATAAATGGGCATGTTTTTGGTATTCCATGAAAAAGCTTATTGGATTCAGCCTCTTAGGTTTCACTGTTGAGTGCTCAGAGGCAGACAAGACCTGGATGGTGGAAGATTGCTGATGAGTGTGTACTTTGATTGCTATACAGCTTCGTTGTCTCTCTACCTATTCTTGCTCAGTTTCCATGAGTGCCTTTATGGCAGTGTTAATAATGTTTTGTGGTTGGGCAAGTTGGTAAAACCTTAAGATATTTCTGTGGATGAACCAAGGTAAAGGAGATTTGCCCAGTAAGGGATTGATACAACCAAATATCTCACGTGTGCCATCCCACCAAAGTTGTTGTTCCTGCTTTTTGTTGTTGCTGCTGTTAAGAGTTAAAGCTATTGGATTCTTACTCTTGAATAACTATGACTTTTTTCTTTTTTAACAACATTAGGCAAATATGCTGCCATTCAGGGAGTGCCGGCACTGGTCTCTCTGCTGTTACCTAGGTGGAAGGTGTTAGGTAGACGTTTTAGTCTCTTGTGCAAATGCTGTTTCGGAAGCAGTACTGAAGCAGAATAATACGTGTTGGACTTCAGGCTTCATGTAGATGATGAAGTTTGTCAAAGCAGCTGATAGGTCGTTCCACAAGCCACACGTTTCTGAAAGAAACTGCACTTTGTGGAAATTTCCAGTCAGAAAATACAGTTTATTAGAATATGTCATTATCAAAGAATAGAAGTCATATATATTAGTAATCCAAATTTCCCAACCCTGTGTGTAATGAAGCAGATTAAAAGGTGTAAATATTAGCATTTCACATATGCTGTTTGCAAATTTATTTGCCTCAGCCATTTGGCCTCTAGCCAACACAGGTTCTCACTATAAAAATGGTTAAAAAGCAAATTTAAAAGAAGGTGGTTGAAGAAGGTGACACCACAGGTCTTGCCTGTAGTAGCCCCTTTGTGTTCAGAGTCTTAGAGAATACAGAAAGAGCAGAACACACTTCATACCAGCATTTGCCTGGATGAGTGAACCCCTTTATTTTGGAATGGAATGATGGTAAATAAATGAGATAAACTGGCCAGAATCTTACATTAAGACTTACTACTTAACTTTGTGGGAATGAAGAAATGGAAGAACCAGACCTAGTCAGTACTGATACGGCTAAGGCATGTATGAAAGCAAAAGTGATACTTGTGGTTAATCTTACACCTAGAATCTTGTATATAAGTAGGTGTTGGGTCTAGCCAGCTTGTCTGTTGGGTTCAAGCATACAGTTTAAAGAGAAGGCAAGAAATGTTCAGATATTTGAAAGTCTGTGAGTTCTGCGAGTTTTCTAAGAATGATGTGTTTTTTATTTTTTCAAAAATTTTAGAGAAATCAAAATATGTTTTTCTGCGTAATAAACCAACTAGAGGACTTAGTACTGTCATTTCTATCTAGAATCCTGAACTTCCCTAGGTTTAGAACTCTCCTGTTCTGCTTTCAGTTTAACCTGACTGATGCAGAAGTGAATATTCCCTGCATGCTGGATAGTATGTGGAATTAGCATGTTCCTATGTGACCTTGGATCGAGCAGTGAAGCTGTGCCCCCTGGAGAGCACCTCTGTGACATGATACATAGATGGATGGTACAGAATCCTTAGAGTCAGTTACTCTCAAAGCTCCGTGTGTCCTGCTCACCTCATGGTGTGGCTGCTAACATTCCTGTGGCTTATCTGATATCTTTGTCCTTGTGTACAGAAATGAAGCAAATGAATCTCACCACTGGAAAACAGCGCTTAATAAAAAGAGCTCCCTTTTCTATCAGTGCTTTCAGGTATTGTAAAGAGAATAGGGGTGGGCATTCAGTGATCTTAACCTTGGTCTTGTAAATATTGAATCTCTCATTTGTTGATGAAATAGCAACATTATTATTTCCTGTCAATATTTCCTTTCCTGATACTCTTTTTCTTTCTCCTTGTATGTTTATATTTTTTAATTCTTCAGAACGGTTTGCATGGTAATTACCTAATGGTCTCTGCCATAAATCCTTAAAATAACCCACTGAGGTAAGTTTGAATTGTTCACTTGAAAAGACTTTCATAGAATCATCCAATTATCTGGACCATAAATCCCAGGTAATGGCCCACTTTTCTACACCTCCCTTGATCCCCATAGAGCAACCACTGCACATGCTTTTGAATCTGTAGTAACTAAAGGAGACCTAAAGAAGATGGTAGCACTGTGAGACAAGAGTATAGTTTTGTCTTCCCTGGATCTGAGTTATAAAGTTTCCTGTTTGCTCTCTCTGGAAGCTTAGACTGAGAAAAGGAAATATAAATGCCAGAAGAAAACTAATATTTGCTATTCATGTGAATGGAATTGAAGGAAAAAATCTTAGCAATAATTCCTATATTCTGCAATGATTCCTCAGGCAAATATTGAAATTCCTTCTGCTCAAAGAATTTAAAAGGAAACTGGCAAAAAAAAAAAAAAAAAAAAAAAAAACAAAGGTAACATGTGAATTGTAGGGAATGCCCATTTGTTCATTCCAAGAAGATATTTTGAAAGGATTAAAGAAAAAAATATTTTTAAGTATCTATCATTTTGTTTCTCAGAACTTGGCTTATATTTTAGCATCATTATTTTAAAATTATCCAAATAATTACATAGTGAATGCTCTAGGACTTCAGTGGAACACAAAGGATATTCTTTTCTTACTAGCTACATCATAGCCACATTCTTCAGTGCAAGGAGTATAGTAAAAAAATTACTTACCTTCAAAAGGATATGTAATCTGGGAGAAAAATAAGACATAATAATGGAAAATGGTATTGTAATTGTGTGTTGTTATATCTGATATGCCTTTGGTATGGGGAAGAGGCACAGGATGGGGTGAAGCACTTTTTTCTGTCCTAGACTAAATGTACAAGCATAGAAGGAACACAGGAAAGGGAATAATTAAACAGAGTAGAGGGCAATACACAGATAATAACCAAAAAGGAAGAATAGTTAGGGTAAACAGAGAGGTGGAGGTCGGTAGATGCTGACAGAGAAATCTTTATTGCTGTACCAGATTGAGCCTTTGTTACATGCAAGGCAAAGATACCTACTGCCTCTTGGCAAGGAGTTAATTAAAGATATGGGTTACATAAGAAGTTTTTTTCCATAGCCAAAAGATACTTTATGCAAAGTGAGAAAATGTTGAGAATATGTTTGTATTCATTATTACAGTTGAAGTGCTAATCACTGTAGTACAGGAAGTACTTGTAGGACTCTAGGGCAGAGAATTTGAATAGTTCATACTCATAATTAAGAAATGCAAATTAACACCAGACTGTTTCTTACTATTAGGTTAACAGAAACTCGAGTTTGATAACGTGCCTTTATGGAGAGGTTGTTGGAAATTAGACATTCTCTGTACTCCCAGTGAGGATGTCAGTTGTCTAACCTTCAAGGACAGCATTTGGGAAGTATCTGTCAGAATGGTGATACATAGGTGCTTTGATCCAGAAATTTCATTTTAAAGATGTTATTCTACAGGTGAACTAATGGAGACCTGTAAAATGACAAATGGGCAAGCTTTTTTTTCAGCATTCTTTACACAGTAACAAGTAGTTGAATACAAGCTAAATCTCATCCATAGTGGTCTGGCTAAATTATGGTATATCTATACAATGGAATTCTAAGTGCTTATGAAATAGGATGCATTCTTTCATTCAGCTTTTATTTATTAAGTGTTTACCAGGCTCTGTTGTAGGCTCTGGAAATGAGGATACTTTCTATGTACCTGTTACAGTGCTCCCCCAAATCTGGTTAGAGGAATAGCCAAAGAACCCCCAAAATTGGGTCCATTTGCCTGGCACTTAGCAAGCCAATTATTGACACAAGTGTGGGGGAAGAAAGTAGGAGGGTCTTTTTGCAGTTCTCAGAGCAAGGAGTTGAGCAGCTGTGGCTTAATTCCCTGACTCCTTGAGGGAACAAGAGCGGTGGATCTTACAGATTCAAATGGAGGTTGAGCAACACATGTTCAGTTAGAGTGTGGGCCTCTGGTTGATCCCTGGTTCTTGGGACCTTCCTTGGATTGGTCAGCAATAGATGGCTTGTGTGTTCTTCTGAAAATGCTGTGATGCAGAGTAGGCTTTGGCCCTTCTTGGGTAGATTGGTTATTGCTTTATTTGATTAGGGCTTAAAGTTCCTGTACAACTCAAAGTAGGGTCTAGCAGTAGTATTATATTAGTTACTGAACAGACAATTAAATTCTGAGTTTTGCAGTCTGGAGTCCTTGAAAGGCTGACCCTTGTACACTTAATTTAATGAGCTAATTTTTTTTTAAAGATTTATTTATTTTACTTGAAAGTCACAGTTACACATAGAGAGAGAGAGAGAGAGAGAGAGAGAGAGGTCTTCCATCTGCTGGTTCACTCCCCAGATGGCCACAATGGCCAGAGCTGCACCAGTCCAAAGCCAGGAGCTTCTTCTGGGTCTCCCATGTGGGTGCAGGGGCCCAAGGACTTGGGCCATCTTCTGCCTTCTCAGGCCATAGCAGAGAGCTGGATTGGAAGTGGAGCAGCTGGGTCTGGAACAAGCTCCCATGTGGGATGCCGGCACCACAGTTGGTGGTTTTACCCGCTACACCACAGCACTGGCCACTGAGCTAATCTTTAGTAAGGAGTTGACTTGAAATCACCACAGAGGAGTTGCAATCTAAGGGAGAGAGACTGGGGCCTGATAAAATCTGCATCAGAGACCTTAGGGATGGGGCTCCTTTTTATACTATAGGGAACGTTCTCATAGAATATACTAAGTAAAATAAAACCAGGCACAGAATATGTATACATGATGATACCATTTGTGTGGGCAGAAAACTTCACCTAAAGAAGTTCTGAAAGATTACCCAAGAGACTAAAAACAGTGAGTACTGTAGTCTAGGTAAGAAGTAAGAGTTGGACAGGCCAAGCATTGGAACAGAAGGGAGAGTCGGCACATCTCTTTATTCACATTCATTTTAGTCATATGTTGATTTCTTCAAAAACTAAGATGAGTTTAGAAAAAGTAAACTAAAGCTAGGTTTCAGATTTCTTCATTTCTTCCAGGAAGCCTGAGATGGCAGGGGCCGGGGAGACCTGTGTCAGGATCAGCCTTTCACTATTCCGTCTCCCAGTGTCGGTGTCTTCTTCTGTGGCCACATCCAGTGGCTTGAACATGTTTCATGGTTTTTCAGATTCGCTAACTGCATTAAGTGAATTAACTGTAGACAGCATATCTAGAAGAATAGTAGACAATAAACAGAAAAAGATTTAATTTTGAATTAGATCTTGGAGGATATCAAATGTATGGCTGAGGAGTCTTGATTTTATTAAATATGCAATATAAGTAAAAATATAAGTAAGTATAAATAAGACTTTCGGCTTCTCTCTTTTAATAGCAAGTTTGGTTGTCTTCTTAGTGATTTTCTTTGCCTAAAATCTTCCTTACATTTTAAAGAAATTTTTAAAAAATCAAGATAGAACTAAACAGCTGTTTTTGAAAATTTGATGGTATATAGTATTGGATATTTTTCATTAAAGTTAGCAGTCCAGCTTCTAAAAAGTAGTATCCAGTAGAAATTCAATAAATATTTTAAAATAAAGAAACCAAGGGCTACAGTTTATTGCATTTGTCATAATACCCTGAACATGAGCAATCAGCTTAGGAGGAAGGGCTGACTCACTGATAATAATTGTAGTTGGCTTCTAATATTTGTTTTATCTTTGCTGTTTGAAGTTACATCTGTGAAAATGAAGCCATCCCTATGCCCACACACTGGGAGAACGTGAATACTGAAGTCCCGTATCAGGTAAGCACTGCACTGACCATCTGTACTGTGGAGGAAACTGGAAAAGGCTGTAGTAAAGCTGTGCAAAATTCCTTTTCCAGCTTATTTCTCTGCACAACCAAACACATGAATATAATGAAGTTGCTAACCTCTTTGGGAAAACAATGGATCGCAACCGAATTAAAAGAATCCAGAGAATTCAGAATCTAGACTTGTGGGAGTTCTTCTGCAGGTGAGGCGACTTCTCTGACTCTTCTCCTTGCCTCTGAGCTGCTTGTGGTCTTAGCACGGTTCAGTGGTGCAGCGTGGATGTTGAAAGGTATTCGTTTTCAGTGCTGCAGGCGGCTGTGTTTCTCTGCACCTGGTCTCAGCACTGTGCTGCAGCGTTCTCAGGGAATGGGAGAGAGCTGCTTTGTAAGGAAAAGCCAGGCTTTGCTTGCAGAGTTGCGAGGCGAGCAGCTCTCTCCTTCCAGTTAGGTTGAATAAGACATCTCTGGAAGCATTTGTTTTGCTTGAATTTTTTTGTTTGTTTCGTATTTTTAACAATTGCACTGTTTCGCTTGTAGCCGTTTGCTTATTTTGTGTTAAAGAACACTTAAAATGTACCTTCAGATTTCCTGCCTAGCCCAAAGGTTATGGTGTAGATTTAAAACTCAGTCTGTTACCATGTTTAGGTTGGAAATGACCCAGTGGATTACTCTCTGTACTTAACCTAAAAGCAAGCCCATCCCAGATAACAGAGATGCTGTCCAAATTAGCCTGTTGTACTATATACTTTATATTACTTAAAATAAATGGCTTTATATACTTTAATTACTTAAAATAAATGGCTCTCTGACATATTTGGAAGTAATACGTGTGGGTGGGGTTTGATTTTAATATTTTTAATAAACACTGACTTTTTAAAGTTTTTATTCAGAAAAATTTCAAGCAGACATTAAAGCGAAGAGTCTAATCTAATGAACCCACATACCCATCATTCTGATTCAACGTTTATCACTGTCCACCATACGCAGGCCATCGCTGTGGTGGTTATTGCTGTTGCTGAGGTATTTTCAAACAAATCCCAAACTAGGACTCCTCCACTTTCACACCCATGAGAATCAGGCTGGCTTTTGTTTGATAACGGTGTGTGGAGTCCCTGACTGGTTTATATGTCCTGAGTGCATTCTGTGATTTATTCTCATTATAGTGTGTGCTAAAACAAGGGGCTTTCTGCTTGTGTTCTTTATAGTCTTGAGTCTTTGGATTAAGCCACCTTTTACTTTTGACAGCTGAGTTTGACTGAGTCTAGACAGTTTTATTCAGGTCTTGTTTAAGAAACGAGTCCCTTACATGAAGATAGATGCCTCTGTCTCCACTGATCTTATTCTCAGTGAACAAAGTATGTTTTTCTAAAATGATCTGATATACCCATAATTCATTTAAACTGTTCTTTATTTTCACTTCATTGGAAAGGCAGAGAGAGAAGGTGAGAGTCTTTTCATCCACTGGTACACTCTTGAAATGCCTGCAACAGCTGGAGCTGGACCGGGCCAAAGCCAAGAACCTAACCTCCATCCGGGTATCCCATGTGAATGGCAGGGGCCCAAGGTCTAGAGCTATCACCTGCTGCTTCCCAGAGTGCACAGCAGCAGGAAGCTGAATTGTCAAGAGTATGCAGGAATGTGTAGCAGAATATCTGGAGTGGTCGTGTGATTTTCTTCAGAATCCTTGGTTGGAATGAATTGATCTGGAATTGAAATTAGAGCATTAGCAGGGCCCAGACCATGCAGGGCTGTGTAAACTGAATTTAAGGGGTTTGGGCTTTCTCCTGGGATTGTAGAAAGCCATTGTAGGACTTTAAGCAAGAGAGAGATGGATCTGATTTACATTTTAGAAAACCCATTCATCTGGTTATATTGTGGAGAAGAGATTTAAGGTAGCGATTCTCTCCTGGGGTGATTGTGCCCAAAAAGGGAACATTTGATAATAACTGATGACATTTTGCTTATCACCTGGTAGGGTTGAGAGGTGCTCTTGGCATCTACTGGGTAGAGGCCAGGATTGCTAAACATCTTTCAGTGCACAAGACAACTTCTACAACAAAAAATTATCTGGCCCAAAATATGAGTTGTGCTAAGGTCTGACTTAAAGGGACCACAGCTTAAAACAAGAGGCCAGCTTTTTTTTTTTTTTTTTTTAAGGTTTATTTATTTATTTGAAAGTAGAGTTATACAGAGAGAGAAGAGGCAGAGAGAGAGAGAGAGAGAGAGACAGGTCTTCCATCTGATGGTTCATTCCCCAGTTGGCCGCAATGGCTGGAGCTGAGCCGTTATGAAGCCAGGAACCAGGAGCCTCTCCTGGGTCTCCCATGCGGGCGCAGGGCCTCAAGGACCTGAGCCATCCTCCACTGCTTTCCCAGGCCACAGCAGAGCGCTAGACTGGAAGTGGAGCAGCCGGGTCTCAAGCCAGCGCCCATATGCTGGCACCTCAGGCCAGGGAGTCAACTCACTGCGCCACAGCACTGGCCCCAAGAGGCCAGTTTTGGACATCAGTTCAGTAATTAAACTGAGACACACTGAATGACCTGAACCGAAGTGGTAGCTGCTGCAGTAGAGCAAAGAGGATAGCTTTGAGATATTAGAGATGTCGAATGACACGGCCTGGTGCTTGATTTAATGTGTATGGGTGGATAAGGGAGAGGGAATCCTAACTCCCAAGCTTCTGGCTTGTTTGTTGTAACTGACTAGAGGAATATGTGTAGGAGCAGGTCCTGGTCTAGAGATAATGGGAGGAGGAGGAGCTGTTAAATAGCAGTTAATTCACAAGTTCATGGAAAAATAGAATTAAAAGATAATTTTATTTTGATGCAAAAATTTTTAAATTTGTGTATAATTTTTTATAATATGCATTCTCCATGAACTTTTATTTTTATTTATTTGAAAGACAGAGTTACATAGAGAGGTAGAGACAGAGAGAGAGGTCTTCATCCACTGGTTCACTCCCCAGATGGCCTCAATGGCTGGAGCTGCACCGATCCAAAGCCAGGAGCCAGGAGCTTCTTCCGGGTCTCCCACGTGGGTGCAGGGGTCCAAAGACTTGGGCCATCTTCTACTGCTTTCCCAGGCTGTAGCAGAGAGCGGGATCGGAAGAGGAGCAGCCAGGACTAGAACTGGCACCCATGTGGGATGCTGGTGCTTCAGGCCAGGGCGTTAACCCGCTGCGCCACAGGGCCGGCCCCTCCATGAACTTTTTGAAGATCCTTTGTTATACAGGTTAGGAGCTTGTGAGGGTGGTAAAGATTAGAAAGGAAGGCTTTAGGATTGTTAGAAAATACAGGATTATAGAAATTATAGGAAAAATAAGAAAAAAAGGAAATTATAGGACTGAATAAGATGAATCCACCTGCTTACAGTGCATGTAGATAATGAAGAGAGCCGAGGACCAAACTCTGGAAGGGATGAGCCGAAGAAAAACCCAAGGAGAAACAGCAGTGACAGCCACAGAAAGTGAAAGAAAACCATTATGAAGGAAAATTTCAGGGAAAATGGAAGTTAAAAATAAATTTATTTATTTTTAATTTAAAAAATTATTTGTTGGGGCTGGTGCTGTGGCATAGAAGATTAAGCCTCTGCCTGCAGTGCCAGTATCCCATATGGGCATCGGTTCGAGTCCTGGCTGTTCCTCTTCCAATCCAGTTCCCTGCTGGAGCTTATTTGAAAGGCAGAGTTACAGAGAGGCAGAGGCAGAGAGAGAGAGAGGTCTTCTATCCACTGGTTCACTCTCCAAATGGCCGTAGCAGCTGGAGCTGGGCCGATCCAAAGCTAGGAGCCAGGAGCCTCTTCTGGTTTCCCATGCAGCTGCAGGGACCCAAGGACTTGGGCCATCTTTCACTGTTTTCCCAGGCACATTAGGAGGGAGCTGACTCAGAAGTGGAACACCCAGGACTCAAACCCAGGTCCATATGTGATGCCAGCACTGCAGGTGGCGGCTTTACCCACTATGCCACAGCCCCAGCCCCCCCCCCACAACATTTTGAAATCCATGCATATAAGGGATTTTCAGAAGTTCATGGACAATGGGTATTATGAAAAAAAAAAAAAACAACAAAACTATGCATGGATTTCAAAATGCTTTTGCACCAAAATAAAATTATTTTTAATTCCACTTTCCGTGAACTTTCTGAAGTTCCCTCCTAAAATGTTGAGTTACAGAGTTAAGGGAAGAAAGTCGTTTACACAAATAGATGTCATCTATCTGGTCACATACTGAAGATATGTCAAGTAAAAAAAAAATTGTGTGTGTGTATAGTACTTGCGAATTCGCAGCAGAGATTTATTTTTTAAGATTTTATTTATTTATTTATTTGAAAAGCAGAGTTACAGAGAGGCAGAGGCAGTGAGAGAGAGAGGGAGAGAGGTCTTCCATCCGCTGGTTGACTCTTCAGTTGGCGGCAATAGCTGGAGCTGTGCTGATCTGAAGCCAGGAGCCAGGAGCTTCTTCCAGATATCCCATGTGGGTGCTGGGCCCAACCATTTGGGCCATATTCCACTGCTTTCCCAGGCCACAGCAGAGTGCTGGATCAGAAGTGGAGCAGCCAGGACTCGAACTGGTGCCCATATGGGATGCTGGTGCTACAGGCAGCAGCTTCACCTGCTATGTCACAGCGCCAGTCCTGCAGCAAAGATTTTTGTTAACCTTGCTGCAAGCAGTGTTGGTAGTGGTTTTGTGTACAGCAAACATTGAAAACTATTTCTTAGAAGCTTCACAATGAGGAGGATAAGACTTGTGAGAAGATAAGCAATGTGTGGTCTGGGGCGTGTTTCTGTTTGTTGTGTTATGGGTTTTTAAATCTAATCGTGGAGATAATATTGTGATTGGAAAGAGCCTATTAAAGAGGAGAGTTTGAAAGGTAGAAGAAAGAGGGCATGGTAGCTGATGGGTTAAGACCTCTGAAACGGTGTGATGGGATGGAATTCAGCTACGTATGTCAGAAGGGAGGTAGACAGGTGTCCAGTTAAGCTCATAGGTAACTAGAGGATGGGAATGCAGAGAGGATTGGGTTAGGGAGCTCCTTCCTACTCCCGTGAGTTTCCTTGGTGAAATAAAAAGAGAAGTTACTTAGCAGAATGAAGTGGCAAGGGGATGAGAGGAAGGAAGAATGGAAAGGGGAGCTTTGAAGTGGCCACTGTGGGAAATAGGAGAGTTTCCTGGGGAACCATAGGATTCCCGTCACACTGAGGCTTAGCTGAAGCTGGAGTAAGTGCATTTGTAGTGGAAACCGTGGGCATGCTGTGTGACTTACTGCAGCAGTACAAATGTAAGAGCGGATAGGGGATGGTTTTATTGATCCAGTGCTTGGAAGGACAAGGCACTGTAAGAGCAGTGAAAGCCGCTGTCTCAGTAAGGATGTGGACTTAGAGGAGAGTCTGCACCCCAGCTGTGTTTCAGAATCCTCTGTGATGCCGTTTAACAAGTTGCGGTATCTGCCACCCATTCCAGAGCTCTTGAGTCAGAACTCTGTGTCCTGACTTTTTAGCTTTACAGAGTTCTGCAGGTAGTTCCTGTGTTCAGCTAGGATGGAGGCCCTCTGCTTTAAACTTAGGCAGACTTCAGTCTGGAGTGTGGAGCTGTGAGCTGTGCATGACAGTTGAGCCTTTTGGTTCTCTAATCCTTATGTGGGGGTGGTGACTTTGAGACCCCTGAAAAGCAGCTGCCACTTTTCATCAGTTTGAATGTGGGTTTGGGCAGATCAGCAAGATTGGGAAGAACTTAGTGTGGTGTCCACTACAGCTTTCCTTACAGTTTTAACTGAATTTCAACAGGCCCTGAAGTTCAAGTTGACCCTTTCTAGAACATCTGAGTTAGAGTCTGAGTGCCTTCATTTCTTGGCTGCCTTTATAGTGGGCACCGGAATAAACTGTGTTGCAGAGATGCACAGCTCTAAGCACCCCACCTTGCTCTGCCTTCAGCTGGTGTGTGCTATTGTGTGCTTTGTCCAGTCCAGTAACCAGGCTGCTTTTCAGTGCCTGCTGTGCCAACCCTCCAGGCTGTTAACTAACCCACAGTCCATTGATGGGATCTGACAGACTTGTTAAACCAGTATTCAGTTTAATCTGTGCTTGCAAAGTAGTAACAACATCCTGAGTTTCAGAGTAAATTCTAATCATTACAGACCATGAAGCTTGACATTAGAAGGAATGGAGGGGGGGGGGAGGTATTTGGCACAGTAGTAAAGATGCCACTTGGGATCCTGCATCCCACATCTGAGTGCCTCGGTTCAAGTCTCACCTCTACTCCGAATTCCAGGTTTCTGCTAAGTGCACTCTGGGAGGTAGCATGTGATAGCTCAAGTAGTTGGATCCCTAGTACCCACTTGGGAGACCAGATTGAGTTCCTGGATCCTAGCTTTGGTCCTTCACCAGCCATGGCTAGTGTGGACATTTGAGGAGTAAAATAACAGATGGGAGTCTCCCTCTGCCTGTCTCTCCTTTTTTCTCTCTCTGCCTTTGAGTAATATGAATATTTATATTTAAACTTGAAGAAAAACCAGTATGGATTCACAAATGACAAACTAACTCATGGGATCACTGTACTGATACAGTGGTATATTCTGTAGTCTAACTTGGTTTGTATCCAGCAGTTGAAAGTTTGTCCTGATAGAGATGAGGTAGAAAACTGTGTGCCCATGTTAGTACAGAGAGAAGTCCACAGGCTGAGGTGAGAAGGCTTTCACAGCGGGCGACTTCAGTGGCCTGTGTGCCTTCTTCTTGAGTTCTTCAGTGTTTTTTATCAGGAATGTGGAGTGAAATGTAGCAGCCTTCCCTATCACACTGAGGAAAGATTCCTAACCAGAAAGTGTACTTTCTTTGTTGTGTGAGTGAATCAGGCACCCAGACCTTGGAAGGTTGAAACAAGTGTTATCAAATATTTGGGTTAAAATAAGTATCTTTAATTTTTTAAAGGAATTTTTTTCTTAGTTATTAAAGGGACACACGCGTATTGTTTTAAAAAAATGAGATAGTATGTTAAGTTCTGTAAAGGAAGTTGGTGTAATTTGTTAGTGAATATGTGTTCTTCTTTTGAAGTAGGTGTTTGTTTCATGCACATCCTTTCTGATGTCTTGCTTAATGATCTGAAAAGACTATGCAGTAGTTGAAAGCGTACACATAGAAAGACTGCATGGTGCATTTCCCTCATTAAGAGCCAGAGCATTCACTAACTGTGTGTTATGTATACCGTCCATCCATCTGAAATGGATAGTTACTGTGTTGTTTCATTTTTACTTTTTAAATTACTAGCATAAAATTCGACTGAAATCAGTAAGCTTTGGGTTTATAAATCAGTTGTGCAAGTACAGCAAACTCTGAGATCTGATGGACAACACACCCATATAAGCAGCTTGATGCCATGGCTACAAAACAAATAGAGGTGCTGGTAGAGGTGGTGCTGTCTGATGGTATCAGGGCTCTGTTTCTGTTTCCTACCAGCATTCATAAACTAGAAAAGTGTCCAGCAGATTCTTGTGAACCAAAGACTGTCCAGCTAGGAGAAAGGCCTGGAAGCTATGCAGTATCAAGGGTTGTTCAGGGAATGCTGTCCATTTAACCTCTAGAAGAAAGTCTAGGCGGGTGTCCATAGTTATTTTTGGCTGTCTGTAGAGTTGTTTTATGTAGGAGTGACTAGAATTGTTCTGTGTTCAGGAGAGAATAAGTGAGACCCCCGTGGGAGGGCAGATTCGGGTCCTGTGTTGGGAGAGATGTGCATCCTTACAGCTGCAGCTGATCACGCGTACGTTGTGCCGCCTTGCAAGGCAGCGAGGGAGTCTTTGACACTCTGGAAGCAGATATTGGATAGCTGTCAGGGTGATGAGGAGAGCGTTTAGTCTTAAATCATCTTTTCACTGAAATATTTAAAACATGAAAATGTAGCACATAGTTTAAACACACTCACATATCTACTTGTCAGATTTAACATCTTAATACTCTTCACATTCACATCCTGTTTTTAGAAATGCAAAACATTGCAGTTACGGGTGCGTTGTTTACCCTGCCCCATCCTGCTTTCCTTCTTTCTTCTGAGATTGGTGTGGCCCTTCTTGTCCATATTTTATACATACATGTATATATATGCTTTTTTGCCATCTAGGTATGTATACCTATATACTAGTATTTGAGATATATATCTTTTCTTGTAGCATAATTTTTCCATCCAGTATTATTTTTCAAGAATTACTGTTTTAATGCACATGGATAATTCATTACTTTTTACATTTGTAATATAAATGTGGAAGATAAAAATATAAAGATCTAGAAACACTTTTGGGTTGTTTTCAGTTTTTTCTGTTACTGTCAGTCCTGCCATTGAATGTCATCCTTTTATGCCTTAGAAGGGGTTTGTCCACTGGGAAGAGGCTTAAACTGAATGAGTTACTGTCCCTTGCAGCCATATTGTTCCAGATAGTTCAACCAGCATTTCCCACTGTCTGGGGATGAGTAGAATAAGATGTGGCCCTTGCCCAAGGAATTCATTGTCTAAAGTCTCTGTGAACTTTGTATCATTTCACAGTTTGTAGTCTCATTTGCAGGCGTTTATAGTTTAACTGGTTAAGTCAATCCATCACCTTTGCTGTGGAATGGACAACTATAGTTTTGAGTGTAATTTCCAACCTTAAGTCTCAATGTTGACTAAAATTTTTTGATGAGATGATGTACGCTCTTTTGTCCAAGAGCATTTGAAATTATTTCTTTTTCTGGAGTTGCGTTGCCTTCTTTTGGTTTATAGTAAAGCAATGTTTTCTGTTTCACCATTTCTCTTGAACTTTGCTCCTTAGAAATTATGTGCCATTTATAGTATATTTTTGTGTGTGCTTTCTTGTCTATTTGTGTTGTTGTTTTAGGAAAAAGGCTCAGCTCAAGAAAAGGAGAGGTGTGCCTCAGATTAATGAACAAATGCTATTTCATGGTACCAGCAGTGAATTTGTGGAAGCAATTTGCATTCATAACTTTGATTGGAGAATAAATGGTATACATGGTGCTCTCTTTGGAAAAGGTAATGATAAGAATTCCAGGTCCAATTTGAGTCTTAGGAATTTCCCGTTTTGGAGATAATTGCTTGTTTTTTGCTTTCAGGGATTGGGTGGGCATTAGGTTAGAAGTTCCTGGCTAGTTTCTGAGCCCTCAGAGTTCCCGAGTCTTTCGAACACGAATAGATGCAAGGAAGACTCTTAGACCTCTGCCAGAGCTCCCCCAGCCCCAGGCGTCCAGATGGGGTAGCATGTCCATATTAGAGACGGTTGCATTGTATTTAATTCCCATGTATAAGCCCTGCTCTACTTTACAGCAAAAGGGAAGGACAAAACAATTAATTATGTTGTTCACTGATACAGATACTAGTGTTTCTGTGTTGTTTTTTTTTTTTTTTTTTGAAAATAAGTAACAGTATTAACAAGCTGTAAGGAATAGTGAAGGACAACCTCACTTTATTTCTAATGTACAAGTTCAAGTACTTCAATTTATGCACACTACCCATGGTGAGGCGAAAAGAGATGGCCCTTACTCTGTTCCCTTTCCTCCAGCCAGAGGAGGAAGTTAACTACTGAAATGGCCATCCCATTTATTTACAATAAGAGGGTCAGAAAAGCGTTAGCCAAGTTCCATCAATATTCATTTCCAAAGATTTTTAGAACAGGTGTTTCCTTAGTACTGTCGATTGCTCAGGTCCCCCGTTGCACGAGAATCTGCTGCTGCTTTATAGAGCTTTCACATTTAGGCGTTCTTTTGGAATGTTCCCATGCGACCAGCATTACACTCCCTTAGAAATCTGGTCCTGGGCATGGGGTTCAGTTACTTAGAGTAATATCCGTGAATCATAGAGATCGAGTTTCCTGCGGTTGGAAATTATCTCTGAGGTGACTCAACACAAGCAGTGTACCAGTTGTGCTCTCCAGGGCCTTGCTGGGTGTTGGGCAGGAGTAGCAGATAAGGAGAGCAGTAGAAGGAAATAGAAATGGGAAGGGGGTCCTAGCAGTAAAAATTCAGGCCCTGCCACACTCTAAATCACGCAGCAGTTTTTATCTGTTTTGTTTATTTGGCTTCTTTGTAAGATTTCTTTTGAAAACAGAATCTGGTTGTTACCTTTTGGTGGGGGGCCGTGGGGGTGGTGGCGGTGGTGAGGACTGGCCCGTACCAGCAGATCTACCCTGTGGCAGTCTGCAGTGCAGCTGTTCACAGATGATTTCTCCTCCTCTTTGAGAGAGCTGCAGTTGAGGAGATTCCACACCTATTTTTATTACGATTCCATGTTGACTAGTCTCCTGACAATTAGAATGTTTTTGTTTGTGTTTAATATATTCTTGGGAATAATCTTGGCTTTTTTTTTTTTTTTTTCTGGTCCTTTTTGTTTAAGGAACCTATTTTGCTAGAGATGCCGCTTACTCCAGTCGCTTCTGCAAAGATGACATAAAGCATGGAAACACATTCCAAATTCATGGTGTCAGCTTGCAACAGCGGCATCTGTTTAGAACGTATAAGTCTATGTTTCTTGCTCGAGTGCTAATTGGAGATTACATAAACGGAGACTCCAAATACATGCGACCTCCTTCCAAAGATGGGAGCTATGTGAATTTATATGACAGCTGTGTGGATGATACCTGGAACCCAAAGATCTTTGTGGTTTTTGATGCCAACCAAATCTATCCTGAGTACTTGATAGACTTTCATTGATTTCATTTCCAAATCTCAATGGTCAAGGAAGTTTTATTCTTTTTTGCAGGAAGATTTGCTCCTCTGTCATCTAGCCACTAAATGTTAATTATCTGATACTTTTGAAACAGATATGAAAAGTGGCCTCCATATAAAAAGACTTACTGAAGGTTGGTTTTTGCTGTTTTGTTTTTGTCCATTATTCATAGTCTTATCTGTTAAAAATTGATATCATTGTCATTTTAACACCTAGGAGTAAATGACCCTATTTACAATGAAATCAGCTGAGTCTCACTTAACATGGTCATTTAGAGTCATTAAAGTTTACATGAATGTCGTCAGGGTAAGTGATTTTAGTTCACGTAGACACAGCACATACACTCATGTTCAGAGCATAAAAATACAGACATAAGTGTGTCCCTTTAGAGGAATTGATCCTTTGTAGACTGAACTCTGGTGTCATTGTCTGCCAGTCAACATGTTGCTTTGTTGGTCTTCTGAAGGTGTGGTTTAACCGAAACACTCAGAGTGGGTGGAGAGAAATCAGAACAACATTACTGGCAGTGCTGCCACACAAGCCGGGTGCCCCATTGCCTTAGAATAGCAGGTTGCATCCTCACACTTGCTCATGGCCTCCTCTTCTCTCTTCCTTCTGAGTTGACAGTTGCTGCAGACTGTAACTAACCTATTGTTCCTCCACCTGGGCTCTTGAATTCTGCAAGACTGGCTGTGAAAGCTGTTTATTCCATCTTCAAAATGAAATTTTTATTCAAAACACTTATTTTCCCTTTGTTTTGGAGTCCCTACAGTGTTTTTATTTGCTCCCCCAGAGCACACAGTTATTCAACAATGATTTTTAAAATTCACATTACTAAGTTGTATTTCCCTATTTTTTTATTTTAGATTATTTATTTATCTGAAAATCAGAATTACAGAGAGAGAGAGAGACAGAGACAGAGAGAAAACTCTTCATCCATTAGGTCACTCCCCAAATGGCTACAACAACCAGGGCTGGGCCAGGCCAAAGGCAGGAACCAGGAGCTTCATCCAGGTCTCCCACATGGGTGCAAGGAGCCATCTTCCACTGCTTTCCCAGGCACATTAGCAGGGAGCTGGATCAGAAGTGGAGCAGCCAGGACTTGAACTGGCACCCATACGGGATGCCTGCACTGCAGATGATGGCTTAACCCAGTGTACCACAGCGCCAGCCCCATCCCTATTTTAAATCATTGCAGAAAGCATAGAATCTTTGCAACAAGTATTCTTTTTTTGAGTAGCAATTGACTACTAAATCTAGAAAAGTTGGATACAATGCATAATCTTATTTATGGAAATTTGTTTACTTGTTCCATCTGTTTTGTTATTCTCTTATAAAGAAGAGTAAATCATATTGGAACAGCTTCCTGCATCTAATGGTCTTCTAGCAGGGGCTAGAGAGCTGCTCAGTAGGAATGTTGTACAGTTAATGCAAGTATCCTATGGAGAATTGCTGTATAATTGTTAAAAAGTCTTTTGCACATTGATTTTCCATAATTCTACATGAAAAAGAGGGCACTGGTATCAAGCCTGTATCTGAAAGCCTTTTTTTTATTAAAATTTTTTAATGTTTATTTTATTCATTTAAAAGAGAGGTGGGGTGGGGGAGGAGGTCTTCCATCTGTTGGTTCACTGCCCAAATGGCTGCAATGGCCAAGGCTGGGCCTCTCTGAAGCTAGGAGCCAGGAGCTTCTTTGAAGTCTCCCCTTTGGGTGCAGGGGCCCAAGCACCTGGGCCATCATTTGCTGCTTCCCCAGACCATAGCAGGAAGCTGGATCAGAAGTGGAGCCCTAGGACTTGAACCTGTGCTTATATGGGATGCCAGTGTCACAGGCGGTGGCTTAACCTGTTATGTCACAATGCCGGCCCCTAGAAAACCTTTCTGTTACTCTTTCTAGTACTAGATTTTCTCTTTGTTAAACTCATCCCATTTTGACTGAGTTAGGAACTTAACTCCTAAAAAACAATTCTTTATATATACATGCCTGTATTTTTTGTTCAATCATTTGAATTGGGAAGGCATCATGGGATTAGGAATGGTAATTCTTTAGGTGTTATATACCCCAAAACTTGTTTTACAATCCAGAATACCTGTAATTGTGCAATGGAAGGTAAATAGTACATAAGATACTGCTTGTAGGGTACTTTGAGACAAAGTGGCAAGGGATTTCTTGGCTCAGATGTGCAGACTAGCTGCCAGTTTAGATCAAGTGCTGTGAATATTTAGAAAGAGCATATTTTAAAAACATGCAGCGATCAGCATGAAAATATTTGGAGGCAGTGTCAATAGGCTACCTTGTGAGAGGTAGGACAATGGCTCTAGGCTCATTCGCAAGCAATAATGTTGGAGAATTAGAAATTCAGATTTTAAAAATCTTTTTGTTCTATTTCTTATTTACATATAAAAAAGTTCCCTCTTCAACATGACTTTTTTTTTCTTTCAATTTAACATGTGTACCTCTCTCAGCACATGAATAACTTTTGTAACATTTGAGAATTGCTTTTCTTTTAGATGTGGCACAGATCTTATCTCAAAGTGACTAGCAGCCCAGAGTTAAGTATTTGCAAGGCAGTGGAAACTTACTCACATACTTGGTTTATATGAAGTAGAATGCACTGCAGTGGCCATTGTGAGAAAGTGGTGTGCCGTTGCTCTTGTCTGAGCTCGTACTGTGGGTTAGTTACCCCTTTATGGGAAAGAATTGATTTTGATACCTGTTTTAAAATACAATAATGTTGAGTTAACCTAATATTACAATTGTATTTCTTTGCTTTGATCAGTAGATTGAGTTGAGAATCATGTGATGGTATATAAGAAGATTGGACACACACAGCCGTTTGCGTTCTTTCCCTGTGGCCATCACCTAGTGTGGGTGGGAGAGTGAAGGGAAGCCATTCCAGATTAATGATAAGTAGTTTTAAAAACTCTGCGTTGAATAATTTCCAGCTGGTAATGACTTTCGTTTTTTATTTTGGTGATATTAGCCTTAGGGTAAAAAAAAAATGGGTTTATAAAAAGTTTCATAAATCTTTTAAGTTACAAGCAAGAAGGTTTTGTATTTGCATAAAATTTCATTTATACAGTATTGTTAGTAATGATAATAAAGAATTTAGAGCCGTTTTTGATATGTGAATATGTTTGTTTGATCTGTGGTGATTAAAGCTTTGCGTAGCCAGTCTGGGTCGTCTATATGCCCCATGTTTCTGTGGTTTTTGTGTCCCATCTCCACCTTGCATTTTCAGTACTAAACTGACAGCTCAAACTCAGTGGACCCTGAAAAAATTTGTTGCCTGTGACTCTTATATCCCCATTTAGAGATGGGGGAGGTCTCTTGTTCTCAGTCTAAATCATCATGAGCCAACCTGTGGGGAAGATCATTTATTCTGTGCTATTGAAAATTCCAGAACAGATGAAGGCCTGGCACCTGCAGCATCTTTGTTCTTGGTGTGCCCCCCTGGCTCAGCGGAGTAGTTCTGGAGGGCATGTCTGCACTCACCCGAGGAGCGTGCTTCCCGCAGTCCATCCAGCCTCCAGCCATTCCGGTATGTCCACAGTCGTTCCTGTTGAAGCAAGCTAAACATTCCGTTTAATCTTTGAAGTTCAGTTGGCCAACAAGTAAGGTCTCAAAAATGTCCTAATTGTAGATCTGAAAGAATTGAAGGACGGAATGGTCAAGGTTCACTGTGGAAACAAGTTTTCCATTAGCTGAAATCGTGCCCCCAGTGTGTTGGAATGTGGGACTCATTAAGACTCATTGTGATAAAATTGCAGCTAAGTTTTGATGATGTAGCAGAATAACATCTTTGCAAATTTTGTTCCTAGGCCATTCAGGTACTTGAGGTCCAGGCTGCAAAGAAACAGTTATTGTGGCCTCGCTGGACTTGAGTCCCTAGATTGACCTCTGTCCTTGGAGAAGGGTGTTTTATTTATTTTTTTATTAAGTCTTTCTTTTGCTTAACAGAGATAATCAATACCTAGATGAAATCATGCATTCTGTGCTTATAAAGGAGAAAAACAAAAGGTAATGAAAAAATAGTAAAGAAAGAAAAAATGACAGCTTTCTCAAAAGGTATTTCATTAGCAACTGTAACAAAGTAATTTTACTTGTTTTGTGCTGTATGCAGGAAGAGTTTTGGTGAAATAAGATAGCCATCTCACTTCCCTGTGGATAATTTTATGGCAGTGCTTGGGGCAACACAGGTGGAGCAAAGGAATGTTTTGAAGAAATATGAACTACCCAGTTATAATGGGGCTGCTCGATTCGTGTGAGTGGGATACACTGGGAGAGAGGAGCCCTAAATAAGAAAGATTTCAAAGTTCATCTTTTAACCTTCACTTTTTGGCCAAGTTGTTTTACGTCTCATGTTTTCATTAACTCTAGGATGGAAGCTGGCTCTCCCTCCTTCCCCCTGTCCATTCCTACACTGAGCTGTGCTTAATCCATCCCAGGTAAAAAGATGCTTGAGGTGTGCCTACCACCCAGACAGTGGATTCCTTGCTATACGAGATCCAAACTGCCCTCCCATGAGATTATGTAATCCATTTTTTCAGATTTAATTGCTTGACTTTTCATTCTTTAACTCTGCAGATTAGAGACTTGGCTTTCATTTGAACTCTTCTCTGTGTGGCTGCGTATCTCAAGAATTTAGCCCTGGTTGTACTCCTTTTTAAGTGGTTTCTCACAAGATGAGAACATAAGTTTTATGCCAGAAAAAATTGGTGTTGTCTGCAGCTGCTTAGCTTTGCTGTGCCCTCTGTGAGAGGTTAGGACTGATTCTGACTGGGGCTGGTGCCACTGTGGTAAACCCGGTTAGGAGAGTCACACCCCCTGGTTTGAATGAGATCATTTTTTGCAACATTAAGTATAAATGCAGACTACACTTGTGTGTGTTTTTTGTTTTTTGTTTTTTTTTTTTTTTAATATGAGTGCCTGAAGGGCTCCTTACACGTTCATGTTTCCTAGATAACACCTGGCAGCTGCAGGCATTACAAGCCCGCGTTTGATTAACGCTCCCAAAGGATCAGTGACCTGGATGATCAGTGACCTCAGTGATCATTCCCTCTCCTGTGTTCCTTTAAGAAATCTGGCGCCAACTAGGGAGCCAACTGATGTGGTTTTATTTCTGGCTACTAGACTAGGTGTGGCCTTGGCTAACTCACCAGATGGGGATGGTTCTTTTCAGGAGGTGAAGTTCATGAAAGACCAATCAGGCTGTTGTAAAAGAAAAAAGACTAGATGAAGCACACCTAGAGTTCTCTAGGCAGCATCTGACCTGACTGGGGATGGTTCTTGAGTTTGGGTCAAGAAAGTACATGAGCAGGGATCACAATTGAGAGAAAAGAAGCAAGGACTTCAGTAGAAAGGAAAAAGAATTGACTTGGCTTTCCTTGAAACTCTGCCACTGGTCAGAGCCCCCACTCCCCTTCCAGTTCAGCTGTGCCAGGCAGTAAACGAGTCCAGCGTGGCCTGTGCTCTCAGAGAACTGCCAGTCCAGCAGGACAGATCAAACCGTACAAGGGGTGATGTGCGCTTTATGACAGGGGAAGTGCAGGGCTCTGTGAGAGCCTGTGACAGGGGTCTCACCTATCCTGGGGACCTGGAGGAGGCGTCTCCGAGGAATGATGTTGGGATACGGAGCTGGTGTGAAGTGGAAGGATGGTTCTGTGGCCCCCTGGCCATGTCTGTCTGTGCCATACAAGGCCTTGGGGAGATGAGAAAAGTAAGGTATGGGTAGAGGCAGGCTGGAACATTTTTTCAATCATTAAAACTCAATGGCAAAATCAAAGTCATTCAAACTGTGTTGCTCCCAACCCTTGCACCTTGCCCTAGGGGTCAATTGTAAAGAAACTGGAACCAACACTAAGTGGTTACATGGAGAGAGGAAAATGGATTCTATAGGTTTTTATACAGCTTACAAAGGAATGAAGATGCTTGTAAGGTGGAGGGATTCTTTCCTGTCTCCCTGCCTTCACTCATGCTTTCCTGCCACCCCTGGGACACACACTCACATTCCTCCCTCCTCTCTTGAAAACTCTTCATTTGAAGCATGGGCTCTGGAGTCACATGTACAGGTTGATTTCTCACTGTGCCACTTACCAGTTGTCTGACCTCGGGGAGGTTACTTAACCTCTTTGTGCTTCTGTCTCCTCATCTGTAACACTGGATGATATGCCAACCCCAGAGGGTTGTGGGATTTTGGTGAAGTAATACCTGTAAATCGTTTAAGCCTCAGTGTCACCAGGTATTATACAAAGGTACTTCAAAAAGTTTGTGGAAAATGGACTTAAACATAAGTTTATCAAAGAACATTTGGAATCCATGCAGACTTGCACAACCATCACAGAACCTCATAATACATTTGAGTTATTTTTCCCTTGGTATTAGTCTGTACCATTCAGCCAAAGACTGGTAGTTTAGCCCTGGACATGAAGCCAGTCAGGTGTATCACGTGTTGTATCACCAGGGAGGACTACGTGGTATCCCAGTGAAAGGGTATCAGAGCAACCATAGGATCTGAGGTTTGGTTCAGAGATTTAGGGGGCTCTAAGGAGTCGGGATTGCACTCGATTAATTCTATGATGTGGCATGTCTGTAAAGTTGATCTAGAGGAGAGAAGACTAGCTGAGGATAAGCTATCTCTGGTAAAGGAGACACAACCAGTGATTTTGGCTGAAAGAAGGGATGTTTGGTGTCCTGGGGGTGACAGAATGAACTTGTTTTTGTCTGTGGTTAGACATAATTATTAAGTGTTCTTGTTTCGTCTCATTTTGTTGTGGTCTCAGAGTAGCCTTGTCTGAGGTTGGTCTTCTGTGAGAGAATTTAAGGTCAACAGAATAACATGGCTCAGCCAGGAGGACCAGGCCGGTGTTCAGATGTCAGGAGTTGCTCTTATTCTTTCTTGTCTAATTTTTATTGGGGCTAGTTTTCTTCCTTCATGGAAATTGTAAGTGACTATATCCATTCATTATCTACCACATACTAGCCACTTTGGGTAACATAGGCCACAACCTCTGAGGAACTCAGTCTAGGATAAAAAGAAATGTAATGACTGTTTCACTCAACCATTTTGGTAGCTTAAATGCCTTCTTTACTTTTCCCACAAAGCAGTCCGGCCTTTATATATCTCCTCCCAATGGCCAGAAACTGCCTACAGTAGACAATGCTCAGCATTACAAAATTGACTCATACTTTGATAGATAGTCTCTCCCTGCCTGTGCAACCATGTGGGCCTCTGCATACCATTAAAGGCACACAGAACAAGTTCCCTGTGTGTTCTGTTAGCCCTCCTTGGTAGGCAACCCATGTATGGTGCAAGCAGACTCTGGGTTCTCTGTCTCAGCACTGTACTGGCTTTTCTTACATTCTTAAAAAGGATATTCTAATTCAGTACACAATATTGGTTCCATTTTCTGTGTGGATTCGACATTTAGGTCTATTTTGTCCTCCTAAAGGACAAAGACTACCTTACTCTGGGGTATCCTAGTAAGATCAGTGTGGAGGCTGTTATGTGTGAGAGTAACAAACACTAGATGGCAGCATCTTACTTCAGAATTAGCACAATAAAATCTGGGCCCTGAGTTGCTCTGTTAATTTTAGAGAAGAGGCTAAAAGGATCCTTCAGAAGGGATCCTTTGTCATCAGGTAGAACAGTCCTTGTTCAAATCCACCTATATAGGGATTTATCCTAATTATAATAATTGCTAGAAAAAGTGAGCACCTTTTTATTTTTTAAGAGTATGGTATATTTATTTTAACAACCTTAATAGTTAATTCATGCATTGCTTAGCCAGGGGGTATGTTCTGAGAACTGCATCATTGGGCAATTTCAATGTTTTGTATACATCAGAGAATATACTTAACACAAACCTAGATAGCATACATCAGACTGGCAACATGCGACATTGTTTCACTGTAAACATTTTTTAGTAGAACCAATGCACTCTAACAATGACAGTATAGCAGATACATAAATTAGTAACAGTTGTTTATTATCGAGTGTTATGAACTATACATACTGCATGTATGCATACTATACTTTTATGTCAGTAGTGCAGTAGATGTATCGTCATCAGTATCACACAAACAAGAATACTGTCACACTAGGATATCGTGATGGCTATGGTGTCACCAGGTGAGGGCAATTTTCCAGCTCCAGCATATATGCAGTCTGCTGTTGATTGCACATGACTGTGTATGAGCCAGATTCTGCAGCTCTTATTTTTTATTTCATTGACATAGCAGGGACGGACAGCTATTTCAGTGTCTCCACCAGTATTAATGTTTAAAGGACTCACCCTGGGGGCGCTGTTTGACCTATGTTTGAAATGGGTTCAATTCCTGGCTCTGGATCTGGACTTAAGCTTCCTGCTAATGCAGACTCCAGGAGGCAGGAGTGATGGTTCAAGTAATTCTGCCACCCACATGGAGATGAACTTGGTTTCCAGGTCCTGGCTTCAGCAGCCCCCTCCAGTGGCCACTGAAGGCATCTGGGGAGTGAACCAGTGGATAGGAGCGCTCTATTTGCTTCTCTCCCTGTCTGCCTCTCAAAAAAAGGGTGCGTGTGTGTGTGTGTGTGTGTGTGTAAAGATCTTTAAATTAATTAAGCATTTAAATTAATTAATTAAGTATTCTCATAATGTTTCTTTCTTCCTCACTGGACTTTTTTTTCCCCCAGAAACCTTTTACTTAAGGAATATAAATATCATGCTTTTCATAAATATGACTTTAGGAATATAGTGATTCTTTCCATTGTACCCATCCTCCTAGCCACATTCCCATCCTTCTTCCTCCTCCCTCTCTTATTCCCATTCTTATTTTTTACTAAGATATATTTTTGATTAACTTTATACACATATGATTAACTCTGTAAAGAGTTCAACAAATTGTAAGAAAAAAAAAACAAAAAACTGTTCCTCAACAGTCCAAGACAGGAGCTGGTCAAAGTCACTGCATCTTTGTTTTTCCTCCTAAAGAAACCTTTTATTTAAGGGATACCAACTTTATGCATTTCATAAGTACAACTTTAGGAATATAGTGATTCTTCCCACCATACTCACCTTCCTATCACCTCTCCCACCCATCCTCCTCCTCCCTCTCCCAGTCCCATTCTTCAATAAGATCCATTTTCAATTAACTTTATATTACAGAAAACCAACTCTATGCTAAGTAGAGTTAAAAAATTTTCAGTTAAAAACAAAACAAAACAAAAAACTGTTCTCAACAGTTGAAGACAAGAGCTGTTCAAAGTCACTGCATTTTGAAGTTAATTTGACTTCTCTCTCCTTTTTTTAATAAACTCAATTAACTAATGAAGCACCTAAGAATGATACATCTTTTCGGAACTCTTAGACATAGCTCTAATACAACTCTTTGAGGGCAGAAGACTTGCATGGGAAGTTAGTGTACAGTTACTCTTGTTGTTAATTTAACAGTTAACACTCTTATGTATGGCATCAGTGATCACCCAAGGCTCTTGACATGAGCTGCCTAGGCTACAGAAGGCTTTTGAATCCACAAACTCTGTCAGTATTTAGAGAAGGCTATAAGCAAAGTAAAAGTTCTCTCCTCTCTTCAGAGAAAAAGTGCCTCCTTCTTTGATGAACACTTCTTTCAACTGGGGTCTTACCCACTAGATCCTTCATGTAGGACATTTTTTGCTTCAGTGTCTTGGCTTTCCATGCCTGAAATGCTCTCATGAGCTTTTCAGCCAGATCAGAATGCCTTAAGGGCTGATTCTGAGGTCAGAGTGCTATTTAAAGCAGTTGTCCTTCTATGAGGCTGCTGTGTGGACTGCTTCCCATGTTGGAGCATTCACTCCTTTTTAATTCTATTATTGTTACCAAATGGTTAATCCTATTTGTATGATCATTTTAACACTTAAGATGGTATTCTCACCACCCAGCTTAAGGTGAGTAGGGGTCTCATGGTGAATTTTTAAACTGTACCCTTAGAAATAAGTTCATAGGAATGTATGCAGTTTTATAGTTACAAACTTCATATACTTCATAATTATAACTTTAGGAACATGGTGATTCTTCCCACCATGCCCACCCTCCTTCCCATACTCCCAACCCCTCTTCCTCCTCCCCCTCTTATACCCACTCTTATTTTTTACCAAGATCTATTTTCTTTTTTTTTTTTTTTTTTTTTATCTTTTATTTAATGAATATAAATTTCCAAAGTACGACTCATGGGTTACAATGGCTTCCCCCCCCATACCGTCCCTCCCACCAACAACCCTCCCCTTTCCCACTCCCTCTCCCCTTCCATTCACATCAAGATTCATTTTCGATTAACCAAGATCTATTTTCAACTGACTTTATATACCACCCTCATGGCCTCAACCAGACAGACCTAAAGTTAACCTCTCAAATACAATGTGTAGTCTAAAATTTGTTATTCTCTGCTGTTTAAAAAAATGTATGTCAAAAAATGGGCTAGAAACATAGATTAAAATTGGCACCTCTGACATAACAACATCACACATTTCTGAAACACTTCTCTCAAAATCTGAGGACATCAGTTGAACTTGGTGCGGTACAGATTTTTTAGCATGTGATTTTTATTCTGTTCCGACAAAATCAAGGTGAGATCAGATAATTTGCCACTATAGAGGACAGGAAAAATTGAGTGCTGGAGGCCATGTTGCAACATCAGAGCATAGACCCTGTGTACTCCAGTTCCAAGTCATAGACCCTGTGTACTCCAGTTCCAAGTCATAGACCCTGTGTACTATGGTTCCAAGGCATAGACTCTGTTTATTATAGCTCCAAGGCATAGACCCTGTATACTCTAGTTCCAAGGCATAGACCCTGCGTACTCTAGTTCTAAGGCATAGACCCTGTGTACTCTAGTTCTAAGGCATAGACCCTGTGTACTCTAGTTCTGAGTTTGGTGATCTTTCAGTGTAACCTTGTTGCATTGGGGTAATATATCAAAGATCTTAGTGCTGACATTATTCATAAAAAATACATATCATAAGGTTTATATTTTTAAAAGATCCATGTCATAGAATCTTATGTTTGAAAAACAATATATTTTAATGAAAACCATAGGTTTTAAAGTCAGACTGTCCTAGGGATGGACCCAGATTTTCTGTGTCCTAGCTATGTAGACTTGAAAGATTTAATCAGGACTGTGGCTTCCTTGCCTTTTAATGCTGTTGTGAGAATGACCCGAAGCAGAGTCTGTTTTCACGTATGCTAGTTGCCCAATACTTGGATACAATAAATACTGCTAGCTGGGCCTCTGAGGGGCCACAGTCAAAGGCCAGTGTGATCAAGGAGAAGTCATTCTGCACTGCTGTGGTGTAAGATCTCACCAATAACCTTAACCTCTGAAGAAACATAAGGAGTTTGGGATGCAAGAGAGAAAAACCAAGCCAGAGAAAGACCAGACAACCTACAGGAGAATAGATCTGTAAAGTCCTTACTGTCCATTTCTGGCTTCCATATCTGTAACTTACCAATCCCAGACAATCGTTAATGGGATGGGGGCAGGGCTGGGTTGTGGGTAAGAACAGTAGGGTTCTGGATTTCTCTTGTACCCTTGCACTGCCGGCATCAGTAGGAGCAATGTCTGATTGCCGTGGACTTCAGTTGAGTATTCCCCCCCCCCCCCATCATTGTTCTATAAAATCATTCTGGGTCAGACTGAGTTATTCCTCTGTTCTGGTGGAACCTAGCCCCGTGCGTTGAACACCCACATTTGTATCCTTAGGTTTTGCAATAATTATGCTAACCTGGAATCTAGCCTTGGCTCTTCTGCCAGCTCGGCAAGTCGGGTCTTCTCTTTTCCACATCTGTAAGATGGGGGATAGTCTGAAGAGCCTTCTAGCTCTAATGTTCTGGGATGCACAGCTCCTGCTCCCCTTCTGCTGTCTCAGTGCCTCATAATGGAAGTCCGATACCAGCTCTGCAGAGCCGCTGGTGTTCATAGTCCTCCGAGCTTAGGATCAGGCTTGGGCCACAAAGGTAGTCAAAAAACTAACCAATAAACAAACAGTGAAGGATAAAGTGGCCGAGATGGAGGTGTTTTTAGTGCAACTGGAGTTGTTTTAAGAAAGTTGGCCCTGCCTCTTGCCAGATGACCCTTGGGAGCCGTCTACTAACCAGGGGAAAATCAATGGGGCTGATTCTGTGGCGCCACCTGTGACAACCCACGTTCCATGCTGGAGTGCTGGTTCGAATCCTGGCTTCTCTGCTTCCAATCCAGCTCCCTGCTATTGTGCCTGGGAAGGCAGCAGAAGATAGCCAAGTGTTTGGGCCCTTGGCTACCCATGTGGGAGTCCTGTGTGGAGTTCCTGGTTCCTGACTACAGCCCTGCATAGTCCTGGATGTTGTAGCCATTTGGGGAGTGAACCAGCAGATAGAAGATCTCTCTCTTCACTCTGCCTTTCAAATGAATTGATCTTTAAAAAAAAAAGAAAGAAAGTACTCCCACTGAGAGGCATGGTATACCCTTGTGCCCATATAGATCAGATGATGTTCACAGGAAGAAATCATATCCTCACAGGTGCACTTAGATCTTGAGGGATTCTCCCATATGTATGTGCGATGCAGCACATACATATGTAATTGGCACAACTCAGCAGTGAATCACTGCTACAGCAGAGAGCGTACGCTGGGCTGGCAGGGTGCAGCGAGGTGAGCTTTATTCCTTTCTCCCAGCTAAGAAGGCAAATGGGCAGGATGGAACGGCAGTAAACTCCAGTGCTCCAGCGGAGCTGTATCACTCGCAAATAAAGCTGCTTTTTTAATAACAACAGTTGACTTGCTGCAAACCTCACAACTATTTGGGATCTTTGCCCTTGAAATCTATTCTTGGAAGAAAACTAAAAACATTTATTGGCATAGGCTAATGAATCGTCTCACGTGTAGACGGCTTTACTGGTACCTTGTTCATTTACCTTCCAGTGGGGTAGTATATGCTTTCAAACCCTGGGAAGGTGAAATCTCTCTACATTTTGGACTAAAATGACAGGGAAAATGCTTCAGAAGCATGACAGTGCTGGGTGGTGAGTGCTACAATAGCATTTAATCAATCTGAAGTGTTATGTGAACATAATGGAACCAAATTAACACATTCATTATCCTTTAATCCACTCTGGTTTCTGAAAGGAAAGAAGGAAGCCTTCACACTGTTAGTATGTGGTTTAGTTATCAAAGCAAATCTTAAAAATTAGAAAAATGTCATTGTTACTTTGATCATTAAACATTTATTGACCATCACTGTGTGCCAGTAACCACATGCCAGGCCCCGTGCTGGGACCAACTTCAAAGACGAATGAAGGGGGTCCTTGCCCTAGTGAAGAGACTGTGTATCATTCCATGTGATGCGTGCTGGGCATAGATATGGATTCAGTGTCAGGAAACAAGAAAGGGCAAGGGATCAGTTATCCCAGAGAGGGTAATCCTGTGACCTAAGGGTGAGGCGGCTGCCTACCTGTGTCTTGAAGGAAATTGCCAGGTAACCAGATGGAAAGGGAAATCTGACACATGCAGCCATGAGTCCTGACTAATGAGCACAGGAAGATAATTAACCCTGATTCTGATGCATTACATTTGAAAAGACTTCGCTAGATGATAATGGAGCCCAAGAGAAAAGTTGGGGCGAGAGAGAGATTTAAAAGCCATCTTTTGAAAAAAGGATGTTAAAGCTATAGAAGTAGTTGAATTCACCTAACGTTGAGATCAATCAGAGGCAGAGGTGGGATCTTAAAGAATGCTGAGGCCCAGGTGTGGTAAGGAGGAGAGACCAGCTTTCCACACAGACTGTTTCTGACTTCAGCCAGGCTGTCCAGTCTCATGGTCCTTAGCAGGAAGAAGACATTAGAAGGCCATTCGAGTGTCCCTAGCTTTTGGGGGTTTTGCTGTTAACTGCTCTCAGCCGCATCTAAAATCTGCCTCAAACAGCTGTCAGGCATTGGAGTGAGTCTCTCCCCGCCCGTCTCTCTTCCTATATTTGAAATCTAGGATCTCATCACTTTAGGCCTTCTTTTCAAGGTTAAATGGCTTCTTGCAGCTATCCCTCCTCTGATAATGATCACATTGTATCGAACATTAATAAATATTTGTCCATGTTGCTTGTGAGGGCTGACATCTGGAACAGATACAGTACTTCAGATATAATGTGACTAGCACAGGGGACTGTGGGACCAACGCCTCCCTGATCTGAACACCATATTGATTGTGCAGTTGGGAAATATTACACTTGTAAACAACAAACAAATTCTAGTTTTTTTTTTTTATTCTACAAATGCTGGAAAACCAGAAAAATAGAATCTGTAATCATATGATTAACTTTTTAAGCCTAGACAAAGGCCTTTACATTTGTTCATTTATTTTTATATAAAAGGATGATCATTGTAGCATAATGTATGTGTACATAATTGGAAGCAATATACCTGGCCAAAAGTAAGAAAATGTTAAATATATTATGGTACATACGTAAGGAAGAATAGCATGGGCCTGTGGAAATAATCTTCCAGAGGAATATTTAGTGACATGGGAAAGCACTTACGGTGTAATGTGAAGGAGAATTGAGGGTTTAAAGCAATTGTAATAAATTGCTGGAAGTCCTTCCATTGGGAAAAGGACTGTGACTTCAGGAAGGGAGGAAGTATTCCTGTTAATTTTGTCTCACTGGTATTGACCCACTCTTCCATCTTCAAGAAATATTTTTAATATTAATTTTGTTGCCCAATTATTAGCCATCTCAGTCTACCAAAAAGCAGATAAAAATGTTTATGGTAGGGGGCCAGTGTTGTACAGTGAGTTTAGCTAATGCCTTTGATGCCCACATCCCATAAGAGCGCTGGTTCCTGTCCTGGGCACTCTGCTTCTGATCCAGCTCTCTGCTAATGGCCTGGGAGCCAGCAGAGGATGGCCCAAGTGCTTGGGCTCCTGCCACCCATATGGGAGACCTGGATGAAGTTCCAGGTTCCTGGATTTGGCCTGGCCCAGCCTCAGCCATTGTGACCGTTTGAAGAGTGAACCAATAGATGAAAGATCTCTTTCTGTCTCTGCCTCTCTGTGACTATGCCTTTCAGATTGAAAAAAAAAAAAAAGTTTGTGTTTATGCTATTAGGCAAGTATAGAGGGCTGTAATAAATATGTAGGAATACACTGAGTTTTGGGTTAAAGTAACCCAGACCTACCTGAAAATATATTTAATCACTATATTAATCTGTAACAGTATATTAGAAAATGCATTCAGATAGAAAACCCTAAAAGACCATTGTATCTATCTTTCTACCTCTAGCCAGACTAGGTGTTATGCTTTTCAGGAATAACAACCACGGGGCTTCAATGGCAGAATTTATTTCCCATGGTTTTGGAGGCTGGGATGTCCAAGATCAAAGTGGTGCCAGCAGATGAATGTGTTGTGAAGTCTTGCTTCCCTATTCGGACGGCTGTCTCCTCCTCGTGTCATCGCCTGGCGGAGAGCAGGAGTGAGCGGACTCTCCTAGCTCCCGTCTCATCCCTGTGATGACCGTGCTACCTCAAGTACCACCTCACCGGGGGTTAGGGTTACAGCACGAGTTTTGGGGGGGCACGTTCAGTCCACATAATCATGATTCCCATCAGTTGCCCAGAAGGCGCAAGTCTTGGATTCAGTTTTTACGGCTGTGTAATTTCAACGAAGACACTTAACCAAGACTTCTGCTTCCCCTATCTGTAAAATGGAATGTATTCTCTGAAGGTTTTCATGGCCGTCTGGGCTCAGCAGACCAGCTGTAATGCAAACAAAATGCTGTTGGCTTTTGGAAGAGAAGGGAAGTGGATTAAAACAAAATCCTTTCATCTTAAAGGTTAAGTACCTGGAAAGAAACAGAGGTAGAAACTGAGCACTGACTGCACAATATGGAAAATAAGAAAGAAAAGCAAAACAGGATGATGGAAATTCTGACAAAGAACTTGAGAAGCAAGTCCATGAATGTTTTCTGTTTTGATGATAGCAAGGGAATAATACATTTGCATACCATGTAAACACTATTCTACTCAACAAAAATCTAGTTTCTCTTCAGATTTCTTCAGGGGCAGAAGGGATCCATCTGTCTGAAAATCATTAGGGAAATGATAAATGAGCTACCTTCTGAGTACCTCTTGAAAACCGACATTTTGAAGGAAGTATAAACATATAAAGAAACTTAATGGTCAGTATTTACAATTGTAAAGCATTTCTGGGATTGGAAGTTACTACTGCAGCAGTGGACTTGCTATCCCAACAGTATTCAATATTTTGTGGTTTGAAATTACTACCATTTGAGGGATATTATTCAAGAGATTTAAGGCGTGATAAATTATTTCAAGATTGTAACGAGTGCAGTTAAAAAAAAAAAAAAAAAGTTTCCTTAAAGATTTATTTATTTGAAAGAGTTACAGCGAGAGAGGAAGAGACAGAGAGAGAGGAAAAAGATATTCCATTTGCTGATTTATTCTCCAAATGGCCACAACAGCCAGGACTGGGCCAGGCTGAAGCCAGGAGCCAGGAGCTTCATCTGGGTCTCCCGTGTGGGCGTAGGGGCCCAATCACTTGGGCCCTGCTCTGCTGCTTTTCCGGGTGCCTTAGCAGAGAGCTGGGTCAGAAGTGGAGCAGCTGGGACTGGAACCAGTTCCCATGTGGGATGCTGGCACTGCAGATGGCAGCTTAACCTGCTGAGCCACAGCGCTGGCCCTACAGTGCAAGTTTTGGATGTTTCTGCACTCTCCAAATTCAGACGCTGGGAACTTGATCCCCTAGCATTGTTGGGAGCTTTTCACAAGGTGTTTAGGTCGTGAGGGCTCCCCCTTCATTAAAGGGTTAATGCTGCCTAAACAGGGCTGGTGGGAGTGAGCTCATTGTCTCCTGCCCTCTGCCATGTGAAGATGCAGCAGGAAGGCCCTCAGCTGCCCAGCTGCTGGCACCTTGATCTTGGGCTCCCCAGCTTCCAGAACTGTGAGACATAATGATCGGTGTTTTAGTCTGCTGAGGTCAGGTGACAGACACAGGGAGGTCCGTGCCATGAAAGGGGTCTTATTACTTACACGTCCCAGGAGAAGGGGTGCCATCCGTGGGAAACAGCGTGTCCTGAGCCTTTCCTGTGGGTGAGAAGGGAGGCAATGTGACCAATCAGGATTGGAGAGCTTGAAGAATCCCAGCAGGCTCTGAGTTAGAAGTGGGCTCGTCTGGCTGTCTAGCTGTCTGGCGCCTGGCCTGGGTGACTTGGGACAGGGGCAGTATTGGCTTGCCATATGAAAGTTAGGGAAAGGCGATGTCGGGGATGTGGCCTTTGGACTGGCTGCCTTGCAAATGAAAGGCCCACTCAGGCGTTCTTTGCTGTCCCTGGAAATGAGCCCTGGGAGGGGCAGTGTCCCTGGCCAACAGGGCTCCCAAGATGTCAACGCACTGTAAAATACTGAAAATAAAAGGCATGATTGATGCATAAGTAAGTGTGTCTTTTTAAAAACTGATAGTATGAAATCAAATTAGGATTGAATTAAAGTATGTTCTTGATTTTCTCCGTTTCTTTATTTCATCACCTGGTTTACTTAACGTGACTGAATATCTGGACAGGGAGCAAACTTCCCCTTTCCTCTAAAAACTGAAGTTTTAGAATCGATTTCTGTGGGAGTTGCTGGTGATGAAGTGTTTCCCAGGATACGTCCCAGCGTATTTACTGTCCCTGGGAGAAAGTCAGTGACCATCTGCAGCTGCCTGCCCCACTTCTTGTCCCTGGCCAACGGCAACTTGCACTGTCCTCCACCACTACATTCCCACTGGAGCTCATTTGCTGTGAAAATGAAGCTCAGTGTCTGCATCCTGTTTTCTCATCAGTCTGTGATGGATAATGGACCTAGAGCTCCAGAGGAGCTTACTAACAGTCTCTAGCCCCTAGGGGGTTATTACGCAGAAGACAGTGGCCAGCTGCTCTTCATCCTGGAGAACAGACCAGAGGAACTGGATCCAGACGACAGCAGGCCCGCTTATCCTTGGGAGATACGCTCCAAGACCTCCCGCAGATGCCTGAAACTGTAGGCAGCACTGAACCTCATTGCCATCAATCAGAATATATTTCTGTTCATGTCTTCCACCCACAAATTGAATGCCTTTTCCATATCAGCTAAGCACTTAGACCATGGCCATAACTTTTGCTTTTTGAGATGTGACAGCAAAAGTAGTGTGACTTTCTTTTACCTTCTTCACAATTTCATAGATAAAATATCCATTCTTGCTGCTGTAGATCTTAGTAACCTCAGTATATGATTCTTATTAAATTAGAATTTTTCCTTTTGACGTAAAGGAAGCCTTTTCTGTTGCTTTCTTTGACATATCCAAATGGGTAGCACAACTACTCTTGTACTTTGGGGCCATCCTTGTATAAAATAAGGGTTACAGAAGCAAAGGCACCATGGTAACTGACAGAGGATCTGGCAACTGAGACAGCTGCTAAATGAGTGATGGGCTGGTGGTATGGACCATGAGGGTCCACTGCACAAAGAGAGGGTTCACACCCCAATGGGACTGAGCAGAATCACGCCAGGTTTCATCACTCTGCTCAGAAAGGTATGCAGTTTAAAACTTGAGGATTTTTCTGGAATTTTCCATTTATTTCCAAATATTCCATTTGAATATTTTCAAATTGCAGCTGGCTGTGAGTTACTGAAGGCACAGAAAGTGAAGCCACAGTTGGGCGGGCACTGCTTTACTATACAGTATGTTTTAGTTGGAACTCGGAAAGAATTGCCTGTTAAGAGTTTGAGACAGAATTGGTGGCCAAAGGCAGCCTTGAATTCTTTCCTTGAGGATCTTGAACAACAGGCAAGGCAAGCAAATGGACGAGACAGCTTGACAGGTCTGATTAGAAAGGATGCTCCGTTGATCTTCCTTGAGGCATGCATGTGCTTATACTTAGAAATGTCCCCTCATGAGTCTTGGCACAAGGTGGGCTCTTCCCGCCTCCCCTACTAAGCTCTACCCATCTTTAGAGCAATGAATCTCTAGCATGATGCCTTGTACCTAGTGCATACTCAAGAAAGATTTTTAGAGTGGAACACTGAAAATTCAGATGAAATTTGTCTTTGGAATTGCTCAGTTCCTCACCTTACTTTTCCACCCTCTTCTTCCTGTCAGCACCTCTCTCATCCCAAGTGATCTCTAGAATCTCTTTTTGCTCAAAGATTTTGGTAGTCTGGGTATACTTGCGTTGTTACTACACCATTTCACCTTTCTTTGGTAACACAGCTCTTAAAATAACACCAGAGAGGCAGTGCTGTGATATAGTAGGTTAAGTCTCCACCTGTGGCACCGGTTCAAGTCCCAGCTGTTTCACTTCTGATCCAGCTCCCTGCTAATGCGCCTGGGAAAACTGGAAGATGGCCCAACTGCTTGGGCCCCTGCACCTGCGTGGGAGACCTAGAAGAAGCTCCTGACTCCTGGCTCCTGGCTTTGGATCAACCCAGCTCTGGTTGTTTATGGCAGTTTGGGGAGCGAACCAGCAGATGGAAGACCTCTGTCACTGTCTCTCCCTCCCTTGGTAACTCTGCCTCTCAAATAAATAAATAAATCTTTAAAAAAAAAAAAAAAAGACATGTGAACGTGAATTCCTTAATAAGGTGGTAATTTTTAATTATGTGTGCATATGTTATTTCAGTTACCCCTACAACTCATCTTCATCACAAGTTTACAAATAAGCACACTAAAGCTTGCAGAGGTACAAGGTCAAAAAGCTAATTTGTCTGACTTCAACGCCAGGCACCTAAGTAGAATGGCCTGTAAGTTCTCTCAGGAAAATGCAAAATTAAAAACCAAAAAGATTGCAAGGAAGTGAGCCACTCTTCAGTGAAGGAGTGGCAAATCTTGTTCACTGGAATGAGTAGACACATAAATTGAATCATGTAAGGAACAGAATATTCCCACTTGGCATTCAGTATCAGTCCTTAGTATCCCAGCTGCTCTTACCTTCATGCCCCTCCCACAGCCCTTGCTCAGTGCTTGCAAAAAGCAGGCAGCTCCCCAGGTTTTCTATTGGAATGGGGGTTCGCAGGTACTAGAAGCTGTAGAGGTGCTTAAAATAACACCTGAGGGGCTGGCACTGTGGCATAGTAGGTTAAGCCTCTGCCTGTGGCACCCACAGCCCATATGGGCGCTGGTTCGAGTCCCAGCTGCTCCACTTCCATTCCAGCCCCCTGAAAATGCCCCTAAGGAAGGCAGTGGAAGAGTTAGTTCATTGTCCAGTTGCATTTTGTTCTCATCACGGGTCATAAATCCACCGTGGGGGAGATTTGGATCAGGTTTGGGTCGTGGAGGATTGCGACTACGAGTGCATTTAGCTGCTGTACAGAGCAGCAAATACTTAGACGTGCAGTTCACCCTATCCCCGGGCCTTCTGCATTGAGCGCTCTCAGTGAATCTCCTGCCTTCTGTCAAACGCATTCATCTGTTTAAAGAAAGTAATAAATTCTTTCCCTGCAATTTACACTGTAATTCATTGGGAAAATGTGGTTTAATTTGTCCATCATGTTCTTGAATCAAATCACCCCAGAGAAATCTTCAATTGAGGTTTTGTTAATACAAAGTCCAAGAAGCTCATCTTGTCATCATTTAGAGTGGGCACTGGCTTACTCTGCAGTGGGAATTAGAAAAAGGAATCCAGGTGATTTTCGGTGGTGCTTGTCTTGGTTGCCTACCATTGCCATCCTTCGTGCTTGAGAGATGATAGGGCAGGAGGAACTGGAGCTTGGAGCCCCCGTTTTACAAGAATAACAGACTCTGGGAATATACCCACCGGTCTTTTAAATTCTTTGAGGATAAGGCCAATGCTGTACAGCCCTATCCAAGGTAGCATTGGCATAATGATTAGCAACATAGACTCTGAAGCCAGACAGCTTGGGTTTAAATCCTGCCTCTAGCACCAGTTGGGTGGCTGCCCTGTACTTCTTCATCAGTAAAACAATCCCTCTCCCAGGGCTGTTGTGATGTTTAAATGAGTTAATGCTGTATATGTAATGTGCACATTCTTGGCTATAATGAGTGCCATTATGGATGGCTGGAACGACCGACCCAGGAGAGAATGAAATATTTGAGGGAGATTCTTGTGAGAGTACAGACTCTTCTCAGTCAGGGATTCCTATGTATTGTAGAGTCTGAATTTCCCAATCAATGCACAAGGCACAGTCGTGCGGATGCAAAGGCAGAGGTTTATTTGTTACCAGCCGGCTGGGACCCCCTACCTGCACACAGCCCTTTAGCAGTGCACAGGCAAAAGGCCCTCTCGTTTGCATAAGAGAGGTTTTTATAGCCTCACACTTAGAAGGGTGCAGGTCATCTCCTATGTAGGTTATGGCTCACTTTCTATATGGCAAGGTATTGGGACCTAACATGTTCATTGCTTCATTTAAACGTAAAGACTATATACATTATGTGGTGGGAAGGCCACACAAAGGAGATGGCACGGGGAGGCACTGGTGGGAAGCATCGGGCCATAAATTCCAGGGGAGCTTGTGGGGGACAGAAGGTCATAAATTCCAGGGGTGCTTACTTTCTTTGTTCTCAAGGACCCAGCCTCCTTCCCGGTCCAGAATGAGGCCTGTCATGGCCTTACAGCTGGAGCAAGCAAGCTGGAGTGAGAAACCTGCATTTAGCAAGCTAGGGACTCCAATCCCTACAGTATAAGTCCTGCATATTTGCAAGGAGCTAAAGGCCTTGAGAGAGGAAGTGGCACTTTGAATTCTTCAAATAAGAAAAGCAGTTGTCTCCTGCTCACATGTGCTGTGTGCAAGTCTGTTTCGTAACCATGCTATTGGGTTCCACTAGGGGACACAGCTAATTTTCTGGTTCGTTGTTATCATTAAGTTTGACATAGCCTGAGCCCGTGAATGCTCAAAACCTTACCATAGGTTGGCTGGCTTCTCCCACTTTTCAGGGAGTCCTCTAGCTGAATCTCTCAACGATGAATCTGGGTCTCTAGCGTGTTTTTTTATCTACTTGTGCCTGCTTCCTAGCACTACTGCCTTCCGGGCTGGTGGTCCCCATCTGTCTTTGTCTCTTTCAGGGGACTCCAAACCAGTGGTGCCTGCCCCATTGCTTAGGAGTTTCCAATGTTACCATGAGAATAGCAAGGGAGTTGGTGTCCTTCTGAGCTCCCAGTTTACTGTAAAGGAAATTAGGTATTCCACCCTTCTGATGGCTCTTTGTGTTACCCAGAGCAAGCTAGACAGGATAAAAAGGTTACAAATCAGGTCTTTTATTGGGTTTGTCCCCATCCTGTACTGATTTACAGTTTCTTCCCCAAAATTGTGCTTCAAAACCCCAGTGCCACCAGCCCCTTTGGGTTTTTCCTCTCTTGGAGCCCCCCTCCCCCCAGGCCACTCTGGCTGGAAGTCTCTGACTTAAATAAACCTTGCTTTTAAATGCAAAAAAAAAATTTAGCCATTCATAGCATAAATCATAAAATTGTGATGTTTGACAAGGGAAATGTCTGGCTGTCTTCTAAGCATTATAGATATGGCATATCCGCTTAGCTTCAATATGTCTTTATCATGTATGTCTTTAATTGTGTGTGCTTGTATGCATGCATACATGTGTATATATACAAATGTGGAATTGCACGTCTATACATTTTAGAAATACAGCATTCATACATGTATTGCCTTAAACTAAAAAACTGGCTTGCTTCCCCTACTCTCTAGGGCTTTCTGTTTGCGTTCTTACCTTTCCACGACTGTAATCTCCAAAAGATTCCTGTTATACCACATTTTAGATGTGGTCCAATGCCTAGTGGAAGAAATTTGCTCCATCTCACAGTTAATTAGCAAGAGAACATCTGCTTGGAAATATGTTGTTCCTTGTCTATATACAAGTCCTCCTTATATTCCTAGCCTCCAAGGCCTTCTGGGAGAGAGATGGTGCATCTCAATTTTGTTTCCCACCTACCAAATAGTGCCCGGCACATGATTTGTTCAGTGTAGTGGGAATGCTCATTTATTGAGAGAGAAAGTGCGTGGGGTGTGTGTGTGTGTGTACATGTGTGCTGTTTGCAAAGAGCAGCAGGTTACTGTTGGTAACTCAAGAAAAGGGCGTCTATTGTAGGACTACATGGAAAGTGGAGCTGAGAAAACAGGTTTTCAGCGGTTTTGGGTTTTTCTTTGCTTCAAAATATTTCTCACAAAAAATTGTCTCTGATCTATTCCCTCTCTGTTCTCCAGTCTAATTGCAGACTAGCTTAGCCAGTTGCTGTGGCTTTTTAGGACAGTGTCCTTTTTGTTGGACTCCCTTATGGATTGATGCTCAGTCCATGACTGAGCTACCTTGGGTCAGATGCCTACTCTCTCTGCCCCAGAGATTGCCTAGGCTCGCTGCTTTGAAGGATAGGAGCTGAGCAACTGTGGACAGTGCAGTTTGAGGGAGCAAAAGTGAGGCTGAAATGTTGCAGCTCACAGCAGAGTATCTGGAAAAGGGTGTAGTGCGCTGTAGCAACAAAGGGACTACTGACTGCTCTGCTTGTCAGGGGTCAGGCTGGCTTCAAGCCCTTCACGTACACAAATTCATTTCACCTTTTATATTGTGACCATTAGATTTAGCAAGTAAAAATACAGGATGCATGCCTGTGCGATATTTGGGGCCTATTGATTCTAACAAATCGTTGCTTATCTGGAATTCTAGTTTAGCTGGGCGTATTGTACTTATCTGGCAATCCTATTTGTCCCTACTTTAGAGATGACTGAGGATAAGTCATCACAACTAGGAAGCAGCAAGGCCAGTTTGGCTTCAGTTCCTTACCCACTGTGCTATATTGCCACTATTAAACTGATATTAATGGCAAGTGCACATGTGTGCATGTGCACCCACACACCATGCATACATCCCAATAGGGAAATCCTTTATTCTTGTCATTGTTTTTCAAAAATAAAATCTTGTACCAAGGTGCCCTTAGATGATGTGTCAATTGGAGTCTACACAAGAGACACAAATCACAGAAATTTTTCAAATAAAGAATCCTTGACTGTACGGGTTAACTCCTAAGAGGGATAGAAAAGAAGTCTAAGGGATAGACAGTTAATGGTGGAACTCTGGGGAGTGGGGGGAGGAGTGAACCAAGAAGCTTAGAAACTCGGAGAAAAAGGCCCTGCATAGCTGGATTCAGACCTTCGAGGAGAGTTCTGGTTGCTGCAGGACCAGGCTCCCTGCAGCGCTGGTGCTGGGGAGTGCCCGCTGTTGAACTGCAAAGGGCAACCTGCCACTGCTGTGCAGCGTGGCTGGGATGACTGCACGCTGATCTGCCTGCCACAGCAGGGAAAAGCCAAGCTGGATAAAGCAGAAAAAGGCCCCTCTTTCTCTTCCAGCCTTGCATTGTGTTTTCCACACTCACTGTCAAAACCTAGCATCAAGCCAGCTGGCAAAGGAGGAAATGCGGCCTGTAGAATCTAGCTCTAGTGTTACAAAGCAGGAGAAAGAAGGTGATTTTGAGCTGCGAGACAATGAACCAAGAACTGGCACAAATCGAAAGTACATTTTTCACCCCTAGACTGAAAAGGAGCCCAAAACATTATCACACCAAAAGAAGATAGATTGGCTAAGAGACATTGGCACCTACAAAACTGAATGTTTGCATAAAAGCATCTCTTAGAATAGAACCACAAAATGCAGTCTGCCTCCAACATACTGGATAAGCAAGACAAGTGTTGTAAAGCCATTGTGGGAAAAAGCTGAGAGGTGGTTAGCTGAGCGAATGCCCAGTACAGAGTTAATATATAATTGAGGAGTTCAGCCTGTGAGAAATTGTGTCAAAAACAAATCACCCGTGAAAGGGTGGGTCACTCTGTGGGGAGCCACCTTGGTTATTACTTTCAAAAGGATCGTGATAAACATTGATTATGCAAAGTAGCATTTGCCCTCTGAACTCCTGACATTTCTGGAGAGTGCAAGACTGATGTTTGTAGAGGCAAGGGCCAGGACTTGATGAACTGTGAAGACCCCGTTCACTGGCAGAAGAGAATGGCTCTAAGAGGAAGATGAATAGCAACAGCTCCCTCGCTGTGAAGGAGAGTAAGTCAGGCGTCCTGAGTGTTATCTTTAGTTGTGAGATAGTGATCCTTCTACATAGTCAGCAACACTTACCTCTTTTCCTATGGAACCCTGACTTTCCTGCCTCCATTGCAGCCTCTCTAATTGCAAAGTGTCTTCTCTGATTTGTTGTCTAGACATCATGTCTGTCTTGGAAACTGCTGACTCTCAGGCTTGTTGGGCAAATTGAACACATCACTCTTTGGGATGTCAGTGTTGTCAAGGTCATTCCAAGGGGTGTTCTATCTTGGAAGCATGCTTCACCCTCCTGTCTACCCTAGAAGAGGTGTCTACCCTAGAAGAGGTGTCTCTTAGTATTTATGGAACATGTACCCTCAGCCCACACCTAATCTGTGTTGATTGAGTCAAGGCCCAAGCTGTTCTGTGGGTATGAAAATAACTCCTACTTACAGCTCATAGCTTTACATTCATCCGCTTCTTCGAATTTGAGACCAGGACTACGTCCTGCCCTGTTTTCAATATCTTTATATCTTAGAGATTTTTCTAATTACAATACATGCATGAGAGTTACTATAGTATAGTGCTTAAAAGCACAGGCCAGAGTTCCTGGGTTCAAATTTCAACCCTGACACTTACCAGGTAAATGAGTTCAAGTGAGATTTTTTTCATTTCTCCTTGCCTAATTTCTTTGTTTGTAAATGAGCATAATAATAATATCTCATTCAATGGTCCATTTTGAAAATTAATTGCATGTAAAGGGCTTAGAATAGGATCAACTGCTTTGGTAATTACTCTCCTGCACCAAAGAATTAGAAGATATGGGACAACAGCCCCTGTAGGACATGATCCCTGGAAGAAGAGGAAGAAAGCGGGTGAGCCCTGAGACTGCCCCCAGGCTGCTGATTAGAGCAGTTTATCAGCTGCAGTGCGGATCAAGGGACCGAGGGAGTCCAGCAGCCTCCACCTGAGACAGCAGAGCACAGGGAGGCCAGGGCAGCTCGACATGCAGTTCAAGAGAGCTGGAGAAAGAGGTGGCTGCCCAGAGCGGAAGCTCCAGATGCCAGAGGAGTTTCCTCAAGTTTTTGGTCAAGTATTTGTGTGCATGTCAGTGAGACAAAGCTCCACACGGCTGAGGAAAGAATCAACTGAAAGAACTGGGGCAAGTGATTCCCGCGCTCGCATGAGGTTGGGAATAGTCTCCATTGCAGCAGCCAGAATAGAAAAGACTTGTAATACACACAGGGCATTGGGCAGAGGTGGCTTTTTTGATTTATTTATTTATTTATTTAATTTATTTGAAAGGCAGAGTTACAGAGAGCCAGAGGCAGAGAGAGAGGTCTTCCACCACACTGGTTCACTCCCCAGATGGCTGCGACGGCTGGAGCTGCACCGATCCAAAGCCGGGAGCCAGGAGCTTCTTCTGGGTCTCCCTCTACAAAGTCCCAAGGACTTGGACCATCTTCCACTGCTTTCCCAGGCCACAGCAGAGAGCTGGATCAGAAGTGGAGCAGCCAGGACATGAACTGGCGCACATATGGGATGCCGGCACCTCAGGTGGCAGCTTTACACACTAAGCCACAGCACTGGCCCCTGGGCAGAGGTTTTTGAAAGACTGTGCCTTTATAGTGGTGGTTTGCTCTGGACCTTCTTTGTCAAGCTGTATTAAAAGAAACCTCTGAAGCAGGGGTGAGGAACATGCAGCCCGCAGACCGTATAAAGTCCACAAAATCATTTGGTCTGGCTGTACCAAGGCAACTGTGGGCAAGGACTCCAAATTCAGCAAACCTGTAGAGGCTAATTTTTAGGTTGATAATTTTGTGTGGCCCACAAGTGATGCTGTAAATATCCAGATGACCCTTGCAGGAAAGGTTCCCTACCTCTGCTTTAAAGGAATACAACAAAGCCCAGCACTCAACATTATACAATTCATAGTGTTTGCCGCACAGTAAGAGATTATCTGACACCAAAGAGGCAGGAAAATACAATCCATAACCAGGAGAAAAATTAATAAATAGAAATGGGTTTTTAGACGGAGAGAGATCTTGGAATTAGCAGATGAGCAACAGCTATTAGCAGTATGCTACAGGATGTACAGAAAAACATGAAATGAAGAGATATATGGAGTAAGTTTTTTTTTTTTTTAATAAAAAGACCATACAGAACTTCTAGGGATGGGAAATAGCTGGAATGAAATTAATTGCCAATTGGGAGCTAAAAAAAAAAAAGAGTAGTGAATGAAAAAGCATAGTAATTTTTTTGAAACAGCAAAAAAAGACTACAAAAAGGACAGCCTCAGTGAATTATGGAACATCACAAAACCTAAGCCTTGTAATTGACATCTAAAATAGAAAGGTGAGGAAAAAATCCAAAGGGTTAGGAGGCAAGAAGTTTCACAGGGGCCGGCACTGTGGTGAGGTAAGCTGCCATCTGCAGTGCTTGCCATCCCCATATGAGTGCCAGTTTGAGTCCTGGCTGCTCCACTTCCAATCCAGCTCCTTGCTGGTATGTCTGGGAAAGCAGTGGAAGATGACCCAAGTCCTTGAGGGGCCCCAGCACCTACGTGGGAGACCTGGAGGAAGTTCCTGGCTCCTGGCTTCAGCCTGGCTCAGCCCTGACTGTTGCAACCATTTGGTGAATGAACTAGCAGATAGAAGAGCTCTCTCTGTCTCTCTCTCCCTCTCTCTCTCTAACTCTGCCTTTAAAATAAAGAAATATATCTTTTTAAAAAGTTTCCACAATAAATATACTGATCCAAGAATCTCAACAAACCTTAAGCAGTGTAAATATTATACCAAGACACACTATATTGGGGCCAGCATTGTGGTGTAGTGGGTGTAGCCACTGCCTGTAATACTGTAATACCAGATGGGTGCTGGTTTTTGAGTCCTGGCTGCTCCACTTCTGATCCAGCTCCCTGCTAATAGTCTGGAAAAGCAGCAGAAGATGGCCCAAGCATTTGGACCTGTGCACGCATGTGAAAAGACCCGGAAAAAGCTCCTGGCTCCTGGCTTCAGCCTGCCCTAGACCCAGCCCCTGTGGCCATTTAGGTAGTAAACCAGCAGATGGAAGATCTCTCTGTCCCTCTTTCTCTGTAATTCTGCTTTTCAAATAAATTTCAAGCTTCTGAAAATAAGTGTTAGAAAACTCAAAAGAACCAGAAAGGAAAAAAGAAAAAAAAAAAGATGCATCAACTTAATAAAGAAACAGTGACAGCAAACGTGCCAGAACTTATTCAAACCAGAAGACAATATAACAACTTCTGTACAGCACTGAAAGGCTTTTTCCAAAGGTCAATCTTGATTTATAAAGCCACAGGGAGAAAAATATTTTAAAAATGAAGGCAATTAGGCAAGAAAAAAGAATTCAAGCTATCCTAACCAGAAAAGAAGAACTAAAGCTATTTCTGTTTGTAGATGATATGATCTTATATATATAAAGCCTAAAGACTCCACTGAGGAAACAAAAAAAAGTAAAAACCTGTTAGAACTAATAAATTCAATAAAGTTGCAGGATGCAAAATCATACAAAATATAAATTACATTTCTATACACTAAAAACAGATTCTCAGGAAAAAAAATTAAAAGCCCATTCCCACTTAGAATATCATCAGAAAAGTAAAGTACTTAAGCATAAAGTTAACTAAGGAAGTATAAGACTTGTAAGTTGGAAACTACAAAATGTTGATGAAAGAAATTGAAAGAGACACAAATGGGAAAATGTCCCATCCCTATGGATCGGAATGCTTAATACTGTAAAAATGTCCAAACTACCCAAAGCAACTTACAGAGTCAATGCAAACCTTGTCAAAATCCCAATGGCATTTTTTACAGATGCAGAAAAAGCAATCATGCAATTCATATAGAGCCACAAAGGACCCTGACTAGCCAAAACAGTCTTGTGAAGGAAAAACAGCTGGCGGCATCACGTTTCTTGATCTCAAAATATGTACAAATCTGCAGTAATTAAAACAGTATGAAATTGGCATCAAGCAGACATAGATCAATGTAACAGAAGGGAGAGCCCAGAAATAAACCCAAGCATATACAGTCAAGTGATCTTTGTGAAGGGTGCCAACAATACACAATGGAGAAAAGGTAGTATCAACCAATGATGTTGGGAAAGTTGGGTATCCTTATGCAAAATAACAAAATCCAGTCCCTACTTACCCCCCCCAACAAAAATAAAATGGATTAAACACTTAAACATAAGACCTAGAACTGTAAAACTCTTAGAAGAAAATGTAGGACAAATCTTATTGGCATTTAGTCTTGGCAATGATTTCTTGACTATAGCACCAAAAGCACAGGCAAAAAAAAAAAAAAAAGCAACTATAGACAGATGGAGCCACATCAAACTAAAAAGCTTCTGCCTGATGAAGGAAGCAGTTAACAAAGTGAGAAGGCAGCCTATGGAATGGGCAAAAATATTTGTAAACCATATATCTGATGAGGGGTTATATCCAAAATACAGGAGGACTCCTTTAACTCAGGCAAGAAAAAGAATTTACTCAAAAATTGGGCAGAGGAGATGGCACTGTGGCACAGCAGGTTAAAGCCCCATCCTGCAGTGCTGACATCCCATATGGGCACTGGTTCAAGTCTTGGCATCTCCACTATAGATCCAGCTCCCTGCTAATGTGCCTGGGAAAGCAGCAGAGGATGGACCAAGTCCTTGGGGCTTTGCACCCACATGGGAGACTTGGAAGAAGGTCCTAGCTCCTGGCTCCTGGCTTTGGATAGGCTCACCACTGGCCATTGTGTCCATTTAGGGAGTGAACCAGTGGATGGAAGACCTCTCTGTCTCTGGCTCTACCTCTCTCTGTAACTCTTTCAAATAAATAAAAAAAAAATTTTTTTTCAAAAAAAAAAAAAAAAAAAAGGGCAGATGTGGGCATTTGACCTAACTATTGAGCCACTCTAATACTGTGCTGAGTGCCGGGTTTGAGCTCAGGTTTTGCTCCTAATTCTGGCTTCCTGCTAATGTGGATCTTAAGAAGCAGTGATGATGGCTCAAGTAGTCTCTCACATGCATTGGATTCCCAGCTGCCAGCTTCAGCATGGCCCCGCTTTGGTCATTGCTGGCGTCTGGGGCGTCAACTACTGGATGGAAGCTCTCTTTCACTCTGTTTTCCTCTTTCCAATAAGTAAATTTTAAATGAACAAAGGAACTGAATAGACATTTCTCTAAATGGTCAATAAGCATATGAAATGAAACTTAACCTCGCTGTTTATCAGAGAAGTACAAATCAAAACTATAATCAGGCATAACAAATATGCCTATTATAAAATACAACAAAAACAGAAGATAAAAAGTGTTGGAGAGGATGTGTAGATACTTGTATACTGCTATTTGGAATGTCAGAGTTCAACCTTTATGAAAAGAATGTGGCGGCTTCTCAAAAATAGAGCATGGCCCAGCAATCCCATCTTTCTGTACTTAAGAAAAGAGCTGAAATCGGGATATCAAAGAGATGGTAGCACTTACGTTTGCTGCAGCATCGTTCACTGTGGCCAAGATAGGGAAACACCCTAAATGTCCATTGACAGATGAGTGGGTAAAGAAACTATGGTATGTTACATACAGTGGAATATTAGTCAGCCTTAAGGGAGGAGAGCCTACTTTTGTGACAACTTGGATGAACTTTGGGGAAATTCTGCTAAATGAAGTGAGGCATAGGAAAGACAAATAGGGACAACACCACACTTGAGATGTATGAAAGAGGTCAACAGTTGCCAAGGACTGGGGAAGAGAAGGGGATGGATGGTATAAAGGTATGCAGGATGATAAAGTTCTGGAGACCTGTACAGTGTTCAGGTTAACAGCACTGTGTGGTACACTTAAGAATTTGTTTAGAATAGATCTTAAGTATTTTTAACCTGAGTTTTAAAAAATGAAATCAAGGTAAAGCCTCTTCAGATGATTAAAAGCCAAAAGAACCCGTCACCAGCACATTTGTGTGAGAGGAAATCTTAAATGAAGACCTCATGCTAAAGGAAATGGTAACACATGTTAATCTGGATCTATAAAAAGAAGTGAAGAATGCTGAAGATTGAAAATATGGAAATAAATATAAAAGACATTGTTTCTCATATTTATAATTTCTTATAAAGACTGTTGACTGTTTAAAGCAAAAATAAACAATCGTATCATGAAGCGTGTAAAATAGGGAGCAGCAAAATGTATGACTACACTAACAGGAAAGAAGGGGTAAGTGGAAGTACAGTGTGTGTTTCTTATACAATATTATGTGAGCATGGATTGTGAAAATTAAAGGTAGAGGATATTGTAAACTGTGTAGCATGTCCTTTTAAAAAAGAGGCATATGGGGCAAACATGCTTCATTTAGGCTTCTACTTGGGACATCCACATTCTGTGTCAGAGTGCTAGGGATCAAGTCCTGCCTCCATCTTGTCTAGTTTCCAGCTAATCTGCCTGGGAGGCAGCAGGTGATGGCTCAAGGGTTTGGGTCCCTGCTACCTACACAGGAGACCCAGTTGAGTTTCTGGTTCTCGGCTTTGGCCTGGCCCAGCCCTGGGCATTTGGGGAGTGAATGAGTGGATGGAGGATCTTGTGTTTCTTTCTCTCTCGTTCTGCTTTTATAATAAATAAACATTTTAAAAAGAGAAGACTGGTTAATAATCTAATGATAGAAATAAAATGGGATTATAAAAATTGTTCGGGTAGCTTAAAGAAAGCCTGAAAAGGAAGAAAAAGGAAGAAAGAGCGGTTCTAAAAAATAGAAAATGGCAACCAGAAGGTAAATTTAAACTCAGAGAAATTAAATAAAGTATAAATGTCTGAACTACCCAATTAAAAACCAAGAGACTGTAAGACTGGTTACAAAAGAAAGGCCCAACCCTGTCCTGTATTTAGGAAATCCTCTTTATTTGTATAAAACAGAGACAGGTTAAAAACATCAGGATAGAAGAAGATATACCATACAAACACTAAATTAAAAGAAAGCTGGAATAGCTTTCTTCATAAATAGATAATGTGTATATAAGAACCAGGAATAGTATCAAAGCTCTAAAATAGACATTTCACGGCCAGCGCTGTGGTGTAGCGGGTAAAGCCGCTGATGGAGTACCGGCATCCCATATGGTCACTGGTTCAAGTCCCGGCTGCTCCACTTCCAATCCAGGTTTCTGCTAAGGCCTGGGGAAGCAGTGGAAGATGGCCCAAGTCCTTGGGTCCCTGCACCCGCGTGGGAGACCCAGAAGAAGCTCCTGGCTGCTGGCTCCTGGCTTTGGATCAGTGCAGCTCCAGCCATTACGGCCAACTGGGGAGTGAACCATCGGATGGAAGACATCTCTCTCTCTCTCATCTCTCTCTCTCTCTCTCTCTCTGTGTGTATGTGTGTGTCACTGACTTTCAAAGAAATAAATCTTTTTTTTTTTAAAAAAAAAAGGCATTTCCTAGCAATAAAAGGGATGAATTCATCAAGGATAAAAAATAATTTTAAATGCACATGCATAGGGCCGTCACTGTGGCGTAGCCGATAAAGCTGCTGCCTGCAGTGCCACATCTCATATGGGTGCTGGTTCGAGTCCTGGCTACTCCACTTCCAATCCAGCTCTCTGCTATGGCCTGGGATAACAGTGGAGGATGGCCCCTTCATCCACATGGAAACCCGGATGAATCTCCTGTCTTCGGATTGGCCCAGCTCTGGCCGTTGCAGTCATCTGGGGAGTGAACCAGCAGATGAAAGACTCACTCCCCCCCCCCCACCTCTCCCTCTCTGTAACTCTGCCTTTTAAATAAATAAATAAATCTTTAAAAAATGTACATGCACATAGTAATAGAAATTCAGAATACAGGAAGCAATATCTGTTAGAGTGGAAAGGAGAAATAAACACATACACAATTGTAGTTGGAAACTTCAACACTCCTGTCATTTACTGTTGAAACAAGTAGGAATATCCATACGGTGCCGGAAGATTCAAAGAACATTATCAGCCTTCATGACCTACTTGACATTTGTGGGCCATTTCCACCCAGCAGGAGCATGGCACATGGCACATTTTCTTCAAGCCCACATGGAGCAGTTACCAAGATAGATCATATACTGGGCCATGAAATTAGTTGCAATAAATTTAAAACAATTACAGCCATGGAGAGTATGGTCATCGGCCACAACAGAAATAACAGAAACATATCAGGAAAATCCCTGAATAATTGGAAATTAACACATTTCTAATTAATCCATGCTCAAAAATAAATCAAAAAGGGAATTAGAAAATCATTTGAGCTGAACAAAAATGAGAATACACAATATTAAAATTTTTGAGATGCAGTTAATATAATGCTTAGAGAAAAACAATGCATTGAATTAGCATATTAGAAAACATTATTAAATTTTAATAATGCTGTTTTTCACCATAGTAAGCTACAATAAGAAGAGAGAAATAAACCTGAGTAAGCAGAAGGAAGGCAATGAAGATAAAAGTATAAATCAATGATACAGAAAAGCAATAAACAAATGGAACTGGATTAGTCCACTTGTCTTTACGTTAACTAAAATACCAGAGAGGATCTTCTTTTAGAGAGAAAAGGTTTATTTCAATTTATGGTTGCAGGTTGCAGGATCGGGTGGCCCCATAATCTGGCATCTGATGGAAGCTGCTTCTGGCGGGTCAGAGGCATAATCACATGTTGAGCCAGGAAAGAGAGAGAGAGAGAACCTGTGCCCCACTGCAGCTCAGATGAGCAAAGCTCTCATGAACACCAGCCTCTGAGGACATAACCACAGTGACCTAAAGACCTCATCAGCCCCACCTCTCAAACGCTGTCATCAGATCAACTCTCCCCCCTTAGCCCATCATTCATTAACATGAAGACGTGAGAGGTTAAACATCTACATGAGGTTTAGGGATACAAATCTCTTGGAACCCTTAACAGAAGCCAAGAACAGAGTCACTAAAGAAATCAATAAAGTTGATAAGCTCCTAAGTGGCTTGATATGATAAAAGGAAAGGAGATACAAACTACCAAATATCAAAAATGGAGGAAGGGCTTCTACTACAGATTATGTAGACATTAAGAGAATAACCAGGCCAGCGCCGTGGCTCACTAGGCTAATCCTCCGCCTTGCGGCGCCGGCACACTGGGTTCTAGTCCTGGTCGGAGCACCGGATTCTGTCCCGGTTACCGCTTTTCCAGGCCAGCTCTCTGCTGTGGCCAGGGAGTGCAGTGGAGGATGGCCCAAGTCCTTGGGCCCTGCACCCCATGGGAGACCAGGAAAAGCACCTGGCTCCTGGCTCCTGGCTCCTGCCATCGGATCAGCGCGGTGCGCTGGCCGCAGCGCACTGGCCGCAGCGGCCATTGGAGGGTGAACCAACGGCAAAAGGAAGACCTTTCTCTCTGTCTGTCTCTCTCACTGTCCACTCTGCCTGTCAGAAAATTTAAAAAAAATAAAAAAAAAAGAATAACCAGGGAATAAATGTTTAAGCAAGAAATTATCCTACACAAATGCTTTTACAAAATGTTAAGAGAAGAGGCCGGCGCTGCAGCTCAATAGGCTAATCCTCCTCTTGCAGCGCCGGCACACAGGGTTCTAGTCCCAGTTGGGGCTCTGGATTCTGTCCCGGTCACTCCTCTTTCTGTCCAGCCCTCTGCTTTGGCCCAGGAGGGCAGTGGAGGATGACCCAAGTGCTTGGGCCCTGCACCCGCATGGGAGACCAGGAGGAAGCACCTGGCTCCTGGCTTTGGATCAGTGTGGTGCACTGGCCGCAGCAAGCCTGCCACAGCGGTCATTGGGGGTGAACCAATGGAAAAGGAAGACCTTTCTCTTTCTCTGTCCACTCTTCCTGTCAAAAAAAAAAAAAAAAAAAGTAAGAGAAGGAATGATTTCCAACTTATTCTGTGAATCCAGTATTATCCTGAAACCAAAACTAAATTATGAGCATATTATGAGCATTTTCTTTCCAATACATTAAGAACTTAAATGAAATGAAAAATTTCTTGAAAAACACAAGCTACCAATCCTATTCAAGAATAAACTGGGGCCGGCGCCGTGGCTCACTTGGTTAATCCTCCGCCTGCAGCATCGGCATCCCATATGGGCACCGGATTCTGTCCCGGTTGCCCCTCTTTCAGTCCAGCTCTCTGCTGTGCCCCGGGAAGGCAGTGGAGGATGGCCCAAGTGCTTGGGCCCTGCACCCGCATGGGAGACCAGGAGGAAGCACCTGGCTTCTAGCTTTGGATTGGCATAGCTCTGGCTGTAGCAGCCATTTGGGGGGGTGGTGGTGGTGAACCAACGGAAGGAAGACCTTTCTGTCTCTCTCTGTCTCACTATCTAACTCTGTCAAAAAAAAAAAAAAAAAAAAAAAAGAATAAACTGATTGAGGCCAATTTTGTGGCTTAGCAGGTTAAGCTGCCGCCTGTGATGCCTGCATCCTATATGGGTGCCAGTTTGTCTCCTGGCTTCTCCATTTCTGTTCCAGCTCTCTGCTGATGATCTGGGAAAGGCAGAGGAGGATGGCCCAAGTCCTTGGGCCCCTGCCACCCATGTGGGAGACCTGGATGAAGCTCCTGGCTTAAGTCTGGTCCAGTGCTGGCTGTTGCAGCCATCTAGGGAGTGAACCAGCAGATGGAAGACCCCTCTCTATCTATCCCTGTTGCTCTGTAACTCCGATTTTCAAAATAAATAGATAAATCTAAAAAAAAAATTGATAAGTGAAAACTTTATATCTGAAATTTTGAGCCTGTAATTTAAAACTTGCTCACAAATGTTTAAGGAAGAAATAATCCTACACAAATGCTTTTACAAAATATAAGAGAAGGAATGATTTCCAACTCATTCTGTGAATCCAGCATTATCCTGGAAAAAAAAAACTAAACAATTTTTTTACTGGAGAGCTACCAATGACTTTTATGAACAGAAATGCAAAAATCCTTGACAAAATATTAACAAATCGAATTCATCAATGTATAAAAAGAATATACATAATGATAGGTGTATTGCAGAAATGCAATATTAACCTTTGAAAATCAAGTAATTTGCCACGTTAATAGACAAAAAATACAATATGATCATCTCAATAGAGAAAAAAGATAAGAAAAAATTCAAGATTCTCTCATGATAAGAGCTCAGCAAACTTGGAATGTAATTTTCTTAAACTAATGAATGGCTGCTGGCATCATACTAATCAGGGGACAACTGCCGCTTTCTCCTTGAGAACCTTTGACCCCGACCCCTTCTCAGTTATACTGGAGGTCCCTAGTAATGCAGTAGGGAAAGACAAAGAAATAAATGGAAGGGGAAGGAAGCAATAAAGTGAAGAAAGAGAAGTAAAACTTATTTCCAGTTGATGTGATCTTGTGTAAATGAAATCTTAAAAGTATCTACAAAAAAGTAAATGGAATTAAAGATTAAAGACTGTATGATACAGTAACAGTGTACAAAATATCAGTTGTCTTTGTGTATATTAACAATGAATACTTGGAAGTTGGATTTAAAAAATATCACTTAAAATAGTACTAAACAACATGAAATACTTAGAAATAAGTGTGTGAGGATATCTGTGATACCATTATACTAAAAACTATGCTTTTAAATCAGAAGATACAACACTGCTTACTGTCAGTTGTCCTCCGATTGGTCCATAGATTCAACAGCATATCAAGCTGATGCTTAATTTCCTATGGAAACGCAAAGGTCTTAGAATAGCCAAGACCATTTTGAAGAAGGAGAAAAAAAAAGCTATAATAATTAAGGAAGTATGATATTGGAAATATAGACAAGAAAACCTAGAAATAGACTCATGCGTGAAGTGACTGATTTATTTTGTGTGTCAGACCTGGCAGTTAAGTGGCAGGAACGAGAGTCTTTTTCACAGTGTTGAGACAACTGGAGAGCCATATGGGAAATAAGTAAGCTCATGTCACACCATCCATGAAAAATAACTCAATTTATAAATAACTTGTCATAAAAATGTAAAAGGTTGTACACCTAAATGTAGAGCTTAAAATTTGAAATTCTAGAAGAAACCCTAGGAGAGAAATTTCTGTGATCTTGGATTAGGCAAATATTTCATAGGACAGAAAAAGTACAAAATGAAAGTACTGATAAACTTTATCAAAATTCGAAACTTTGCTTTTCAAAAGACTGCATCCAGAGAAAAAGCAAGATGCCCGAGTCTGGCTGGGAGAACTGACAAGAGCCTAGGTGCTCATGACTGTGGGAACCTTGTGTGCTGGAGCTGTGAAAACACATGGCTGCGTGTGAGGGTGCAGGGTGTGGCTGGGACTTTGGGCAGTCACTATGGGTGGCTCCACAATGCTCAGGGTTCCCTGATTCCCTGGTGAGGGTCAGTGCTGTGGGATCCATGCTCACACAGAGGACTGGGACTGCATGGATCCTCTGTGGTTCTTGTGGCAATGTGAATAGCAGGTAAAACTGCCACCTGCAGTGCTGGCATCCCATATGAGCGCTGGTTCAAGTCCTAGCTGCTCCACTTCCAATCCAGCTCTATGATATGGCCCGAGAAGGCCATAGAAGATGGCCCAAGTGCTTGGGTCCCTGCACCCACCTGGGAGACCCAGAAGAAGCTCCTGGCTCCTGGCTTTGGGTCGGCTCACCTCTGGCTGCTGCGGCCATTTGGGGAGTGAACCAGCAGATGGAAGACCTCTCTCTCTCTCTCTCTCTCTCTGTCTTTCAAATAAATAAAAATAAATCTTAAAAAAAAAAAAAAGAAAAATGGCAGGGCCAAGTTGTTACTTATCAATAGTCACCTTGAATGTAAATGGCCTCAACCCTCCAGTTAAAAGATACAGACTGGCTGAATGGATTAAAAAAACAAACCCATGTATTTGCTGCCTACAAGAAACGTATCTCACCTACAAAGATGCACGTAGACTGAAAGTCAAAGGAAACCAAAAAGAGCTGGTGTAGCACTCCTAATATTAGACAAAATGGCCTTTAACACAAAAACTGTTAGAAGAGACAAAGAAGGACACTATGCAATGATTAAGGGATCAATTCAACAGGAAGATGTGAATAATCAATGTATATGCACCTAATTATGGGGCACATGACTAAGAGAAACGTTAATGGATCTAAAGGGAGACAGACTCCAATACAGTAGTAATGGTGGACTTCAATACCCCACTTTCAGCAATGGACAGATCAACCAGGCAGAAAGTCAGCAAGGAAACAACAGTTAATCAACACTATAGACCAAATTGACCTAACGGATACCTAAAGAGCTTTTCATCCTACAGTTGCAGAATACACATTCTTCTCACCAGGGCATGGAACTTTCTCTAAGATAGACCACAGGTCAGGCTATAAAGCAAGTCTCAGCAAATTAAAAAAAAAAAAATCAAACTCATACCATACATCTTCTCTGACCACAATCTCTAGAACATATGCAAACACATGAAGACTGAACAGCATGCTCCTGAATGAACAGTGGGTCATTGGAGACATCCAAAAACTGTTGAGGAACAGTTTTTCTTTTTTTCAAATTTGTTGAATTCTTTACTTAGAATAGAGTTAATCTTCTGTATATAAAGTTAATTGAAAATAGGTCATAGTAAAAAAAATAAGAAGAGGGAGGAGGAAGAAGGAAGGGAGTGGGGATAGGATGTGGGTACAGTGGGAAGAATCACTATCACTATGTTCCTGAAGTTGTATTTATGAAATGCATGAAGTTTGTATACCTTAAATAAGAGGTTCCTGGGGGAAAATTAAATTTTAAAAAAGGCAAATTACAGTCTAGGTAAAGATATTTTCAGAACATGTATCTGAAAAAGGACTTATAGTAAGACCATAAAAAGAATCCTTACAACTCAATACCAGTAAGAAAAATGCCCAAGTTTTTTTAAGTGCAAAAGATTTGGACCCTTCACAAGAGAAAATATGTTAGTGATAAATACATGAAAAGATATTATCTAGTCAGTAAGGAAATTCAGATTAAAACCACAGTGAGCTACCATTGCACATGTCCTGAAATGGATACAGTTAAAAAGACTGACAATGCCAAGTGTTGAAAATGGAGTGGAGCAATGGGAACTTTTGTACATTGCTGTTGGGAATGCAAAAAATGATGTCACCATTTTGGAAAACAGTTTAGAATTCTTCATAGTTACTTTATGATCCAGAAATTTCACTCTTACATATATTTTTATTTTTATTAATTTTTAAAATATTTATTTATTTGAAAGGCAGAGTTACAGAGAGAGAAAGAGACGTCTTCCATCTGCTAGTTCACTCCCCAGATGGCCACAGTGGCTGGAGTTGTGCCAATCCGTAGTCAAGAGCTTCTTCCTCATCTCCCATGTGGGTGCAGGGGCCCAAGGACTTGGGCCAGCTTCTACTACTTTCCCAAGCCATTGCAGAGAGCTGGATAGGAAATGGATCAGCCAGGACTCCAACTGGCGTTTATATGGGATGCCAGCACTGCAGACTGGGACTTTAACCCACTCCACAATGCTGGCCCCTCTTACATATTTACACAATAGAAATAATAACATATATGTAACACAATGATTTGTACATGAACTTTCTCCTTGTACACAAATTCTCTCATCAATTTTATTCATAATAGCCCCAAAGTGAAAACATGCCAAATGCCCACTCATTAATGAATGACTAAAAAATTGTGATATATTCATTGATTGGGAATGCAACTGAAAACATGGATGGATAAAAAAATACTATGCTAAGTAAAGGAAGACGCAAAGTATCATACAGTGCATGATTCCATTTATATGGAATGCTAGAAAAGGCAAGATGATCATGATAAAGAGCAAGTCAGGAGCACCTGGACTCATGGGTGGAAGAGGGATGGATGGCAAAGGGCCCACGGGAAGCGCTGGGAGAGATGGGAATGTCCTCTTCCCTGTGGTTGCAATTACAGGGTTTAGGCATATTTGTCAAAACTCACGAAGCTGTTCTCTTAAGATTGAGGATGGATAAGTAATGGGATATTGCACTCTACTGATCCACAAAACAATGTGCAAAATCTCACAGACATGGGGAGCCAGAAACACAAGAACACTACACACTTTGCTATTCTGTTTATTCCGAGTGGTCAAACAGGCAGAAAAAAATCACGTGACTGAGAAAAATCAGGAGATGTGGTTGTGTGTTACAGGTGCTGGGAGGGCTCGGCAGGGCAGAGGCCTTGGGTAACTTCCCGAGTGGGGATAATATTCGGTGTTTTCATTGGAGTGTGAGTCACACAGATACATGCGCTCAACAAGACCTGAACTGTGGGAGTCCATGTAAATTACACCTCAATAAGGTTTTCTCTACGATTCAAGATGATGCCGTCATGTGCATTAGTTCATCTGTTCTTCACAGCATCCCGAGAGGAAGGAGTACTGCCATGGTGCCCCCGTTTCACCTTTCAGAATCCCAGGGTTCAAAGCCACTACACGACTTGCCTGCGGTCACACAGCTGGCCCAGGGATTCAGCGTTATCACTCGTGTTCCACCCTTCCTCTATTTAATGTGCTGTTTCATGCTTTTAACTGAACCATGGAACACAGTAGAGGGTGGTGTTTTATAAATAAGCAAATGGAATGTGAGGCTCCACAGCCAAATCAAATCTGTGTTTTTCAAAACCATGGCCTTCAGATAACAATAGGAACGTCAAAAAATCCTCAGCCGTGGTTTCCGAGGTGGGCCCAATTCAGTGTTTAAATTGCAGCCCACATCTCATCCTTTGCTCAGCTCTTTGTTACATTGTAAAAGCAAACGGCTGAAACAATCACAGCAATTCTGCTTGCCACCTCGCGGTTCATCAGCAGAGCTGCTGATTGTTCTTAGCCACGTGGGTTCTTTTCAAGTGCACACAGCCATGCGCTGAGCTGGCTGACATCAGTCACCCGTTTCTGCAGGACCGTGCGTGTACCCCGCCACCTTCCTTTCTCGTGGTTGTTTCTCCCCCAGCACAGGAACATCGTTGCGTGACTGCTGTGTTGTGACCTGGAAGGAGCTGGGCCCTCCTAGTAAGTTCACAGGTCTAATTGTGTGAAGTCATAACTGTGGACTTACACCAGTAAGTTCAGAGATCCAGTGATTCGTGGCACTTTTTGATTTTACCAAAAAGTAAAATTTGGTAGACATTTTTTTAAAGATTTATTTATTTATTTGAAAGGCAGAGTTAGAGAGGGAGAGAAAATAAGACACACACACACATACACACAGAGATCTTCTATCCGCTGGTTCACTACCCCAGTGGTTGCAATGGCTGGAGCTGGGCCAGGCCAAAGCCAGGAGCCAGGAGCTTCTGGGTCTCCCCCATGGGTGCAGGGGCCCAAGCACTTGGGGCATCTTCTGCTGCTTTCCTAGGAACATTAGCAAGGAGCTGGATTGGAAGTGGAACAGCTGGGACTTGAACTGACACCCATATGGGATGCCAGCACTACAGACAGTGGCTTTACCCTCTATAGCCCCTGGCAGACACTTTTTATATGTGACTTCCTAAAAATGATGGTTTGGTGTGGGTAAGTTCCATCCTCGCCTGGTCAATGGGATGCATTTCTGGAAAACCTTCAGAACAGGTTCATTCCTGCATTGTCCTGACTGTAGATGGGGCTCTTCTCATTCCATCTCAGATTTCACAGTCTCCAAAAATGCCAGGGAACAGAGAGGCACCGATGTTAGTTGGCACACACTTTTTTTTTTTTTTTTTTTTTTGACAGGCAGAGTGGACATTGAGAGAGACAGAGAGAAAGGTCTTCCTTTGCTGTTGGTTCACCCTCCAATGGCCGCCGCGGCCGGCGCGCTGCGGCCGGTGCACCGCGCTGATCCGATGGCAGGAGCCAGGAGCCAGGTGCTTTTCCTGGTCTCCCATGGGGTGCAGGGCCCAAGCACCTAGGCCATCCTCCACTGCACTCCCTGGCCACAGCAGAGAGCTGGCCTAGAAGAGGGGCAACCGGGACAGAATCCGGCGCCCCAACTGGGACTAGAACTCGGTGTGCCGGCGCCGCAAGGCAGAGGATTAGCCTAGTGAGCCGCGGCGCCGGCCCAGTTGGCACACACTTTTTGTGAAGGTCCTCACACCAAGAACAGCCCTTTCCATTGTCCATTCTTCCTCCTTCTCTCCCTCCCTCCTTTTTGTCCGAGTGTTACCAAGCACCCACGATGTGCAAGGCGTTGAGCATGCAGAAGCAATAATGATACAAGTCTCCTTCAGCTACATCTAGTAGCAATGATAGGTGTGTGCTTAGAGCGTCCTAACACAAGTTTCAAGTGCTCGACAGAGTAGACAGGGAAACCTGGGAGGTTGGGTGAGGGTTAGATGGTGAAGGGTGTACCATCCTCAGGAGCTAAGCTGTGGTGCGAGGGTGACAGAGAAGCAGGGGGGAGACCTGTTCAGAGCCTGGTGTTGACGACGAGGCTGAATCACTCTGGCCCGCGAGGCAAGGACGGATCAGAGTTGTGAAGACCACTGGCGCCTCCTTTGCTACCTCTGCCTCGTTTTCCTGACCTGTCAATAGTGCAGGATCTCAATGCTCGGTCCCAGGCCTTCTCTGGTCTCCCTATCTCTGCTTCTCTAGCTATACCCTACTCCACTGCGATAACCTGTGCACTCCCCTAAGCAAGATCTAACCAGTGGCGACTCCCAGTTTTATCTCTGGTCTGGACCTCTCTCTCCCACAGTTTCCGGTGTGTAAAAGCCTCCTGAGCTTTCCCTGGTTGTCTCAAACCTCTTCCTGGCATAGTCAGTATCACCACCATGCATCCAGTTAGTTACCCAAGACACCCCCTGTTGGACATTGTTTTTCCCCATCACACCCCCACACCGGTCCTTCAAGTCTGATCTGTCTCTGAAATGCGTCTTGAATCCATCTGCTCTCCAACTCCTCTACCTTCACTCTGGCCAGAGAACCATGGTCTCCATTTGCATCACTGCAGTAGCTGCCTGACTGGCTCCCCACTTCCCCGTATACTAATTGTAATAATGTCCTTTTTTTAAAAAAAAGCTTTATTTATTTATTTATTTGAAAGAGCTACAGAGAGACAGAGGGAGAGGGAGAGCGAGAGAGAGGTCTTCTATCTGCTGGTTCTCTCCCCAAAAGGCCACAACGGCTGGAGCTGTGCTGATTTGAAGCCAGGAGCCAGGAACTTCTTCTGGGTCTCCCACGTGGGTGCAGGGGCCCAAGGACTTGTGCCATCTTCCACTGCTTTCCCAGGCCATCGCAGAGAGCTGGCTCATAAGTGGAGCAGCTGGGTCTTGAACTGGCGCCCATATGTGATGCCGGCACTACAGGCAGAGGCTTTACCTGCTACACTAGAGTGCTGGCCCCCATAATAATGTCTTAAAAACATAAGTTAGATTACATCTTTCCCCTTTTTAAAACCCATCAACCATTACCCATGGCACTTATGAAAAGTTCCCCACTCCAATCTGAAGACCAAAAAGCCATGAACTGTTTGGTGTATCCAGCCTCAACCTGGATCACTCTGTCTGGCTCACCACACTCAATGTAGTGTCACTGCTCTTTCAGTACGCCCCCACCCAACACTTTGCGCTAAGTCTTCTCCCTTCCTGGTATGTTCTGGGGCAAGGCTGGCTTCTGCTAGTTCTTTCTCTAGGCCACCCTGGCTGTGTAGATCCTCTGACTTCCAGGACTCCGTCTCACATCACTGGGCTTACCTTCTTCCAAGAACAATCACCATGTTTTACTGTGTGGCTCTTCCACTAAAACAAACATTACGAGACTGGGAACTTCTTATTCACCACAGCGTCCCTAGAGCTTGCAAGACACAAAATGTGCATCCTGCACGCACACACGATTTGTTTAGGGGGCTGTGGCAGTAGCTTCACAGAGTGATGATGAGAGCTTGAGCTAAATCAGTACATCTGAGCCTGGGAAGTAGGAGGAGATTCCAATGTCCAGGAGGAGAATATCCTTAGGACCTGGGGCCTGGATGAGTAGAGGGGATGATGAAAAGGAGTAAGGGCGTCTCTTGGCTGACCGCATCGTGCTGCCATTGATGGGATGCAGAATTCAGGGGACTGAGCAGCAACAAGCATGGGATGGAGCCAGGTGGCTGGGGAGGGTTACAAAGAAAAATGGCATGATCTATAAAATCAGCCAGAATTTCAAGACAGTTTTACAGTAGAATAGAGTTTTAAATTTTTGAATTTTTAAGGGACTGAGAGAGAGAGAGAAAAGGGAGAACTCTCACCCCTGAATCACTCCCTAAATGCCTACAGTGGCCTGCAATGGCCAAGAGTGGGCCAGGCTACCACTGGGAGCCAGGAGCCCAATATGTGTCTCCCACATAGGTGGCAGAGACCCAATTACTTGAGCCATCACCTGCTGCCTTCCAGGGTCTTCATTAACAGGAAACTAGAATCAGGAACCATAGCCAGGATTCAGACTCAGGTACTGAAATGTAAGGCACAGGCATCTTAACTTCTAGGCCCAATGCCTGCCCTAGATTGTAGATATTTTCATCTGAAATTGTATTTTTGCAATTTAGGCACCTGTTGAAACATTATTTTCTAATTCTGTTTCTTCTCTCTTCTTTATTTCCAAATCTTTGTCTCCTCTTTTACCTTTAGAAATGTGTTTGTTCTGATATAGTCAAGGAAAATATCACGGTTTAGGTATGTGATTGAGATTCTGCATTTAAAAATAAGATTTATTCATTTATATATTTGAAACAGTTACACACACACATACACACACACACAATCTTTCATCTTCTCAGTTACTCTCCAAATGCCCACAGGAGTGAGCCAGGCTGAGGCAGCCAGACCAGGAGCCAGGAATTCCATCCAGGTATCCTACCTGGGTGGCAGGGACCCAAGTACCTCCCAGGATGCGCATTAGTAGGAAGCTGGATTGGAATTGGAGCCAGGACTTGATCCCAAGCACTTGGATACAGGATGCAGGTGTCACAAGTGGCAACTTAACCCACTTCACCACAACACTTGCCCTTAGATACTGTATTTTTTTTATTTTTATTTTTCTATATATAAAGATTTTAACTTCAAAAGATTAAAAGCCTCCTGAACCACTTGGCTACTTCAGATCCTTTACAGACCTTGAGCCCAGGTAATAAAATCTACTGAGCCAAGAAATGCAGAATTTTAGAGGTAGCAATCATTTAGTTGAGCAGAGGAAAAACATACTCAAATTAAATTCAAGTGGCTTTCTGAGTAGCTTAACTAGGGGACGATCCAGTCCACTGAGCGACACTGAGTTGGAACCCCATCTGATTGCCGTGGGAGACGTGTCCAGCACCTGCTGGCGGGCTCCGCACTGCTCTCCCCTGGGTCCTGATGGTGCAGCTGCTGTTCCAGCGGTCGCAGGCAGCACCTCACCTCATTTTCCTTTCAGCTGTGGTGTTTAATTCATGGGAAAATGCCTGCCTTTGGCAAACTGTGTGTTGCTTTCCAATGACACTGTTAACTTCCTCTCACCCTTGTCTGCCCTAGCACGTACGTCTCCATCTCTCATCTTTCTGAGACACAAATCCCAACCCCCCCTCCCTTCTCCCTTCTGCTTCCGTTGGAGGACTTCTGACCCAAGTGGGTGTTTTGTATTCATTGCACCAGCCTGCCTGAGTGTTCTAGGGGGTGACACCGGAAGGGAAAGCTGGTACTTTTTTTTTTTTTTTTTTTTTGCTTATGTGTTCGCCTTCTCAAGCTCTTCTGACAGTCTCCCTGAGTAAAGTAACACGGGATGTTACTTGAGAACCTTTGTCTATACAGCGGAGTCAGCGTGATCAGACAGATCCTAAAACAGCGTGGTGCATGCCCACTGTTTGCCTATCACTACACCAGCAGTGGGGTCCAGCCCACCCGTATTTGAAGCCCCACGCAGAACCAGCCATCCGAAAGGACCGCACTTTATGCAACAAGCCATCCTTTCCTAGGCTTCAGAGGAGACTGCTGCCTGAGCCAGCTACGCCCTTGGCGTTTCTTCAGTAGGCTGAATCTTTCCCTCCTGAGCCGTATGTAGCTCTGGCCAGAGAGGGCACCAAAAGACAGAGTTCATTTTCTGTTCTTAGCTTCCTGGAGACCACCAGCCTTCATATTTATAGATTTAACTTTTTTATTCTCAATACATGTTATATGTTTTAGCAAAATGATGGGATTTTTATCCCTAGTATACCTTGTCTTCCTTCTTCTTCCTTTTTTTATTTGAATGAGTTACAGCGAGAGACAAGAGACAGAGAACAGAGAGATCTTCCATCTACTGATTCGTTTCCCTGGACTGGGCCAGGCCAAGTCAGGAGCCAGGGTCTCCCATGTGGGTGCAGGGGCCCAAGCACTCACCAGGTGCATTAGCAGGGAGCTAGATCAGAAATGGAGCAGCTGGGACTCTAACCGGCACCCTGATGGGATGCTGGCACTGCAGATGGTGGCTTAACCTGCTATGCCACAGCGCTGGCCTCGTTTTTCCTCTTTTCTTTTCTTTTCAAATTTATTTGACAGATAAAGTTAGACAGTGAGAGAGAGAGAGACAGAGAGAAAGGTCTTCCTTCCGTTGGTTCACCCCCCAAATGGCTGCTACGGCCGGCGTGCTGCGCCGATCCGAAGCCAGGAGCCAGGTGCTTCCTCCTGGTTTCCCATGCGGGTGCAGGGGCCCAAGCACCTGGACCATCTTCCACCACCTTTCCGGGCCACAGGAGAGAGCTGGACTGGAAGAGGAGTAACCAGGACTAGAACCCAGTGCCTATATAGGATGCCAGTGCCACAGGCTCAGCATTAACCAAGTGAGCCATGGCGCCGACCCCTTTCTTTTCTTTTTTTAAACAACTGGTAGTCAAGTCACCCAAAACAGTTGATTGGCTCAGGCATCTGCAATGGTGACTTCATCTGCTACTCCCAGCTCAATGCTGATGGAAATAAAAATATGTTCAGCAATCTCAGAAGGACTGTGTAAGTCAAAGAGCCACTTGTGGGTTCTCATCTGGAACCGATCCCGCCTCTTAGAACCTTCACCACACAGGTTTTTCTTGTAGTGAATCACAGTGTCTTGGTAGGCATCTGAACTGGTCCTTTCACTTTCAGATTCAAGTCAGCACACACCTTCTCCATGGACTTGACGTTGCGGCTGGTCAGGGTGCCCCTAACTCGGTGAATGGCCAGCTCTGGTTCCATGGGCGTCTTTAGCGCTAGGTCTGGAGCATGTTTTTGCCTGATCCCGCTCCTGACTCACTGCTGTTCACTCTCATCTTTCCTATTTTTAACAAACCTCTTCCACCAGGCGCATGCCATTCCTTATACCTTTATTCTCCACATTCCTGCGACTGTGCAAATCAGAATTATATCCTTCCTTGGAGTAGGTGTTTGGCCTGGTGGTTAAGGTGCCCGTATCCTACATCAGAGTGCCTGGCTTTGTGCTTGGCTCTCATTCCTGACTCCAGCTTCGCACCAGTGCAGACCCCGGGAGGCAACAGTAATGGCTCAAGTTGTTGGGTTCTTACCATCCATATAGGATATCTTGGGTTGAATTTATAGCTCCCCGCATTGGCTCAGCCCAGTCCTGGCCACTGTGGGCAACTGGGAAGTGAGCCAGCAGATGGAAGATCTGTCTGTCTCTCTGCCTCTTAATCACACACACACACACACACACACACACACAGCCATCCTTAAGGCCCAATTTTAGTAATACTTTCTCCATGAAAACTTCTCTTGTGGTTTTAGCTAAAAGGCATCTCCTCTTCCTCACAACTCTGATAGCTCAACGTGCCTCTCTCTTCTCACTGTTACCTAATAGTTTAGTTATTTGTATACACACGTTTTGTCTGCTTCCTGCTTTGATTAGATTGCAAGCTCCCTAAGGCCAGAGTTATTCTTTTGTACCCCTGTATCTCCCACAGCCTCTAAGACAGCCTTTTGCGTTTGATAGGAGCTCACATCTGTTGTGAGCTGATTGAGAATCAAGAACTGAGTGGTTGAAGAATTCTGAAGCTCTGAAGAACTCAGCTGGTGAATGGTTCAGACTAACAGAGAAAAGCCAGAGCAGGAAGTGTGCTGGTTTGATCTCTGTTTGGAGGCAGCCAGCTGCAGCCCTGAAAAAACTGCTTTTCTTAAAACACACACACACACACACACACACAGAGCAAAGTTGGCAGAGGGCGTGATATCACTCTTCCATTGCTTCATGGATGTGTCACTCTATGAAAATGTGGTAGCTCAGGGACCAAATTATTACAGCTTCACCTTCCATCTGCCACACAGGTTTTTTGGATCTTCAACCCACACCCCTCCATGCTTAAGAGACAAACATCTAATATGTTTCAGAAGCTTGGGAACTATTCTTTTTCTTTAAAAAGTGATTATTTTTATTTGAAAGGGAAAGGAACAGGGTCAGAGGGGGAGAGAGAGAGAGAGAGAGAGAGAGAGAGAGAGAGAGTCTGTCTTCCAGCCTCTGGTTCACTCCCCAGATGGCCTGAACCAACAGAGCTGTGCTGATCTGAAGCCAGGAGCCAGGAGCTTCCTCTGGTTCTCCCACACGAGTGCAGGGGTCCAAGGACTTGAACCATCTCCCACAGCTTTCCCAGGCCATAGCAGAGAGCTGGATTGGAAGTGGAGCAGCCAGCGCCCATATGGGGTGCAGGTAACGGCTTTACCTGCTACGCCACACCACTGGCCTCTCAATGTTTTCTTTGATGATATGTTTATTCAAGTCTTCTATCCATTTTTTAATCAGGTTTTCTTATTAATGAATTGTAAAAGTTCTTTTAAAAATGATTTATTTATTTAAAAGGCAAAATTATAGAGAGAGAGAGGGAGAGAGAGAAAGAGAGAGAGAGTAAGACCTTCCATCTACTGCAATGGCTAGAGCTGTACCAATCCAAAGCCAGGAGCGGATCTCCCATGTGGGTGCAGGGGCCCAAGCACTTAGGCCATCTTCCGCTGCTTTTGCAGGCCATTAGCAGGGAACTGAATTGGAAGTAGAGCAACCAGGGCTTGAACTGGCACCCATATGGGATGCCAGCACCACAGGTGGCAACTTTACCTGCTATACCACAGTGCTGGCCCCATAAAAGTTCTTTTTGGGGTCAAGTATTGTGGTGCAGTGGGTTAAGCCAGCTCTTGGGACAGCTGCATCATCTCAGAGTGCTGGTTTGAGTCCTGGCATCTCTACTGCTATCCCACTTCCTGCTAATGTGCACCCTGGGAAGCAGCAGATGAGGGCTCAAGTGCTTGGGCTCCTGCTACCCACTTAGAAGTCCCGGATGGAGTTCCTGGCTCCTGGCTTTGCAGGCATTTGTGGAGTAAACTAGGAGATGAAAGATATTCTCTCTCTCTCCCTTTCCAAATAAATGAGTAAATAAGTAAATGAATAAATCTTTTTTTTAAAAGTTCTTTTAATATTCTGGATACAAATCCTTTATCAGATACATGTTTTGCACATATTTTATCCCAGTCTATTGATGGTATTTTTATTTTATTGGGGTCATTTTTTGAAACACAAAGTTTATAAACTTAATAAGGCACAAATGATCCTTTTTTATGGCTTGTGTTTTGGAGCCATAAAGATTTACACAAGATTTCTCAAAGCATTTTGTCCTGTTTGTTTATAGGAGTTGTGTAGTTTCAGCTCTTAAATGTAAAACTATGACCCATTCTGAGTGAGTTTTATCCATAATGTGAGAGAAGAATCCAAGTCCATTTTATTGTGTATGCATATGCCCTGTTCTCATCCTGTTGTTAATAAGTTTATCCTTTCCACAGTAAATTTTCTTCTGTTGAAAATTAATTTACAATGAATAAAGGTTTTATTTCTAGACTCTCAGTTCTGGATGATCGTTTATATACTGATAGTTACACCAATAGCACATTGCCCTGACTACTGAAGCTTTATAATTAAAGCTTTGAAATCAGTCAGTGCACATTCTTTTATTTCTTCTTTCTACTTCTTTAAAATTTCCAAATAATTTCTTTTATTTTTTAAATATTTATTTTATTTATTTGAAAGGCAGAGTGAGAGAGAGAGAGAGAGAATCTTCTGTCTACTGGCTCACTCCCCAAATGGCTGCAATGGCTGGGGCTGGGCCAGGCCAAAGCAAAGGAACCAGGAGAGACAGACAGACAGAGGGATTCTCCACTTGCTTGTTCATTCCTCAAATGACCGCTCACTGGGTCAGGTTGAAGCCCAGCACTCCATCCAGGTCTCCCACATGGGTAGCAGGGGCCCAGGGACTTGGGTCATCTGCTGCTGCCTTCCCAGGCACATTAGCAGGTAGCTGGATCAGAAGCAGAACAGCCAGGAATCAAACTGGCACCCATAGGGGATGCCAGTGTTGCAGGTGGCCATTATACCTGTTATTCCATAGCACCAGTCCTTTCTTCCATATAAATTTTAAGATCAGCTTGTCAATTTCTACCAAAAAGGTGTGTTGAATTTTAACATATGGCTCCTGTAGATCAATTTAGGGAGAATTGACATCTTAAAATTTTGAGACTTCCAGTCAATGAATATTTCATGTTAATTTAGTAGGATCTGCCTTTGGATTTGATTTGCTTTTCTTTTCTAATTTCCTAAGGTAGACAGGGTTAACACTTTGATTTTTTTCTAATACATTCACTCAATGCTGTAAGTTTCACTCAAATTACTGCTGTCATTGCATCCTACAAATTTTAAGAATTTGTACTTAATTAGTTCAAAATAATTTAAAATTTCTCTTGAACTTCTTTCATCTCTGTGTTATTTAGAACCATATTGTTTAATCTATAAGTATCTGGGGATTTTCCAGTTATCTTTCTGTTATTGATTCCTAGTTTAAATCCATTGTGCTAAGAATATACTTGAATTACTTCTGTTCATTTAAATTTATCAAAGTTTGTTTAATGGCCCAGAATGTGGTCTATCTGGGTGGATGTTTCATGTGAACTTGAGAATAATGTGTGTTTTACCTTGGTTGGATGAGGTAGTCTATAAATGTCAATTAATCCAGTTATTAATGGACTCAATTCAACCACAGCCTTATTGATTTTCTGCCTGCTGAATCTCTCCATCACTGAAAGAGCTGATGTTTCAGCTAGAATAGTGCATTTGTCTGTTTCTTTGTGCAATTCTCTCACTTTTTGCCATGCATGTTTTGCCACTCTGTTAGCTGCATGCGTCTAGAGATTCGTAGTCTTACTTGGGAAATGTCCCAGTTATCACTGGGGATTCCTATGTGTTCCTTTCTTTATCCCCGTTACATTTTCTTGTTCTGAAGTCTGCTTAGTTGGAAATCAGTATCATTACCACAGCTTTCTTTTTTTTTTTTTTTTTTTTTTTTTTTTTTTTTTGACAGGCAGAGTGGACAGTGAGAGAGACAGAGAGAAAGGTCTTCCTTTTGCCGTTGGTTCACCTCCAATGGCCGCCGCGGCCGGCGCGCTGCGGCCGGCGCACCGTGCTGATCCGATGGCAGGAGCCAGGAGCCAGGTGCTTTTCCTGGTCTCCCATGGGGTGCAGGGCCCAAGCACTTGGGCCATCCTCCACTGCACTCCCTGGCCACAGCAGAGGGCTGGTCTGGAAGAGGGGCAACCGGGACAGAATCCGGCGCCCCGACCGGGACTAGAACCCGGTGTGCCGGCGCCGCTAGGCGGAGGATTAGCCTAGTGAGCCGCGGCGCCGGCCCACCACAGCTTTCTTTTGATTAGTGCTACCAAGGTATTTCTCTCTCTGCACCCCTTTAATTTAATCTGTATGTGTCTTTATATTTCAAGTTGGTTTCCTACAGGCAGCATATAGTTGGGATTTTAAACAATCTGTTACGACAGTCTCTGTTTTATGGTTTGTGTACTTAGATAATTCACATTTAAAGTTATTTCTGATATAGTTAGATTAATATCTATCATATTTATAATAGCCTCTTATTTGTTGTGCTTATTATTTTCTCCTTTTTAAAGTTTCCCTTCTTTTTCCACCTTGTCCAGTTTCTAATGAGCATTTTATATGATTCAATTTTCTCTCCTCTTTTGCATAGCAACTAAGATTTTAAAATCCCTTCAGTGGTTATTCTAGAGTTTATAATATGTGTTTACAACTAATTTAAATCCACTTTCAAATACGTCTGTATTGGTATATTCTCAGTTCTTCCTTCTCATTCCTTATTATATGATTGTCATTCACTTACCTAAATTTCATAATCACTTAATGCACTGTTACTATTATTTGTCTTAACAAATACTTATATATGAGGTCAACCACGAGTAAGAAATAAATAAAAGAGTACTAATTTTTACTTCAATTATTCCTTCTCTAATCTCCCTTTTATAGATCCGAATTCCTAACCTATGTCGTTTTCCTTCTCTCTGAAGAGTTTCTTTCAGCATTGCTTGCAGGGCAGGTGATTAATCACCCTCCGTTTTTACTGTTGGTTGATTACTTCTTGGTGTTACTTTCTTTCAGTCTAAAGAACTTCCTTCAGTATTTCTTGTGAGATGCATCAGCTCATAAATCATGTTCTCAGTCTGGTTATCTATTTCGCTTCCATTTCTGAAGGATAGTTTTTCTGGGTATAAATTCTTGGTTGACAGATGTTTTTCACCACTTTGAATATGTGTCATTTTACTGCCTTGTGGTATCTCTTGTTTCAGAATTAATATGTTATTTAATTTCTATCATTTTTATTGACTTCTAATTCCCTAAATGTTTCAACATAGTTTCTTTTAGTTCCTCAAACACAGTTTTTGTTTGTTTGTTTGTTTGTTTGTTTGTTTTACAGGCAGAGTGGACAGGGAGAGAGAGAGAGACAGAGAGAAAGGTCTTCCTTTTGCCCTTGGTTCACCCTCCAATGGCCGCTGCGGCCAGCGTGCTGTGGCTGGCGCACCGCGCTGATCCAATGGCAGGAGCCAGGTGCTTCTCCTGGTCTCCCATGGGGTGCAGGACCCAAGCACTTGGGCCATCCTCCACTGCACTCCCGGGCCACAGCAGAGAGCTGGCCTGGAAGAGGAGCAACCGGGACAGAATCCGGCGCCCCGACTGGGACTAGAACCCGGTGTGCCAGTGCCACAAGACGGAGGATTAGCCTAGTGAGCCGTGGCGCCGGCCTCCTGTTTTTCTTAAACCTGGTTTCCTCGAGCCACACTTACGCCTGCCTAGATTAGTGTTGGGCCTGAGACTGGTCCAAGGTTGTAACCAAATACTAGAGCCAGTAAGATCTACATGCCAGTCCTTGCATGTAGATCTGCGCGAGAACTGGGGCGCTCCATCGGCCAGGGCTGTGTGGGTGGCTTGGGCAGCCCCAGGTCTGCAGCTCCTGAGTACATTTGGTTAACCATGTACAGAGTTTGTCAATCTCCCTGTGGCTGCCTCACTCCCTGTTAAATCCCACCTCGTCGGAGTCCATTGATTGCTCTGTAATTTTAGCTGCTGGCCCTCTCTGCCCCTGAGATCACCACTTAAACCACTACTGGTCCAGATGAAGCAAGCGCACTCTGGCAGTGACAACACACGCTGGTGTGCACAGCCTGGCCTGCCCCGTTTCAACTGTCAAACAACAGAGCTGAGCGTAGAGGCGGGGAGCAGCTCCAGGCAAGAGCACCTCTGGTTCCTGCCCTCCTCCCTCTCAGTTCCGAAGCTTTCATGAACAAGCCCTTCTCAGTGTGTGGCATGCCTTCTGTCAGTTTCCAGGGAGATGAAATGGTTGTGTTTGACAGTTTAGAACAAGCATTGTGGTTGCTTTTTGAGGAAACGCTTTAACCACCTCTTCATACTCTCATGCCGGAAGTTCTTCTCTGAGCATCTTGATGTTGTCTTTCCCAAGCCTGGAGAGAGCATGCGCAGGAGAGGGTGAGCGCTCTGTGCAGAAGGTGGCCTGGGCCGGACCCTGTGAGAGCAATGGGAATGGGACAGGGTGATCTCTGCGTTTCCTTTCACCTTGAAAATGTTACGTTTCTAACTGAGTTCAGAATCCAGCTAATAATTTCACACAATTGGATCTAGAAAAATTCAATGATCTCAGAAGCTGGCTGGGATTGTGGTAGAGTGAGTTAAGCCATTGCCTGCAAGACCGGCATCCCATATGGGCAGCAGTTCGAGTCCTGGCTGCGATACTTCTGATCCAGCTCCCTGATAATGTGCCTGGAAAAGTAGCAGAGGATGGCCCAAGTACTTGGGCCCCTGCCACCCATGTGGGACTTGGATGGAGTTCCAGGCTCCTGGCTTCAATATGCCCCAGTCCTGGTTGTTGTGGCCATTTGGGGAGTGAACCAGCAGATGGAAGATCTCTCTCTCTCTCTCTCTCTCTCTCTCTCTCTCTTTCTCTCTCTGCCTTTCAAATACATAAACACTTTATTTATTTATTTATTTATTTGTTTATTTTTATTTTTTTGACAGATAGTTAGACAGTGAGAGAAAGAGACAGAGAGAAAGGTCTTCCTTCCATTGGTTCACCCCCCAAATGGCCGCTACTGCTGGTGCTGCGCTGATCCGAAGCCAGGAGTCAGGTGCTTCCTCCTGGTCTCCCATGTGGGTGCAGGGGCCCAAGCACTTGGACCATCCTCCACTGCCTTCCTGGGCCACAGCAGAGAGCTGGACTGGAAGAGGAGCAACCGGGACTAGAACCTGGCACCTATATGGGATGCCGGTACCGCAGGTGGAGGATTAACCAAGTGAGCCAAGGCTCTGGCCCCATAAACACTTTTTTTAAAAAGATTTATTTATTTATTTGAAAGGCAGAGTTACAGAAAGGCAGAGGCAGAGAGAGAGAGAGAGAGAGAGAGAGAGGTCTTCCATCTGCTCATTTACTCCCCATATGGCTACAGTGGCTAGAGCTGTGCCTATCTGAAGCCAGGAGCCACGAGATTCTTCCAGGTCTCCCACATGGGTGCAGGGGTCCAAGGACTTGGGGCCATCTTCTACTTCTTTCCCAGGCCATAGCAGATAGATGGATCAGAAGTGGAGTAGCTAAGACTCAAACTGGCGCCCATATGGGATGCCGAAACTTGCAGGTGGTGGCTTTACCCACTATGCCAGAGTGCCAGCCCACCATAAATAAATAAATACAATTTTTTGAACTGATGGTTAGTTTCTTTCTAAAAATTTTTTAAAAGATTTATTTTATTTATTTGAAAGGCAGAGTTATAGAGGGGGAGAGAGAGAGATCTTCCATTGCAAGTTTGTCTCCTAAATGCCTGCAACAGCCAGAGCTGGGACAGGCTGAAGCCAGGAGCCCAGAACTATATCTGGGCCTCGTATATGGGTGGCAGGGATACCAGTCCTTGAACTATCACCTCCCAGGGCGCACATTAGCAGGAAGCTGGGTCATCGAGGCACTCTGATGTGACAGTAGTTTAGCCACCGCACCGAATGTCCTCACAGAGTGGGAGGCGGACATCAGCCCGCAGTTACGATGCTTTCATGCTGCATCAGAATGCCTGGGTTTGATAACCTGGGTTCCAGCTCCTGACCCCTGTTTCTTGCTAATACAAGCCCTGGAAGGAAGCAGTGATGGCTCATAAAACTGGGCTCCCGCCACTCATGTGGGACACCATAGGAGCTTGAGTTCCCAGCTCCTGGCTTCAGCCTGGTCCATCCCAGTTTGTGGTCATTTGGGGAGCGAACTAGAGGTTAGGATATTCTCCCTCTCCCTTCCCCTCCCTCTCCCCTTCATCCCTTCCCCCTCCCCTTTCCCTCCCCTCCTCCTCTCACCTCTCCCTCTCCCCTTCCCCCTCCCCTCCCTCTCTACCTCCCCTCCCCCTTTCCCTCCCTCTCTCCCCCTCTCCTCTCCTCTCCCTCTCCGTTCTCCCCTCCCCTTCCCCCTTCCCTCCACCTCTCCTGCTCCCTCTCCCTCTCCCCTCTCCCTCCCCCCTCCCCTCTCTCCTCATCTCCCTCTCTTCCTCTCCCTCTCCCCTCTCCCTCTTCCCCTCTCCTCTATCCCTCTCCCTCCTCCCCTCCCCTTTCCCTCTCCTTCTGTCTCTGTCTCTCTTAAGTTCAAACAAGCAAACAAACTTGGTGATGTTCCCTGACAGCTTTCGATGGTGGAAGAGGCCCCCACAGTACAACTGCCAGCAGCTTTCTTTTGTCCTTGCTGCTTTGAGGGGCTGCTTGGCTCCACCATCTCTGGGGCTGAGACTATTTGACTTCTGGCCCCTACTTATGTTCCTTATTTCCTTGTTTATTATACCAGTAGCCACGGCATTGTAAGTGACTCTCATACGGATGCATTTGTATGCTTGAGAAAGCACCAGCAGTAGGGAAAAAGATCTGTACTTTCCCTTCTAAACACTTTATGAACTGTAAAATAGCAGCTATAAAACATTAATTTCATGATTCCCAGAGAAGCTAACTCTACCCTTATTTTATTATACTTTCTGGCAACTCATTACTCACTGTATGGCCTTTAAACATTTTTAGGAGAAGTAATGATACAGCTCTTTGGTGGATACCCTTGATTCTCTGATGCCTTTTCTTTCCCTGATCCATAAAGGTAGGATTAAGAAATTTGTGACAGTAAAAACAATATGTCACACAAGGTGGCATCAGGTACTGTGTCTCCCAGAGGCCCTCTGGAGGGGGTGGGGGTAGAAGGAAATCCCACATCCAAGGCCTAGGGTGGTCCCTCACAAGCTTGGGTCCTACTGGCCACATCCCCCTGAACCATGGTTCCCCTGCCTATCCTATGTTGGGGGGGGTGGAGGTTGGGTTCCTTGGCTTCTTCGAGCTCCGAGCTCCGAGTCTCTGGTCGCATCCAAGTGGGGAAGGCACTCTTGCCTCTGGGCGCAGAGGACAAAGTCGTCGCTCGTGTCCTGCTCGTCATGCTTCCGTAGGACTGAGGTTTGCAAATTCCATGAAGGAGGTGCATGGCTTTCTCAAATGCCCTCTGGGAGGCCCTCCGCTCCAGCCCCACTTGTCAATAGCAGCTCGGAACACGGGGCTCTTGGGATCTCATAGAAAAATGTCTCATTCCCCACATGTTCATGGAGGTGGGCAGACGGTGTGGCTTCAGAGCGATTACCCTCTGGGGTTTGCTTGCTGTGGCACAGCTGGCCACTCTTCCGACCCCCCGCAGCTGTTGGATTTGTTCTTCGCAAGGCTCTGGCTTTGGGGACGATACTGCCCTTCCTCATGGAGCCTGGGAGAGTCAATACTGAACGCTGGGGCATCCACATGTTGGAACTGCTAACGGTAGGAAGAGGGACAGCGGGGAATTCCTGTGATGGAATACAGAAACCCTGGAACAGTCAGGGTTGCCACCTTGCCCTGAGGGGACCAAGAAACAGGACCCGGATTTAAGTTACGGTGGAGAGCAGTGAGGGAATAAATGGGAAAACGAAGTCAGAGACATCAGGAGGGAGCAGGCCGTGAAGCTCAAAGATGGCTCAGGGAGAAGGTAGCACACCTCCTTCCTGTGCCCTTCAAGCCTGCTTCCCACCCAACACTCTCCTCCACCGGGCACCCTCACGCCACCCCACAGGAGACAGCAACTCACCACACAAGTGTCCCAGTATTCCCCTCCCAAGATGTCTCCCCAAACCCTCCACTGTCACTTATCTCCCTATGTCATAGAGAAAACAAAACAGGGACCCGCCTCCACTTTCCTCCACTGCCTTCAGCTTTGTCACCCTCTCCCTGGTTCTGAGACTTTGAGGCTTTTCTCCCCCTACCCCACCCCCCAACTTGTGCGCTCCTGTCCTTCCTGCCTCTCTTAAAAATTGTATTTATTTATTTACTTGAAAGGCAGAGAGAGACAGAGAGATCTCCCATCCTCTGGTTCATTCCCCAGATGCCCACAGGGCCAGTACTGGGCCAGGCCAAAGCTGGGAGCTGGGAATTCAGTCCAGGTCACCCCCATGGATGGCAGTGACCCAAGGACTTGAGCCATCACTGCTGCCTCCCAGGGGCCGCCTTAGTAGGGAGCTGGGATTGGAAGCACTGACATGGGGTGTGGACGTCCTAACCACTACATCAAATGCCTTCCCCAGCCTCAGGCTTGCTCATCACCTATTAGGTGTGCAGTTTAGTGTTTGACTTGTTCTTGCAAACTAATTCCTGTAGCCATTGGGGAAAAGGAAGTAGGGATGTTCGTCCTTCCTGTGTTCCGGGCTGGCTTACACAGCCTGGGGCCCATCAGTGAATGTCTACTAAGCCTCATCTTCCCACACCCGAACATGGGAAAGATCATCTCTGCCCTGTCTCTTCTCCACCATGGGCTGAGAGCAGGAGAGGCACAGGTGCACACGCTGACCCCTGAGCTTCTACAGGTCTCCTGTGATCCTGAGGGAGGCGTTCTGTGAAGGCAAGCACAGCAATTCAGAGACAACCCCATAAAAGCCGTAAGAGATGGTTGGTGGTGATGCTGTGAACTGGCTAGCTGTTCAGAAGGGCTACAGGACAGCTGTTTCTCTGCCCCATGGAATAGGTGTATTTGGACCCAGAAACATGAGGACGGGAAGTGAAAACGGTGTGAGAAACAAGGATTGCGTGGCATTCGGTGAGAAAATCAGCAGTTCCTTAGATGGATCTCAGCCTTGCCAAACCTGTGAAATGATACGGTTGACAATACCACAACCATCAGCAAGAACACGCACATATGGCGGTATTACAGTAGCAGCTACAGGTCTAAGCCCTTGAAACACACACTCTCATTAAGAGACTCAGAACAACCCCACGCTGCAGGAGCTGTTACCACATTTTAGTGATGCAGAAATGCACTAACTTACCAAGGCCACAGCTGACAAGTCAGCGCCGGGGTTCAAACCCAGGCCCGTGGGTTCCAGAGCCTGTGCTTAGACCCACTAATGTCTTAGCCCTGGCAGGGGCGGGTGAGCGTCTGCAATTGCTTTAGAAGCGAAAGGCTTGAGAGTGCCACCGTGGCGCAGCGGGTTAAGCCACCGCCTCTGATTCCAGGAAATCATAAGAGCACTGGTTGGACTCCCAGCGGCTCCACTTCTGATCCTGCCGCCTGCTACTGTGCCTGGAAAAACAGTGGAAGATGGCCCAAGTGCTTGGAACCCTGCCACCTACGTGGGAACCTGGACTGAGTTTCAGGCTTCTGCTTAAGCTTGGTGCAACCCCAGCCATTGCAGCCATTTGGGAGGTGAATGGGCGAATGGAAGATCACTTTCTCTCTGTCCCCCCCCCCCCCCCCCCCCCGTGACTTTGCCTTTCATTTAAATAAGTAAACCTTAAAAAGTGAAAAGGAATGAAGCCTGCAGGGTAGCAGTATGATGTCATTTACAATGGTAGGTAGCTCTGCTGCCTCTAGCGGGCAGGGCAGGTGTTACATCAGATAACCTCTCTGAGAATGAGAGGCCCTCCCCTCCCTCTGCCATACCCGGCTGACTGCAGGGCCTGCCTTACTTGCTGCAAGGCCAGCCCTCACACTCGGGTGAGGCTGAGTGGAACACCACCCACCCTGACCTGCTCCAGAACAGGGCTCCCAAAGGCAAGACACGGGGGTGGGGGTGAAAGCCCAGACGAGGAGGGCCAAGGCGGCAGCCCACAGCTTAGACTCCTAGGGAGGTGGAGGGAGAACACATTGGGTGGGCGGCACCAGAAGAAAGGACACCAGGGAACAATCACTAATGGTCGCCCACTGTTTCCATCGATGCGGGGTGGGGGTGGGGGGTGTCCTAATATGTCACAGGAGAATTATGGGCTCATCAAGAAAGGGCTAGGGAGGGCTCCCCAGGAAGGTGCTGTCAGTCAAGCAGAGCCCCACACAGCCAGCCGTATAGAAAAGCTGGCGTCTGGCCACAGCCAGGGCGCACCGGCCTCTGGTGAGAAGGCTGTGCCCAGAGGGTGTGCAGGGACGGCCTTGGGCACGGTAGAACTTAGAAAGTCAGAAAAGTACCGAGAACGAGCTCCCCTTTATTTTCTGTCTCCCAGAGATAACAGCTGGAGTCCGTCTCCCAGGGGCGCCCCACTAGACGCCAAGGCCCCGATGGATGCCCGGCTTTCCGGGCTATGCAGTGGCCGGAGTGAGGGGGGATCAGGGCACGGGGCGTAGGGGGCGCAGAAGCCCGACCCCTCCGCAGACTAAGGAAGCCGCAGCCCCGCCCCCGCCCTAAGCTCCCGGGAGGGCGGACTCAAGTCGCCACGAGCCCTCTGGTGGCGCGCAGATCCCCGAGGGCGCCGCTTCCACTTCGGCGCCGCTGGGGTTGGTGCGACTCGCCTGGCGGCGCGGCGCGGCGCGGCGCGGGGCGGCAGGAGTTGCAGGCGGCCTCGGGACAGCTGCGAGCCCGCGGGCGGCGGCGGGGCAGGTAGGCAGGTGCGCGGGAACGTGGCGCCCCAGGGGAACGCGGGGGAAGGCTGTGGGTGGGCGCTCCCCTGCCCCTCGGACTGGCGCTGCCTGCCCGCTGCTGTGGCAGCCAAGAGCAAGTATGTGCGTGTGCAGCCTGGGGCGTTCATGGCGGGGAAGTGGGGGTTGTCGCCCCTGGATGGCGAAACTGGGTTTGCTGACTTGCGCAGCCTGGTCTGGCCTATGCTGTCTCCCCTCAGTTAACCCCTGTGGCTCAGTACCCCCAAGGGCCACTGCAGGGGCCCCAGAAGGGAGCTCAGGGTCCCTCCCAGCTAGGGCCAGGCCCTACAGACACCGAGGAGGCCCAGGTGGTCAAGTGACTTGCCCAAGGTCCCAGGTCTGGAAACCTAAACTCCTGCCCCTTAGGCAGGAGCTGGTGTCACGTGTGCCAGGACAGCGGCGGCCGCCCTGTGACCACGTGCAGAAACAGATCCCAGAGGCAGGAATTCAGACACGGAGAGAAGCCCCCCTGCCCCCACCCCCCCACCCCCCGAAGTCGAGCTGCAGCCAGGAAATGGCCTCCGGGGCTTCACTTCCGCCCCCGCCCCTGCCTGTGCTGTGGTCAGCCTGGCAGACTCAGCCCCCTGCGCCCCCTGTGGCCCAGATGTGCGTGTGCGCACGCGGGAGAGCCCTCTGTCCCCTTCCACAGAGCCGTTATGGGCTCTGCCTGCTTCTGGCTCGGTGCAGGACACCAGGAAGACAGAGTTTAGTTCTGTGTGACTCCAGGGAGCAGAGAGCCCCGGAGGGGGGCAGCAGTGCCCAGGGGTGGCAGAGGTCAGAGGAAGACCCTAACCCACGAACCAGTGAACTCGCTTCTGGAGCGAACCAGCATTCACCAAAGAGCGTTGTCACCCGGCTGCGGGCACAGGCACGTGATGCCAGGGCGGCTTTCTACATGGAGGATGGAGGTGGGGTTTGAGGGTGCAGGTGCATGGCCCTTTTCGGGTGAGATGAGCAGGCGCGATCTCCCCGAGAGGTGTTTTGCCACCAGAGCTGCTCTGTCCATGTTTCAGTAGGAAATGGGAGGCTTCACGTGGGACCTCAGCCATCCCTTCCCCTCTTGGTACCGGGTGGTAGAATGCAGGAGAGTTGGGAGCGGCCGAGTTCCTTCTGGAAGGACCGGATCCGGATGACATTCTGGACTTGGCACCTAGGCTAAGCCTTGAAGAGGAGGCCCGCATGAGCAAAGTTGCGGATGTGGGATGTACCCAGGAACAAGGGAAAACGCAGTGGGAGACATAGAGAGGAGTGCTGGCCGGGTCAGCTGGTGGAAGGCTGTGGGTGTGAGGCTGGGGAACTTGAACTCTGCTGTTAGGCTGGGGAGGGGGTTGCCTGTGGATTCTAGAAGGGAAGCCATATTCCTGGAGCCGGGTTCCCAGGGACTTGTGGTCTCCAGCTGCCTGTGGGCTGCAGCATCGTGCAGGAGGTTGCGGGAGGAGAACCTGGGAAGGGCTGTGTGGGGCTAAGTGTGTTGGATTGGTGGGAATGGAGGGAGAGGAGGGCAGAGGCGTTGCCAAAAGAAGTGGGGGGAAGGTGAGCTGCTATACGGGGCCTCCGTTAGTCAAAGACCTCCAAGATGGATATGCAGAACAGTGTTGAATTCTCCCAGGGCTGTTTCAGGTCCTCCCAGCCAAATCAGGTCCTCTTTATTTTATTTAATTTTTTTAAGATGTATTTATTTATTTGAAAGGCAGAGTTACAGAGAAGCAGAGACAGAGAGAGAGAGAGGGAGAAGTCTTCCATCTGCTGGTTCACTCCCCAAATGGGCGCAGTGGCCACAGCTGGGCTAATTTAAAGCTGGGAGCCAGGAGCTTCCTCCAGTCTCCCACGTGGGTGCAGGGGCCCAAGGACTTGGGCCATCTTCCACTGCTTTCCTAGGCCATAGAAGAGAGCTGGATTGGAAGTGGAGCAGCTGGGACTCGAACCAGCACCCATATGGGATGCCAGTGCTACAGCTGGGGCTTTACCTGCTATGCCACAGCGCCAGCCCCAAGACCAGGGCCTCTTACAATGTCATAGAATCCCATGTCTGTGGACGGGTCTGCCATGTCCTACAGCTGGGGAGTCTGCAGCTTTGGAAAGTCACGCTCTTTGCCAGTGGTCGCTGGGTGGCAGAAATGGGCCCAGACCATGGGGCACCTGACTTGCGTCCTGCTTTCTCCCCTGACGTGTGGTAAGAGCCCCACGGAAAGCAGCCTCCAGCCTCTCCTATCCAGCAGCCTTGGGTGGTTTTGAAGACAGTTCCCAGCGTTGGATGGAGCCCTTTTAAGCTGATCTTCTCGTTTGCCTCCCCGCCCACCCCCACACACATGCGTGCACACGCATGCACACACACACACACACTCAGAAAATGTTTCTACCCCGCTCTTCCTTCTAGTGCTCACATCATTCCTTTGACTTCTCAAGTTGTTTCCTCCAGGAGAAATCTGAGAAAGCACAGTTGAGTTAGAGTCAGCAGGTGTCCCAAGTTCATGACTGGGGAGTCCCCAGGAGCCTCAGGGTGCGTGCGCTGCCAGAGCCCTACCCTGCAGACAGGGAGGACCAGGGAAGTGAAGGGTGCCGTGGGGGAGGGGGAGAAGAGGCACAGCAGAGAAAAGGGAAAGAGGGAACGTGGGATTTACGGCATGAACAGCACAGTGGCAAGGCCCGAGCTGTCACTGGGGATGTAACACTTGGGGCCCTGGCTCCCCAGTACCCAGAGAGGCGACACGGATACACAAGGTGGGCTCATTAAAGACAAGAGCTGCTGGCAGTACTTTGGACAGTGAAGCAGAAAATATTAATAATGATGCTGGGACCACAAAAAGCCAGGGAACCCTGGGAAAACTGGTCACGTTTGTGATAGCGTAAGCATATTATGTGCCAACCGTGGTCCACGGGCTTTACATATACTGGCTTGTTTAGACCTCACCACCACAGCCCAGCGGAGTAGGAACGGAGGGGCAAAGTGTCATGTTCACGGTCGCACAGTCAGGCAATGGTAGAAGTAGGGTTGGAACCCAGGCAGGCTGTCTCGGCGCCCGTGCCTTAAGCATCGCATTGCTGGGGCTCCCCTCTCCCCAACACAGAGAAGGGTGCCCTTGCCCCTCCGAGGGCTCTGTAGCTGGCCTTTGGGTCCACGTGGCGTGCTCCCTCTGGACGAAGCAGCTGAGGGGGCGCTCGGGAGGGCTTGCCCTCTTCCAACTCTGCACCTCGTACGGTGGCTGGGCTGGGCTTCTGGTCTCCCAGTTCTAATGCTTTCTTGCCTTGGCACTGCTCTGCCCTTTCCAAGTAGGCCGTGGAGGACTGGCTCAGACGTGGCAAGGACCTCTTGCGGGCCACTGATAGACTTGGGTTCCTCAAGGACCCTGGCTGCCTGGGACGGCCAGAGGGTGCGTTGTGTGACAGGGACAAAGTGCCAGTCTGAGGAGCAGAGAATTCTCTTTTGTGACAGATTGTTCTGGAAGCCCCGCCTCCTTGTGCCTGTTTGTTTTGGCCCCCAGCCCTGGCTTTCTCAGAATGCCAGCAGGGCGCTCTCTTTCCTCACCTGAGTGCAGACGCGTCCTGGACTGGGCCGCCAAAGGGAGGCACTCCGGGGCAGCAGCTCAGCGCTTGAGTGCTGGGCAGAGCCTGACTCAGGGACATGTTCCTGGCGCTTCTAGAGCCGCAGGGACATAGGAGCAGACAGGGCTGTCCCGTGGTTCAGATCCCAAGGGCCTCTGTCCCCACCAAACCTCGGCCGAAGAGCTCTTACTCTCCTAAAGACTTGAGGTGCGGCCCCGGAACTTGAGTGTGTTGTGGGGAGAATGGTGCCCTTCCCGGGGCAGGTCCCGCAGGGAGCCTGGATGGGTTCCCGGGGGAATGTGCATCCCGCGTTGGAGGAGAGGTGAGGAGAGGCCTTGCACACTTGCCAGGGCTGTGCAGGAGCAGCAGTGCTGGCTTCCTCCTGGCGGAGCCCGCGTGTGCTGCTCGCCAGGCGGCTTCCTCACGCCCCTTTACCCCACTACAGCACTGGGGCGTGGGAGACTGGCCACGGTGGCTCCATTACCAGCGCAGACGGGAGGAAAATCTCCTATTACCTAGGCGATTGGCTTATTTTCAACTTATTTACTTTAGAAATTGCTCAGTATTGAGCCCCAGGGATTTCGCAGCCGGCCAGGCTTCTGGTCAACACGCAGCTCCAGCACCCTGTCTGTCCCACGTAACCACACACCCTGTCCTGCTGGGATGGACGCTTGCGTTAGCGCCGATGAGGCGGGGCTGACCTCCTGAGCCCCATCCTGCACTTGGAAGTGGGGGTGCACAGAAATAGCCCAGGCATGACTGAGAACTGGGTGTGAATTCATTTGATCCCTCCAGCAGCCTTAGGAGATACGCACTGTTATCATCACTCTCCCATTTTACAGATGAGGGGTCAGGCTCTGAGAGGTTGAGTGGTTTTCCCAAGGTCACACAGCTGTGAAGAGACTGAGCTGGGATTTTAACTCAGACAGCCTGGTGCAGTCCCTGCGGCCATGTTCTCAACCTTTCCTCTTCCTGCCGTGTATTTATTTGAAAGGCAGAGTCACAGAGAGAGAGAAAGAGAGAGAGAGGATCTTCCATCTGCTCGTTCACTCTCCAAATGGCTGCAGATGTTGGACTGAGCCAGGCCAAAGCCAGGAACCCAGAACTCCATCCTGGTCTCCCACATGGGTGACAGGGGCCAAGAACTTGAGCCATCTTTTGCTGCTTTCCTGGGCGTATTAGCAGGGAGCTGGATTGGAAGTGGAGCAGCTGGGACTCAGACGGGCGTGCATATGGGACGCCAGCATCACAGGCAGGAGCTCAACCTGCTAGGTGACAACGCCAGCCCCTTCCTGCCTCCTCGGCATGCCTAGCCCCGGGCGCAGTTCTGACCCTCCGCAGTCACATGCCCTTGAACCTAAAGCTGAGCTCTTCCTTCCTCAGTGAGATGGGAAGAGCTGCCTTCCGGTCCATCTCAGGTGCACTAAGGGATGGGGGAAGGCGGGATGGTCCAGGTGCCCCGGTCATGGTGGCTTTGGCTGTTTCAGAGTTTGCCGGTGAGTTCTGCTGCCTGGATTTGTGGGTCCTGGTTGCACCTGTGCTTCCCGAGCGTCCCCGGTACCAGCAAAGGGTCTGCAGGGGATCTGTTTAAGAAGGGAGGGTGTGGTCCCCGCCACCAGGCATGCACCGTCCTGTTGGGGGATGTCTGCCTGCTGATGCTGCCGTGACAAAACGTGATAGACTGGTGGCTTAAAGACAGAACTTCACTTTCTCATCGTAGCTCTGGAAGCCCGAAGCCTAAGATCCCAGCGCTAGCTTGGTGGGTTTCTGGGGAGGGCTGTCTCCTGGGCTTGGAGACGGGCATTTTGTGGCTAGGAGAGAGTTCAGAAGCCTCATCCCATCATGAGGGCCCCACCCCCAGGACCTCATCTAAACCTACTCCCCTCCTGCTCAGGAACTTCATCCAGGTCTCCCACTTGGGGAGCAGGAACTCAAGGACTTGGACCATCATCCGCGGCTTCCTAGGCACATTAGCAAGGAGCTGTATGGGATGCGGAGCATCCGAGACTTGAACCAACAGTCAGTTTGGGATGCAGGTGTTCTAAGCAGCAGCTTAACCCTCTGGACTACAGTGCCTACCCCTAGTGGAACTCTGGACTGGAGCCTTAGGAGATACGCACTGTTATCATCACTCTCCCATTTTACAGATGAAGGGTCAGGCTCTGAGAGGTTGAGTGGTTTTTTATTTTTTATTTTTTATTTTTATTTATTTGCTTGAAAGTGTCCTCCTCTTTTTTTTTTTTTTAAGATTTACTGATTTATTTGAAAGGCAGAGCTAGAGAGAGAGAGAGAGAGAGAGAGAGAGATATCTTCCATCTGCTGGTTCACTCCCCAAAGGCTACAACAGCTGAGGCTGAGCCAGGATGAAGCCAGGAGCCAGGAACTCCATCCTGGTCTCCCACAGGGGTGGCAGGGGCCCAAGCACTTGGGCCATCTTCCACTGATTTCCCAGGTGCATTAGCAGGGAGCTGGATTGGAAGTGGGGCAGCTGGGACTCCTACTGGCACTCCAGTACGGGATGTTGGCATCACCGGTGGCAGCTTAACCTGTTGCACCAAAACACTGGCTCTCAAAATATCTTAATTGCATACCATAGATAAGCTGCTAATGGAATTTACCAAACTGCTAAATTAAGCCTTTTAATAAATTATATACATCCTATAAAAAGGTCATAGATTCCTCCCCAGGCTGGGAGGTGGCAAATCCGTGGTCCCTGTCTCAGTTCTTGTTCTTGAGCTTGGTCGGCTGTGCTTGTCAGCCCCTCTTGGCATCTGGCGTTTACTCAGGCCCAGGCCGTTGTTCCTGGCGCGTGGTTGTCCTGGTCATGGGTCCTGCCTGGAGTCTTCCCTTTCTCTCCGACAGCTATCCTCCCTCGTGCTTGTCTCTTCCGTGGTGGCCCCTGTGGCACGTTTCCTGTCACTGGTCATTAACCTTCCCCACGGACTGCGCCAGCCCCTGCTGTGTCTGTAAGCACTCAGGCTTGGGGTTCTGGCTTCAGTAGGTGGACTTTACCTCTGGGATTGAAGTCCACTGGGGAGCCAGCGAGAGACCCTGCAGATGTTCAGCTAGGTCCCATGCTTAATGATAAGAGAACCCACCAAGTACCTGCCACTGTTTCCAATCTAGGTCTAAGCTTCTCTGTTTTACAGATGAGGAAACTGAGGCTCACAGAGGTTAAACAACTGGTTGGGGTCACGTACCCAGGCCTGGTTTAGACACCTACGTCATGAACCTCATTCATGCTGTTGAACCCCTGCCCCAGAATGGCTTTCTATAAAGGGTTGGAGCCCTTGGATTATGGAGTCTGTCTGGCAACCGAGCACTGTGAATGCAGCTGTAAAGTCGGACCAAGAATCTCCCAGCTCTGTGCTGGGTACACACGGTCCAGACACACGGCGGTGGGGAAAGCCAGTTAAAATGTCTGATGCGGAATTTCTTTTTCAAGAACACAGTTTTTTGTTTTAAAGATTTATTTATTTTATTTGCAAGTCAGAATCACAGAGAGAGAGAGGGAGAGACAGAGAGAAAGAGAGAGATCGAGATCCTACATCTGCTGATTCACTCCCCAAATGGCCACAATGGCCAGGGCTGGGCCAGGGCAGAGCCAGGAGCCAGGAGCTCCATCCTGGATTTCCACGTAGGGGCAGGCGCCCAAGGACCCAGGCCATCTTCCCTTGCTTTCTCAGGCGCACCAGCAGGGAGCTGGATCAAAAGTGGAGCAGCTGGGACTTGAACCAGCGCTCATATGGGATGTCAACACTGCAGACTGTAGCTTAACCTGCTGCGCCACAGCGCTGACCCCCAGGAACACAGTTTTAACACAGGAGTGGCCCCCTTTCTTGTGGAGGATATGTTCCCAGAACCCCCCATGGATGACTGATAGTGCATGTGGTACTGAAGTTTGTAGCCAAACGCTATAGCCGAAACTTTTGCAGGTTGAGCTGTGACAGCAAAACTAGCACAGATTTCTTGTGGAAACCTGGATCGTGTTCTCACAGAGTTCAGCAACCTCAGCATGTGATTGTTTTTCTTTCCTTATTGAGAACTTGCAGCTTTTCACTTACAGGAAGTGCTTTATGGTTTCTCTTCGGTTTATCCAAATTGCCAGCCTCATTATTGCACTTTAGAGTAGAACTTGAACAAAGCATTGCAACATCTCGACAGTTAGCCAGATAACTGAGACAGCTACTGAGTGATTAGTGGCCGGGTAGTGTATGCAGCGTAGTTACACTGGACAAAGGGATGATTCATATCCCAGGCAGGAAGGTAACATGGGATTTGTCATGCTACTAACAACTGAATGAACTTTAAAACTTAGCACTTGTTTATTTCTGGAATTTTCCATGTAGTATATTTGGTACACAGTCAGCTGAAACCATTGAAAGCAAAACTGCAGATGAAGGGGGGACTTCTGTACATTGAATTACACCTTGAATTAGAAGCAAAGACATGAAAAGAAATTGCTAAATCAAAGGAGTGTTAATGAAAAAAGAGTACTCGGTGCCCACTAAATAGCCACATATAGCAAAAAAATACTAAAAGCATTTTATACGCACTCAAACAAACCCCTATTTACTAGAGTTAGAATGAAAAGCTGTAATTTGTACTTATAATCAGATTATAACATGCATTCTGTCTTAATTTTCTGGTATTTTAGGGATTAAGTCAATGTGTTTTAATGGGATGTTAATACCAAAAAAAAAAAAAAGAGAGAGAGAAACTAAAATGCATCAATAGACGCTGATTGAACACCTACTGTGTATAGCCCATTGTACTGAGAGAGAGAGCTAAGGACACAATACGTCTTTGGAGCAGACACAGAGTGAAGCGGGGCAACCTCCCGACAGCATTTGGGACTTTTGCCAAAGATATGGGACAGGCCATGTGTGCCCTAGGAAGAAAACGGGCTTTGGAGAGTGGTTGGCCACGTAGGTGGGAACTGAGCGGGGTCTTGAAGCATGGTGGATTCAGCAGGTGGGTGGTGGTGGGAAATCCCAGAGGACTGTTCCTTGAGGTCTCCCAGTGCGTCTCAGTAGCCAGTATCTGAAGACAGCCGTAAATGAGCCTTAACCTGCCCGTTATTTTAAGGGCCACTCCCTCCTCCTGCCTACCGTCACTGATTCGGTGTACAGTCTAAAAAGATGGGAGACTTCTCCCAGCAAGCAGCCAGGGTGCGAGCCTTCCTCGCTCATCTAGCTAGGATGTTGCCTAGAATAACACAGCTGGCCCCGCCTTGGGACAGACACTGTATGGGTTCTACAACCGGTGTGGATTTGGGTGTGTGTCATGCGGACCGTGGTCCATTGGGATGGAGGGAGGTGGTGTTCATACCCCTGTAGATAGAAGGCGCTGGAGAGCTGTCAGGTGGAGGCAGCAGGGCCACGCTCCCAGACTCAGCCTCTTCTTACAGTCTGACTTACCAGCAGAAGTGAACACAAACAGGAGGAGGGGAAGCCTGGGTGGGGAGCTCTTTGAACAGCAGGCCCCCTTTTGAATCTCGCCTGCCTGCTGTTGGGTTTCCCTGCAGCCCTGGTTGAGGGCCAGAGGCAGCTTAACCCAATTCTGCCGCATCCTAGGCCTGGCAATGGTGGTGAGTCCAGACCTCCTTGGCCCCGCCTCTGTGCATTCAGCCCCAGCAGCCACACAGGCCCCGTGCAGCCCCTGGAGCCCCTGGGGCTGGGCAGCCGCAGAGGCACTTCCGAGGAGAGGCCGACTGGCCTGACAGCCACGGCTGATCTCCTCCCTGGCTCAGATGACCATTGTTGATGGCAGTTGGCCTGTGAACTCCAGGCCGACGGGGCCCAGTGAGTGCACCTGACTAAGGACAGAAGTGAAGTGACTCAGCCCTGCCTCCTGTCTGAATGCAAACACCAGTGTGATTCATACCCGGATGCCCTTCTCTGAGGGCCAGGAACTGGCAGCAGGCTGACTTAGGGAGCCCAGGTGTGAGGCGAGAAGAGCGCGTTCTGGGCTCGGTGGCTCAGTGTGCTTGCGCGTTCGGGGTTCGTTGGCTCGCTGTGCCTGCCTGCTCTCTGGGCCTCACCCGCCCTGCGTGTCTCTCAGGGCTGGGATAAGGGTGGAATGAAACAGTGGAAGTCCTTCTCGAAGACAAAGGCTTTGACGCGGCAGTTGCTCACCTTTTGCCGCAGCCTCGTGGCTGTCATTCGTTCGTCAGGTTGGGCTGAATTCGCCGTTTGCTCTATCATAAATCCACTTAGGGTTGGCTCTGGCTCGGGCCTGGATGATTTTTCTCAGGAGAGTGAACAGCACAGAGCAGTGAGGGGATGGAGTCTTGGCTGCTGCTCGTTGGTCCAGTGCCCACCAGCCTGCCAAAGCTCGACTCTCAGGAGGAAGTGGGGTGAGGTCTTGGCTGTCTAGGACCCAAGGGAGCCTGGGCTATGCTTCCATGCAAACCAACAAAGAGGACCCCCCACCTCTCCCAACACGGAGAGGGCATTGAAGTGTGCAGAGCGGAAAAATAGGGCCTTGACCTTTTCCAGAAACAATAATCGCATTGTCTGCTGATATTTAGAGTCCGGCTGCCTTTGTCAATATTTGCCCAGAGGTGTGGAGGGTGGAGAGAAAGGGTAAGAGGAGGCCGGTGTCGGTGAGTCAGACGCCCATGGACTTGACTTGGTGCCGCTTCAAGTGAACCCTGGTTCACAGAGTGCCTGTATGCCCAAAGCCCTGTGCGATGAGTCGGTGCTATTATTATTTTCCTTAACTTAGAGGTGAGGAGCTGAGGACCGGCCAGAGGTCACACAGTGAATAAGTGCACAATCTGAATTGCAAGGCAGGCACGTGGTCTCCAGCACGCACTGTCATAGCAGAGTGAGTGTGCACCCTAGTGAGGGTCCTGCGTGTTGATAACACTGTTTGCAGTTTACCCAGAAGCACCCAGGCTCCACCCCCTTAATCTTTTTTCTTCTAAGATTTATCTATTTCAAAGACAGAGAGAAAGAGATTTTTCCATCTGCTTTTTTTTCACTCTCCAAATGGCTGCTACAGCGTGGCTGAAGCCAGAAGCCCAGAACTCCATCTGGGTCTGCATCAGCAGGAAGTTGGATCAGAAGCCAGCACTTGAACTAGGCATTCCGTCCGATACGGGGCCACAATGCTCGCCCCTACTTTTGAATCTTTACAGCAACACAGTGCGGTATTAACACTGAGTATTACAGACCTAGTTGTGCGTGTTACGTGAAGTTATGAGTATGGAGACACTTAGTGAAGTGTAAAATGCTCTACAAACAGGACGTAATTATTGTCTCCAGTGTACAGGTGACAAACGAGAGAGGTCATGGAGCTTGCCCAAGTAAGCAGCAAATGGCAGGGCCAGGACTCCAGGCCAGGTGCTGGGGCTTCAGGAACAGTGTCCTTGACACCATCATGGAAAGCTTGACTCTGGACTTACTGTTCCCCTAAGACTGTCACCAGATAAAAATCAGGCAGAGGATCCAAGGGAAACTCAGCTAACTTTTCTTAGCCACATGTAGTGCTTTGGTTTTTCGCCTCTGTTTCTGTGCTCAGTAAAGCCAAGAGCAGAGTCACGGAGGGAGCTGGGTGGGGCCGGGAGCTGGGGTGGCAGCTGCTGCAGAGGGGTCATTTATGTGCTCCCCACTTCCAGGCAGAGGGGAGTCCCGGGGGTGGATGTTGGCAGGAGGTGGGGAGGACAGGCCGTGTTGCACTCCGGCTGGGCCAGCACGTATTTTATGACCCTATAAAACTGTGACAACAAATTATCTCAAAATTGTGAGTTCACTGGAATCCAGGGTACATCCCTGGGGCGTTTGTGTACACATGCAGTATTTCTTAAATAAACAAGTCATAAATATGTTGCTTAAAAGATCTTAGGCTTGATACTGGAGAGATAAAAAGGAAATACCCACTCAACATTGGCTCTGCAGTGCTGGTTCATAGAATATGAAAAAGCACCCCGAATTTTCCCTTAGAACTGAAGCAGAAGGAGTCACTCTTTACTGCTCACAATGATTTTCATCAGGATAAGAAATTAACATTTATTTTCCACACTCCAGATGCAGAAGCTATATGGGCAGTATTGATATGTTTTTGCTCCACATTCCTCATAAAACCTTGCATCAAGTGGCACTACCATATGGATTTTTAAGATGAAATCAAGGCTTCCAGAGATAAAATAGTTGGATTCAAGCTTGCCAGGTAGTTAGAGATGGTAGCAAGATACAAATGTAAGTCTGTCTGACTACAAATGTGTTTGGTTTTAAAATCTTTCTTCCTTTATTTTTATTTATTTGTAAGGCAAAGAGACAGAAACAGACACAGAGAGAGTTCTTCCATCCTCTGGTTCACCACCCCACCCCCCCCAAATGCCAACAACAGTAGGGGCTGGACCAGGACAAAACTAGGAGCTCGGAATCAGTCCAGATCTCCCTATGGGTCGCAGGGATCCAAGCACTTGAGCCCCCACAGAATGTGCCTCAGTAGGAAACTAGAATCAGAAGCAGAGCTGAGACCCAAGGCCAGACACTGCAGTACGGGACGTGGGCATCCCAAGGGTCATCTCAGCCAGTGCTCCAGACGTCCACCCATCCTGACAACACACTAGGAACTCCATTTTTATTTCCTGTGTTCATCATTCCTTTTTTAATCCCAGGTCTTCCATCTGGGTCCCTCTCTTCCTATCTGGAATGTGTCTTTACAATTTTTTCTTCAGTAAGGGTCTGTGTGTGTCAAACTCTCTCGGTGGTTTTTTTTTTTCCTTTGGAGTTTTGTGGTCAACTCATGTCTTTTTTTTTTTTTTTTGAAAGATTTATTGATTTGTTTGAAAGGCAGAGTTACAGAGAGGGGGAGAAACAGAGGAAGAAAGAGAAGGAGAAAGAGAATGAGAAAGAGAGAGGGAGAGAGAGATCTTCCATTTGTTCACTTTCTAAATAGCTACAATAGCCCAGGCTGGGCCAGGCTGAAGCCAGGAGCCTGGAATTTCACCTGGGTATCCCACGTGGGTGCAGGAGCCCAAGGATTTGGACCATCTTCTGCTGCCTCCCCAGGCACATTAACAGGGAGCTGCATCAGAAGTGGAGCAGTCGGGACTTGAACCAGCACCCGTATGGGATGCCTGCTCTGCTGGTTGTGGCTTACCCCACTGTACCACATGCCAGCCTTCTTTTCCTCTTATTCTTAAAGGATATTTTATTTAAGTATAGAATTATCGGACGACAGCTATTTTCTTTTAGCACTTTGAAGGTATTTTACCATTGTCTTCTGGCCTGGTCCTGGCTCATATGAAGCCAGCCTGTTAATCACTTGAAGGTAACTGGTCTGGTGCTTTTGCCATTTTTAAGATATTCTTTTTGCCTTTAGTGTTCTGCAGTCTGAGACGTGTTTGGTTATGGATGTCTTTTTGTTTCTTCTTTTTGGGATTCCTGAATGTGTGTCTTGACGTCTTTCATGATTTTTGGAAAATTCTTAGCCATCATCTATTTAATTTTCTCTTTCTTTTCTCTCCTCTCTTCTCCTCCCCTCCCCTCTCGTCTCCCCTACCATCCTTCTTTTCCCTCCTCCTCTTCTCTCCTCTTTCTACTAGAAAAAGACACGTCTGAGTCTATATTTCATGTATCTTAAATTCTCTTTGATGTTTTTATCTTTATTTTTCTATGCTACATTTTGCTTTTTTTTTTAAAAAAGATTTATTTATTTAATTGAAAGAGTTACACAGAGAGAGAGAGAGAGAGACAGAGACAGAGAGAGAGAGAGATCTTCCATTTGCTAGTTCACTCCAGGTAGCCACAATGGCCAGGGCTGGGCCAGACCTAACCTAGGAGCCAGGTGTTCCTCCAGTCTCCCACATGGGTGGCAGGGACCCAAACACTTGGGCCATCCTCCGCTTCCTTCCCTAGCCATTATCAGGGAGCTGGATGGGAGGAAGTAGATCAGTCGGGACTTGCACCGGCATCCATATGGGATGCCAGTGTTGCAGGCAGTGGCTTTACCTACTCTGCCACAACACCAGCCCCGGTTCATTCATTCACTCATTCATTCACTCAAATAAATAAAAGAATTATTTTTTTATTTGAAAGACAAAGTTACAGATAGAAGTAGAGCCAGAGAGAGAGGTGTTCGATCTGCTGGTTCACTTCCCAAGTGGCTGCAATGGCCAGAGCTGAGCTGATCTGAAGCCAGGAGCCAGGAGCTTCTTCCAGGTCTCCCACGCAGTTGCAGGGACCCAAGGACTTGGGCCGTCTTCTGCTGCTTTCCCAGGCCATAGCAGAGAGCTGGATCAGAAGTGGAGCAGCTGGGACTTGAACCAGTACCCACATGGGATGCTGGCGTTGCAGGCTGGGGCTTTAACCGGCTGTGCCACAGCGCAGGCCCCAGGTTCATTTATTTTTGACCTAGCTTCCAGCTCCCTGTTTCTTTCTGTATCTGATATGCTATTAAGTCTGCCCACAGTCTGTCATTTTAGTTATTTATTTTTTATTTCTAAAAACTCTTTGTCTGCTTTCTTCCGTCTTCTCAGTTTTCCCTCATGAATTTTTGCTCCCTGCACATATTCTCAGGTTTGTCTTTAATTTCTCTAAATACATCATTCACCAGCTGAAGAGGTCCCCGGCCACCTCATCAATACTTTTAGAAATGTTCTTTTTAAATATTTTTTTTAAAAAACTGTCAATATTTTCAGTGGGAGAGTCAATCTAAGTACTTAGCTTGCTGCCTGCTGTCATGATGGAAATAAAAGTTTATTTAAAAGTGATAACATGGTGAGAGGAAAAGTAGGGAGGTTGACATTTAGGGACCTAGAATCGTCCACATGATACTAAACGCACTACAGGAAGTAGCTGCAAGGCGCTTGAGCTGTCTTGCCGAGAAGCCACCCACAGTGTGGCTTGCCCAGCCGGGTGGTCTGTGCTTGGCATCCCACCCCACCGGACCAGACACCGGTGAAGAACCAAAGTGACGCCATGACAGGCCTCGGAAGTCGCCCAGAGGGACAAGGCCTCAGTTTTGTTTTCTCAGAAGTCCCGGGTCAGGTTTCTGAGAAATACCGTGACATGGGAAAGACCAGTAAGAGAGCAGCTAAACCACCCCTCCTCCCCCAGCCCTGCAGCTGGCCCCGGCCAATCAAAAACCGACAAATTAGTGATACTGTGTGTCTGCCGTTGTAACCCAGAACCACAAGAATGTACATCCTGTTGAACCCAAAATGCGTATAGACCCCGCAGGAGAACCGGGAGGGGTCCTCGTCAGTAGGCGGCGTGGACCCTGGCTCCAGCTTGTTCAATAAGCCTCTTTGCTTTTGCATCACCGAAGTCTCTCACTGAGTTAATCGAGTTCCATCCGAGTCAGGTCTAACATTTTGGGAGTTCGTCCGGGATCGGACTTAGTGACTCGGTGAGAGACGCGGTGCTGAGGTTTCCTAAAACTGTACGGAAACTCTGTAGCGGGCCCAGGATAAATAGCTGGCAGAGGACCTAGGTGGACGCACTGGAGGGTCGCCGGCTGGAGGCCAAGGGAGATGTCCCCGGTCTCCTCGGGAGTTCCCGCCGACGGTGGCAGCCGTTTGGGAGGGGGAACAATAGCCTGATGGTTAGCCCGGGTGCTGGTTTGGTGTTTTTGTTTTTCTCGGCCGAAGTCTGTCTATCTTCTGTCTGTCATGTTTGTTGGCTTTTCTTGTTTGTTGCTTTTTGTGGTCTACGGACTCTTAATCTTCATTACAGGAATGGGCCAGATGCAGACGACCCCTTTGACTCTTTGTACGGATCATTTCCGAGACGTCTGTGGACGTGCCCACAACTTGTCCCTTGAGATTTGGAAGGAAAAACTCATCACATGTTGTAGTGTTGAGTGGCCAACATTCGGCCTGGGATGGTGAAGGATGTAGTCTTTGATTCCGGACCATGTGGACATCCAGACCAGATTCCTTGTATTCTAATGTGGCAGAATTTGATAGAGGCGCCATTTTTCCATCAAAACCCAAAAACCCTACCATAGTTCTCCCAGCGAAGGATGTGGGCAGGACCTAGCCTAAGAAAGAACCCTCAGCCCCAGTCCTCCCCGAGTCCTCTTACCCAGTTTGATATTTCTTGAGGTCTTGGAACCCCCTCTTATGAAACAGCGTAACGAGGGGGGCCCATTGCCCCCTGAACATCCAGATGGGCCAGCCTCCTGCACTCGGAGTCAGGAGGCAGGGAAGAGAGGAGCAACCTCATCCCAGCCCATGGCCCCTGACCCCATCGTCCTGCCATTACGGACATATGGCCCGGTAGATCAAGATGGATTACAGCCTCTCCAGTACTGGCCCTTCTCTACTTCTGATCTTTATAACTGGAAGGCTCAAAATTCCCCTTTCTCTGATAACCCTAAAGACTTAATTAACCTGTTAGATTCTATTCTGTTTGCCCACGAGCCAATGTGGGAGGATTGTCAGCAACTCCTCCAGGTCCTCATTACCACCAAGGAACGGGAGCCCATACAACTGGAAGCCCGCAAGTGGTCCCGGGGCCAGACGGTCGCCCTACTCTGAACCCTGATATCATCACACGCGTCTTCCCTTTAAGGAGACCATAGTAGGACTATAATATGGCTGAAGGTAGGGGGTGTCTCCGGGTCTACCACCAGACTCTGATGGCCGGTCTCCAAGCTACAGCTAGATAGCTGACCAGTATGGCAAAGGTAGGGGATATCCGACAGCCGGCAGAGGAAAGCCCAGCAGCGTTCCTAGAAGGGATCATGGAGGGTTTTAGACAGTACACTCCCATGGATCTTGAGGCGCCAGAGACGAGGGCCGCAATCATCATGGCATTTATTAGTCAAGCGGCACCAGAGAGAAGGCACAAGTTGCACAAGGTAGACAGGCCAGGTGAGAAAACCCTACCAGACCTATTGCAGGTGGCAGAAAACGTTTATAACACCAGGGAAACTCCAGAAGAGAGAGAAGACAGACTCAGGGCGGAAGATAAAAAAGAAGGGGCAGCGGAAGGAGAAAGGCAAGCCCGAGCAATGGCACAGATGTTAATGGCCGTCGTTCACCCAAATGATAGACAGAAAAGGACGTGGGAAACCCCCGACGGGGTGCCTGGCTAAGGTTCAATGCGTCTATTGCAAAGAAAAAGGACACTGGGCCCGGAAATGTCCAAAATAGACTTCACCGAGTAAGGCCGGGCCTGGATAGGTGTCGATATATGTTGGTGCTTGCGGACACGTTCCCTGGGTGGGTAGAAGCATTCCCCACGAAAAAGGAAACTGCTGGAACAGTAGCCAAAGTGTTATTGGAAGAAGTCATCCTTAGGTAATGGAGCTCCTAGTCATTGGGTCAGACAATGGGCCGGCTTTGGTTGCCCAGATAGTGTAGGGGCTCACCCAGGCCCTGGGGACAAATTGGAAGTTACATTGTGCATACAACCCCCAGAGCTCTGGACAGGTAGAAAGAATGAATATAACCTTCAAGGAGACTTTAACCAAATTGGCCATAGAGACTGGCGGAGACTGGCTGGCCCTCCTTCCCTTCGCCCTAATTAGGGCACGGAACACCCCATATGTGCTTCAGCTCACCCCCTATGAGATTTTGTATGATCGGCCGCTGTCCATTATATTCCCCCCCCCCGCCCATGTTGGGAGGGGGAGTACGCGGATACTGGGGGCTTGGGCGTGGCAATTCAAAACATCCAGAAAGTTCACGCTGAAGTCTGGCCAGCCATCAGGAAAATATATGAAGACAGGGGTAACAAAATTCCACAGCCCCATGGTCTCAACCCAGGGGACTGGGGCTGGATCAGGAGACACCAAATAAAAACCTTAGAACCCAGATGGAAGGGCCCATACCAAGTAATACTTGTTACCCCACTGCCCTAAAGGTTGACGGGATCGCAGCGTGGATCCACGCCAGCCACACTCAACGGGTGGCCCAAAAGGATCTGCTGACAATTCAGCCCGAACAGTGGAAAGCGGAAGCGAATCCCACCAATCCCCTGAAGATCCACCTAGACGGGGAACATGAATCTGCTTGTTGCCTTCGCAATCGCCTGGTGCCTGTGCATCAAAGAGCTAATAGCGGAAGAACTGGCCAACAGCCACCATTCATACCGATGGCAGCTACGAAGGTCTGAGCACGGCCAGGTAATAAGAGCCCAAGAGGGACCGATTGGAGATCCAGCTTCTTCATTGTTCGTAACGACCCTCTGTGAGCTAGTCCCCATCAGCCCCTGCTTGAATGCTATCGGATTCTATGTGTGCCCTGCGAAAGGACGATCGTATTGTGATTACTCTAATCAGTATTACTGTCCTTCCTGGGGGTGTGAGACAATAGCACCTCTCTGGATAGAGGGGACAGGAAAGGACCCAGATATCAAAGTACAGTGGTGGCCGGAAAATTGTATCCCTCTGTATCCTTTCGGAAGTAATGCAGTGACACAAAACCATGGGGTAGCCAGCCACCAACTGTGCCAGAAAATCCAAATCAATGTAACTAACCCTATGGATAGCAAGTGGGACTATGGGAGAACATGGGGACTAAGATATTATGAGGAAGGGACTGACAGGGGAGGGCTGTTCACCATTCAGAGGTATCCGGTACGGAAGACCCCAGAAGCCATGGGCCCCAACAAGGCGCTGAAACCCACCCCGGAGGGTCAGGCAAAATAAATAAGCAAAAACCTTGACCCTCCCCGGCCGCAACACAAACACCTGAACCCCTACTAAACACCACCACTGATGTACTTACACCCACCCTTTGTGGGGCCTACTGACCTCAGCCTATCTAGTGCTTAACGCCACTAACCCTAAAGCAACCCAAGCATGCTGGCTTTGTTAGGACATGCAACTACCCTTTTATGAGGCTGTGGGAGTCACAGGGGAGTATAATGTCACCCAGGATCCACAAAAATGTCGGTGGGAACAGAAAGTCCAAAAGGGACTTACAGTGCAATCAGTCACCGGGAAGGGACTGTGCCTGGGTCAGGTCAAAGATCGGAACTTCCTTTGCAACCAGTCCCAACCCATTGATCAGGAGGGGTATTTTCTACCCCCAGACAATAGCTGGTGGGCATGCTCTAAGTTGGGACTCACTCTGTTTTAGCGGCAAGGTAGCCAATGAGTCAAAGGAATATTGGTTCAAGTATTTCCCAAAATCCTGTATCACCCAGAAGATGAAATATACAATAAATTAGAGAGCAAACAACAAGTTGGGTAAAAAAAAAGGGAAATTTTTACCTCTGTCACTATAACCACTCCTTTCGGATTAGGGCTGGCAGGGACGGGTACTGGGATTGCTTCCCTGACCCAACAAAGCCAATACTATTCTGGCTTGAGAGCAGCTATAGATGTAGATGTAGAAAGAATTGAGACCTCCATCTCACATTTAGAAAAGTCCCTCACATCCCTGGCCGAAGTGGTTTTACAAACTAGAAGAGGGCTAGATTTACTTTTCCTTCAGCAAGGAGGCCTATGTGCAGCCCTCAGAGAAGAATGTTGTTTTTATGCGGACCACACGGGAGTCGGGAGGGAATCCATGACTAAGGATCGGGAAGGGCTGGCTAAAAGAAAAAAACTTAGAGAACAACAGGAAGGGTGGTTTGAGTCTTGGTTCAGTAGCTCACCTTGGCTAACAACACTGGTGTCTACGCTCCTGGGCCCGCGGATATTTTTAGTGCTGATCTTAACTTTTGGACCATGCATTCTGAATAAGTTAGCAGCCTTCACTAAGGACCGACTAAACACGGTCCAATTAATGGTACTCAGGCAGCAGTACCGACCCTTGAGGCGAGATGATACTGCTGTGGAGAATCCCACAGGAAGTCCCAAGAGTCACAGATCACCACTTACCTGACCAGCAGAAGGTGAACTGTGGAAACTCCACAGGAAAACATCTAGAGTCAAAACCTGCCACTAGCCACAAAGTGAAAGTAGGAGAAAATGGAGTTACTCATGCTAAGCCAGGAGCTGATGACATCACCCATGTCAACCTTAGCACGTGCTAGAAAAATGCCCCTCATCAGACTGGACAGACATCTCTGGACAGCCTGATAAGCTGTGTGTCCTATGGGTGATAGCTGGAGTCACCTCACCAATTCTCACGAGGATTGGATGTGAGCGGGAGACACCCAAGCCCAGACAACGGATTGGTGACACCTCGGGGAACTCTGAGCTGATTGGACTGAGTCAAGCGTGGACAGCACGTGAACAGCAGGTGAGCTGCAGGAAAAAATTAGGATGAAAAGGGAGTCTTGTGGTGCTCTCCATCCTCTCCAGGTGTGTGTGAACCTCTAGATCTCCACACAGCGGGAGCTGAAGAGGCAGCCCGTTACTCTGCACGGAGCAGATAGTGGCACAAGCCGACAATGGACAAAGGGCCCAGTGCGTGTGAACCTCTGGATCTCCTCGCACTTGGAGCTGGAGAGCCAGCTCGCTAGCCCCCTTGCTAAGCGACACAAGGAGACCACGGGATCCGAACTCCAGCCGAGAGGCCGCCTCACCGCCTGGCCTGGAGTCCTCATCAGCCTGCTGCCAGACCTGACCACAAAGCCGGACCAGGCCTCTCAGCAGGGAACCTCTCCAACTTCTCGCCTGGCCGTCCGCCTGGGAACTTTGAGCCTACTGCCCAGAGTGACAGCCTTCCCACAAGTTGCCGCCTGTAAGTGACTGATCTGACATCCGTCTCTGCCGAGACGTTGAGCTCTGGACATCGAACACTGACACTCTTTCATGACCGTGATGCGAGCCTTGAAAACACAGCTTTTACAAGTAGTGTTAGTCATGTGTAATCTAATCTAACTATGCTTTGACCCTATGTTTTGACCTTATGCAAGGTATCTGCAAATAATGCTGGAGACCTTGATGCACATATACTATTATAATTGGATAGTCCTCAAAGTTACTTTAACACTGTATACTGTGATCTGTCGGTTAATCAGTTCAAATAGTATTATTAATAGTGGTATTGATGGTATTGATTCCAGTAGTCCTCTAGTCATTAAGGAAATAGTGTTACTCTGATAGTTAAGTGCTATTATAGTAAGTAAGATAAGTAGTTAAGCTAAGTAGTTATGTTAAGCTAAGTAGCTAAGTTGTTAAGTCACATTAAGTAGTTGTGCTAAGTTTATAGATAAGTGTGTTAAATAGTATAGATTGATAAGTATATTGATACTGATAAGTGTATTGACCTCAATGAGCATGCTGATGAGTAGTGTGATAAAAAAAAAAAAAAAAAAACCTGGTGTGTAAGCAATAAAATCTTTCATCAAAAAAGGCAGTCTTGTGTCCTTGTGTTCCTTTCTTCCCCGTGCTCCGGCACAACAGAGCGTACGTCGCTCTAAGCCCTGTCGAGCTGCGTGACAGCAGGCGCTTGCGACAACTGCTGACGTGTCTCGAGCCTGTGCAGGAGTGCGCAGGCACAGAAGAACAGGGGAAATGAAGAACCAAAGTGACGCCATGACAGGCCTCGGAAGTCGCCCAGAGGGACAGGCCTCAGTTTTGTTTTCTCAGAAGTCCCGGGTCAGGTTTCTGAGAAATACCGTGACACGGGAAAGACCAGTAAGAGAGCAGCTAAACCACCCCTCCTCCCCCAGCCCTGCAGCTGGCCCCGGCCAATCGAAAACCAACAAATCAGTGATACTGTGTGTCTGCCGTTGTAACCCAGAACCACAAGAATGTACATCCTGTTGAACCCAAAATGCGTATAGACCCCGCAGGAGAACCGGGAGGGGTCCTCGTCAGTAGGCGGCGTGGACCCTGGCTCCAGCTTGTTCAATAAGCCTCTTTGCTTTTGCATCACCAAAGTCTCTCACTGAGTCAATCGAGTTCTATCCGAGGCCGGTCTAACACCGGAAGTCGTGCAACCAAACATGATGAGGAGGTTTCCAAGAGGCCTTCATAGAAGGAGTCAGTTTATCTCTCAGGGATTAGCAGCCCCTTAGGAGAGCAAGGCTCTGTGGGTCTCATCTCTGTGGCAGACTGGAGCCCTGGCAAGTAGAACTTGGCCCTGGTCTCTTGGAATGCGGAGGCTACATGTTTCTCTCTCCCAGTGGTCCTGTGGGAATAGCCAAGAACAGATGGAGAAGGGACCACCAAGAGTCAATGTAAACCTCTCCTGCCCACTGCCACTTCCAGTCTGCTGCCCAGTCCTCTTGATCCCGCCTTCTGAAGTGCTCTGGAATCTGTTTGCTTGTTCCCATTTACGTTGTGAGCACTCTGGTCCCCACCCGTCACTCTCTCTTGCCTAAACTGTACTGTTTTCCTAACTGACCTCCATGGGTCCACTCCCTATCCCCTCCTCCTAGATTCATTCTCTAAAGTAGCCAAAGTCTCCTTTTAAAAATGCAGATTGTGGGCCCGTGCCATGGCTCACTTGGCTAATCCTCCGCCTGCTGCACCAGCATCCCATATGGGTGCCAGGTTCTAGTCCCTGTTGCCCCTCTTCCAGGCCAGCTCTCTGCTGTGGCCCAGGAGGGCAGTGGAGGATGGCCCAAGTGCTTGGGCCCTGCACCTGCATGGGAGATCAGGAGGAAGCACCTGTCTCCTGGCTTCGGGCTGTGGAGGCCATTGGGGGGTGGTGGTGGTGAACCAACAGAAGGAAGACCTTTCTCTCTCTCTCTCTCTCTCTCACTGTCTGTAACTCTACCTGTCAAATAAATAAATTTTAAAAAAGAACACTACACATAAGTAGTCCTTCAGGTTCTTAAAAAAAATAAATAAAAATGCAAATTCTATCATTTCTTCTAACCTTTTTTAAGTGCTAATTCCAGCGATTTCCTGAGACTCCACAGGATAAAGTCCCAAATCTCTAAAGTGGTCCATAATCCCCTGTTCCTTAGTTCCTGCCACTCTCTTCTGCATTAGGAGGTTCTAGCCACTGTGGATTCCTTCTGTTCCTCCTGCCCGCGGCTGTTTGCACCTGCCGGTCCTTCTCCCTGGGATGCGCTCCAACCCCCACTCCTTGGCTCACTCCTCCTCTTGCTGTGGACTCAGCTGCAATGTTTTTTCTTCCTCTCGTCATCCAGGTTACTTTTGTGGCTCTACATGTCCCAAAGTCCTTGGTATGTCTTCATCAGGTTCCATGTCTCCATTGGGATCCCATAATTACTTGTGTAATTTCTGTTCATTTTCTGTCTTTCCCGTTACCTGCTAAGGGCTGGATTCAAGTCCGTTCTGTTCATCACTTTATCCCTAACACCCATAAAACCTGGTGTGTGGTCAGCGCTTCTCATGCAGAGAACAAATCCATGCGTGAACCTGCCTCTGCTCCCATCCCTCCACTGGCACTGCTGTTGCTGAATGTATCTGTGACTTCTGCATTGCCAAGTCCAGTGTTTCTTCTCAGTCTCAATAGGCGACACCTCTACCGCACTGGAGACTGCTGTCAGTCCTCTTTCTTTAGGCATTCTCCAGCACGCTGATCCTTCGATTCTGAGACATGGTTATTTCCTTTTTTTCTGTCTCTACCTGCTGGACCCCCTTGGCTGACTTGTTCTGAGCGTCCCTTACATAGCAGAGTCCTGCATTATTCCAGCCTTCTTTTTTCTCCCACAGTCTGGGAGCAGCCTTCATTAGAGCGATGGCTTCAAACCTTGTGTTTAAGTTGGTGAATCCCAAATCTGTGTGCCCATCCCTGACTCCACTCCTGAGCACCAGCTGCTTCTCAATCCCTTTATGCTGATGTTCCGTGGACAAACTCTCTCCTCCTGGCTAAGAGTTTCACCATCTACCTTATTGCTGAAGCTATAAACCATGAGTCATTCAGGATACCCTGCCAGCTCAGTGGACCCTGCTCCACAGGTGTCCCGGGCTGCCCCGTGCCTCCCCTCTCTGCGCTGTGGTCCCTTTGCTGCGTCAGCCTCTTACCTGAGCTCCGTCCTCTGTCCGCTCTCACTTCCAGGTCATTGCTGGCACTGATGCCAGAGACTTTGTCTCAAAGAACAGTGCTTGACTGGGCCACTTCCCCGCTTCCCCTTTCTCCCTCCCCCAGTGCTACAGAATAAAGCCCAACCTCCTTACAGACCTTCAGGGCATGCAGCAACCCCCCCCCCCCCGACTTTGACTTCTCTTCACCCCATTCCTACCCCTCTGACTAAGCCGTCTGTCTGCTGGATGCTAATGGTGTCAAGCAAGGGTTCTCCAACCTTAGCAGGCACCGGGATCGTGAGGAAGGCTTGATGAACTCAGCGTGCTGCATCCCAGCAGCCCTGGGGTGAGGCCCAAGATCTGGTAGCAAGTTGTCAGGGGCTGCTGGTGCCGCGGTTCTGCGCTCACTGTGGGAGCCACTGGTGCAGGCTGGTAAAGCCTGCGAGCCTTAGAGCTCTATTGGGCTCGAATCCTGACTCTGCCACCCATTTCCTGTTTCACTTATCCTCTCCATGCCTCAGTGTACTTGTCCGTATAATGGGGGAATACTAGGAGCCATCTCATGCTTTGGAGGAGGAGAAAGCGAGTTAATAATTAAGACGTGAGTATGTCTTATTTCCGATGACCTCACTTGAAACTGTTTCCTTCTGAGCCCTCAGGAACTGTAGGCAGCCTCCATTTGTTATTTTTGCCATTATGCTGATCCTCAGTCGGGAATGTCCGCCTCTCTCCTGCCTTTTTGCTCATAGTTCTCTCCTTCCCTTGAAGAATGCGTTGATTTTCTTAGGAGCTTTTGCTACCACCCTCCCAGCCCTCTCTGCACACGCAGCCAGTGTGTTTGCCGGATTGTCCTTACCTCTTCACCACCAGTGTGTCTCACCCACTGTGCACTGCTTAAGGCTTCGTGTTTGTCCCAGATTTTTTGAGGAATAATTGACAAAAAAAAATGGCATAAATGTGAAGCATTCAACATGATGATTTGATATAGGTACATGTCATACGATAATTACAAGGCCCCAGGACACAGGCATTGATTCTGGGTCCCTGGAGTGTAACAAATGGTTGGTATATATTGGGTGGATTCAAGACATTTCTTAATTAAAGGACAGATTTGGTGTATTTTATAGAATCTATTACTATATTAAAAATAGTGTAAAATGTGTCTATTCTAGACAAAGCATTGGGTACCAAGAAAATGAGGAGAAAATGCGTGTGTGTGTGTGTGTGTGTGTGTGACGTGAACTTTGGGAATGTTCTGTAGGATAATGGAGTTGTGATTCAGGAGTGGAGCCCCACAGTCTCAGGAGCATCTGAGTGCATATAATGTTAAACAATCTTCTCGGCCAGCGCTGCGGCTCACTAGGCTAATCCTCTGCCTTGCAGCGCCGGCACACCGGGTTCTAGTCCCAGTCGGGGCGCCAGATTCTGTCCCGGTTGCCCCTCTTCCAGGCCAGCTCTCTGTATGGCCCGGGAGTGCAGTGGAGGATGGCCCAAGTCCTTGGGCCCTGCACCCCATGGGAGACCAAGAGGAAGCACCTGGCTCCTGGCTTCGGATCAGCGCAGTGCACCGGCCGCGGCGGCCATTGGAGGGTGAACCAACGGCAAAGGAAGACCTTTCTCTCTGTCTCTCTCTCTCACTGTCCACTCTGCCTGTCAAAAAAAAAAAAAAAAAAAATCTTGGCTGCAGGGAGCAAGACTTCCAAGTCACTGGACTGAAGTCACGGTGTTTATTTCCCACAAGTGTACTTCAAAACATTTATGGAAAATGAAATTAAACAACATTTATTTTGGTGCAGACATGTTTTGAAATTTGTATATACAAGGAGTCTTCAGCTAGTTCATGGAAAATACATACTATGGTTAAACCGTGCATGGGTTTCAATTTTGGTTTTGCGCCAACATAAACTTACCTTTAACTCCATTTTCCACAAATGTTTTGAAGCAGTTTTGTATGTAGTAAGTCTGGAGGAGAGGCAGGCATTTGGTGCAGGGGCCAAGACACTGCTTGGACACCTACGTACTCCTCTCTTGCAGCGAGTGGGTTCGAGTCCTGGTTCTACTTCCGATTCCAGCTTTCTGCTAATGTGCACCTGGAAGGCTGCAGGTGATGGCTGAAGAAGTTGGGTCCCTGCCACCCCTGATATGGGAGACTTGTATTGAGTTCCAAGCTCCTGCCTTTTGGGCTGGCCCCGGCCTGGTTGTTGCAGCCATTTGGGGAGTGAACCAGTGGATGGGAACTCTCTGTCTCTGTCTGTCAGCCTTTCACGGTATCTACAGTCTGGATGAAAGGGGACGCCAGGAGCTCTAGCACAGCGCTTCCAGGATGCCGTCAAGGCCCCAGTCCTCAGGTTTCCCCCTCCAGGTCACAGTGTGGCTGCAGGAGTTCCGGTCAGTGTGTTAGGAAAGCACAGCATCCGGCAGAGGGAAGGACTGCGGGGAGCACCCCCAGGAGCACCCCAGGACCCCGCTCAGATCTCAGGAACGGAGGTGGGGCAGACGCTCTCCTAACCTGTCCCTGGCAAGGGGCCTGTCTTTGTTTGGATTGGATGAGGCCCCCATGCTGGGGGAGGGGTCACAGCTCCGAGTGACGGGCACAGTTGGAGTCCCACTAGGAAGGGGCAGGGGAGACAGAGATGTTCCCGAGGCCAGCACAGTGTCTGCCTCCAGGGCTGGCTCGGGCCGCAGAATTGTCGTCATCCGAGTGACTTCCAGGGCCTTTCTGTCCCTGAGGATCTGTGACAGGTCACTTGAGGTTCAAGTGAGGAGCCTTCTCCTCGCTCTGTTCCACCTGCAGCTCCTGCCCTAAGCTGCCCTTAGAGGGGCTGGCTGAGAGCCACAGCAGGTCCTCAGGCTGCTTGTCAAGGGTGGGGCAGCAGGGAGGAGCGGCCCTTCCTTCTTGAGCCTGGGCCTCCGCGGGGCGCGTCTTCCTAAGAGAGCCGTGGTGGAGCCGGACTCCAGGTTCAGACTCTGGGACTCAGACTCAGCGCCAGGAGAGTTCAGCCACAGTGGGCGCCTGCTCTGCCCCCCAGGTGAGTGACTAGACACCAGGCTTGTTTAGGTGTGACTTGTGGCTTCCTGGGTGCTGGGTGTACAGGCAGGAGCCGATCGTGCCAAAGAGCACTGGGCAAGTGACAGGGACAACAGCATCTCGCTTGAGGTCTCTGATTGTAGCTCCTTCCCTCTTAAAAACTCCAGTAGCTGGCCAAAGCGGCGTCCCAGAGCTGGCTCCCATGGACTCTGCTTGTTAAATTTGTTGAGAGCCACAAAATAGGCTCACTGTCCCTCCAGGGCCTGCCTCTTTAACTAGAAAAGGAGTGCTGATAAGAAACTGGTGGGAGAGATTTTGAATGAGGGTAACAGATGGTGGCCTGAGCAGGAGAGGGTTTCCATAGTGGGCAAGAAGTTTGGGTTCCACACCAAGGGCAGTGGTGGAAGCTTCTGGACATCTGAAAGAATGTCCTAAAGGACTTTGAAACCCAGTTCTCCCAGACCCACAAATCTGAAGCAGCTAGAATGAGATGCAATAGAAGGTTGACCATGCCTGGCAAGGCAGTGGCTTTAGTTAAGAATGACTTTCCTGGTGTCCACACCGTGTGTGTATGAGAGAGACGAGAGAACAGGCTTGTATGATATGTGGTGTTAAATTGTACGAGTCTGTCCTGAATCTTCAACCACATTGTCAGCTCCTTGCGGGAAGTAATACTTTATTTCTCACAAAGTCAGAACACAGTCATTATTTATTGGTTAATTTTTATTTATCTTATTTTTATTTGAAAGGCAGAGAAACAGAGAGAGATAGAGACAGCCAGCCAGAGACCTTCATCTGCTGATTCATTCCCCCAAGGCCAAAGACTGGAATCTGGGATTCAGTATGGGTCTCCAGCTGTGTGACGAGGACACAACTCAATGGAGCCATCACCTGTCGCCTCCCAGGGTGTACATTTAGGAAGCTGAATGGGAAACAGAGCTGGGACTCTAACTTAGGCATTCCAGTATGGGATGTGAGTGTTTGGTGTGGGATTTTTTTTTTTGACAGAGAGAGAGACAGAGAGAAAGGTCTTCCTTTTCTGTTAGTTCACCCCCAAGTGGCTGATATGGCCGGCACGCTGCGCTGATCCGAAGCCAGGAGCCAGGTGCTTCCTCCTGGTCTCCCATGGGGTGCAGGGCCCAAGGACCTGGGCCATCCTCCACTGCCTTCCCGGGCCACAGCAGAGAGCTGGACTGGAAGAGGAACAACTGGGACAGGACCAGTGTCCCAACCGGGACTAGAACCCGGTGTGCTGGCACCGCAGGCGGAGGATTAGCCAAGTGAGCCGTGGCGCCGGCCTGGCGTGGGATCTTAACTGCCACACCTAACATTCCCCCGCCCCATTGGTGGAATTTTTGGATGCATTCTTGGACGCATTACCACTGGTGGTTCAAGGTCCCAGAATTGGTGTTGCCTTGAGCAGAGCTATCACCGGTACTTGCTGAGCACCGAGATGGAACCATCAGGTACTCTGCTGTTTGAGCTGGGCTAAGGGAGAAAGTGTACTCATTTCCTAAACCTGCCATGACCGAGTACTGCAAACTCAGTGACTGAAAACAACAGCGACGTGTGGTCTGCCAACTGTGACATCCAGAAGTCTGAATTAAAGGTCATTAGTGGGGTCGCGGTCCCCAGTGGGCAGGAGGCCCCTCCCTTGCCTCCCGCCCTGCCCCGAGTCTCTGGAGGTGTGTTGGCTGTCTTAGGTGTTCCTTGGCTTATGGGCTCAGAGCTCCAGTCTCTGCCTTCATCAGCACATTGCATTCTCCCTGTGTCTCCCCCTTTGCGTGGATGTATTGTAAGGACAGCAATAACATTAAATTAGGGGCCCACCCTACTCCAGTAACCACCTCTTGACTAAGTGTGTCTACAGCAATGCAAGTCCGAAATAAGGTCCTGGACCGGCGCTGTGGCGCAGTGGGCTAAGCCTCGCCTGCAGCGCCAGAATCCCATTTGGGTGCCAGTTCGAGTCCCAGCTGCTCCACTTCCCATCCGACTCTCTGCTATAGACTGGGAAAGCAATGGAGAATGGCCCAAGTCCTTGGGGCCCTGCACCCACGTGGGAGACCCAGAAGAAGCTTCTTGCTCCAGGCTTCGGATCAGCTCAGCTCTACCCATGCAGCCATCAGGGGAGTGAACCAGTAGATGGAAGACCTCTCTCTCTCTCTCTCTCTCTCTGCCTCTGGCTCTCTGTAACTCTGCCTTCCAAATAAATAAAATAAATCTTTAAGAAAACAGGGGAGGATGTTTAAAAAAACAGGAGCCAGGAGCTTCTTCCAGGTCTCCCACGCGGGTGCAGGGGCCCACTGCCCTGGTAACCCCTTTTATTAGTTTCTTATTAGTTTCCTTCCAGTGTTTCTTTTTGCAAACACAAGTGAGTACAAATATATCTTCTATCTCCATCCCTTTCTTTCATAATTACAGCATATTATATATATTTTTCTTTTTTTAGAAAAAATATTTATTTATTTGAAAAGCAGAATAACAGAACAGGAGAGACAGAGACAGAGAGAGAGATATCTTCTATCCACTGATTCACTCCACAAATGGTTGCAATGGCCAGGACTGGGCCAGGTTGAAGCCAGGAGCCAGGAGCTGCTTCTAGGTCTTCCACATGGGTGCAGAGCCCAAGGACTTGGGCCATCTTCTGCTACTTTCTCAGGTGCATTAGCAGGGACTTGGATCAGAAATGGAGTAGCCAGAACGTGAACCAGTGCCTGTGCCTGTATGGGATACCAGTATAACAGTCAGCCACTTAACCCAACACAACACCAGACCCTACATTTCTTTCTTACCTTGCTGTTTTCACTCAAGTTATCTTGCCACTTTCCCCCTACCAGTCCGTTGAGTACTTCCTCATCACTATTATTTTTTTGCAGGGGCATAATACCCCATTACATGCACCATCCGTTTATTTAAACAACTCTCCACTGATAGACACAGTCCTCTTTGTTTAATTTTTTTTTTAATTCGACAGGTAGCGTTATATACAGTGAGAGAGAGAGACAGAAAGAAAGGTCTTCCTTCCTTCCTTGGTTCACTCCCCTAAATGGCTGCTACGGCCGGCGCTGTGCCGATCCGAAGCCAGGAGCCAGGTGCTTCTTCCTGGTCTCCCGTGGGGGTGCAGGGCCCAAGCACTTGGGCCATCCTCCACTGCCCTCCCGGGCCACAGCAGATAGCTAGCCTGGAAGAGGAGCAACTGGGACTAGAACCAGCGCCCATATGAGATGCCGGCGCTGCAGATATTAACCAAGTGAGCCACGGCGCCGGCCCACTAACTTACTCTTTATTACAATATGATGCAGTGAATAAGCCCACCATGTTGTACGGTGCCTGGACATGGACAACATTTTTAAGTTCTAATGTGTCTCAGAATTGTCAGAATGACCGGGAACACGGGTTCTAATAAGTGTGTGTCGACAAGTGGTTGGGTTGAGTGGCAGCTGTCCCTTTAAGTTCCATCTGACAGCTTCCCCACCGGCTCTCACTGTCTGCCACTTAGTGTCACGACGATGCTGTTCCTGGTGGAGGCTGAGGAGGAGAGGGAAGTCACCCTGGCACACGTGTCTTTCCCGAGTGGAACATGGGAGCCGTGCAACACAATACAATCCTGCTTCATTTGCACCTGGCACCTCGGCTCATTTCTGTTGTTTTCCTGGACAGTTGGTTTGCAGACTCTGCTTTGTTGCATCCCAGCCCTTCTCTGCTCTCTGGCTGCTTTAGCACTGTCTGGGGTAGCTGATCAGAGACCAGCGATAAAGATGGACAAGACAGGGAAAAAGTGCTGTTCTGCACCCGCGTTGTCTCGTCAGAACCGCCTGAGGAATACTGTGGCCATTCCCATTTTATAGACAAGAGAACAGCAGCAGAGGGAAGAGGTTTCGTCAAGATTTATAGCTTGTGTGTGGTGGAACTAGGACCTAACCCCAGATATTTCTGGCTCTGGAAACTGATGCTTTAGCCAATGTGTTATGCTGCCTTCCAGAAAAAAAAAAAAAAAAAAAAAGGTGTGGCTTACACTCACACGTCTCCGTGCTGCGGCGAGGTGGTCAGGACAGAGATAAGAGCATTTGTTGAAAATGGGGAGATGGCCGCCTGCCCCAGCGAAGGCCAGTGAGGGTGCACGTTTGGCCTCCCAGCAGAGGAGACGGCTCGTCTTTTACGGCCCTGCGTGTTCAGTAGACTGGGTTTGGCACCACTGCCCCGCTATGCTCCAACATTTATTGAGCAACTTCTGAACGTCAGGCCCTGTGCGAGGTGTGAAAGCCGGAAGGAGTGAGCCACACCCAGCCGTGCAGCGGCGCCACCAGCTAAGTGTGCGACATGAACGTGTCAGGCTGGGTCCCGAATGCAACAGAAGCAGCAGTCACCCTGGAGTAACCAGGTGGACGGTTGCCCGCTGTCTTGGGTCTTCCTCATTCGGCATTGCTAGATGAAGGAAGGAAGTGAGGGCCAGACGTGGAGGCCGTGAGCTGTTATTGGGCCACCCTTCTGCCCACAGCCCTGTTGGCCGAGAGGTCTCAGGAGACAGGCCCAGTCGTGGCGGGGGGGCGGGGTGGGGGGAGGTAGGCACAAGGAAACTTCCCTTCCCTCTGCTGCGCCCCAGCTGCGGTCTCATTCCTGCCCGTGTGTTTAACAGCCTGTCCCTGTGGTGGCGCTGGTGGCGCTGGCGGGGGGGGGGGTGGGGGGGGTGGAGGATGTCACACTAGGGGGCTAGCGGTCCCCTTTCTTTCCCAGTGAAGGAATACTAGGAGCTGGCCTGGGAGGGCACAGTTCCTAGGTCACCACATTCCAGCTGACCTCTGGAATCTCAGATCAGCAGGAGGCTGTGCAGGCCAGGGCCTCCGGTCACCACGCCTCCTCGGCCTTTTGCCACTGCTGTTTGTCTTTCTTCCTCCCCGGGTTTGCATGCAACGGCATCAGTCACCTCTGTGGTTATCTTCGAACAGCTGCAGGTTTTGCTTTTTATTTATTCTTTGTGTGAGTGTGATGCTAACCACAGCGGCCCACAGGCTAGTGGGGCGGAGAGGGAGCATTTGCTCTTCGTTTAAACGCTACAGTCTTCAGCCGCAGCCGATGCTAGTGGTGAAACTGTTCAAAACGAAGGCGTTGAAACTCAGTGTCAAGTGTCTGCTGGGCTCTGTCGCTTGTGCCTCCCGTGAGCGAGTAATTAGGAACTAATTTTCAGTTTAAAACGGTGAGTCAGGGGTAGGCGTTTGGTCCGGCAGATACGCTGCCTGCATCCCGCATCAGAGTGCCTGGGTTTGACTCCTGGCTCTGGCCTCTGACTCCAGCTTCCTCCTCATACAGACCCCCAGGGGCAGTGATGGCTCTAATAGTGGGTTCCTGCCACCCACGGGGGAGAACCGGACTGAGTTCCTGGCTCCCCTCCTTGGTCCTGGCCCAGTTCTTGCCATTGTGGACATTTGGGAATGAACCAGCGAATGGGAGCACTGCCTCTCTCTCTCTCACTCTCTCTCTCATTCCTACTCAAAAAAAAAAAAAAATTCTTAATTTAAAACAAGGCAGAATCCAGAGTCCCGATGAAATTCAGACAGCAGGCATCTCCAGGGCCACAGCCACGTGCGCATCTCTGTCCTGGCACCTGTGTGAGACAGAAGAGACGTGTCCCAGCCCCTTCTTGTTAAGGAGCAGGGACAGGAAGGGGAGTACAACAGGCAGTCCGCCACCCTGTGTCCTCGGCAGAAGACTAAATGAGGTTGCCATGTCAGTGGGCGTCACAGGTTTTCAAAAAGGTTAGGCCAAAAGCCCAGTGATTCAGAAAACGGTTGTTTTGAAGAGAAACCTTCATAGAATGAAGTCTTCAACTGAGAGAATTTCCCCACTTCAAACCTTTTGTCTGCATTGGAGAATTTCCAAACGTGTGTTTAACCGGCAAGGGGTCCAGTGCACAGTCCACGTACCACGAAGGCAAGGAAACCAGCGCAGATTTGTAACAGGAGATTGGAGACTGTGTAGCTGACGTGGAGCCAAATATTATTCAATTAGCAAAGTCTTACAAAACGTCACCATTTCAGTGAACAAGAGCCATTTTTAAATACTTGTACTCTAATGATAAGACGTCTCTTACAAAAATCAGATATCACAGTTACTTCCTTTGGGACTGCCTTCTGTTTTTTTGCTCTTTGGCCATCTCCTTAGAGACTCTACCAAATGATTCTGTCCAGTCCAGCCTCTCCTCTCCACTGCCTAAGCTAAAAGGTTACCATCCACCGAGCTTTGTCTAACGCTGAAGTCCGAGTGTGTACCTCAGCAACGTGGGAGGGAGCCCCAGCTTGGGGACAGGTTTCCGCGCTACTCCGCTGTCCCATGTCACAGCACAATAATTATCACAGCACTGCACTGAAGCCTAGGGCCTGCTCATTCACAGGAATAACCCCCTTCCTTGCTGTCTCTACTTGGCACATTTGTAATTTGATTTGGCCTGTCATCCGCACCTCAGTTAAGGTGATTTCCTTCTTCCTGTTCTCACAGACAGCCAAGGGGGTTTATTTCTCACGCTAACTTTTTTTTTTTTTTTTCCAATTCTGCAGCGCTCCTGTATCCCTCTGTTCCTTTGTTTCCATGTATCCTTTGGTGTCTGTGGCCGGCCTTCTACTTGAGCTCAAGTCCACACTTACTCGTTAGAACGAGTTGTAAGCACGTGCTGCAGTGCAGTCAAGCCTAAAGCACCTAAAGCACTTACATGTGTAACCACACGGTATTTCACATCACACTCTCCTCTATGTTACCATGACGGCTCAATTATGCATGCGGCTCAGCTAACTTATCTAGGAGTTTTATTTCAGGTGATAAAGAGGGAGTTTCCAAATATTCATTATAAAAATGGGACATGGGTTGATAGGGTGGGAGACCGCTCTTTTAAGCCTTCTCTAAGGTCTCAGACACTCTGAGCAACATGGAAAACACGGTGGATTCGGAGCCGGCGCTGTGGCTCAGGGCGCTAAACACAGTAGATTTACATAGAACTTAAAATAATAGGATACAGTAGACGGCAGTCAGAGGTCGCACATAGGAATGCTTGGGGTTCTGTTGCTGAGTTGTCTCACTGGTCACTGTGTCCAGTCGCTCTCCCCGTCTCCCCACATCAGTGGTCCCACCTTACAGCGCTGGTTTTATGAAAGTGAGCAAAGTCGTTTGTTCCCCCAGAAGACCTGGTTGGTATTGCTGACGTCAAGGGGTGGACCTGCCAGCAGCTTGCAAGTTCCTCCCTTCTGCAGCTCTCTAGGCTAAGACACATCACTTCGAACAGACGGCTCCAAAGAGACTGTTTCTTCCCATCTTCGGAACACCAAGTTGGAATGAGGGCAGCCGACTTCCAAGCGCACACAGTGCCAACTGCACTTTGCTAACAACCAGCCGGTTAGCTGTGGCACCATCTCACGGGGCTCTGCTTGATGAAGCACAGGTTCATGCCCTACTTTGCAGACTGAAGCAAGTGCTGCTTTCATGACCAAAGCCCATGGAAGCCGAGTCCTCCCCGGCTCCTCCAGCAAGAACTTAGGGTTCGAGACAGACTCCCCGATCGCATCGCTGGATCTTGTGTGTGCATTTTCCAAGAACTGTTTTTAACAGCTACCTCAGGGCCAATGGAGTGGGAGCAGGGAGGGCACCCTGAGGATGACATTGGCCCAAGGGTGGAGGAGAAGCCATTAAATGCTGCCTGGCCAGAAACCTCTGGGGACTGTAATGCACCGAGCTGGGGTGTGGCCGGGGGGCCTGGACTGAGTGGAGAGAAAAGAGGAAACTGAGGTATACCTGCTGCACAGATGTTCTCAGTGCTCCGCCATCAGCCCTGGTGGCAATCTGACATGGCCTCCTGTCCTGGAAGTGAGCTAAGGTACAGGGAATCTTTTGTTTCCTTTTCTGAGCGTAAGCATCTTTCAAGGAAGGAAACCTCACTCCTGCCCTAAGGACTGCCATGGGACACCGGCCATTGGCTGCAGTCTCAGTGTTGAGGGACGTGCTGCAGGATGCTGGCCATACGGAAGCCGGAATGGAGCCGATGGCCCCAAGCAGCAGTTTTGGGATACCTTGGATAGAGGGCCCTTGCAATTAAGCTTCCTCTCGCCTCCAAGAACCCCAGCATGCATCCTTGCCAACTGTGAATTGTGAAAGGGAAGGGTCTGGCATGTTAAAGGGAGAAGTGGAGTTGAGGTTGGGGAGCACAAGAGAGGACCATTGCTGGGTTCCTGAGTCTTGGAGATGGGAGACTTTACTGCCTGTTAGCCTGGCCTTGAAGTCTCTGGGCCCGAGGGCAGAGGATGAATGAAAGTGTGTCCACCTGAGAATTCGAATATTTTGAGTATAAACATACAAATCATTTCAGAATCTCCTCTTTGTCAGAAAACCAGAGAAATTCCCCAAGTTGGATAAATCTGATTCTAACTGACCATCTGAGCCACAGAGGGAAGATGTGAGCACCAGAAAACCAGCACCAGTGGAGAAGCCCTGGCAAGACAAGAGTCCCTAAGGCCACGGCTGTCCTCACGTGGTTCTAACCGGAAAGAGGGCAGGCTGGAGACAAGCTGTCTGCCCGTTCAGCCCACACGGGGTGTCAGCCTCAACATTCTCGTGGAGCTCTGGGAAGACACGTGGTTGGCAACAGGAGTCCGTGGCCTCAGACTGCGTATAGTCCAGCGGGACAAGCAGATGTTAACGGACTGCACAGTCATCTCGTGACCACAGGCATGAACACGCTAAGGCAGCATCCCGAGTCCGTGAGCGCATCTCCAGGATGGCCTTGGGCCAGGCATTCCCTGCAGTAGTTGGGCACCCCATGTAATAGCGCCTGGGAGGGAGTCCCCATTCTGTTCCCCACCTCAGCCCCGTGCTGGTGCACACCCTTGGAGTCCGCGGTGATTACTCAAATGGTTAAGTCCCTGCCACGCCTCGGCCGCTGTGGGCATTTGGGGACTGAGTCAGCAGACAGGCGATCTCTCTTTTTCTCTGTCCCTGCCTCTCTGCTCCTCAAGTCATAATAGTTAAATTAATTTTCCAGCAGATGTCTTGTCCAGCCAATCAGCTTACAGATGAGGCTCAGAGTGGGGAAGGAGGCTGATGGAGATTGATTAATCCGTGACTGGGATGGAACCAGAAGCCACTTCTGACTCCCAATACTGTTTTTTGTTGGAGGCTGGGGAAATTGGCGTTCGTTTGTGGTCAGGGCTAGTTGTATCAACGTTCCAAACACATGTGATGCTGTAGATAAGTGTATTAATCAGCTTTTGTTACTAACAAAAACCCACAGGCAGCGAACTTTATAAAGAGAAAAGGTTTATTGAGCTCACGGTTTTGGAGGTTCCAGTTCAAGACTGGGCATTGGTTTGGCCTCCACGAGGGCTATGGATGGCCACGGCAGAGTACTGGTGGGAGAAGAATCATATGGCAGCAAGAAATTAGAGAGAGTGGGTGGGGCCAAACTGAGGATTTTATATCAACCCTCCAATGAGACCTCAAGAGGTCAAATAAGAACTACCTTCTGGGGCATGTCCCCAGTGACCTGCAGATCTCCCTTTAACACATGGGCCTTTGTGGGACACCCACTTTAATATCTAAACCATAGGTCTAAGGAACTTGTCAGCCCTCAGTTGTCAACACTGCTCCCACACACCCCCTCGTGGCCACCCTCCGTACTTCCACTCAGCGTGCCTATGCTTGTTTGGGTCCTTACTGCCTCTCTCTAGTGTGGTCTCCCTTCTCCCTGTTTGCTGCAGTCCTCATACTGTTATCAGGCTGTCCTGACTTCTCTCCTTATTGTCCAAGTGCCTTTAGACAGGTTACCTAAGCTTCCTGAGCCTTGTATGTGAATGAGGATGGACAGTATCACACAAAGTGATAGGTAGGGGCAGGTAAAACAATCAAGGTGCCTCACATAATGCCTGGCACATACTAACTCCTTGAGGTCTGTTAGGTCCTGAAACCCACGACGACTCCTTGTCATTTACAAATAAAGAGAGAAGCCCGTTAGACTTCAGGCCATCCAAGAAGATTTTGTCCGTTCCTGTTATGCGCGAGTCACCAGGCTAGGAACGCTGGTCTCAGAATGAATGAGCCACGATTCCTGACCTCAGGGAGCTGAAAACTTAGTGGGAACAGACAATATAATGCAGTGTGATGAGTGATCAATTAACAAAACACAGAGGGCAAAGGTACGTGGAAAAGAAGTAACTGAGACCACCTAGGCTGGTGTTTGAGGCCCTCTGGCCCTCCCAGCCCTACCTCTAGCGCCTTGTTGTGCCGATGCACACAAAAGTGGTCACACTTTCCCCATTGTCGACCCCCGCCCTGCAGCCTGGAGACCTTCCCAGGCCATTCCTTTTGCCTGGAATCGCCTTCCCTTCCCCATCTCCTCACTAGCTACTTCTGCCTCTCCCACAGGGCGATAGGCGCACCTGTTTCTCCACACAGTCTGAATCTATCACTCAAATCAGCATTCTTTATCACTTGTTCTACTTTTCTTCGAAAGTAATTCATTGTATATATTTATTGTAAAAAATCAGAGGATATAGAAAACAGTAAGAAGAAAAATCAATCTTAAACTCAATAAGCACAGATAGCCACCACTCGCATTGTGTGGTATGAATCCTAGCCATTTTTCAGAGCACACGCAGGCACACCTTTTCTTATCTCCTTTTCCTCATTCTGCCTAACATGTGTCATATGCACCTATCTCAGTTAGACCACAAACTGTTTGAGGGTAGAGATAAATGGGTCACCTGCTTTTCCTTCCTGTTACCCTTGTGCCAGGAGCCGCCCTGTAAATGTTAGCGGAGTAGAACCACTATATTAATTTGTTTGACTTTGGCATTCAAATGTCATCTTCAAAAAATTTATTTTCACATTATTTGAAAGGCAGAGAGAGGCAGAAAGAGAGCAAGAGCGAGCGAGTGAGAGAGAGATCTTCCATCTGTTGATTCACTCCCCAAATAGCCACAACAGCTATGGCTGGGTTAGGCCAAAGCCAAGAGCCCAGAACTTCATCAGGGCCTCCCACATGACTGGCAGAGACCCACATACTTGAACCATCACCTGCTGCCTTGCTGGTGCACATTAGCAGGAAGCTGGACCAGAAGTAGAGGAGCAGGGACCGGCACTGTGGCGTTAGTGGGTAAAGCCGCCACCTGCAGGGCTGGCATCCGGTATGGGTGCTGATTCAGATCCAGCTCTCTGTTATGGCCTAGGAATGCAGAAGATGGCCCAAGTCCTTGGGCCCCTGCACCTGCATGGGAGACCCAGAGGAAACTCCTGGCTCCTGGCTTTGGATTGGCGCAGCTCTGGCTGTTGTGGTCATCTGGGGAGTGAACCAGCAGATGGAAGACCTCTCTCTCTCTCTCTCTACCTGCCTCTTTATAACTCTGCCTTTCAAATAAATAAATATTAAAAAAAGAGGAGCTAGGCACTCCGATATGGGGTGCATCTTAACTGCTGTGTCAGATGTGTGCCCCAGCAAGCCATTTTTTGAGAAAGCAGGTTTATCAGTTGCTTAAACCTTGTGCGTGTTCCTTGAGCACCAGAGGCTGCTGGCCAGACAGCCAGCTGAGCGACTGGGAAGGCAGTACAGGCCCCCAGTGATCCGACAAGTGGTGAGCCACAGGCAGGTGTGAAGTGGGTTCTGCAGCCTGCACTGGCTGCTCTGAAAAGCAGTTCTACCCCCATTATTTGACTTTGTCTTGCTTTAGCATGACACATCTGATTCTGGCAAGTCTTTCTTCATCCCTTCTAATCAGAAATGGTGTTGGCATTTCACCCCGGGGGCGGGGGGAGTTGGGTGAGATTTTCTTCTCTGAGAAGTCACTTTTGGCTCGAAAAAAAGACACTTTGCTTGGATGAAAAATCTAGAGGCTCTGGAACTAGGGTTGAAAGTAGACATAGGGCAGGCTTGTTTCCAGAAATCTCTGTGTGGGGAGGCTGGGATTGGGCCAGGGGCTGCGGTGGGGGGTGGGTCAGGGGGATTCACCCAGCAGGCTATAGGATAAAGCAAAGCAGAGCATTTGAGAGAACATTCTGGGGGAATAAACGACAAAAAATGAGCCCAGCGTGCGTCCCTTCAAGGCAAACGTGGGAGCCCAAGAGGCTGGAGGCGTATGGGGCACTTTCCGTAGCGTAAGCAAGGTGTGGAATTCACGGGGGTGGACGGCGGCAGAGCAGGAAACCAGATTCGGGGGACACCGGCCTGCTGCCATCTGAGACTGTGTCTGAGCGGGGTGGGATGTGTGTAATTTAGATGTCTTTTTTCTTGAAAGAAAACGTGGCTTTGCAGAGGCTGTTTCTAGAATTAAACACCTCTGAGGGAGTTTTATTACAGATCAAGGAAAAAGTCTGCAAGATTTTTGGGTTCTGAGGGGAAGCACCTAAAACAGTTAAATCAAAGAGAACCTTTAAACAAACACATCATTGATCTGGGTGATGCACAGAAACTTTTTTTTTTTTTTTTTTTTTTTTTTAGTAAGAAAGAGAAGAGAGGAGAGTGGGGAACTCTGTAGGACTTTTGCCTGAGAATGCCTGCTGGGAGGGAGTTTCCATCTCCAGCTGTGTCCATCAGTACAAAGAAATAAAACGGGGTCGAGTGTTTGGCACTGTGGCTAAGGCACCACGTTGGACGCCTGCATCCCATATAAGAGTTCCTGATTCAGACTCCAACTACTTTGCTTCTGATCCAGCTTCCTGCTAACGCCTACCTGGGGAGGGAACAGGTGATGGCTCGAGTACTTGAGTCCCTGCCACCCACGTTGGGGACCCAGATGGAGTCCTGGGCTCCGAGCTTCAGCTTGGCCCAGTCTCGCTGTTTTGAAAGTTAGAATTACAGAGAGAAAGAGAAAAGGAGAAACAGAGATCTTCCATATGCTGGTTTACTCCCCAAATGACTGCAGAGCTGGGCCAAGAGCCGGGAACTCCATCTGGGTGGGTCTCCCACGTGGGTGGCAGGGGCTCAAGTATTTGAGCCATCATCTGCTGCTTTCCCAGGTGCATTAGCAGGGAGCTGAATGAGAAGTGGAGAGGTTGGGACTTGAACCGGCACCCAAACAGAATGCCATTATTGTGGGTGGCAGCATAACCCTCGACGCCCCTCCACGCCAAAATGCCGGCCCTTCTCCCAGGGCTCTGTAAAGCCAAAGCCGTTCATTGCCAAGCAGGGAAAACATATAATGAGGCCCCCTGAGGGCCACGCAGCAGGCATGCGGTTCCTGCCTTCACCTATTCAGAGGTTTCCCTGCTACGTTGCAATGCTTTGGAGACAATGGCAACTGGTGATGATGACTCAGCGGCACAGGCAGTATCTGTGACCTGCCGGCATCCCCAGCCCCGCCCCTCCACCAGCTGTCAAGCAGGATCTGTAACTCCTGGCATGTTTTTATTACAAACAAGATAACACAATCTTTGAAAGCCGTAGGATAATGTCTGTGTGCTACAAATAAGATAGCAACCCATGTGATAGGCGTAGATTATAAAAGTTTTTGTACACTCTACAACACCATAAAAAAAAAAATCTCCTGTCCTCCTCATTTGTATTGTTTGGTCAATGGTGTTTTCCGGAAGCGCACCAAGCCCAGATCACGGGAAGCAGGACCTGACTTGAATTTTCTGTCCCCACCGGGTCCCTGCTCCAGGAAGGTGTTAAGCTTTGCTTCTGAATACAAGCTCATTAGGCTGGTGTTTTCAGCACTTGCCAGCCCGCCTGGTGCTGGAATCGTCTTCATGGTCAGCCTTGGTGGCCTGCAGTCCTCCTGATCTTCAGAGCATAGTTAGGGAGACACTTAGAAAGCTGCAGACATGGCTCAGGGGGCCCCAGGCTGCCTCTCCCAAGACTCAGGGCAGGAGAGACCCCAGGAATCTAGCCTCCAGTGTCTGGAAGGGTGCTCAGGCCTCGCCACAGTAGCCACATATTTTCTGTCTGGTTGTGCCCGTTCGTTCCCACGCCTAGGCTTCTGTGACCTTCCGCAGGGTCAGTCATGTGTAGACCTGGGACGTCGCTGATGATCTGCTTGATAATCCCTGCCTTGTTCCAGGGAGGGCTTACGGGGTCTGTTTATCTGTTTCATTAATGTAAGTGCACCCAGCGTTCTTAATTAACTTTTCCTCTGGCTTCACATGCCGCTTCTCCATCCAGAATATGTATCCTTGGAGAATCAGGCTGGTCTCCTGCAAGCTCTGACTGTTGTAGCACAGGTGCCTGCCTTCCCTTGGGCGGGCTCAGTGACAGTGAAGGGCAGGATCTTGAGTGAAAGGCTAGCACCCTAGTCCAGATCAGCCCCTTCTGCTGCTCGTCACTCACCAGTACCCTCACCTTTTTTGGCAGCTACCGTGATTTGTATCATGTATTCACTTGTTTGTTTCTTTTTATTTTTTATTTGAGAGTCAGAGAGAGAGAGAGAGAGAGATCTTCCATCTGCTGATTCGCTCCTCAAATGCCCGCAACATCTAGGATTGGGTCAGGCCAAAGCCAGAATCCTAGAACTCCATGTAGGTCTCCCACATGGGTGGCAGGAACCCAAATACTTGAGCCATCAGCTGCTGCCTTCCAGGGTGTGCATGAGCAGGAAGCTGGACTGGGAGAGAGGAGCTGGTTCTTGAAGCAGGCGTTGTGATATGGATGCAGGCATCGCCAGTAGCTTTGCGTCTGCTGCTCCAAATGCCTCCCTGATGTACTTATTAAAGCTTCTCCTTGCAGCTTGGACAGCTCTTCGATTCTGCACGGTGTCACAAACATGCAGTGCAATGCCTGGAATCTGATAGGGACTCATTAAAGACTAATTTAAAAAATGCAAGCATGGATCAATCAGCTTGGTTTCTGCAAGAGTAGGGAGAGGTGCGTTAGGACCTGCGGGTGTGCAGGAACTTTCTGAAGGTTCCAGCTATAAAGAGGAGTGAGGTCAGCTACCCACGGGCTTGGGAAATAATGGAAAACACATTGGTCTAGAAACCGGGGACCTGAAGGGCATGCGTTTCCCTGTACTAAGGTTTATTTTCAGTGTAACCTTGAGAAAGTCTTATAAGCCTTGAAGGAGATTGTGTGTGTGTGTGAAATTGCTTTGTAAACCATAATGTACTATGGTCAGATGTTATGCATCACCATAAGATCTGGCCCCTTCCTGCTTCTCCAAATGTATTTCCTAATGACTTTAATTTAGCCAGGCCAATTTCCTTCTCTAAAAAAACACATATCTTTCTCCCTTTATTGCACAAATTATGCATTGTAATGACAAAAGGATTAGCAAATTCAGAAGAAAATGAAAATCATCTCTTAAGATTCCCATCTAGAAATCGCACTGTTAACAGCTTCCATGCAGCTTCCCTGGATTTTTCCTAAATAAATTTCCCAGTTGTCAGCAGCTGGGGGCAGGACCAGGCAGCACTTCTGTCCTGCTCTCCCAGGGCCACAGCTTTGCTGACAGCTGCCACCTGGGAAACCATTAGAGAGTAGAGCTCCCCGCACCGCCACTCCCACCCTCACCGTTGCTTCCAGCATGCACAGTAGCCGTGCCCCGGGGGTGGCTGGAGACAGGGGTCTCTTCCTCGGCCCGGCATCCGGGTCTGTGTATTCATTGCTTTCTCTCCCCGCAGGGCCCAGTGCCTGCAGGATGTGGCACCTAAGGGGGTCCCTGTGCTTGGTGACTAGTCGCTGAATGTCCACGTGGCACCTGAGTGCTGTGTTGCCTTGCATGGCGTGGGAAGCCCCTGACCAACATCTGTTTCACATCTCCATGCTCCACAGGCACCAGGGTCACTAGTAGGATGCATCTGGTCTACCGGATCTGGCTGTGGCTTGAGATTCGGCCTCAGCGTGGAGAATGATAGACTGCGCCGGTGTCCTTTGCAGTCACTGCTGTCACCTGCAGTCGTTGTACGCATGCTCCCAGACCGTGCTGCCTAGCACGTGGCCAGAGCATGAGAGAGGCGGTTCTGCAGAGAGCATGATGCACATAGCCAACTGTCCTGGAAGATTAGTCAGTCAGCCTGGACCTGTTGCTCAAGACAGTGGATCACTGACCCCGAAGACATTTCAGAGACCATGCAGCTGGTACCTGCACCACAGGCCCCAAGTGCACAGAGGAATGATTTCAAAGGAGGGGCCCTCGGTGCCTGTGGAACCATGACATGAGCTGTGCAGCACCTCCTGGAGGGTGTGCTCTCTGCACTCTGGCTTCTCCAAGATGCTCGGTGGCCCCAGGCAGCTCTGGTGGCCCCCTGGGCGGTGCAGGTCTCAACGGCTGCCCCTTTTATGGAGATAGGCATTCGGCAACATCTTCACGACACTGTTGCTCTGAGGCCGTGGCCACCTCTGCCTAAGTTCTAAAGGATGGAGCTGCCCAGAGCTGCAGACGTGTGAGCCAGGCAGGAAACTGCCGTGGGATGGGAAATTCTCAGGGGAGACGTGGGTGTGGAGTCACCCCTGAGATGCAAGACCAGCCCGGGGGGGCTGCCGGTCCATGACTCTGACCCGTGGGAAATGCCGTGGAGGCTGTGTCTAGCAAAACCGCAGGGCTGAAGCCACCCAAGTCCATGGGGCAAGGTTGTCCAGAGCCTTTGTTGCTCACCCTGTGCCAGTAAGCTGCTGAGTGTGTCCCAGCAGCAGGAACTCCACTCCGGTGGGTCCTGACGGCAGGACTGGAGCCCATGGGCCTGGAGGGCAGAACGCTGAGCCAAAGAAGACTTCTCAACTCTTACGGCTGCAGGCTTGCTCAGGACGGGGCACTCCTCTCTTCTCTCCTGCTTTTCCCACTGCGGGTGGGAATGTCTGTCCTGTACCTGTCCTACCATTGTCCTTTGGAAGCACAGTTCTTGCTGGATTCCACAGATTCACAACTGGGAAGCAGTTTGCCTTAGAATGAATAATACCTTGAGTCTCTTCCACATCTGATTTAGTTTCTTAAGTGGTTTTTTTTTTTTTTTTTTTTTTTTTTTTTTTTTTTTACAGGCAGAGTGGATAATGAGAGAGAGAGACAGAGAGAAAGGTCTTCCTTTTGCCGTTGGTTCACCCTTCAAATGGCCGCCGTGGCCGGCGCACCGCGCTGATCCGAAGGCAGGAGCCAGGTGCTTCCTCCTAATCTCCCATGGGGTGCAGGGCTAAGCACTTGGGCCATCCTCCACTGCCTTCCTGGGCCATAGCAGAGAGCTGGCCTGGAAGAGGGGCAACCGGGACAGAATCCGGCGCCCCGACCGGGACTAGAACCCGGTGTGCTGGCACCGCTAGGTGGAGGATTAGCCTAGTGAGCTGCGGCGCCGGCCAAGTTTTTTTTTTTTTTTTTTTTTTAAGATTTTAATTATTTGAGAGGCAGTCACAGACAGAGAGGGAGAGACAGAGAGAGGTCTTCCAGCTGCTGATGTTCATTTCCCAAATGGCTACAATGGCCAGAGCTGGGCTGATCCAAAGCCAGGAGCCAGGAGCTTCTTCCAGGTCTCTCGTGTGAATGCAGGAACCCAAGCACTTGGGCCATCTTCTACTGCCTTCCCAGGCCATAGCAGAGAGCTGGATCGGAAGTGGAGCAGCCGGGATACTTGCGTCGCCACAGCACTGGTCCTTTCCACATCTGACTTAGATGAGACTTTAGACTTCTGACTTTTGAGCTGATGCTAGAACAAGCTAAGGCTTTGCGGATGGAATAAATGTATTGTGCATGTGAGAAAGATGTGAATTTTGGGGGGCAAGGGTAGAATACTTCAGGCTGAATAATTATGTCCCCCAAAATTTGTAAGTTGGAAACCTAACCCCCAAAATGGTTGGTCCCAGGGAATGAAACCTTTGAGAAGCAATTCTCATGAGGGCACTTTAGTACCCTTATTGATTAAACAGGCCTGAATGAGCTCCGCTGCTCTCTTCTGCTATGCAAGGCTGCTTTGAGGAGTTGGCAGAGTGCACCCACCCATGTTGGCAGGACCTGACCCTGTTGCCTCCTGATCTTGGACTGTCAGCCTCCAGGACCGGGAGAAACAAATCTCTGTTGTTTATAGACCACCCAGTCTGTGATGTTTTTGTTGCCTCAGTCTAAATGCTCTTAAGATGTTAAGTCCTCGTAGTAGCTACCAGAGACAAAGGGAAGATCATGCCACACAAGGGAATGGTGTGATGTCAAGGCTCAAAAGAGTGGCGGGCAGAGGTTGTGGCAAAGGAGCTGGGGGATGACACTACAGAGGCAGCTGTGGCCCCATGAGTTTCAGATTTCTCCCAAGAGCAAATCAAGTGTGCATTTTCGATAGATTCCCTTGTGGGCAGAGTTTGTATGGCTCTGTTTAACTGTTTCCTGGAAGGCAGTTTGCCATCATGTATTAAGAGTCTCTGAAATGTGCATGAACTGTACTTTGTCTCAGGAATATGAAATATGGAAATAATAATAACAGTCACCTACTATGTGGTTCCTATTGTGCCAGGTATCTTTGATACTCTGCACATTTTTTTTTAAAAGATTAACTTATTTACTTGAAAGGCAGAGTTACAGAGAGAGAGAGAGAGAGAGAGAGAGAGAGAAAGGGAGACAGAGAGAAAGGTCTTCCATCTGCTGGTTCACTCCCCAAATGCCCGCAATGGCCACAGCTGGACCAGGCCAAAGTCAGGAACCAGGAACTCCATCCAGGTCTTCCACGTGGGTGGCAGGGACCCACGTACTTGGTGCATATTCTGCAGCTTTTCCAGGTGCATTAGCAGGGAGCTGGATGAGAGGAAGAGCCACCAGGGCTTGAAGAGCACTCACATGGGATGTTGGCATTGCAGGTGGCGGCCCAACCCGCTGCACCACAGCGCCAGCCCCTACATTATTTTTATGTAACCCTTACAGCAATTCCACAAAATAAGACTCATTAGCCTCATTTTATAGATGACGAAACAGATTTTAAAGAATTTGGCAGATTGAGTCCACCTCTGTTATTAATTAGCTGTTTTCCTACTGTGAATTACCTAGTTTTTCTAAAACAGCTTCCTAAAGTGCCATTATTTAAATAATAGTAGTGATTCAAACCAGATTTAAATAAAACCTCCTCTTTCATGGATTATCCATTCATTCGGATTATCTCCACCACAGCTGAGTTCTGTTTTCTTAAGGAGTTGACAGTAGCTTCTGCTTTCCAAATGAAGTAAATGAGCCGGGGTCCTACCGTGTGGAGGGGGTGTGAGCCGGGGTCGTACCGTGTGGAGGGGGTGTGAGCTGGGGTCGCACCGTGTGCTGGAGGGGGTGTGAGCCTCGATCGTACCGTGTGGAGGGGGTGTGAGCTGGGGTCGTACCGTGTGGAGGGGGTGTGAGCTGGGGTCGCACCGTGTGCTGGGGGTATGAGCCGTGATGGTACCGTGTGGAGGGGGTGTGAGCCGGGGTCGTACCGTGTGGAGGGGGTATGAGCTGGGGTCGCACCGTGTGCTGGGGGTATGAGCCGTGATGGTACCGTGTGGAGGGGGTGTGAGCCGCGATGGTACCGTGTGGAGGGGGTGTGAGCCGTGATGGTACCGTGTGGAGGGGGTGGTTTCACTTTCCAGGACCACTCAGAGTTGTCGCTCTCATTGTTTCCAGGCTCTTATCACAGCCTCTGCCAGGTTATAAGTTCATCGGGGACATCGTGGTCTGAAATACAACTCTGTATCTCACACAGCATCTGTCTGGTTCAGTGCCTTCCATGTGGCTGGGCGGAGCACAATGACCCATTTTTTTCCAGAAGGAGTTGGAACATCATGATTCTAGGGCGTTGAGAATAATCAAGTAAGAGTTGAGGGTATGGGGTCAGGCACAGAAAAGATGGATATTTAGGGTGGGAGACTTGGAAGGGAGGGATTGAAACTGAGGGAAGCCTGCGCCGCGGCTCACTAGGCTAATCCTCTGCTTTGTGGCGCCGGCACACCAGGTTCTAGTCCCGGTCGGGGCGCCGGATTCTGCCCCGGTTGCCCCTCTTCCAGTCCAGCCCTCTGCTGTGGCCCGGGAGTGCAGTGGAGGATGGTCCAAGTGCTTGGGCCCTGCACCCCATGGGAAACCAGGAGGAAGCACCTGGTTCCTGCCATCGGATCAGCGCGGTGCGCCGGCCGCTGCGGCCATTGGAGGGTGAACCAACAGCAAAGGAAGACCTTTCTCTCTGTCTGTCTCTCTCACTGTCCACTCTGCCTGTAAAAAAAAAAAAAAAAAAAAAAAAAAAAAAAAACTGAGGGAACCTGGGAGAATGTATTCCATCGAACGTATACGTAAGATACTGTCATTGGTGCTGGATCAAGAGCATTGTCTCGGGTTGGGTCCCCATTTAATTTGCAGGTCAATGATTCATGAAGGAATCTGGGAAAGGCGTGGGAAACAGGACAGGAGAAGGGAAGAAGCCAGACATCCTGGGCAAACTTCCAGCCTCTGTTCCACAATAGTGTTCTAAAGGGCATAGGGTCAGGAGTACGGAGCTTTTCTACTGGGGGCAAGGGCACCAAGCATTTCTACTTCTACTTCTCTACTTACAGGGGAGGAGGAAGCTTCCAGGCACTTCTTACTCTGCCCATGTGGACCAAGATCTACCGTCTAAGATTCGCAGGTGCAGGTGTTAGAAGCCAAGGCATGGAGAAGCTGAGGGAGGGCGCACACAAACCCGAGGGAGTCTGGGTGGAGCCTCCATGATGTTGCCTTGATAATAGGTCTGCAGCTATGGCAGCCTGATGTACCTCCTCTGCCACCTGTGATCCTACGTACTTATAGCATCTATGAAGCAGGGAGAGTGCTCCATTACTTGCTTATATCACAGCATGATTACAGAAACAAAACAAAATCAGGCAGGATCGGTAGAATCATGTCGGCAACGGGAAGGTGTTGTACAAAGCCAGGTGTTAGCTTGCTTTTCTCCTCCAGGCCCGGAGTGCCTATTAGCACTGGGTCCTCTCCCCGTGCCTGTGTTGCAAGCATTAGCACTGACAGCCTTTGTGAAGAGTGTGTTCCTATTGGGAAGAGAGCAGATACTTTTTTAATGTTGATAAATTTTGCAGCAGTTTCTTTAATATATACCAGCCGCCTTGAAATACATCTAATTAACCAGCAGCTCTCATGCTGTGGCTATGTTTGGCTTTGATGTGCTCATCAGCATCAGCAAAGAAATATTGCAAAGCTAATCATAATAGGACTTAGCTCTTCGAAGATGCCTTTTATCTTCAAAGTGGTTTACAACCACTAATTATTAGAGGAATTAGGGTGAACAGCAACCTCCTCACAGGGACCTCGGCCCATTATTGAAGGCCTTTAATGTATCTTGTAAGAGAGCAGGAGAAATATGAAGGGCGGTGTTTAACAATGCTTGCCCAGACCTTGCAGAGATATGTTGTAGAGGTAGGAGGCAGCTGTTCCTTCTCTCCCTCAAGGCTGCAACAAGGAAATTGGACCTCATTTGAGGAGAAAGGATGCTGGTTGCAGCCAAGGCACCAAGGACAGCCACCATGGTAGAAAGGTTGCCCCCTCTCTCTCTCTCTTTTTTTTTTTTTTTTTTTTTTTGACAGGCAGAGTGGACAGTGAGAGAGAGAGAGAGACAGAGAGAAAGGTCTTCCTTTGCCGTTGGTTCACCCTCCAATGGCCGCCGCGGCCGGCGCACCGCGCTGATCCGATGGCAGGAGCCAGGTGCTTCTCCTGGTCTCCCATGGGGTGCAGGGCCCAAGCACTTGGGCCAACCTCCACTGCATTCCCTGGCCACAGCAGAGAGCTGGCCTGGAAGAGGGGCAAGCGGGGCAGAATCCGGCGCCCCGACCGGGACTAGAACCCGGTGTGCTGGTGCCGCAAGGCGGAGGATTAGCCTAGTGAGCCGCGGCGCTGGCCTAGGTTGCCCCCTCTCAAAGGGGCCTCTACTCACCTGCTCCTTTACATGGGTTGGCAGGGCGTCTTCCTTTCCGGCTGGTGAGATCACAGCCCAGAATCCAGCCAGCCAGCTGGGGGAGGCAGTGTTAGATGCCCGGCCTCTCGGTGAGATCTCTGTACGTCATTTCTTTCTCTTTCGCTTTGTTTTGTTAGAGTAATGTGGGGTGAAGGGAGCCCACTTGATCCCAACCACATGAAGAAGAAGAATATCTAACACCTGTGTGGCGCTACCCTGGCCCTTCCTTCCACAGGTGAGGAAGAGGAGTTCCGAGAACTTAGGAAGCCTCTCTGTAGTTCTAGTGACTCGGGCAGCGTGGCCTTGGGATTTGCATTGCTGCCCAGCAGAGAGAAGGGACGGCATTTGTGCAGAGCCCCTCTCCACCGTGTGCCCAAGGAGCAATAACAGTCTGCTATGGGCAGGGGAATAGCCTGGTTTCTGGACTGCATCCTTGGTCCTGAGCAGGGTGGGGCAGGGATGGGGGTGGGGAGGGGCCCTGTGAGCAGCAGCTCAGCATCTTTGTTGCTCTCTGAAAGGATCCTCCCCTCTGCCTCATCTCCTGGTTCCACAGAGGCTCTGCCCAGAACCACGGGGCCCATAGGAGCGGCACAGGCGTGAGTAACTTCTAGGCCACCTGTGAAGCCGGAGTTTGGTTAAAGCGCTTTCCTCCCAAGTAAGACTGATGGTTGGGGATTGATACAGGCCATTGTCGCTCCCCCTCTTCGTGGAGGAACGACACAAAACCCTGTGCTGTTCTTCTGTCTACTCGGCCCTCCCCGGGTTTGCTGCTGGTTCTTCCCGGGTTGGCTACCGACCCTTCCGCCTCCGTGGAAGGGCGGTTCCCCCTGCCACATTCCCCACTTCCGCGGGGGAGCGGCACACCGCCAGCCGGCTCTCTCGGGGGCTGCACAGGTGTTCCCTTAGATGTTCCCCTTAGATGTTCCTGGTGCATGTTGTCTCTCTCCTCCTTTATAGTCCTCTTCCGCCAATCCCAACTCGGCTGCCCACACGCCGAGTACGCTGCTCTCCTCCAATCAGGAGCAGGATCAGCTCCTGGAGGTCATCACTCAAGTTGGCAAGAGGCAGCTGCGTAGAAGCTGTTTTCTCCTCTCCCAGCGCCATATTGTGGGAGAGCAGATGCATAGAATAAGTCTTAATTCCAGTAACTTAGTCCAGTCCGGGTTGCTCCCCACAGGCCATGGTAGGAGTACTCACAGCATAGTAATAGATGCCAGATCAGGGCTTTCCCCTGCTCCACCCTGGTGACTGGTCATTAAATATTAGTTGTCCTTTTTTCTGACACCAAATGTATATCTTATCATTCAGCTCAGTTCTGACACTATGTGGAGTTAGTGCAGACCCCACAGGTTAAGGGTTTGGTTCCATAAGACTGTGCATCAGACACTGGTCAAAAGTCCCAGGATTCCACCCACACTTCACACCAACCAGCTATGAATTCAAGGATACCTACAACCCCTCCGTGCATTTAATAATTCGCTAGCATGACTCACCAAACTCAGGAGCACGTTTTACTCATTATTACTCATTTTTAAAGGGTACAACTCAGGAAGCCCCAAATGGAAGAGGTGCACAAGGCCAGGGAAAGTGGATGTGTGGGGTGGAGCTTCCGGGTCCAGCTCCGTTCCTGCAGGGATTTAAGTCATCCACTGCGGGTGATTGAACTCAGGCCCCGCCTACCCTCCCCACCCCCGGGGTCAGTAGGTGGGGCTGAAAGTTCCAACCCTCCGATCAGTGTTGGGTTCCCATCAAGAGTCCCCTCTTTAGCATAAACTCCAGTAAGTTGAAAGGAGCCCATCATGAATAATCAAAGACACTTTTTTTAAAAAGTTTATTGTATTTACTTGAAAGGCAGAATGGCAGACAGGGAAAGACAGAGAAAAACATCTTCCATCCATGGGTTTGCTCCCTAAATGGCTGTAATGTCCAGGTCTGGGCCAGGCTAAAGCCAGGAGCCGGGAACTCTATCTGGGTCTCCTACATGTATGACAGGAGTCCAGGCATCTTCTGCTGCTTTCCCAGGTACATTAGCAGGGAGCTGGATTGGAAGCAGAGGAACTGGGACTCTAACCGGCGCTCTGATACCATATGCCAGAGTTGCAGGTTGCAGTTTAACCTGCGGTGCCACAACACTGGCCCCTCAAAGACATTCCTGTCACTCAGGGAGCACCAAGGGTTTCAGCAGCTCTGTGCTAGAAACCAGGTCAAATATCAAATTTATATTTTTCACTGCACCCCAGATACTTAGCACTCTTGGTCCTCACTCACTAGAAGGTAACACATGTTTATTGAGTACTTGTTATATGCAAGGTACCAGGCTGGGAGTCCATGGGGCATTTATTCATTTAAATCATCAAATATCAATTTCATACTGACTAAGCTGTGCTGAGACAGGTCCTTTCTGCTTTCAAGGAAGGAATAAGACGTTATACATTTGGAAATCTAGCTAGCTGGACAAAGCATGCCTAAGGCATGGAACAATCAGCAAGTACTACGGGTACAGAGGCCAAAGCCTCCAGAAAGGGTGGCAAGGGAGGAAGCCCTGGTGGCATCAACAGGGGTGACAGCAGGACAGAACATGTGGGGTGTTCTCACTGCCGGGGAGATGCTGAACAACCTCCCTTTGTCAAGTCCCTGCAAACAAGTGTAGCCCCGGTACACACCTGATCCTTTGACTTACTGTGGTGGACTCCAACCCTGCCTGCTTCATGGCTCTGGACGGCTCCCTTAGCCTCTCGGACAGTGAGATTCTCATTAATGAAAGAGAGAAGGGATGGCCAATTGTGACAGCCGCACAGGACCACTATAGAAACGAAATAATTGGAATGAAGGTTCTCGTTAAACCTCAATTAATGTCACTGTTAGTTTGTGTCTTTCATGCTTTCATTACCTCCCAAGGGGTCGTCTCTCTACCAGAATTGTGAGCTGAAAAAGGACAGTTCTGGAAAAGCCTTAGAAATGATGATCAGAGCTGACACTTACCAACTGCTGACTGTGCACCAGGCACAGTTTTGTTACCAAAAGCTCAGTCCCTGTTCCCGGTGCCAGTCAAAATAACGAGGACAAGGGCTCGGGGTGAAGGACAGGGAACACTACATCTGTTGCCAGATGAGAGGGCAGCAGCCATCCGGGTCTCAAGGTCACCACTCTGCTGGAGGAGGGTGTTTTGGGGCTTACAAAGGGGCTACAAGGAAGGGGGTTGCTGGTGTGGCCAGAGAGCTGCAGGTGTCTGGTGTCAGGTGCCATAGCGTGTCACTAGATGGATGACAGTTCTTTCCCTCTCTCACTGTGGCAGTCCCTGAAGCCCACAGGCAGTGAGATGGGATCTGGCCTGACCAGGTCCTCCTGCTCCGCAAAAGAAGTGGAGATAAGGAACAAGACAGTTTGTGTAAGCCATGGGCAAGCGGGGAGCCTGCAGGCCAGGCCTGAAGCATCAGCCTCCCGCAATATGTTTAAGCAGTAAAAGTTGTTGGCTTGTGTTAGTTTACCAGGTGCCTCCCATGTCCTCCCCTGACGCAGGCACCGTCATCTGCATTTTACAGATGGACAAACTGAGGCCTGAAGGAGTTAAATCTCTCACTCAGTGATGCAGCTAGGAAGAGGTAGAGCCAGGATTGGAACCTGCGGACATTTGGCACTGCCCGCACGGAGCCCGAGCAGGTGGTGCCCCTGTCTTCCATGGGGAAAGAGAAGAAAGCATTGTCTGGGCTTCCTTTCCCTGCCTTTCCCCATTCTCTCCTGTCCCGTCTGCCATGCAGATGGCCAGCGTCCCTCTTTCCCATGGGTGCCTCGCAGCAGGTGCTATTGGTGAGCTACCCCCATCCCTGGAGCCGGGATATTTCAGTGTCCTCCAGCAACTTCTAGATGCTTCTGTCCATGTCTCTGCTTTGCGGGTGGAGGTTCTTCAGAGCCACAGCACGCAAGGCAAGCCAGATGCTGTGGAATTCACTCCCTACAGGAGCAGGGCTCACTCAGGGACCGATGGGCTTGGCATATCAAGCCCTTTGCCTGTTGGGCGAGGTAACTGACATAGCGTCTCCAACACCTGTCATACATGGAGTTGTGGTCCTATAAAGATCTGTTGAAGACCTGACCCCCCACGACCTCAGAATATGGCCTTCTTTCAAAACAGGGTCATTGCAGGTCACGCTAAGACGAGGTGTTGGAGTGGGCCTTTGACCCCGCAGGGCTGGCGTCCTTGTAAGAGGAGGAGGACGGCGTGAAGAGAGACGCAGGGGCAGAGGCTGTGATGGTTGGAGTTGCACAGCTGCAAGCCAGGGAAGGCCACCACCTAAAGCCAGGAAGAAACAAGGAAGGGTCCAACCCAGAGTCTCAGAGGGAGGGCGGCCCTGCGGATGCCTGGATTTTGGACTTGAAGCGCCCAGGATCATGGGAGAATGGGTTTCTGCTGAGTTAAGCCTTGCAGCGTTTGGTCCTTGTTACAGCAGCCCAAGGAAGCTGCCCCACCCCTCTCTGGGCCCTCGGCTCTTCCTGAACTTGCTCCTTTCCAGGGGCCCCACTCGGTCCCACTCCACAAGGGGCACCTGCGTGCATTCCTGTTGGAGCTGCCTGCGAAACCTGTGGCTCAGCAGCCTGCTGCCCCCTGCACAGCGTGACACGCCCTGACCCTCTCCCTGCCTTCTGGCCACATTGCCGGCTCCGAGGTCAGCCCTGAGACTTGGGGGGTGCTGCCGCCCACGCAGTGTTCCTCCCCCTGAAGCCTGGGCAGTTAGAGAAACTGCGGTGGATCCTAGAGATGCTGTCTGCTGCAGGAGGGATTCAAAGGAATCCAAGGTGATCCAGTAGCTGCTTTCAGCTGTGCAACGGCGGTGCAAGGGGGTGCCCCCATCTTTCTGAGCCTAGAATAAAGGGGAAATTAGCTGAGAATCCATAGGGGGCATTTGGGTTTAAGCTATGAACTTTCTGATTATAGCAGTTGCTGAAGCCTAGGAATGACTGAGTCACTGAGAAATCTACCTGGGCGCACGAAGGCAGCCATGGAGCCATTCTTGAGGGAGAAGAGCCGCCTGGGAACTCTCACAGAAGCAGGCAGATAGAAAATATTCTCTCTTCTCTTCAGCTTGTACCCCACCATTTCCCCCTTTATGGGTGTACCGTCTGTTGGTCTAATGAAAAATCTATAAAACAACAACCCGTGTCTAGCCCAGAGATTAAGGCGCCCTTGGGCCTTCTCCGAATGGGAGGCGGCAGAACTCATGGCAGGACTTCAGCTTTGTTTCCAACGCAAAGCAGAAACTCCTCTGTTGCTGGGTCTCCCCTTGTCCTTGAATGACTCAGCCAGACTGCAGGCCCAGCCAGGGGATGCAAGGTGAGAGAAAGCAGGCCGAACTCACTTGGAGAAATGGCCTCCAGGAGGGGCTCTGTCCTGCCTCTATTTGGGGGTTCATTTCGCTCCCTGCACAAATGGATTGAGAGGTTTGCTTGATTTTCATCCATTTTCTGCTTGCCACGGTAGAATGTGAAAGGAAGAACCAGGTTGCGGAGGATAAATACAATAGACTGGGCTGGGTTTGCAAGGCCTGTGGTTCTGGTCCAGGCCCATTCTAAGAAAATGTATTCACTGAGCTATTGACCTACAATTAACTCTCTGTATTTAATATCTGCAATTTGATAAGCTTTTCAAATTTTGATAAGGCTTCTTTCACTGACATGATTACTTCAAGATTCATCCGTTTTGTTGCTGTTGCTTAGATCAACAGTTCATTCCCTTTCATGAGGATTAGCAATCCATTGTGTGCATAGGATAAGCATCCCCAACAGGAAAACACCAAATCCGAAATGCCCCCAAATTGGAAGCTTTAAAAAAAGATATTATTTATTTATTTGAAAGGCAGAGTTACAGAGAGACAGAGACAGAGAAATCTTCCACTGGTTCACTCCTCAAATGACCACAATGACTACAGCTGGGCCAGGCTGAAGCCAGGAGCCTGGAACTCCATCGCAGTCTCCCATGTGAGTGGCAGGGACACAAGCACTTGGGCCATCCTCCACCGATTTCACAGGCACATTAGCAGGGAGCTGAATCAGAAGTGGAGCAGCTGGACGAAACTGGCACTCACATGGGATATAGGTGTTGCAGGTGGCAGCTTAACCTGCTACATCACAACACGGCCCTGGAAACTTTTTTGAGCACCAACATGATGCCACAAGTGGAATGGTCTACCCTTGACCTCATGTGACCGGCTGCAATCAAAATGCAGCAGCACCAAAAATATTTCACTCCTATACATTACATTTTTAGTATTCTGTTAGTTACCACAGATCAGGGAAAATATAGGGTATCTGTCTTTTTGGGACTGGCTTGTTTCACTAAGTATAATGGTTTCCAGTTGCATCTATTTTATTGGAAAAGACAGGATTTCATTCTTTTTTATGGCTGAGTAGCATTCCATAGTGTATATATATATATATATATATATATTAGAATTTCTTTATCCAGTCAACAGTTGTTGGACATCTGGGTTGATTCCATATCTTAGCTATTGTGAATTGAACTGCAATAAACATGAATGTACAGATAACTTTTATAAGCTGATTTCATTTTCCTTGGGTCAATTCCCAGGAGTGGAATTGCTGGAAAAGTTAACTTTCTTTCTTTTCTTTTCTTTTTTTTTTTTTTTTAAGATTTTGGTATTTTTTGAGATAGAGAGAGAGGGAGAGAGGGATCTTCCATCCACTGGTTTACTCTCCAGATGGCTGCAATGGCTGGGGCTAAGCCAGGCTGAAGCCAGGAGCCAGGAGCTTTTTCCTGGTCTCCATGTGGGTGGAGGGGACCAAGGACTTGGGCCATCCTCTGTTTATTTCCCAGATATATTAGCAGGGAGCTGAATGAGAAGTGGAGCAACCAGGACTTGAACCTGTGGCCTGTATGGGATGCCAGCATTGCAGGTGGCAGCTTTACCCACTACGCCACAGTGCTGGCCCTGTGACATTCTCTTAAGTGATGTCCTTCAAAAAGTAGTTTTTAATTTTAATGAATTCCAGTGTATCAAAGTTTTTGCATGAATTGTACTATTGCTAGTTCACATAAGAAATTACCTCTGCTAAGATCACAAATCTGTTTTCTTCTTGAAGCTTTATATTTTCATGTTTTACATTTAGATCTACGATACACTTTGAGTTAGCTTTGATGTATGATACCCAGTATGAATTGATTTCTTCCTCCAAATGGGTACCCAATAATTCAAGTACCATTTGTTGAGAACCTACAATTTATCCTCTGAATTGCCTGCATCTTTGTCAAAAATAATTTTATGTATTGGTCTCTTTCTGTATTCTCTATTCTGTATTATGTTCCATTTATCTATTTGTGTGTCTTTCTGTCACTCTACTATACTCTCTGGAATACTGTAGCTTTATAATGAGTCTTAAAAATCAGGTAGTGAGAGTCTTCCAACTGTATTCTTCTTTTTCAAAGTTGTTTTGACTGTTCTAGGTCCTTTGCATTTCTATGTGAATTTTGGGTCAGTTTGGCAATTCCTACCAAAAAAAAAAAAAACAACAACAACAACAACAAAAAAACACCCTGGTAGAATTTTGACTGGGACTAAAACAAATCATTGAATAAGAAATGAAATCTAAATAAAACTGATTTTTTCCCATGGAAAATCTGTCTCTCTTTTTTTAAGGTTTTATGTTCTTGCATCAGTACTTTGTACTTTTCATTGTATAAGCATCATGATTCTTTCTTAGCTATATCCCTAGGTATTTCCTATTTTAATGCTGTTATAAATATTATTTCTACTTCAGCTTTTATGTCTGGTACATGGATACACAGTTGTTTTTTCTGTGTGGAGCCTATGTCCTGCAGCCTTGTCAAACTCACTTATTAGTTTCTGTTACTTTGTTTTGAATTCCACTGGATTTCTGTACACAGATAGCCTGGAAATAAAGGCAGCTTTCCTTCTTCCTTTCCCATCTGAATGTATTTTCTTTCTTTCCACTGGGAATCTCCATCACAAAACTGAACAGCAGTGGTAAGGATGGATCTTGTCTTTTCCTTTGCCTTGGGGAGAGTGTTCGGTCTCTCCCCAGTAAACGTGATGTTAGCCGGTGTTCTTTCTTGCAGACACCCATTTTTCCAGGTGTTCCTTTATTTCTAGTTCATTGAGAGGTTGTTGTTTTCACATCAGGAGTAGATATTATAAATGCTTTTCTGCATCCGTTGAAATGAATATACTTTTATCTATTGAAAATTGTTAGTATGGTGAATTATATTGTTGTTTTGAAATGTTAAGCCCAGGGCTGGCACAGCCTGATAATCCCATGTGGGTGCCAGTTTGAGTCCTGGCTGTTCCACTTCACATCCAGCTCCCTGCTAATGACCTGGGAAAGCAGTGGAAGATGGCCCAAGTGCTTGGGTCCTGCACCCACGTGGAAAGCCCGGAAGAAGCTCCTGGTTCCTGGCTTCAGATCTGCTCAGCTCCTGCCATTGCAGCCATCTGGGGAGTGAACCAGTAGCTGGAAGACCTCTCTCTCTGTCTCTCCCGCTCTGTCTGTAGCTCTGCCTCTCAAGTGGATAAATAAATCTAAAACAAAAAAGAAAGAAATGTTAAGCCCTCCTTGCATTTCTGGGGTAACACTTACCTTGATCAGAATGTGTTATACTTTTTATATATGATGTTGGATCAGCCTGCTAAAACTTCCTATAAAACTTTTGAATCTATATTCATGAGGGATATTGGCCTTTGTTATTCTTTTTTTCTTGTAATGTCATTATCCAGTTTAGTTATCAGGGTAATATTGGCCTTGTCAAATGTGTTAGGAAGTGTTGGGGAGATAATAGACATGAGCAACTAGGGAGGAGCCACACAAGATCCACCCAAGACCACCCACTTTGCGGTTTAACTTGTTAAAGCATCCTGATAAAATGGGAGCTCAGCCAAACTAAAAAAGTGGTTTGTAGCCACGTGTGCAGAGTCCAGAAGTATGCAGCTCCCAGCTGTCAATCACAAATGCCAACCATGAGCGTCACAACCACATCACCAGTCAGCACCCCTCTTACCTTAGGGACAGAAATCCCAAACCAGGAAGAAAGTGGCATGAGCTCTCTCAACTGGCCTGTTCCTCCCTGGGATGTATGTCAATAATTTGTCTTCACTATTCCTACTTCCATCTCTTTGACCTATAATCCATTACTCTGTCGGTGAAAAGGAACCAAGACAAGCCAGCCTCTGCCAGTGATAGAAGTATTTCGTACTCCTTAATTTTCTAGAAGAATCTATGCAGAATGGGTGTTGGGTATTTGGTAGAATTCATCAGTTTAACTTACATTGACCTAAAGTTTTCTTGTGGGGAGATTTTAAATTATTAGTTCAATTTCTTTACTAGGTAGAGGGTTATTCATGTGATCTATTTGTTCTTGAGTGAACTTTAATATTCATTGTTTTTCTAGGGATTTGTCCATAAAATCTACATTTTCAAACTTATGGGCATGATGTTTGTAATATTCCCTTATTAGCCATTGAAAGTCTATAGTGTCTGTAATAGTATCACCTCTCAGATTCCTGATATTGTAATTTATCTTTCCTCTTTATTGATCTTCTCCAAGAATGATTCGGAACAACCCCCCAGACTGGTTGGAGGAGTTGCTATAAAACCCCCAAACTGAGTCTGCTCGCCCAACTCGCAGAACAACCATCCCTGGAGGGGGTGGGGGTGGGAGAAAGGAGGCATTCATTGCAGCGTCAGAGCAGGGAGCTGGGCAGCTGTCATTGGATTTCCAGGTTCCTTGAGGGGTTAGCAGGGAAGGTTCTTACAGGTTCAAGTTGGGGCTCAAGGTACATGTCCAGCTCCTGTGCAAGGGCCTAGCTGGTTCGGTAGAGCTTATGGCTGTTCTTCAACTGGTTAAAAATATTGTGTCCTTAATGGAATTTTGATGATGGAAGAATGGGCTGCAGTCTGGGAACTACATGCAAGTGATAGCTACTTTCTGCTCTAGGCCTGGAAAAGAAACTGCTTGAGACGAGACCCAACATCAAGATGTTACCTAGTGGGGAAACAAATGACCTCATGAGTCCTGTGATGAAAACTTGTGTGGCCAGCTGCACCGTTCCATCAACACAGCTTGCTAATTTTAGTAAGAGGTTGATTTGCAATCAAAATCAGGGCAAGGACACTTTAATCTTAATGAAGGAAGGCTGGGAGGCCTTGAGAGACTAGAACCAGATGGTATCCAGGGTCTGCACTTCATGTACTGAACAGGGGCTTGGTTTCAAGAACAGGCATTTATTTTTATTTATTTTAATTTTTTAAAAGATTGATTTATTTATTTGAAAGTCAGAGTTACACAGAGAGAGAAGGAGAGGCAGAGAGAGGTCTTCCATCCGCCCTTTTACTCCCCAATTGGCCGTAATGGCCGGAACTGTGCTGATCTGAAGCCAGGAGCTTCTTCCGGGTCTCCCTCATGGGTGCAGGGGCCTAAGGACTCGGGCCATCTTCCACTGCTTTCCCAGACCATTGCAGAGAGCTGGATTGGAAGTGAGCAGCCGAGACTCAAACTGGCGCCCATATAGGATGCGGGCACTGCACGTGGTGGCTTTATTCACTACACCACAGTGCTGGCCCTAAGAACAGGCTTTTAGGTTTGTTGGTTTTCTCTATTGTTTCATTTCTTTCTATTTCATTGGCCTTTATTATTTCTGCTCTGGCCTTTATTATTTATTTTATTCTCCTGTTACGATGGAAGCTGAGGTCAAGATTTGAGACCTTTCTTACCAGAATTTGGGTGGAATAGAGCATGTAATGGCCCCAAGTTAGCAGAATCCTGAGACCAAAACAGAAGGAGGCTCCATATAAGGATTGGAGAGTTAGGGCCGGCGCTGTGGCGCATTGGGTTAAGTTGCTGTCTGCAGCACCAGCATCTCATATGGGCGCCAGTTCGAGTCCCTGCTGCTCTATTTCTGATCCAGCTCCCTGCTAATGCACCCAGGAAAGCAACAGAGGATGGCTGAAGTCCTTGGGCCCTTGAACCCACATGGGAGACCTGGAAGAAGCTCCTGGCTTCAGCCTGGCCCAGCCCCAGCCATTGCAGCCATTTTGGGGAGTAAACCAGCAGATGGAAGATCTCTCTCTGTCTTTCTCTCCTCTCTCTCTTTCAAATAAAGAAGTAAATCTTTTTAAAAAAAGAATCAGAATTTATTAGGGCTACTTATAGAGAGAATTCCATACTTGGGCAGCAAGTGGTCTGAGACCTGACATAACTATAGCCAGGTTTATTACACACAGAGTGGCAGAAGGGGCAATGTTTTATACATTTGCAACTTAATGGGTACTTTGAGGTTGGCACTTGTGTTACAACATTCCTTTACTAGGTAGCCACTCAGGTGTCCAGCTGGGCTGTCCATCTGATCATAGACTTGTGACAGCACTTAAACTTTATGGCTAGCGGGCGATACCAATTAGGTTGACAGATGGTCAGCAGTCATCACCCTTCTGAGAGAGAGGGACTCAAAATAGCATCACTATGGTTTGCAGTCACACATTGCTTCTTTCCTAATAATGTATGACAAGTGCTGTCAGTTTTTTTCCTGAGTGCTGCTTTAGCAACATCCTACAAAATGTGATATATTGTGCTTTTGTTTTCATTTAGTAAAAATACTTTGAATTATTCTGAAGTTTTATTTATTTATTTTTTGAAAGGTAGAACACAGAGAGAGACACACACACACATACACAGGGAGATCTTTTTTCTGCTAGTTCACTCCCCAATGCCTGCAACAGCCAAGGCTGAACCAGGCTGAAGCCAAGAGGCAGAACTCCATCCAGATCTCCCACATGGGTGGCAGGCACCCGAGTACTTGGACCACTATCTGCTGCTCCCCAAATGCATCAGTAGGAAGCTGGATCAGAAGTGGAGTAACTGGGACTCAAACAGGCACTCCAATGGGGATGAGGGTTTCCTAAGTGGCAGCTTACTCCACGGAGCCTCATTGCCCTCTCCTAATTTCCCTGTTCATAGTTTCTTTGACCCAGGGATTATTTAGAAGTTTTCTTTTGTTTCTGATTTGGGAATTTTCCAGAGGCTTTTCTCTTATTGGTTTCTAATGTGATTTTACTGTGGCCAGAGTATATGCTTTGTGTAACTTGAATCCTTTTTTTTTTGACAGGCAGAGTGGACAGTGAGAGAGAGAGAGAGAGAGAAAGGTCTTCCTTTGCCATTGGTTCACCCCCCAGTGGCCGCCACGGCCGGTGCGCTGCGGCTGGCGCACTGCGCTGATCCAAAGGCAGGAGCCAGGTACTTCTCCTGGTCTCCCATGAGGTGCAGGGCCCAAGCACTTGGGCCATCCTCCACTGCACTCCCGGGCCACAGCAGAGAGCTGGCCTGGAAGAGGGGCAACCAGGACAGAATCTGGCGCCCCGACCGGGACTAGAACCCAGTGTGCCGGCGCCGCAAGGCGGAGGATTAGCCTAGTGAGCCGCAGCGCCAGCCAACTTGAATCCTTTACATTGACTGAGACTTCCTTCATGACCCAAGATTTGGACTATCTTAGTAAATACTCCTTGTGTACTTTTCAAAAGAAAATATATTCCACTATTATTGGGTGGAGTGTTCTATAAATGTTAATTAAGTCAAGATGGTTGATACTGTTGATTTCTATTTGTTTTATTAATTATTGAAACAAGGTTATTGGCATTTTTTAGTATGATTGTGTATTTATTGTAGCTTTGTCAGTTTTTGCTTTATGAATTTTGAAGCTATGTTATTAGGCTCATAAATGCTTAGGATTGTTATATCCTATTGACAAATTGACTTATTTGTCATGAAATGACTTTCTTTATTCCTATTAATATCCTTTGTTTTATAATATAATATAATATAAATCAATATGCAGCATTTTCTTTACTAATGTTAATATGGTCTATATTTTCTGACCTCTTACTTTTAACCTGTCTTATGTTTAAAGTGTATTTCTTGTAGGCAGCATTTAGTTGGGTGTCCTCAACATAAGTAGGCCACCAAGCTTTCAATTACAGGTTTCCCATCCCTGGACTATGACCTAAAAACTCTTTAGGCAATAAGGTCTGGCAAAAGTGAAACTCATTTTTAACATTTTTTTCTAGCTCTCAGGAATAGGGCTTGGTCTCAAGTGAGGTGGGTGAGGCCAGTAGGAGGGTAATCATTACCTTATGTAAAACTTTAAGAGTGGCCAGCGCCGCGGCTCACTAGGCTAATCCTCCGCCTGCGGCACCTGCACCGCGGGTTCTAGTCCCGGTCGGGGTGCCGGAATCTGTCCCGGTTGCCCCTCTTTCAGTCCAGCTCTTTGCTGTGGCCCAGGAAGGCAGTGGAGGATAGCCCAAGTCCTTGGGCCCTGCACCTGCATGGGAAACCAGGAGGAAGCACTTGGCTCCTGGCTTTGGATCGCAGCACGGCGGCCGGAGCAGCCACTGGAGGGTGAACCAACGAAAAAAGGAAGACCTTTCTCCCTGTCTCTCTCTCTCACTGTCCACTCAGCCTGTCAAAAATAATAATAATAATAATAATAACTTTAAGAGTGAATATGTCTTTAGATTTTGTATGGGCACCTAACTCTTAGAAAAAGTCTTGCTCTTAGAGTTGTGCAAGATATGTTTAATGCCTGACAGTAAATCCCTTCTTTGATTTTGTGCTTTAGGGGGTTCACCTGGCCCACCATAGCCCTAGCCCTGTTTCAGGATCACTGTCCTTTATGACCTGAGGTCCAGTGTCTTGACAACCACCTTTAAAATATATATTCTACCTAGATTTCTGCTTATTTTAGCCACGAGGGTACATCCAGTCCCTATTGCTCCAACTTTTTCAGAAACAGAATTCTGGTCTTACTCATAATGATATCAGGATCCCATAACTAGAGCTCCCTGAAGGAAAGACAAATGTTTTTGGGACTCCTTGTGCAGAATGTAAGAGAAGATTGGACTTACATTCAGCAGTCATTGAGTTCCTACTGTATATCACATTCCAGGCTAGAAACTGAGGTTAAAGTCTGTTAGGCACAGCACCTGGCTCCCACCTGCTCACAGCTGGCTTCTTTAAAGCTGTTTCACTGGCATTTCCATGTCAGTCATGCGTCACTTGTGACCAGGTCAGCAGAGCCAGGGAAGGGAGGCTGCCAGGAAAGTCAGATTTGGAACTGAGAGATAATCTCTGCTGATTTCCAAGCCCAGAGTAGCTCAAGAGCTCACCTAAGCTCACACAGCGAGTCAGTAGTAATTGTTTATTATGTAGTCTGTTTAGGACCCAGCCCACAATGCTGTCCACTGCCATTGCTATGACTGAAATCCCACCATCAGAGACTCATTCAACAAAGGCAGGGACTATCTGCTATCCACGCTTGCATTTCTCAGCGCTTGCTCCGTGATGACCAGTGAATGAGAGTGAGTGGGTGAATTAAAGATGAGACTGTTAAAACGATGAGTGTGCTTCTGGGAGGAAACATAGTTTATTATCCTTTGGGGCTGCATAGACAGTTAAGAGCAAGCCACAACTGGGACCCATGATAGGGAAGCAGTGAGAAGAGACCTTCATCCAAGTTAGTATCTCAAAAAGTCAGTTTGGTCACCTACATAATGGCAATCCTATTCTCACCCACCTTGAAGGGGCATGTCAGGTTCCAAGAGGATGAGATATGCCAAGCAACTGACGAGAGAATGCCCTCAGGGAATGATAGGTCTTTTCTGAGCAGCAGGTGGGGTTAGTGTGGGGCCGAGACCCAGCAGACCACAGAGCTCATCTGTCACCACCGTCATCATTCAGAAGCCTTTCTGGAGCCCAGAACTGCATGTAGGTGTGCTGGGCGGGGCACATAAAAACCGACTAGAGACTCCCTTGCCCGCTTGGGACTTGCATCTGAGGCAGCTGTCTCTGGAGGAAGTCCCAATCCACAGAGGATTAGGTGATTGTCAATTCACATCACACAGGGATGCCAGGGAAGAACATTTCCCAGGTGTGGGGCTGGTCAGAGGGATCGGGTGGGAACTGCTTGTCCTGCCAGGTGGGGTGGGGGACGTCTGCTCTGCTTTGTCAAGGCTCCACCGGGCAGAGCTCATTTTGAAGGCCGACAGGGCTCCCAGCTGTGGCCCACAGCTCTTGGCAGATGTGGTAGGTAGAAATGTTGGCTGAAGTTAGATTGCTTAGGAGTCACAGGGTATCTAAGCCAGAGGCCCAGGGCCTGGCAATCAGAGAAGCCCACCTGGCGATACACTGATTTTTCTCCCTTTCTTATTCACATAAACGTACCGGACATGATCCAGGACATCATACTCCCCAGGCCTCCACAAAACGCACAACTGTAATCAACTGGATGCCACTGTGTCTTAAGATGTTATCACAGGATTTTTTTTTTTTTTTTGACAGGCAGAGTGGACAGTGAGAGAGAGACAGAGAGAAAGGTCTTCCTTTGCCGTCAGTTCACCCTCCAATGGCCGCTGCGGCTGGCGCACCACGCTGATCCAATGGCAGGAGCCAGGTGCTTCTCCTGGTCTCCCATGAGGTGCAGGGCCCAAGCACTTGGGCCATCCTCCACTGCACTCCAGGGCCACTGCAGAGAGCTGGACTGGAAGAGGGGCAACCAGGACAGAATCTGGCTCCCCGACCGGGACTAGAACCCGGTGTGCTGGCGCCACAAGGCGGAGGATTAGCCTATTGAGCCGCAGTGCCGGCCTATCACAGGTTTTAAACTTGGACTTAGTCTACATCCAGAAAGTCTTCATTTAGGAAAATTTCAGGAGCACTCTTTTTTTTAACTTTTTTTTTTTTAAATATTTGACAGGCAGAGTGGACAGTGAGAGAGAGAGTGAGACAGAGAGAAAGGTCTTCCTTTTCTGTTGGTCCACCCCTCAAATGGCTTCCATGGCCAGTGCGCTGCGCCAATCCGAAGCCAGAAGCCAGGTGCTTCCTCCTGGTCTCCCATGGGGTGCAGGGCCCAAGCACTCGGGCCATCCTCCACTGCCTTCCTTGGCCACAGCAGAGAGCTGGCCTGGAAGAGGGGCAACTGGGACAGAATCCGGCGCCCGGACTGGGACTAGAACCCGGTGTGCCGGTGCTGCAGGCAGAGGATTAGCCTAGTTTTCTCCTATCATGAACTTTGGAATTTCACAGACTCACAGACTGTCAGAGCTGGAAGGGGCCTGAGAAACAAAGGGGGCGGTCCAGTCTTCTCACTGCACAGGTGAGGAAAGAGAGGCCATGTAAGTCACGTGGAGTCTGGACAAGAAATCCGGTTTCTAGACCAGCATACCTCCAAGAGTTCATGGATGCCGGCTCCGTGGCATCCATGGCATCCACCTTGCGGCGCTGGCACACCGGGTTCTAGTCCCGGTCGGGGCACCGGATTCTGTCCTGGTTGCCCCTCTTCCAGGCCAGCTCTCTGCTGTGGCCAGGGAGTGCAGTGGAGGATGGCCCAAGTGCTTGGGCCCTGCACCCCATGGGAGACCAGGAGAAGCACCTGGCTCCTGCCTTCGGATCAGCGCGGTGCGCCGGCGGCAGCGCGCCGGCTGTGGCAGCCATTGGAGGGTGAACCAAGGGCAAAGGAAGACCTTTCTCTCTCTCTCTCACTGTCCACTCTGCCTGTCAAAAAAAAAAAAAAAAAAAAAAAAAGAGTTCATGGAAAATGGAAATAAAAGGCAAGTTACTTTGGTGCAAAGCAGTTCTGAGATCCACACGTAGGTTTTTTTTTTTTTCCCCACAATGCACATTTTCCATGAACTTTGTGAAGACCTCTTGCCTGCCTTCTTCCACTGCAAGACACTCTGGAAACACTCCTTGAAGAGCTTTTAGAATGGGCATGAGGTGTATGGTTTGTGATTCCGTGTTGGCTGAAGATGGCCGCGGCCTGGCAAGCCCAGTACAACATGGACCCCTTGGGGAAGGAGCAGGCTTTCTCCGGCATGAGCTGTAGCACTCACAGCCCTGGCGGGGAGCCACAGTGTGGGGTGAGAGCTCATCAAGAAGCTGTTGACCGTGAGTGACCTTCCGAGTAAGGACTGCTCTCTGGGCGTGTGGTGCTGCAGGATTAGGACAGGGTGTGGTTAGGATCAACTCTGTACGATTTAGGAGAGCTTGGAATGAAATCTCAGCTTTCACCCTCAACTTGCTGTGTGTCGTCAGGTGTATTAGTCTGCTTTTCACTACTGTAGCTGAAACAACCCAGGGAAGTTTCTTCTTTGGGGAAGAAGAGGTTTATTTCAGGTTACAGCTACAGTTGGAGGCCCCATGGTCTTGTGTCTGATGGAGGCTGGCCATGGCACAGGAGCCTTCACATGGTGGGCCAAGAAGCAGAGAGGGCGCCAAAGCCAGACCTGGTCTGAAATGATAATCGGCCTCTTAGGAGAGCCATCTTCTGAGGCAGGGCCCCCAGCCACCCAAAGAGCTCCCATTGGGTCCCACTTCCTGGCTACCACAGCTGGACCAAATCTGCACCCTTAATCCATCAACCGTGATCATTGAGACATCCCAGTTTAAACAGAGGCATGAGTTCTGGGGGGGACGAATCCCACTCAACCAACGTCAGTGGGCAAGTCACCCAGCCTTTTCTCAGTGGTAAAATGGACCTATTCTACTATTCTAAAATAGGGACAGTGATATCCTCCTGAGACAGACGTGAGAATTACATGGAAGAAGCTGAATGTAGAGACCACGGCATGGTGCCTGCCTGTAGGTAGACAACTCAGTGAATGGCAGCTGGCCCATCAGGCTCTGTTTTGTTGTCATTTGGTTGCTTATATTGGGAGAAATCACTATCAGCCTTCCTCCCTCACCCCCCTTCAATCTGGAAATTGCTTTCTCTCCAATCTCTTTGCACTTTGATGGGCTGGCTGATGTGTTAGCAAGCCTGGCACATTTCTCTCTTGTCCAAAGCTTCTGCTAATCACAAGGTGGTTGCCAAGGGCTATCAGGATGCCCCCGTGAGCGGCTGTGCACTGCACCCTCGTCCCCTCTTCTTTTTCGGCCTCACTCCATTCTCACCACGCCCACTCTCCTCTCTTCCACGTGCAGCTTCTGAAAAGGCGGGGAAATAAACGAGTCTGCATGGCTGCTGCCAATGGGAAGATGGTCTCCAGACCCCAGAGCCCCGGCCAGGGGCCAAAGGGGAACGAGGCCTGCGTGGATCCCCCAGACAACCTGGAGCAGAAGGAGACCCTGGAGCAGGTGCCAGGCCAGCTGGCCATGCTGAGGAAGGCCCAGGAATTCTTCCAGACGTGTGATGCTGAGGGCAAGGGCTTCATCGCCAGGAGGGATATGCAGGTAAGAGGAGGCCCACACGGCCTAGGTCTCCTGGTCTTGGGTTGGAGCTTGCCCCAACAGGGGTGACATCCTTAACAGAAAAGACAGCGTCGGTTCTGCCCTGGAAGGAAGCACCAGCCCAGACTCGGGGGGAGCCAGACCTCCTGGGTTTGTTCTATCTCTGGCCTCTATTTGCTGTCAGACTTGAGCTGTTTCGTTTCGCTGGCTTGGAAACTCCCCTGGGCCGTAGAAAGTGGCAGTAGTAACCTAGGGGACTTGAGGAAGGCACAGAGAAGAACCTTCTGAAACCTGTGGCTCCACGAAGACGCTCTGGGTTGAGGGAAATCTCTTCTGCTGTGTGTGCCACAGGAATCAGCAGTGTAAGGCGCAGTGACCCGGGAGGAAGGTGTTTCTAGGGGTCGTTTCTCATCTGTCTTCACCCTCAAACCCCATCACACTTCACTGCTTGAGGCACGCCCAGAGAGGGAGAGCTGGTGTGCAGAGCTTCAGTGCTCGCCGCTGTCCAGTGTTCTGTAAAGGTCCCAGCCTAAATTTTTGAGACTCTGGGGTTCACTGCACAACTCTGCCACTATAGCACAAGACCCACCACCGGTAATGTGTCAACAAACGAGAATACTGTGTTCCAATAAAGCTTTATTGATGGACATTGACATTTGAATTTTATGTAATTTTCACATATTGCCAAATATGTTTCTCCTTTTGATATTTTTTTCGATGATTTAGAAAGATAAAAGCTATTCTTAGCTCAGTGGCCATAAAGAAGTAGGTGATGATGGGAGTTAGCCCAGGGGCAGCCCTGGCCCAGTCCTGGTCTAGTATCAGAAATGTTTCTTGGTGCCTTAAGTCTCTTATGCCGCAGTCATGACTTCATCCAAATGGCAGGAAATAAAAGCGCAGATCCTACTAGGGTCTCAGGGAAGGAGCGCTCTCCTTCCCAGCCTCTCTCTCAGTCGCTTCTCGGAGGGGGAGATGCCTGCCGCGCGGTCAGGTTTTCTTTCTGTAAGTCTAGTTTCTCAGAACACACTTAACGTGGGCAATGAAATGTAGGCCCTCACTAGTGTTAGCCCCATCTTTGCTCACCTGTGTGAGCTGGGAGGCCTGGGGGCTGAACATGGGCCATGTACTCCAATCCCATGGGATGCTGTTTGCCTGCTCTCCTAGAGTTGTTACACCCCGCCCCCCCGCCCCCAATCCTTGCACAAAGTGAGAAGAGAAAGGCCCAGAACCACCCCAGCTCAGCCCACCCTCATTTTTTTTTTTTTTTTTTTTTTTTTTTACAGGCAGAGTGGACAGTGAGAGAGAGAGACAGAGAGAAAGGTCTTCCTTTGCCGTTGGTTCACCCTCCAATGGCCGCCGCGGCCGGCACGCTGTGGCCGGTGCACCACACTGATCCGATGGCAGGAGCCAGGTGCTTCTCCTGGTCTCCCATGGGGTGCAGGGCCCAAGCACTTGGGCCATCCTCCACTGCACTCCCTGCACTCCCTGGCCACAGCAGAGAGCTGGCCTGGAAGAGGGGCAACCGGGACAGAATCCGGCGCCCCGACCGGGACTAGAACCCGGTGTGCCGGCGCTGCAAGGCGGAGGATTAGCCTAGTGAGCCCCGGGGCCAGCCAACCCACCCTCATTTTCAGTCATGGACTCCCCAGCAAGTTACTGCTGCTGAGACTCATTCCCAAGGCCCCGCTCCCCGGGGACGGCCAGATCCGGCGTGCTTGCAGGAAACTTTCGTCAGCCCCATCTGTGAGCCTCATACCTGTCACTCACAGATCCATGGCAGTGGGGGTTGTGGGTGGCTTCAATGGCCTGCTTCACCTTTGAGTGCCCCCTGTAGAAAGAAAGACACAGAAATTCACATTCTTTGAGGGATGGTACAGCTGCATGCACCGGGCAGCTCAGCCCTGAGGCTACCTCCATCCCAGTAAACCCCAGCAAAGCCCACTCTTGTGCAGGGAGGAGGAGATACCGTGAACTTCGACTGTCAAGTATAAATTCGCAGGGAAGCCACTTGGCTTTGACCTGGGATGTAATCAGAAGCATCAAACCCCAGAGAGGCGAGCCCATTGCCTTCCTGCCACGTCGCTGCACCTGGCCCAGGCAGGTGGGAAAGGGGATGAGGATGCTCCAAGCAGAGGCTTGTGCATCCATGGCCTTTGTCTCTGCTACCTGGAGTTCTTGGCTTCACCAATCTGTTAAGAATCATTTAGGGGCCGGCGCCGCGGCTCACTAGGCTAATCCTCCGCCTTGCAGCGCCGGCACACCGGGTTCTAGTCCCGGTCGGGGCGCCGGATTCTGTCCCAGTTGCCCCTCTTCCAGGCCGGCTCTCTGCTGTGGCCAGGGAGTGCAGTGGAGGATGGCCCAAGTGCTTGGGCCCTGCACCCCATGGGAGACCAGGAGAAGTACCTGGCTCCTGCCATCAGATCAGCGCAGTGCGCCGGCCGCAGCGCGCTGGCCGCGGCGGCCATTGAAGGGTGAACCAACGACAAAGGAAGACCTTTCTCTCTGTCTCTCTCACTGTCCGCTCTGCCTGTCAAAAAAATAAAAAAAAAAAAAGAATCATTTAGGAGCTGGCAAATGAACCAGAGCCAACCCACCATCTGTTCTCGTCAATAAAGCTTTATTGAAACCCATCTCTGCTCATTCCTTTCCGTACTGCCAGGGCTGCTTGCACTCTGCAGCGACAGAGTTGAGTTGCTGAGACGAAGACAGAACGGCCCGCAAGGCCTAGAAACACCCCTCTTGCTCTTTGCAGTTAAAGTTAGCCAAGCCCTGACTTAAGTTAACAAGAGAACTTGAAGAGATTTCTGTGGTGAATTAGTTGGGTTTTAATCTTGATTCTGCAGCTTTCTAGTAATGTGAATTTGTGTAAATCTCTTAACCCCTCTGGAGTTTAGATCTTCAGCTGTGAATTATTAATGGCTACCTTCCAGCATTAGGCGAGAATTAAAGGAGCTTATGCATGTAGAACGCTTAGCCTCAAGCCTGGGCCCTGGCAATCCCTGCACAAGTGCACCGTGCACATTCCCCGTCTTAGCCCAGTCCCTGGTGTCTTCCATACTGCTGTGTTTTACAGCTGTGGTAAAATACAAAAAGCATACAGTTTACCACCATAATCATTAAAACCTTTTGTGTGTGTGTGTGTGTGTGTGTGTGAGGGTGCGGGGGAGGCAAAGACAGAGAAGAAAAGAGAAACTGACAGAGAGATCTCCCATCTGCTGATTCATCCCCCAGTGCCCCCAGCAGCCAGGGCTGGACCAGACTGAAGCCAGGAGTTGAGACTCCATCTGAGTCTCCCATGAAGGGGGAAGGGACCCACTTACTTGAGCCATCCTGCTGCCTGTCAAGGTTACATGAACAAGAAGATGGGGTCAGGAGCAGAGCCAGGACTTGAATCCAGACACCCCAACATGGGACAAGGGGATCCCAGCCAGTATCTTAACCACTGCACCAAATGCCTGCCCCCATTGTAGTCCTTTTTGAGTGCACAATTCAGTGGCATTGACATTGGTGGGCACCCATCCCCACCATCCATCTCCAGAACTTATCTTGCAAAACTGACACCCTTTACCCATTAAACACCAGCTTCCTGTTCTTCCCTCCCCACTCCACCCCCAGGCCCTTGTAGCCACCATTCTGTTTTCTGATTCTATGAATTTGACTGCTCTAGGCACCTCATAAAGGTGGAATCAAACAGTATTTGCCCTTTTGTGGCAGGCTTATTTCACCTAGTATAGTGTCCCAAAGGTTCATCCCTACAGCAACACGTGTGGGAAGCTCCTTCCTGTGGCCGGGGAGTGCAGTGGAGGATGGCCCAAGTGCTTGGGCCCTGCACCCGCATGGGAGACCAGGATAAGCACCTGGCTCCTGCCATCGGATCAGCCCGGTGCACCGGCCACAGCGCGCTGAGATATTAATATTGTAGGCATATAACACGTGTTGTGTAACCACTCATCCACCAACAGACACTAGGTTGCTGCCACCTCCTTGGCTTCTGTGCGCAGGCCTGTGCAAATATCTGTATGAGTGTCTACTTTCCACTCTTTTGAGTATATACCCAGAAGTGAAATTGCTGGGTATTTCCCATGTTTAACTGTTGGAGGACACATGACACCACTTCCCAGCGGCTGTGCCAGCACACTGTGATTTTACATTCGAGTCATCTGTCTGCCTTAGAGATGAAGAAAGACACCTTCCACTCCTGTCTGGCTTGTTTGTGTCCAGGCTACGTGACTGGAGGCAGCTTTGCTTCCTAGAGGACAGTTGGCTGTGTCTGGAGACAGTTTTGGTGGGAGTGACTGGAAAGGGAGAGCTATTAGCATCAAGTAGGTAAAGAGTGCAGGTGATGGGGATGGCGCTCTGGTGCTGCAGGCTAAACCAACACCTGTGATGCTGGCATCCCATGGGGGCGCCGGCTCAAGTCCCAGCTGCTCTGCTTCTGATCCAGCTCCCTGCTAATGTGCCTGGGAAAACAGTGGAGGATGGCCCTGGTACTTGGGCCACTGCACCCCTATGAGAGACCAGATAGAGTTTCAGGCTCCTGGCCGCAGTATAGATGTTGCCAAATACCCTGTAATGTACAGGAAAACCACCTTCCTCTCCAAAACGCCTCTCTGCCCCCTACCAATACAGAATTATCCATTACAAGATGTCCGTAGCACGGAACTTGGGAAACACTGGTCTACACCAAGCAGTCAGCCCAAGCCAAGACCATCAAGGCACAGCACCCTCTCAGCCTCACCTTCTCACCCCGATGATACAAAGGTATCGCTAAGTGGCCAGTGCTGGGACAGAGGCCAGAGCAGAATGCAGGAGTCCTAAGAGGCAGGAGAGTTTGATTCTGGCTGTAAAGGTAGATCCCCTCTGGTTTTTACTTACAGAAAGTGTGCTACAGGGCCGGTGCCCAGGCAGGTACACAAGTGTGGCCGGAACGTGCGAAGAGACATCATTTTTCCGTGGTTCTGGGCCTGAACCCTCAGTGTGGCTGCTGCAGGACTAATCGCCTTCTGTTCTGGGTCCTGGAAGGCGCGGGAAGATAAGGCTGCCGAGAATCAGCAGTTGGGCTGGCCATCGTCCGTGGCTAGGTCATGGTCTCTGCCGTCCCTCTGAACCATGCACTCATTCAGTTATTCAGCAGATAGCCTGACTGCTCTGTGTTTGCCAACCTCCGACTGGGTCCTGGGGACACGGAATGAGTACAACAAGTGATGTGCCTGTCCTCAGAGTACTGAAGTTCCCATGTCCATGACCACTGGCTTCTCAGAGTGTAAAGTGTAGACTGAGATAGGGGACCTTGGAATGAGAGAGAATGGTCATGGGAGCCTCTGTGAACTGACATACCCTGGGGGCCGCAGTGGCCTTCCCTGGGTGCGGGAGCTGAGAGCGGAGTAGGAATTGTGGTTTGCGGACGGTAGCATTCTGAAGAGCCCTTTGGGCTGTGGGCAGCATGAGCGGGGCAAGCAGACTTCCCTCCACTCCTTTTCTCTCCCCTGCCTGTCCTTTCAGGGTTGTGGAAACGCTGAGCGAGGCAGGCTGTCTGGAAGGCTAGTTCTTGGCAATGCTGCTGCAGGCTCTGTGAGCTTGGTTCTGACGCTGGTGTGGTGGTGGTAAGGCGGGGTAGGTAGGGAGACTGTGAGTCGGGGAGTTTTCGAACGAATACACTCGGGCACCATTGCACTGCTGCCCAAGCCCTGAGTGGGAAGCGGGTTCTTCAGCCAGCTCTGGCCTTCACTGAGGCTTCCGGCAAGTCTCAGAGCCTCCCAGGCCTGTTGCACAGGGGAAGAAATAACTGTGTTCCCTTCCACCCCGTTTATCTCACTTCGTTAACGATGTAGACAGAACCAGGCTCCCAGGGGACCATAGCAGAATAAATCGGCTTTACATGGCTCTCGGGTCCTAGAAGAAAAATAAATACGAGGTAATTGTGGTTATTAAGATGAAAGGACTTTTCAAGTAGGGCCAACAAAAAGAGAGGCAAGAATCCGGTGTGGTGCCGCATGCTGCGCTTGGCACTGATTTACCGGGACAAGAAGGGGAGTTGCGTGGAAGATGTGGGGTTGCTTTCCCCATCTTCACGGACAGCAGGGAGAGCCAACAGGCAGAGATGTAGACAAGAGGTGGGCTTTGTGGTTGCACGAGTTGTTAGATTCATGGGTGGGGCCTAGGGTGAGGTATGAGACAGCCTTGCTGGGTTCGTGCTAACAAGAGCTGCACGACTGGGGTGAAGGGCAAGTTGAGGTGCCACCAGCCTCTGGAGTTCCCTTCTGGCTCCACTGCGGCGTGTGCCGTCACGTTTTGGAGCAGATCCAGCAGCTCTCAGATGGGAGGGGGCGGGGAGGGAGGGAGGAAGGGTACCCCAAGGAAAGGACTGGATTCTGGCCGTGACAGGCGCTCGGGTGTCATCCTACCCCCGATGTGTGATGCCTTTTGTTTCCAATAGAGCTAATAAACCTCCGCTTGCAAAATTGTCTCCTTCCTCAGCCCCTCTTCTCTCCCTGTGGCTTTCAAGACAGCTGGTTTGCAGGTTGCTGATAGGCCAGAGATCATGCTGTATGCTCCGCAGATACATTTCCAGAATCTTTGCACACGTTCTCACTCTCCTGCCCTTTGTGAAAAGCACATTCATATTTAATTCAGTTCTTCTAAATGGTTTCCGCTTCTACCCGTCTTCCTGCTTGGTAATGCATCATTGTCTCCCTTAGTGCAGGTACCTGCCAAATTGAGCTTCGTGGCTTACCAGCTAGATGGCCGTAAGATCGAGCCAAGTGTTCTTGCAAATTATCTTACAGGCTTTCGTGTCTGCCAGCTCTTTTTTTTTTTTTTTTTTTTTTTAATTGCTCAGAAGTGTGTAGCTTCCTCCCCCTAAAGCCCTCTGTTGACTTCAGCTGTCAGGAGCACACAGGGGCAGTTTTGTGCAGCTGCCTGGTGGGTACTCGAGAGGAAGGGGTTCTGTTGACTGAGATATAATGAACTCCCTGGGGGTGGGGGTGGTCCTAGATTGGAGATGTAGATTATTAGGGTCTAAGAGGACAGCGGCTTCAATGATACAAATGAGCCTTGGCCTGGGGCCATTGCACGACAGGTGCGAGGGCAGAGGGAAGCAGCAAGGGCAGCCCCTGTGCCGCTCGGGCGTCAGCGGCCCCTGCCCGCCCGTCCTTGCGAGGCCCTCTCTGGCCAGCACTCGTGCTCCGTATGGACTCATGACCTCCTCACACCGCCTCACCCAGACACAAGTTCTCTTGAGGGCTTGGTGCTTCCAGCCAGTGGCAGTTGACGTCTTATGAGGACTTGGTTGTCGGTCAGCAGGGAGCAAGAGTGGACACGGACTGGGGACGGGGTGATGACGTGGGTCACTCACGGGGGCGGGGGGTGGTTTATCCAGCGTCAGCTCAGAGCTAAAGGACTAACGTGTAGGACCCTGTGGCATGAGGAATCTCCATCAGAGAAGCCTCCTGAGAGTGACACACACCTGCCTCTGTCTCTCTCTCTGAATTTCACTGAGTTATGTTCTTAAAATTTATTCATTTATTTTTATGTATTCAGGAGGCAGAAAGAGTACCCATCTGCTGGTTCTCTCCCCCAAATTCCTGCAGAGACCCTGAGCCGGGGCCAAAGTCAGGAGCCAGGATCCCAATCCAAGTCTCCCATGCAGATGGCAGGAGCCAACTACTCGAAACGTTACCTGCTGCCTCCTAGGGGGCACATTAGCCAGGAAGCTGGAATCAGGAGCAGAGCCAGGACTCAATCCCAGGCACGCTGGTAGGAGATACAGGCAACCCAAGCAGTATCTTAGCTGCTATGCCAAATGCCCACCCCACCACACACACCTATGTCTTATTAAGGGAGCAGCATGGCAGAGGAAAGGGGGCTGAGCCAGAGAGAGCCGCAGGTGAAATCTGGCTCTCAGCCCGCCATTCACTCTCAGCGCATTTGTAGCTCTCTGAACGCTGTCTCCCGCCCTCTCCCTCTTTGCCTCCTGCTCATGATTGGATGCCTTCTCTGTATCACATGCTTCACATTCATCTTTCTGGGGATTGTCCTGCAGGTCCTGCACAGCTTCTGTCTTCCACAGGTGTTGAGAAGTCCTCCATAGCGCTGGGGTCAGTCCTGAATTGCCTCTTGGCTGAGTCATTACTGACTGTGCAACCTGAGGGCGGGTCATTGAACCTCAGAGTTGGTCTGTAAAATCAAAGGGTTGTCATGAGAATTAAATGCAGGTGGATACAGACAGACAGATAGGTGATAGATACATAGATAACAAGAGAGATTATTTTATACATCACCTATCAAATTGACTGGCACGTTAGTAGATACCCAGGCAGTGGAGGAGAAGGTTGGCAAAGCTGTCTCGATGCAGAAGTGTGCTCCTGGCTCTTGTGGGATGGGACCAGATGCAAGACCTTTCCTGGGAGAAGGCTCTGAATCTGATCGGTGCCCGTGGCCTTCAGTGTTAACTGTGCAGTCTCGATCACTTTCAGAGGCTCCATCAGGAGTTGCCACTGAGCCTGGAGGACCTGGAGGATGTATTTGACGCCCTGGATACTGATGGCAATGGCTTTCTGACCCCAGAGGAGTTCACAACCGGATTTAGTAAGTTCTGGGGGATGCCAGGGATCCTAGGGCCATGGCTCCACCGAAAGCTGTATACGGTGTCTGCCTGTCCACTCCCAAACTGGGAACCACACTGTACACGCTTTCCTTCCTTCTCAGGGATGCAGAGCCTGGTGTTGCCAGCCCTGGGTTATTCAGGCCGCTTTTCACACGCCCGCCTCCCCTGTGTGCACCACTGCCCACTCCATGCCCACCTCCCTGTCCCAGCCGAGTCACCTCCCACCGGGGGGGGGGGGCAGTGGGAACGGAGAGGAGCCTTGGCAGAAGGCTCATATCATAGATGGGACCATGATGAGAGCCCCAGCCCCTCCTTTCCAGCCCTGATAGGAAAAACAGTGGATGACTGGCTGGCTCGTTCCAAACTCAGTCTACCTGAGTCTTCCAGGTTGAGGGATTCCAGCTACAGAGGGACTCCCAGAGATTCTCGGGGTATCCCCAGGAAGAACTGAGAGGCGTGAACAAGATAAGAAAACCAGATACGCTGTCGGATCAGATCCAGCAGCAGGCAGATGTTACCGTCAGTCTGCCTCCTGCAGGGGGCCGTGCCATTTCCTTAGAGGCATCTGATGCCATTCCTGACCTATAACTGGCTTGGGAGGAAAAGCCAGACTGCTCCCAGGCAGTACCAGGCAGTGAGAGCGTGGGAAAAGTAACTTGTGAGTGTGGAGCGCCACCGGTGAGACCAGTGGTGGGGGTGACGCCGATGCTGATGGTTCTTAGGCAGACCGTTGCTGGACGGCAGGGGAGAGGGGCCCTTGTTCCAAGAAGAGATCAACACAGAAATGTGTTCGGAGCCAGGCTTTTCTTACAGGCTGTATAAGCTCCGTGAAATCATTTGGTCTCACCCTGCCAAGGCAGCCACAGGTGGCACTCGAAAGTCAGTGGATCTATAGCAGGCTAATTTTTAATCTGAACATTTCGTATGGCCTGCAAAGGATGTTATAAATATCCAAGGGGCCCTTGGAAGGGAACAGGTGCCTCACCCCCGTTTTTTAAAGATTAAGAACCACCAAGGAGCCCTTGTGCCTGTCAGGTTTTCTGAATGTCCCAGTGCTCGCATCTTGGGCAGAAGTGATGATGTCCGTAGATCTTTGCCCTCAGGGGTTTCCCTCATTCTTCTGTCACTTGAACTTCAGATGATTCCTAGTAGCTGAGAAAGCTAAGCTCTTGCTGGACGAGTTCTGTCTGATTCGGATCCTTGTGTCCTGCACCCTTCAGGTCACTTCTTCTTCAGCCAGAATAACCCAAGCCAGGAGGACGCAAGCGAGCAGGTGGCTCAGTCCCCCAAGGAGCAGGTGTATCAGTCCAGAGGAACAGAGGACCGGGGAGATATGGACGAGGATGAGGAAGCCCAGTTCCAGATGCTGATGGACAAACTGGGAGCCCAACAGGTTCTGGAAGAGTAAGTGGTGACCATGACTTGGAGGATGGAGCCCAGCCTAGTGGAACCTCCTCACCTGCCCTCCACAACAGTTAAGTCTGGATAATCGCACAGCGCAGTCTGCATGCTTGGCACTGCCAGCGAGGACCCTGGCGTCACACAGCCTGCCCTTTGCAGTGCCCAGTGGATGTGTCAGGCTCTGTCTCTGCATTGTGCCTTTTGGCTTTGGCAGACATTCCTATCCTGCTCTCGCTCTCTCTGCTCCCCTGACTCCCAGCTGTCCATTTATCATCACGGACCTTGGTTCAGCCTCGCTCCCCGGGGGGTGTTCACACATCAGAGGTCTGGACCAGGCCTCAAGGTTTTTCAGTGACTTTCCCCTGAGGTCTCCTGGTGTCACCGGCATCCCCACCTCCAGTGGCTGGCCCTGGGTCTGTAGGGCTGTGCTGCATCATGGATTTTCTGCCCAGTGGTGCTATTCTGACAAAGGCTCCTCCTATGGAAGCAGTTGCAACTTCTACCTGTGCAGGACGCCTGACAAGAAACAAGCTAGTGTTTGCCAGTTTACCAGTTCACCCTTTGGATAAAGTGTCTTGACTGAAAATTCAGATGGCCGGGACTTCAACACATTAGGGGCCTTCAAAAACTTCCTGGAAACACACACATTCTCTTTTCATTCCACTTGATCATTATTTTTTCTCTATTTGAGTGGGAGAGAAATGGAGACAGGGAGAGGCTCCATTCATTGACTCAGTTCCAAAGTGGTTGAGGCTAGGCCAGAACTGGGGAGCCTGGAATTTAGTCCAGCTCTCCCACATGGATGGCAAGGACCCAACTACTTGAGCCATCACCTGCTGCCTCCCAGCGTGCACCATAGCAGGAAGCTGGGTATTGAACCCAGATGTTGTGATACAGAATGTAGGCGGCCCTAGGTCATTTTGAGGCCCCCTAGTAACACCCCAATCCCCCCCAAAGTGTTTCAGAATATGAAGACACATGGACCTAAGCCCTGACATTTAATGTAAAATCAAATTATAAAATATGATATCGTTCATAGAAACCAGGCAGTGGGTCTGAAAATCGTGCTATGCTTTCCGTCCCCTTCCCCCTTGCCTTTAGGCTTTCTACTTTGGAGTCTCTGGGTCTTGGGTTGGGGGTGTGGTTCAAGCAGGGTGGGAGTAGCCTTGCAATAAGAGCCAATGTTCCCAGAGCTTGAGAGAAGCAGGGATCAAGAGGAGAAAACGATCAAGAGGAAGCAAGAGAGAAGGAGCCACACACAATACACAGAGACCAAAGCTCCATGAGTTTTTTTTTAATATTCTATTTATTTATTTGTTTGTTTGAGAGGCAGTTACAGACAGAGAGAGGTCTTCCATCTGCTGCTTCACCTTCCAGATGGCTGCAATGGCCAGAGCTGGGCCAGGCTGAAGCCAGGAACCAGGAGCTTCTTCTGGGTCTCTCATGTGGGTCCAGGAGCCCAGGCACTTGAGCCATCTTCTGCTGCTTTCCCAGACTCATCAGCAGGGAGCTGGATGGGAAGTGGAGCAGCCAGGACTCGAACTGTTGCCCAAATGGGATGCTGGCACTGTAGGCAAAGGCTTAGCCTACTATGCCACAGCGCCAGCCCTAGTTTCGTGAGTTTTTGATAGGCTCTGTCAGGCAAGAAGGGGACAGGCAAAGGCCTAGGAGAGAGGCAGGCAGGAGGCCCTGGACAGGAAGTAAAATTTGCCTCTGCCTGCAGCACAGGAGCAGCAGCTCCACGGCAGGCCTTCGAGATGCTGGTGACCAGGTGGATCGGCACCCGGGGGAGGTGGGCAGGTCTGGTGGCGGGACAGTGAAGGGAAGCTCATCAGGCAGACAGTTACTCAGTGTCACCAAGGACAGGAGGCCAGAGCATGGTGACTCCTGCCGGGGACCTGGAGAAGGGGAACAGAGAGGGCGGTGCAGGGAAGCAAGGCGCTGAAGTAAAAGAACGGAATCTCTCCACCTGCCCACCCACTTCTGGGCTCACCACCTTTCAGGCAGGGCTCTGGGGTCAGAGTTCGCCCAATATTGCCCTGAGGACCTAGGTCAGAGGCCCATGCAGAACCGAGCTAAACAGAGACGCCCCGGAGAGGAGACGATTTGGGGAGGCTGCAGAGCGGGCTGGAAGAACTGAAGTGGGCTTTGGCTGCAGCCTGGGGGAGGTACTCATGACCAGGTGACTGGTGAAGGAATGCAGGAGGCTGCAAAGATGTCAGAGGTCTTTAGAGATGTCACTCATCAGAGTGCTTTGGGGGTTGTCTGGAAGCAGAGAGATGACTGCCTGGCCCCCAGAAAGCCCCGCCACCTGCCCTCCTCCATCCTGCCGCGATGGGTGGCCTCCGTGTGCCCAGCAGTGGCAGGCTGGGCTGCACGTCTCTCGGTGGTCTGATTGGCTGAGTGATTTGGCAGCTTATGGGGCTTCAGCTTCTTTTTCACTAGGAGTTGAGGGACTTGTTCCTTCTGCAGAAATCTGGGGTAGGGCATGCGGCCAGGACTGAATGGCTCCTGAGCATTAGAAGAGGATGAGGTGAGTATTTGAATCTCAGCGGGGCCTTAGCCCAGCTGACTGCTCCTCGGGCCCCCGCAGGAGCCTGGCGGATGTGGGCAGATGGAGGCTGACAAGGTGGACCTTGGTTTTAGAACGCATTTACTTCAGGAGGGTGCACCTCAGTCCATTTGCACTGCTGTAGCAAACTTCCATAGACGGGGCACCTTCTGAGCAATGGGAACTTATTCCTCAGTCCTGGAGGTTGGGAAGTCTAAGAGAACGGTGTCGCAGATCTGGTGTCTGGTGAGGTCGCTTTTCCCAGTTAATGGAAAGCCATCTCCTCGCCACGTCCTCATGTGGCAGGAAAGTCCGCTTTCATAAAGGTACCAAGCCCATTTGTGAGGTCCCTGCCTCCATGATCTAGTCACCCCACCCCCAAACCTCCACCTCCGGGGTTAGGATCTCAACATAGGGAGACCTAAGCATTGAGACCACAGCAGGGAGCAAGCTGCCAAAGGCTGGCGGGGTCCCCGTGGTTTTTCTCTGAGATCTTTTTTTGTCTCTGAACCCCTGTGGCATCTACATTTTACCTGTACAATGAAATGGACACCCACAGCATATTCTGTGTGGAAAAAGATGGAACTCATTCTGGGCAACATCAGAGGCTCCTCATCACCCCTTCTCTTGTCTCCAAGATTCTGTCATGTCACTTGGTACAGTGCTAGGTTTGTAACATAATAATAAATACTTGGTGGGTGGATGGACGGATGGATAGATGGATAGGTGGGTGGGTGGATGGATGGATGGATAGGAGGATAGACGGGTAGGTGGATAGATGGGTGGGTGGATGGATGGATGGGTAGATGGATAGTTAGATGGTTAGATGGGTAGATGGATAGTTAGATGGTTAGATGGGTAGATGGATGCATGGATGGATGGATAGGTGGATAGATGGGTAGGTGGATGGATGGATGGATAGTTAGATGGTTAGATGGGTAGATGGATGGGTGGGTGGATGGATGGGTGGGTAGATGGATAGTTAGATGGTTAGATGGGTGGATGGATGGGTGGCCTAAATAAGTAGGTGGATATTTGGATGACGTGGAAGAAAGAAAGAATGTGAGAAGTGGAACAAGGGACAAATCAGCTGTGTCTTTGGCTCAGTTTGATCATTGGCTGTAGATTTTTGAGTTTTTTCCGGGAGAAGAGGGCTCATAGTGTGTGGCTCCTCCACGTTCTTTCCCTCGGTGGTCAGTGTGACCCCACGTGTGTCTTTTGCTGTGCTGAGTGCCCACATGCCCTGGTGTGCCCATTTCTGAGTGTGTCACTGTCCTTGTCTCCGCCTGCCTCCGAGTCTCCCAGCTCTCTGCACACACACCTTTCCTATTGCTCCCTCGCTTCCTCTCACCTGTCAGCCATTCCCGGTTCCCACAGGCCTCAGTGGGTGCCACGTGTTCTCTTCCTTGCTCCACGGTGACAGCTGCTCTCTGCCACGCGTGAGACAGCAGATCTCCCACCTCGGCTCTGAGGACCACCCGCCCTGGTGGCCACAGGCTTGCTAGCCCATCAAGCATGCTCTGGGCTCCCAGCCTCCTCTCTTCTTCCTGGCACGTTGAGACACTCCCAGGGGCTTTGCCATACTCCCTCAGCACCAGGAGCCCATCACAAAATCCCCCAGGAGGTCAGCAGCATGAAGGAGGCCAAGGTGGGAGTCCCACGGCCCTGCGCTGGGCCCTGGCCTTGCCGTTTCGCTGCTGCGGGACCTTAGGCAGCTTCCCTTTCATTTTTCCTCATCTGCCCATGGGGCAGCAGCAGCGCCTGCCTCTCAGCGGAGCTGTGAGCTGCGATCCATGAAGTGCTCCCTATACAGCAAGCGCTCAATACATGTCAGCTTGCTGACGATTGCGCTGTGGTGTGCGGCTGCCCCTGTCAGATCCGGGCCCCTCTGAGACGTCCCCAGATCTTCCATCCCGCCTGCCCGCATTCACACCTTTCTGTTGCTCACAGCGAGAGCGACGTGAAGCAGCTCTGGCTGCAGCTGAAAAAGGAAGAGCCCCGCTTGCTGTCCAGCTTCGAGGATTTCCTGAGCAGCATCTTCTCCCAGCTCCAAGAAGCCCACGAGGAGAAGAACGAACTGGAGTGCATCCTCCAAAAGTGAGTAACCCAGTCTTGGCTGCTCGCGGGCCCTGTGTGGGCAAGCCGGGAACACGAAGGGCCCTGTCTCTCGGATCTTCCTGCCAGACTTGCCGGGGCCCTCCTGGCTGCTGTTAGCTAAAGTGGGGGCCGGGGCTGCACTCCGCCCTGAGAGATCTTCTTCTAAGCCCTCCCTCTCCTTTGTTAAGTACTCGCCATATGCTAGGCGCTCTCCTAAATACTTTCCATACCGAAGCTCATTTAATTCTCACAACAGCCCTGTACCCTGGGGACTCCTATTATAATCCACAGTTTATCATTGTAGAAATCGAGACACTGAAGGCCGGCGCCGCAGCTCACTAGGCTAATCCTCCGCCTTGCGGCACCAGCACACCAGGTTCTAGTCCCGGTTGGGGCGCCGGATTCTGTCCCGGTTGCCCCTCTTCCAGGCCAGCTCTCTGCTGTGGCCAGGGAGTGCAGTGGAGGATGGCCCAAGTGCTTGGGCCCTGCACCCCATGGGAGACCAGGAGAAGTACCTGGCTCCTGCCATCGGATCAGCGTGGTGCGCCGGCCGCGGCGGCCATTGGAGGGTGAACCAAGGGCAAAGGAAGACCTTTCTCTCTGTCTCTCTCTCTCACTGTCCACTCTGCCTGTCAAAAAAAAAAAAAAAAAAAGAAAAAGAAAAAAGAAAAAAAGAAATCGAGACACTGAAAGGTTCGGTCACACCCCTGAATGCACAGCTTGCAAGCAGCCGAGCCAGGATCCAGTGTGAGATCGCCTGGTGCCTGAGGCCACAGCACACAGGGTCTGTCCCGAGCCAGGGGGTCAGCGCTCCCTTTCAGAGCCGCAGTTCTGTAAGGTGGTTCCGAGCCCTGCTGGGCAGCCCCCTCCTGTCATGGCTCACATCTCTCTTTGCCTTCAAGGCCTCTCCAGGAGACCAAGCACCCAAAGAAAGTGCTGAAAACCGAACCAGAGTCAGCGCAGGCAGCAGGTGCATCACAGAATGGGGGGCAAGGCCCTGCTCCCCTCCTGAGAGCTGGTGTGTGCTCATGGACTCTGCTTGCTCACGGTCATGGGACAGCCATTTCTTTTTATTATTATTATTTTTAAAGATTATTTATTTGAAAGGCGGAGTTCACAGGCAGAGAGAGAGAGAGAGAGAGAGAGAGGGAGACAAAGGAAAAGGTCTTCCATCCGCTGGTTCACTCCCCACATGGCCACACTGCCAGAGCTGGGCCTATCTGAAGCCAGGAGCTTCTTCCGCGTCTCCCATGTGTGTGCAGGGGCCCAAGGACTTGGGCCATCTTCTACTGCTTTCCCAGGCCATAGCAGAGAGCTGGATCAGAAGTGGAGTGGCCAGGACTTGAACAGGCGCCCATATGGGATGCCGGCGCTGCAGGCAGCGGCTTCACCCACTACACCACAGTGCTCACCCCTGTAACTGCCATTTCTTAGCACTGGGCTCACATTTTGTGAAACGTGGAACTAGATGTGCTGTCACTAAGGATGGTTCGTAACCTTGATGGTGAAGCCCAAGCACAGGGCTGGGTTTGGGTGGGGCTTGGATGCCTGGTCCACCGCCTGCCTTCTCTGCATGCCCGGAGATGTGCTGCAGGCATCCTGGACAGGTCCGTGGCCCTGTGAGCCTGGTGATCCGCACTCCACATGCCCCTCTCTGCAGATGCCTCCCAGCAGGCTTAGGAGAGCCTGGTCCTGCCTTGTGGGTGGCTGGGTTTCAGTCTCTGCTCCACAGCATCAGAGAAAGCATCCCAGCCCCTAACCAAGAAGGAGACCATCATCACCACGTGTCTGTCCCACGGGCAGAGAGACGGGTCCTGCTCTGCACCTGGTGCCTCCTCAGTGCCCACCCCAAACTCACTTGCCAAGCTCCCCTGGGACTGTCCACAGCTGGGGTGGGGGGTAGGGGAATAGTGCTGGAGGAAACAGAGCCCAGCTCAAGGACTGGGAGGAGCATTCTGGGGAGCCTCCCCAGGCTCAGGGAAAGGAAGGGTTAAGGGAGCTGCTTCCATGTCACCCTGAGCTGATTAAGCCACGGGACCAGATACAGTTGACTGTGCCCCTTGCTTCTGCCACTGGCTTGCGGACCACACGTGACTGCGTGCCAGTGTTTGGAACAGGGCTGGCACGCAGGTATTTGGTGCATGTCCAAATAGTGGTGACTGCTATTTTCAGTGTCTTTGCCCACCTTGGGGGGTTTGTTGGGCTGCCATGGAGACTTTGAGGCTTGATGTAGTTCGAGGTGAAGTTCAAGGGTCCCTTTATCCTTGCAGGCAACGTGGCATGCATTTGCTACACAGCATTGGCACCACCTGTAAACGTCTTAGGAACGCAGACTTTCTCAGGCCTTGCCTCAGGGCCACTGATGTGCGTTTTATCGAGATGTCCAGGGGCTTCGTGTGCAGATTTGAGAAGTGAGAGCCTGGGAGTCAGGAGCTCAGGGGTCGAGATGTGGAGACTGCACAGCCGGGGTAGAGGTGTGGAGACTGCACAGCCAGCAAGCTTCATGACCCTTCTCCTGTCTCCTGGCCTCTCTGAGCCTCAGTATCCCCACTTGGTCCTGGAGAGATTTCTGACCCCACCCTACCCCCGCTCCCCTCTTGTCGCTCCCCCTCTTCATGGAGGAACGACACTAAACCCTGCCTAGGCTTCATATCCGAGTCACGGCACCATTATGTCGCTCCCCCTCTTCGTGGAGGAATGACACAGGACCCTGCGCTGTTCTTTCGTCTGCTCGGCCCTCCCCGGGTTTGCTGCTGGTTCTTCCCGGGTTGGCTACCGACCCTTCCACCTCCGTGGAAGGGCAGTTCCCCCTGCCACTTTCCCCACTTCCGTGGGGGAGCGGCACACCGCCGGCCAGCTCTCTCGGGGGCTGCTCAGATGTTCCTGGTGCATGTTGTCTCTCTCCTCCTTTATAGTCCTCTTCCACCAATCCCAACTCTGCTACCCACATGCCGAGTACGCTGCTCTCCTCCAATCAGGAGCAGGTCCTGCTGTTTATTGGTTGAACTGGAGGCAGCTGAGTAGAAGCTGTTTCCTCCTCTCCCAGCGCCATATTGTGGGAGAGCAGATGCATAGAATAAGTCTTAATTCCAGTAACAGTCTAGTCCGAGTTGCTCCCAGTTGCTCCCCACACCTCTGACCCCCATGCTGATGGCCCGGAGGAGCTGCAGCCACGGTCAGGTGGCCGGTCCCGGAGAGGAGGGTTCTGTCTCGCTCTGGAAGCAGGGCCAGCGCAGCCTGTGCATGTGGCCTGGGAGCTCCTCTGCAGGTCGCCCTCCTCTGACTGCCACCGTCACAGGGAGACAGAGCCCTGACCTGCTGGAGAGCCTCTTAGCCCTGCCATCCGTCTTCAAGTGGCCTCTCAATGTGCTTTGGCCTAATCTTGCAATTGCTTGAAAAGTTCTCGAGATGAGAGTCAAGGCTACTCTTGGCTGTGTGTGCACAACTGTCTCAGCTGGAGTCCCCACCCCCTCCATGCCAGCCTGCAGTTGGAGTCCCCACCCCCTCCACGCCAGTCCGCAGTTGATATCCACGCCAGCTGCACCTGCCCAGGGAGCTACAGCAGAACTGGAGACTCGCCGAGCTCTCTGGCCAGTCCCATTCCAGGGGCACCTTCCGGGTGCTGCCCCAGAGGGCTGCAGGCTGTCGTGAGCAGAGCCCTGAGTTAGGAGATGGGGGGGTGGGGCTGGAGTTCCTGCCCATCCCCGAGCTGTGTGACCCCAGCAGACTTGCCAGCCCTCTCTGCGTGTCCATTTCTGTACTGACAACATGGGATTGTTGTTTTTCAAACACGTTTTGGGAATGCAGCTCAGCAGAAGGAACATTTTATTTTTAAATCCCTGCACACTTATTTGAGGGAACTCCTGAAAGTCCACAGCAGTTGTAATTAAAAGAGAACGCAGGGGTCCGACGCGGTGGTGCACTAGATTAATCCTCCACCTCTGGCACCGGATCCCATATGGGTGCCGGGTTCTAGTCCCAATTGCTCCTCTTCCAGTCCAGCTCTCTGCTGTGGCCTGGGAAGGCAGTGGAGGATGGCCCAAGTGCTTGGGCGCCTGCACCCGCATTGGAGACCAGGAAGAAGCACCTGGCTCCTGGCTTCGAATCGGCACAGCTCCAGCCATTGCGGCCAATTGGGGAGTGAACCAATAGAAGAAAGACCTTTCTCTCTGTCTCTCTCTTTCACTGTCTGTAACTCTGCCTGTCAAATAAATGAATAAAATATTAAAAAAAATAAAAAGAGAATGCAAATTTCCCATCAACTTCCTGAAGCCCTGCATATGTGTTTGTGTGTGTACACCTGAAATGAAACTTATTATGTGCGGCACACTCTGGTGTTTTCATGGAACATCTTTTATTATCTTTTCTTCTATTTAAAAAACTAGTTGGCCACACCTTGCTGGGCTAGATGGTCTACAGGGGCAGCTAAGACATCTACCAAGAAACCAAAACCCCAATAAGATCTAGAACTTTAAAAAAAAATTTGCTTAATTGAAAAAACAGTAGGGAGAGAGATCTTCCATCCACTGGTTCACCACTCCCACCCCCCAAATGGCTGCAATAGCCAAGTCTGGGCCAATTTGAAGCCTCCTCCATGGGGGACAGTGGTTCAAGCACTTGGGCCATCTTCCGCCGCCTCCCCAGGCACATTAGCAGGGAGCTGGATCGGAAGTGCAGCAGCCAGGACTCGAACCAGTGTTCCAACATGGGATGATGGCTCCGTAAGCTGCAACTTAACCTGCTGCGCCATGCCGGCCCCAGGAAGAGAACATTTACATGGGATTCCTTGCTTCTCTGAAAACTTCGGAGGTTTGAGCTGGTCAGTGGGAGGGGCACATCCAAGCGTTAGAGGGGAGTAGAGACGCTATTGGGCACGGCCAGGTTTAGGATGGCATCTGGAGTAACGCTGAGAACAACAGTGAGCCGAGGGCCAGGAGGAAGTCTCCCAGGCTCCTCCGCGGGCTCGCTCTGCAGTCTGGAAATTGAGCCCCTGCCCGCCCTGCCCCCTGCCCCTGCCACACACCCTGTCTCTGTACTTTGGGGCAGAGGTTGAGATCTCAGATTTGAGTCAGAATCCTGGGGGGCAGTGTTGGCCGCAGCCCCACCGAGCACAGCAGAGCACTAAGTCACAAGCAGGAAGCCCACGCTGGAGCCCAGTGCCTCTGTTGAGGGTCCAGCGTGGGATGCGCCCCTCCACACTTGCAGACTGGGGTGCCCCTGAGTAACCCTCCTCTGGTTCTCTGTGCAGAAACCCGAGGCACTTTAACATTGAGCGTGAGGGACGTAGCTTAGACATTAATAAGAACTTCCGGACGTCAGAATCGGGATTCCTTGGAGGTGGAAAACACCCTCTTCATTTATTTTCTGGGGGGGGGGTGCTTGAAACCTCCAAGGAGTATTGAGCGGCGCTGTTTGGGATAGCAATGGGTTCAAACCTTTTACCAGGATCAGCTGGGGAGGCCAGGGCCCCACGGCAGAGGGGCGAGGTAGGGGCACAAGGTCTACATGTGAAAGCATCAGTAGTGCTGTGTCCACGAGCACTGTGGGCTCATTGGCAGAAAGTGCTTTCTAGATCAAAGGCTGGCCCCAGGCTGTGCCTCTCAGCCTCAGCTCGCAGCTCAGTAGCCTGGGAAAGCCGCGCCGGCTGCCTATGCTGCGTCACTGATAGGCCGCACTTGGCTTTGGCAAGCTTGGCATCGGCCCAACACCCTCCTGGGAATCAGTGTCTCATCCGCACAGTCTCACCTTGCCCATTGGAAGCAGACCTCAAGCTGTTTCCTGGGAGCTCAGAGACCCTTCAATTGTAGCTCCTACCCAGTCACTTTCCAGAACTTTCTGGGTAGAGTGATTTCCCTGGGCTCTGGGAACATGCCAGACCAAGGGGGAGCATGTCTTTTTTTTTTTTTTTAAGGTTTATTTATTTATTTGAAAGGCAGCGTGATAGGGAGAGACAGAGAGAGAGAAAGAGATCTTCCATCTACTTGTTTACTCCCCAAATGGCTGCAATGGCAGGGCTGGTCCAGGCCAAAGCCAGGAGCCCAGAAGGCCATCCAAGTCTTCCATGTAGGTGGCAGAGACTCAAGGACTTGGGCCATGTTAGGCTGCTTTCCCAGGCGCATCAGCAGGGAGATGCATTGGAAGCAGAGCAGCCAGGACTTGAACCAGCGCTCTGACATGGGATGCCAGCATTGCAAGCAGCGGCTTAACCTGCTGTGCCACAATGCCAGCCCGGGAATATGTCTTACATACAGCCTGGGAGGCAGCCCAACTCTGATAACATGCCGACACGAGTCTAAGACTTGGTGTCTGGTGGTATGGGGGCCTGGGAACAGGAGGGGGCCTGTGTACAGGAGCGATGTCCCCATGTCCTTGACCTTGCCTCTGAGGGCAGTGAAAGCATCACACACATGGCCTTGACGTCCCACAGGTCCCCGCAGGCCTTGTGGCCAGCCTTAGCTGCCTGAATCTTGAACGTGAGCTCACTCAGAGTGAACAGAGGAGTTTGCAGTTAGAATGTAGATGCCCAGTCTGAATCAGTATGTCTTCAGGAGGCACATGCTTGCAGCACACACACACCCACCCCACGTGGTTCTGATGCAGACCCCACGTTGAGAACTGCTGCTGTAGCCCATTCTTCAAGAATGATCCGTGATCTGTGCTTTGCCCTGCTCCCAGAGGGAAGGTGAGGATTCTAGGCGAGCGCTGGAGGTGATGAGCGGCAACTGATGTGCTTTATGGGGGTATTATTACGTGAGGCAGCAACACGTTGTTAACAGCGCCCCATGAGCAAATTGAAAGGTGAGGGCTGTTTGCGCTCTGTGCTCACCAGGGGCGTGATTTGTAAACCTGACTAATGAAAAAGGGATTGCTTTATGGGATGAGATACAGCTGCAAAGATGCTTTCTATAAGGCAGCAGAATCTAATTAGGAAGAAACTCATCCATCTTGAAAATTCAATTGGTGATTTCACAACCTTTGCAGAATTTCCTCCAAACTCACTTTCTTTTTTTTTCATTCAGCTGCACTCTAGTCGTGTGTGTGTGTGGGGGGCATGTGTGAAAGATATAGACAGACAGACAGAGACACAGACACAGACAAGCAGGCAGCTACAGAGACAGAAAAGACAGTTCAGGAAGACCAGAAAACCCTAAAGAGGATTTTTTTTTTTTCTAAGCAAAGCTACCATTTGATGTCCAGAGACTGCTGCTCCCCAAAGAGGGCAGCAGGGGGCAGTGGTGAGTCTCAATCCCTCTGACAGTTAAGTTTCACCCCCAGCACAAAGCTCTAGGAGGCTGAACCCGCTTCCCTTTTCTTCTCTCCGGGTCTCGGGTCTTCACTCTGTGACCAACGCATTGGGGTGCACACAGGAAAGGGCGGCCCCCTCCCGTGATCGTTTCTAGTTCCTGCTCAGCCCACAGCTGACAGATTCCAGGTGGAATTTGCAAACGTGAACCACCTTGAGCACACACGGACACGGAGGAGGCCGATGATCCCACAACTCGGGCTGCTCGGATGTGTTTGGGATGCAACCGCAGGCCCCAGAGCCTGAGGTCTGAGCCCTCCCCACTGCTCTGACCTTTAGCAGTTTGTCACTTCATTATTTCAACCCTCTCTTCCTTCGCTTGCAAAACAGAAGGCGCTGGGAACATGAGCCTTAAAGCTCAGTCACTGGGGCCGGTGCTGTGGTGCAGCGGGTTAACGCCCTGGCCTGAAGCACCAGCATCCCATGTGGGCGCCGGTTCGAGACCCGGCTGCTCCACTTCCGATCCAGCTCTCTGCTGTGGCCTGGGAAAGCAGTGGAAGATGGCCCAAGTCCTTGGGCCCCTGCACCCGCATGGAAGATCCAGAAGAAGCTCCTGGCTCCTGGCTTTTGATCGCCACAGCTCCGGCCGTTGCGGCCATCTGGAGAGTGAACCATTGGATGGAAGACCAACCTGTGTGCGTGTGTGTGTGTGTGTGTGTGTGTGTAACTCTGACTTTCAAATAAATAAATAAATCTTAAAAAAAAAAAAAAAAAAGCTCAGTCAGTGACGGGAGGGACACTCTCCCTCTTTGCACCTGCCTTGGGCTGGTCTTTCGCACACCAGGAGACTGACAGATCAGACCCCCCCCACACACACACACACCAAGAATCCCAGGAAATCAACATGAGAACCCTCCAAGACCAGTGGCCATTTCTGAAACTGACCGAGTGCAAGCCCCACAAGTAGAAAAATGCCGTTTCCTGTCTCCAAGATCAACACCACCCTCATCTGAGAAGGAAGATGTTCCTTTTTAATTTTTTTTTTTCCTGAGCATGATTTCAGTATGCCTCTGCCTGGAACCTCAGAAGTGACCGTCCGAGACCCCCAGACATGCCACGAGATTTTATCAGGAGGTGGAGACAGAGCAGCGAGGACACGGGAGCCAGCGGCGCTCTGAGGCGGGGAGGCCGTGGCCCGGCTGTCCTCAGCCGCGGTGCTGTGCAGTATTAATGCCTTGCCCCAGCCCCAGCGTAGCACCTCCCCTCTCCGTGTGCAAAGCGCTTTGTGAAGGTTAATTAATTCTCACAGCCCCCGTGGGAGGCTGGCGGGCTAAACGACTGCTAACTACATCTCACCTTCCAGCTCTCCGGGGCTTTCAGAGTCTGAGCTTTGTGTTTGCATTGGAATCGCCACCCTGTCTTCCTCCCGGGCCAGGCTCACCAGTGCCCCAGCACCTCCCCTCCCTCCCTCCACGCACCTCCCACCCCCCCCACACTGATAGTCGCCCCCTCAAGAAAGGGGCTTCTAGCCAGAGCCGCCCAGGGCACGAGCTGGCCCCGGGGTGGCACCTGGGGTTTTGCTCCTGGCTTTGATAGGACTCCCTTGCACACCCATCCATGGCCTGTGGCATACCTAGTATGTACCTGGCACTCCTTCCTCCGTGCCCTGGAGATCTTCCTTTTGCTGGACGCAGCCTTTCTCAACTTTTCCCTCCGGAGAAATCCACCATCTTTCCCTGCATCAGCACGGGAAGCGTGCTTGCTTCACTTCTCCCCCGCCAGGGCCCTGACTTCCAGGGATTGCTGTCAGTCAGAGCCAAGGAGGGTGCTGTGGGGTCTGTGGTTCAGAGTGGGTGCTTTTGCTGACGGCGCCTTGCCTCCCTGCCACGGAGGCAGCGGACTTGCTGAATCCCTGTGTGTGCAGAGAACATAACCCGCGTCTTCATGATTTCACCCAGGGTGATACTCTGAGAAGGGCTTGGTCAACGCTTTTTAATATTGGTCATGAGGGATGGTTCTCTCTTCCCACGTGGAGCCGTCTCGTCTGAAGCTCTGTCTCTGTGTCTTCGGCTCCTAGCACTCTGCCATCCCTGCACACGTTTCTGAGTGCCGTGTGCACCAGGCTGCTATATGCCCACCCACCCACCCCCAGTTCCACCTGGCTCCTGACTGACTTCTGAATAGGCAGGCAGTGACTCTCAAAATGGGGTCCGTTAGCCTCTGGAGAACCAGGACGCTTACTTAACTAGAATGTATCCAATGTGTGTTGTAGCTAAGCCTGCTGTGCTAGCTGCTTCTACATGCCGTATCTTTTTCAACCTTCACAATCTATTTCTTCCTTTTTAAGATTTATGTATTTATTTGAGAGGCAGAATTACAGACAGAGAGAGGGAGAGGCAAGAGAGAGGTCTTCTGTATGCTGGTTCACTCCCCAAATGGCTGCGACAGCTGGGGCTGGGCCGATCCACAGCAGCCAGGAGCCAGGGGCTTTCTCCAGGTTTCCCACATGGGTGCAGGGGCCCAAGCGCTTGGGCCGTCTTTCATTGTTTTTCGAGGCCATAGCAGAGAGCTGGATTGGAAGACAAGCAGCCGGGACACAAACTGGTGCCCATATGGGATGCTGGTGCCACAGGTGGCGGCTTAGCCTACTACGCCACAGTGCCAGCCCCAACAATGCATTTCTAAGGTAGGTATCACCATCTGCTTTCTCAGATTCAGAAAGCCTCAGGCTGCCTGACGTGATAGGGCTTGTCCAGGTCAGAAAGCTCGCCAAAGTCAGAACGAGGACTTGAACCCAAGCCTCCTAACTCTGAATTAATGAACAAACATAGCTGTGTTGGCAGTAAAGTTATGAGCTAGGTCACCCAGGAACCTGATAGAGGAACTGTCCAACCATCATGAGGAAAGAAAAGGAAGGGGAGGGTAGATAATGGCTCGTGGCTACTGCTGACTCTGCCTGGCTGCTTCTCTCTGCACTTGTCCGTCCCTCTCACGGGAACATGGCTCTTTCCCTCTCTTCTCTTTTATCTGCGTTTTCTCCACCTCCCGGTCCTCATGTAGCTCAAGATGTCTAGGATCACATCATATAACAGAATATGGTTGGGGGTGGGGGGAGTGTTTTGAGAGTGGCTAACAGAAGACAGATTGAATAGTTATTCCCATGGATTATGCATTAATAGCCCAGAGAACTCTGCCACAGGTGTCAACCTTGTCTTAGTATTTTCACCAACAGCTTGAAAAAAGGAAGACTAAATGGGGAATATTTTGTAGTAATAAAAAGTTCCATCCATAAAGAAGGTATGCAACATGGCAGCATAAGGCAGAGACTGTAAAAAAAAAAATAGCAAGACTTAAGACTTTTAGAAGACTTTAACAAACTTATCTCAGATTTGACACATTGGACAAAAATATTTTAAGGATATCAAGTATTTGAAACCTTTGATCGACAAGCTTAAGAAAGGAAAATAGATGATTGCCTTACAAATAGAATATGCACCCTTTTCATAGATGTTATGCAAAAATTGATAGGTTTTTGGCTACGGAGGAAAGGTTAACAGATTCCAAAAAGCAGACACCTTACCAGTATATCCTCATATTGTAAAACAATAAAACTAGAAACCAATAATTTATATATTTAAAAAAAAACTTCAAAATAACTCTTAGGTAAATTAAATTGTAAAAACCAACAGTAGAGATTGTTTAGCCTACATTCTGACTTTAAGCCAAATTTAAAATAACAAAACTTGGAAATTCATTGCACAGCTGGATGACCAATTGTGATGCATCAATATCGTGACAGAGTAGAAAGATCGACAGGCACTCACAGACGTGGACTCTACCAGATTACATCCATAGTCTTGCGCTCTGTCCAACACCAGTGGCAGAAGTGGGGACAGAGGGAGAAATATGATTCGGCAGCACCGTATTTAAAGCAAAAACGATCCCATAGATGGAAGATTTAGAGGTTTTAGTTGGCAAGTGGGCTCAGCATTCATTAGCTATGGGGTGGCTGGCAAGAGAATTTAATATGGCAGCACCTAGTACAAGTGAGACAACAGTCAGGCGGGCGCCTGCGGCACCGGCACCCCGGGTTCTAGTCCCGGTCAGGGCGCCAGATTCTGTCCCGGTTGCTCCTCTTTCAGTCCAGCTCTCTGCTGTGGCCCGGGAAGGCAGTGGAGGATGGCTCAAGTGCTTGGGCCCTGCACCTGCATGGGAGACCAGGAGGAAGCACCTGGCTCCTGGCTTCAGATCGGCGCAGTGCACCAACCATAGCGGCCATTTGGGGGGTGAACCAACAGAAGGAAGACCTTTCTCTCTCTCTCACTAACTCTGCCTGTCCAAAAAAAAAAAAAAAAGAGAGAGAGAGAGAGAGAGACAACAGTCAGCTCTCCCCTCTGCTTATCAAACTCATCAGGGTGTTCAAGTTAGGGCTCTGGGCTTAAGAGAGGTAATTACAGCCCATTCAGAGAAGAGCAAGGGGATGGTGAAGGGACTTTAAAATAAAATCACACAAGGCTGAGTTGGAGGAAGTTAGGAGGCCTGGCCTAAGCCTGACGCAACTCCTTGCATTCTCGAGCTGTTCTCAAGCTTATTAAGGTCTTTTATTCAGAAGGAGGATAAGGTCCTGGAGACACATTCCAGAAGCTGGAATAGTCCAAAAAGAGCTGCTCAGAGAGACAGCACTGAGGGTGCTCTGGCCTCGTTTGGTTTCATACTGGATGCAGGGATTGTGGCAAGGAGTTTGACACTGGAGAAAGAGGTTTTAGTTGGACCAGGAAGCTCTCCCAACCCTGACATTCGTCCACTGCCCTGGCGTCTGGCGTCTGGCGTTCCCGCAGTACGCTCCGCGAGTTTGTAGGTTGGTACCCGAAGTTGTAAACTGAGTCGTTCATAGGTTCTCAGTTCTAACAGGAGACCATAAACCCCAATGAAGCTGTTGTCCAGGTCCACTTGAAATTAAGTGTGCAATGGTCCCAAGCAGAACATCGTAAGAGTTCAGAGAAGGGTCGCAAGATGGCGGGGGAGGTGGGGCGGGGGGGCGGGGATGAGGGGTGGTCCTCCCAGAGGAGCCCCCAGAGGAGCCGGGCGGAGTGCCTTCTAGCAGTTGTGGCGACAAGGATGCATAGAGTAAGCACACGGGAATCGTCGCCTCTTTCCCCGGTGGCCCCAATGTGGCGCGCTGCCCACCCTGAACGCTGATCTCGCGAGAGCGTCCGGCCCACCCTGAACGCTGATCTCGCGAGAGCGTCTGGCCCCGCGGCTCTCTCGCCGCCACGGCTTGGCTCCTGCAGACGCATGCGCACCCCCAGCCCGTGCCTCTAATGGGTTGGTCTGACAGTGCTTTTTACTGACTAAGCTTTGTCTTCGTCGTCATCTGGTCGCCTCTGAGCCTTTCCGAACTCAGCAGCTCTTTCCTCGCTGAAACTAAGACCCTCTCCTCGGGAGCAGTGCCCCTTGGCCTGCGCAGCCCGCGATAACTACAATAAGAAAGTGTGCTTAGAGCATCGTGGCTCTGAACGCTGTAGCACTGGCTTTCTTATGTGTCTGCCCCAGTGACGGTGACGCTGGGCGGGGCGTGCAGCAGGCGCTACCCTGGGGTGAAAGGAAGCCAGAATGTTGCCCGAGGTCACACAGGCCTCCGAGGTGGCTTGGGGTCGCGGCTGGTGTGAACCACACTCCAACGCTCCCATTCCTGAGGCCGCTGTGTCCTGAACCAGGCTTGTCAGGCCTGGAGAGTCTCCCAGGATGCCAGCGTGTCCAGGTCGGAGTCTGGCAGGGCCCAGGACCACTGAGGCCGACCTGGAACCCCAGGGCCTCTCTCCAGTAGCCTCAGCCATTGCAGGCAAGGGCTACGAGTAGACGCCACTCAGAGCCTGTGTCAGCCTTTCCCTCCGTTTGGTTTTTAGTGGTTTGTAAAGTAAGTTAATTCCATATTAGTGGAGTGACACATGAACAGGAAAAGCATAGAATATTAATTTAATCAGACGAAGCATAGCGCACAATTGATATAATACATTGAGTGGTATTACCGAATTAATGCCCTACATGGTTATTAAACATAAATGGTAAACAGCTTATATGAATGACTGTAATTAGTATTGCTTTAGGAGGACTAAATCCATTTTTGAGTTTCTCTTAGCTCATTTTATTCGTTCTCCAGTATTTATATAACTGGAACGACTGGCTAAGGTTTTCCTAGAGCGCACTTGCTACCCAGCATCTGAGCTTCTTCAAAGGCCGGAGGGTCCAGGGACTTTGCCTCCCTAACTCAGACTGCATCTGGGGTTCCCCTGCTCGGCAGTGTCCCCTTTTCTCTGCACAGTCTCCCCAGGATTTTCTCTGCATCGTTACGGGTTAGCTGAGAGCACAAGTAACAGTCCCAAGTGCCCGCCATTTACCAGTAAGAGATATCGCACACTGAACCGAAAAGATTGGCTGCGCCAGGGACACAGAACACGTGCAGAGACGGGGCCGCTGCTCATGGAGGTCACGGGCAATGCTTGTCTCTTGCTCATTACACCCTGGGGCCAACGCCGTGCAGTCTGTCGAGCTTCCAGTAAGGGGAACGCAAAGGCGAGCACTCTGTTACGAATGACCCCGACCGCCGGGTCTCCCTGCAGCTCCTTTGTCAGGGTGAGGTGGACGGTTTCTGTCACACTGGAAGGCTGTGACAGATCAGAGTGGCTGCTTGCTCTTCGCTCAGTCTGTGCATATGGGGCGGACGCTTCCCAGTGGGCAGCAGATGAGGAAGTGGCAGCAGCTGGGCTGTGGCAAAGCCTCGGACAGCAGAGAAAGTGGAGGCCCGTGTGGGCCTGGGAGTTAGGGGTTAAAACTATGGAGGGCTCAGGAACTAAACACATTCTCGTCCTTTTTAAAAATTGCGTATTTTATTTCTTTGAAAGGCAAAGTGATGGGGTGGGGGGAGACAGAGAGAAAGGCAGAGAAAGAAATCTTCCATCTGCTGGTTCACTCCTTAAAGGCCACAACAGCCAGGTCTGGGCCAGGCTGGAGCCAGGAGCCTAGAACTGCATCCAGGTCTCCCACATGGGTGGCAGAGGCCCACCCGAGCACTTGGGCCATCCTCCACTGTTTCCAAGGCACATTAGCCAGCAACTGGATCAGAAGCAGAATAGCTGGGGCTCAAACTCAGATCTGCAGGAATAGAGATCGTGAGTCTAGCAGAGGCAGGGGGGACTTGAGGGTGACATGAAACAGCAGAAAAGAAGAGGAGGGGTCCAGGGCAGCTCGGCCAATGAACATCAGGACCATCTGGGAGTGATGGCCGGAAGAGGGAGCAGGAGAGGCCACAAGGGACCCACCAGCAGCTGGGGCAGGTCCTGCCTGGCCTCTGGCCTCTACAATCCCTGCGGGATCGGCTCACCCCGAGGGCCTGATCCTGCAGCCCTAGCTAACCTGACCTCTGAGGTCATCCCTCCTCCCCCAGCTCATGAGGGGAGTGGCCACTGTGGGGTGGGGAATTGTAGATGCAAACCACATCAGACTCTCCCTCTTGCTACCTGTGTAGGAAGATCGCCGCCTATGACGAAGAAATCCAGCACCTGTATGAGGAGATGGAGCAACAGATCCGGAGCGAGAAGGAGCAGTTTCTGCTGAAGGTGCGTGTCGGCTGAGATGGCGCTGACGGCTGTGCTCTCTCCCTCACTGTAAGATGGCAGTGCCCGCCCACCCACTGCTGAGTCCCTCTTTCTCCACTTGATTCTTTCCCCAGGCATTTGTCACCCTCATAGGTGACATAAACGGTAATTATTCATTTTTCTTGATTGCTGTCTGTATCCTCCTACTAACATAATCACCACAGAAGCAGAGATCTTGATCTTTTACTTACACAAGAGACATAGCAGGTGCTTGACAAATAGTGCATCAGTGAATGAATAAGTAAGTGAGTAAATGGAAAGATGGATGGATGGAGACAAATGAGTGCGTGGGAGGATGGATGGATGGATGGACAGATGGACGGACACATGGACCAGTGCCTGGATGGATGGATGGATGGATGGATGGATGGACGGACACATGGACCAGTGCTTGCATGGATGGATGGATGGATGGATGGACACATGGACCAGTGCCTGGATGGATGGATGGATGGATGGACACATGGACCAGTGCCTGGATGGATGGATGGATGGATGGATGGACGGATGGATGGACACATGGATCAGTGCCTGGATGGATGAATGGATGGATGGACACATGGACCAGTGCTTGGATGGATGGATGGATGGATGGACAGATAGACAGATGGAAGGAGGGAGGGAGGGATTGACAGATGGAGAGATGGAGGTGTGGATGGATGGATGTGGATGGATGGGCGGATGGAAGTGCTTGCTTTATCAGCTGAAGCAGTCTGCAGATTGGGTGTGACACTGGCTGGTCTCCTGTATGGCAGGCCCACCCAGCGCACCAGCCACTTTCATTCCATGCCCAGCGTTTCCTCTAAGGGGAAAATCATAAGCATCTATGTTGCCCATTCTTGCCCCTTAGATGCCTAGAAAATTTAATAGCCAAGAAAAAAAAAAATTCCATCCCCTTCAGATTCCGCAGGAGAAAATGTAAAACCTCATACTTCCTTTTCCTAGTCTGTCATTTTCTCAACCCCTTACCAGGATCCGTTGTTTGCCCAGGGAGCTGAGGTCTGCTAAGATCCTATCCTTTACCAAACCAAGCAGGGCCCTTTTTAATGAGCATGCTCACTTGAAAAGAAAAAAAGAAGCTACGGGAGACTGTTCTCGGTTGTTGGATGATTGCGGGGTTCTCGGCAGAAAGCCACCTGCCTCTCAGCCCTAAGCTGGCACTCTTGTCCCTGGAACCGAGTTTTAATTTTATGCTGCTTGGGATTATCCACATCACAGCTCCGTTTATTATCACAGATGTCATTCAAACCAAGAGGGAATCAGATGCTTTTCAGAAAAATCCAGATACACTCTCCAACTAGAGCCTGCTGGAGACTTGTCAGCATTTCCAGATCGACGATCCCGCTGTTCTCTTTTTAGGGCTTGAGAATACTCTGGCTGGCCCCGACCTTCAGCACAGGGAAATGAGTATATGGCAGGCAGAACGCATACACGGCACATTGCCAGACCCTAAAATAGTTTCCGAGGACAGCAGCCTTCCGTACCCCTGCAATAGGAAAGCCACCCCTTACTCCCTGAGGGCATTTTGGCCCCTCTGCCCTGGCTATGACGACAGGTCAAGGTCTGTGCTAAACAATGAGGCACGCTCCCAGAACCAAAAAGTGGACTAAGGCATGTGGGATGGGGAATAGGAGTCAGCAGAGGCCGGAGGAAAAATTTAAGGACAAATTAGCATCACTCAAAGTGATCCAGCCATAATACCTTACCTACCCTTTGTGCTCCTTCCTTCTCCCTTCCTGACACCAATGCCTTTAACCCTCTGTGCTTAGATTTACGCTTTTTGCATAAATGGGAACAGTTACGATATCTTTGACAGTGCCATTAAACCTTTAGATACACGGGCTTTTTCTGGATGATAGAGTTAAGAACAGTGGTATTCCAGGTTATGACACTATGGAAAAGGCCCGACCCTCTGATCACGGTTTGGATCCTGGCTCTGTATTCACGTGTGTGTTTGACCAGGAGAGGACTAGTTAATCACTTGCACCCTCCGGCTTCTGGGTGACAGGCCCCTCAACACTTCGTCCCAGCAGGTGCAGTAAGATACTTGCTAGGCCCATTGCCTACCGCAGGAGGCAGACTCCCTGGGCATTGGGAGCAGGAGCTGTCTGCTCAGAGCCTGCTTCTGCCATTGCAAACAGTTACGATGAGCACACTCACCTGCTCTCCCTGCAGCCCCTCTGGCCACCAGCTTGCCTGCAAATGGGCACAGGGACCAGGTAATATCTGCAGATGATGAACCAAGGAGACACACTGAGCCTTAGAACACTGCTGTCCAAAGGCCTGTATTCCGCGCGCCAGCTGCTGCTGGCTCTCATGCCAAACCTACTAGCCAGGACTCTGCCAGTGCAATATCCCCCAGCTCCATCGTGAGTTACAGGGAGGGGAGGGTGGCCTCTCCTCCTGTACCTCCATTCTGCATTCCAGTGACATGCAGCAGGTGGCACGGTTATTTTTGTTTTTATGAGCAAAGGACTGGTGGTCCAGAGAATGAAGCCAGACAGTTGGGTGAGGCAGAGACTAGAACCCAGGTCTCCTGGTGCCCAGCGCAGGCCCTTCCACCTGGCTCTGTTGAGTGTCAGGCGCCCTTTATCCCACAGCCACGCCCCTCTGCACCTGCATCACCAGGGCCTCAGCATCTCTGGGGCGGAGGCCCAGCGCAGGGCTGGAGGGCGGGGAGGTGAGACACCAGGAGGAGCAGGGCTGGGAGAACTCCATCACAGAGGGGACACGAAATGCTTGGACCGCCAGCCAGCACTCTGTTTCCAGAGTGGGGGCAGCTTAGCGAGCCAGCGACAATGCCCACTGTGCAGCAACATTTCTAACTTGGAAGGGGTCAAAGAGGCCCCCACCGACCTCTGCCACCACCCAATTTATGAATGCTGAGACTGAGGCTGGAGATTCGAACTCAGCCCCTGTTCTCCCTGTGTAGTGCTCTACCACTAACTGGCGTGGGGGAAGGTGGCAGGGCACAGTGGCTGGTCATGGTCAGCTTGCTGGGAGTCTGCCCAGTGGCCCCTTGAACCCTTGCACTTGGGTCCTCAGTGATGTGGCAGGCAAGTCACCGAAGCCCTGGAGCGTTGCAGGTGGGACCTCAGAGTCTGGAAGTTGGGCCCTGCTGCTGGGTAGCTCACAGGGTGGGGGTATCTGTAGGGCTGGTACGTGGTGTCCGAGCCCCTCCTGACCTCATTTCTGGCCTGGCAGGACACGGAGAGGTTTCAGGCCCGCAGTCAAGAGCTGGAGCGGAAGCTGTTCTGTAAGGAGCAGGAGCTGGAGCAACTCATCCAGAAACAGAAACGGGTACGTTCTGTCGGCTCCCGGGGCACCTGGCTCTTCAGCCCGCCTGTTCTCTGCCCCTTGCCCACTTTCCCTGCTGCTTAGAGACTTTTCTTTTTGATAATAGAGAAGAACCATGTAGCTACCCAAAAGATAGCATTTAAAATCATGGGTGGGGCTGGTGCTGCCGTGGGGCAGGTTAAGCCACTGCCTGCCACGCCGGCATCCCATACAAGTGTCCGTTTGAGTCCCAGCTGCTCTACTTCTGATCCAGCTCCCTGCTAATGTGCCTGGGAAAGCAGTGGAGGATGACCCCAGTGCTTGGGCCCCTGCACCCACCTGGGAGCTCCTGGCTTCAGTCTGACCTAGCCCCAGCCGTTGCAGCTCTTTCGGGAGTGAACCAGTGGATGGAAGAAATCTCTCTCTCTGCTCCCCCCCTCTGTAACTTGCACTTTCAAATAAATAAATAAACCTTAAAAAAAAACCACAAGTGACCCCAGATAAACCTTCAGGTCTGAAATGCCAGGTGCCCAGGTCTCCCCCATGAGGGATTCGCAGATGTCGTCAGAGTTACAGCCAGCGGCCACAGGAACACCCACACAGGCCTCCATTCCTGGCATCCTCCATAGGAAAGGAAAGGATGCGGGTGTTGTCCAGGCGCTGATCTCAGGGGAGGGGCTGCCGCCCAGCTCCTTTCCTCCAGGCTGGCCGTGAGTACTCCAGCTGTCAGTCTGTCTCCTCCACCTGGCTGCATGGCTGGACAGGGTCATCGGTGTCCTCTGGGTGTCCTGTGACCCTGCAGGCTGACACAGACAGCAGACCCCCCTCTGTGATGTGCCTGAGCCTGCCCTCTGTAGACCGGCGTCACTACAGTTGCAAACCCCTGGCTAATGGCCCCAGGAAGATTGGTCACCTAGGCCTTGTGCTCAGGGCCTGCATGCCAAAGTCAGGGCTCTTGGGGGAGAGAGACTAGGGTGGCCCTGGGCTCCTGTCCTGTTCTGTCTAGCCCCGGCCGGACCCAAACACATTGCTTCCGTTTGAATAGAGAGGGCTATTCGGGGCCGCGTGTTAAGACACACGCTGGAGTGCTGGAGGCTCCTGCACTGCTGCTCCTCCCCAGGCGGTGGCCGCGGGCTGCGTTCCTTCTGCGGCAAGGTGAGTTCACCTCCAGGAACCGCCTGCCGCCTCCCCACGGCTCTCTGCACGGTTGCACCTTGCTGCTCCTGCTCTTTCTCCTCCTCACTGCATGCATTAAGTTCTTACCAGCTAAGCTCCATCCCTGGAACGAGTGATTGCCACTCGATTTAATTACTGCACGCTTGCCTGATGACATGGCAGCCTCTTGAGAATGGCACAAAACTCTTCATTGTCTCTTCTGCCTCCCCCGAGTGGCCACATTCATTAGGCTAAATTTATTAGGATACATTTATTTGCGCTGGTTTGAGGCTTTCCCTGGTGGGAGAGTTGGAAGCTTGGCAAAGCCAGAAGAGCTTAGGAAAATATGGGTTTTTCACTTGCTTTAGGGACCTGGGTCTGTTTGACCTGTTGTAGTTAGTCCCTGAGAATTTCCAGGATTTCTGACTACAAAAGTGTCTCGAGATTAAAAGGTCTGAGTGGGGCCTGCATTGTGGCCCCGCAGGTGAAGTCACCCACAATACTGCTTCCCGTATGAGCACTGGTTCAAGTCCCAGCTGCTCTGCTTCCCAGCTGCTCCCTGCCAATGTGACTGGGAAAGCATCGGAGGATGGCCCAAGTCCTTGATCCCCTGCCATGCATGTGGGAGACCCAGATGGATTGTCGACTCCTGGCTTCAGCCCAGCCTGTTCCTGGCCATTGTGTGGCCATGTAGGGGTGAACAATGGAAGGATAGTCTCTCTCTCCCTCTCCCTCTCCCTCTCTCTCTCTCTCTCTCTCTCTCTCTCTGTGTGTGTGTGTGTGTGTTCCTCCCTCTCTGCTACTATGCCTTTCTAACAATTAAGATCTTTAAATAAGAGAAAAGAATTGGGTATATTTAGCTGAGAGAAGAAAGAGCAGTTCAAAATGTTTTTTTTTTTTTTTAATATTTGTTTATTTGAATGGGAGGAGAGAGAGAAATAGATTGATTTTCTTCATCTGTTGGCTTACTCCCCAAATAGCTAGGGCTGGTCCAGGCCAAAGCCAGGAACCTGGAGTTCCATCCAGGTCTCCCACATGGGGTGGCAGGGGCCCAGGCACTTGGGCCATTGTCCATTGCTTTCCTAGGCCATTAGCAGGGTACTGGATGAGAAGCGGAGCAGCCAGGACTCGAACTACCGTTCCGATGTGGGATAGGGGTGTTGCAGGCAGCGGCTTAGCCCACTGCCTAACAACACCAGCCCTGGAGGGAAATTTTACAAAGAACATCACTTAGCTCTTTTCTGTCTCCCTCAAGGCCCAAGGGAAAGAAAGATGGACTTGAATGACAACAAGGAGGATTTAGTTTGGATCTTAAGACTCCTCTGGCTTTGGGACGAGGGATATAGCTGGAGTGTGGAGTCTCCTTGGCTGGTGGGCTTAGGAATGGGCCAGTTCCACCTGGGCCACCCAGCAGTCCAGCGTGGAGGCAGAGGAGAGAGGAGCTGTGCTCAGAAAGCGCCCAGCCTCCAGGAGCAAGTATGTGTGAAGGAAGGAGCAGACGAGGCCTGAAGACCGTGGAGGGGAGTGGACCGGCCCCTGGCCCCCAAGGAGGGAAAGGGGCAAGAGGTGGGGCTCTTCACGCCCCTCTGCTCCCGTTCCTTTCCAGCTGGAAGGCCAGTGCGCGGCCCTGCACAATGACAAGCACGAGACCACGGCTGAGAACACCAAGCTGAAACTCAGCAACCAGGAGCTGGCCCGCGAGCTGGAGCGGACCTCGCGGGAGTTGGCGGACGCGCAGCAGCAGCTGGAGGGCCTCCAGCGGGAGGCCTGGCAGCTCCAGCAGGAGAAGGAGATGTGAGTGTGGCCGGGCACCCTCCTCTGCTGTCCCAGAGCTCCGCCTCCGCTCTGGGCGCCGCGTCCCCACTCCCTGAGACTGTCCCCTCCCTATGAGACGGGGGACTTGGGCCCATCGCTCCGAGTCCTCTTCTGACCCCTCCTAGGATATTGAGGCTATTGCGCAGAGCAGGCTGTGCCAAGCATTGCCTGGGATCGACACCCCTGCTCTCGGAGAGTTAGTCCATCAGGAAACCGAGGCGGTCAGTGAACCACCACGCTGACTGAGCGCACACACCTCCGACGACCGTCACAGCTTAGGGACCACACTGCAGCCGGAAGTCCCCTCAGGTCAACAGATAGTTTGACCTGCGCACTTCTGTCCAGACCGTGTGGCCCAGCGTGGCCCTGGTTGGCCGGTGAACTGCTTCTGGTGGCCCGCTGTTGGGTTAGGCCGGCACAGGCTGAGGCACACCTGCGCAAGAACCAAGGGGGAGCGGGTCTGCACCTTGAGCTGCACGGTGAATCTCTGCACATTCAGCCGCTCGTCTTTCAGTGGAAGTGTTAGGTTGGGAGGACAAATGCCCTCTGAGGCCCACGGCTGTTTGCTCGTTCATTTATCCGTGTGTTCAGTGACTTATTCATTTGACAAACATTTACTGAAAGCTGTTGCAGGCTAGGGCCTGTGTTGAGCATTCGGCGCACGTCGACTCGTTGTGACCTTTAGAGCATCCTGCTGTGGCCGGTTCTATTACCAACTCTAATTAAAAGTGAGGACGCTGAGGCTCCGAGGCTCTTAAGGAACTGTTCCAAGATGCTAAGTGCTAGACACGTCTTGCTAACGCCCCCCAAGAAATAATAGGCCAGCCAGAAAACACCGGGGGCTTCAAGACGCTCGTGGAAAGTGGAATTAAAAGATCATGCAAATTTCCTGTGAATTTTAAAAAGTCCCCTCACATTTATTTATTTATTTTAAAGATGTATCTATTTATTTGGAAGGCAGAGTTACAAAGAGAGAGACAGAGAGAGAGAGAGAGAGAGAATTTCCATCGCATGGTTCACTCCCCAAATGGCCACAATAGCCAGGGCTGGGCCAGGCCAAGGCCAGGAGCCAGGAACTCCGTTGGGGTCTCCCATGTGGATGGCAGAGACCCAAGTACTTGCGCCATCTTCTGCTACCTTTCCAGGCTCATTAGCAAGAAGCCGGATCTGAAGAGGAGCAGCCAGGACTCAAACCCAGGCACTTTGATATGGGATGCTGGCATTGCAAGCGGTGGCTTAACACACTGAGCCACAACGCTGTCCCACCCCTCGTGTTTACACAGGAGTAGGACTGGCCATCATCCTCTCACTCTTTCATTCATACATTCTTCATTCATCCTGCAAAAGGGAATTGTGTCTGGGCCCTAACGATGCCAGGTGGTACGAGAAGTCTGTTTCAGGGAGAAGGGCAGCGTTACCTAGCAGCGCTTGATGTTTAACGTAGGCTCATTCTGCCTGCTCAGAAGCCAAAGTCCTCACTCTGTGTGGCTACTGGCAGGATTTTGGCCATGCTAGTTGGGCTCACGAGTGGCATGGTGGGTCATTTGGTACCTATTACCTGGCTTAGAGGGAGGAACTGTGTTTGAACTGGGAATTTCTTTTTTGTAAGATGTCTCCAGTTAATTAAAAGAGGAGTAGGGTGGTCATTGTGGCGCAGCTGGTAAGCTGCCACTTGGGACCTCCACATCCCATATCAGAGCGCCTGGGTTGGAGTCCTGCCTCTACTTCCATTCCAGTTTCCTGCTAATGCACACCCTGGGGGGCATCTCACAATGGCTGAAGCACCTGCGTCCCTGCAACTCACATGGGAGTCCTGGATTGAGTTCTTACCCATGGCTTCCGCCTGGCCCAAACCCAGTTGTTGTAGGAAGTGAACCAACAAATGGTTCTCTCTCTATCTCTCTCTCTCTCTGTTGCTCTTTCAAATAAATAGATAAATAAATCTTTTTTTAAAAGAGAAAACTTCTCAGTATCTTTAAAAAGAGTATATTGGGGTAGATGTGTGATGCAGAGGTTAATTTGCTGCTTGAGATACCCACATCCCACATGGGAGTGCCTGGTTCTAGTCCTAGCTTCTCCACTTCCAACCCACTTCCTCCTAGCATGCACCTGGGAGACAGCAAGTACTTGGGTCCCTGTCGCACACATGGGAGACCCAGATGGAGTTCCTGAATCCTGGCTTTGGCTTGGCCTGGCCTCAGCTATTGCAGGCATTTGGGGAATGAAACTGCAGAGGGAAGATTCTCTCTCTCTCTCTCTCTCTCTCTCTCTCTATCTCTATCTCTATCTCTATCTCTGCCTTTCAAGTAATAGAAATAATAATTAAAAAAAAAAAAAAAAAAGACTCCCAGTAGCTGACTTAAACCCAAGCCCCGCTGTTCTCCTTCTGGGATGAGCAGGTGAGGAAGGACAGTGTATTTCACTGTCAACAAGCCCTATCTGTTCCTCCTCATTAAGAGCAGTCCTCCAGGCACGGGCGTTTAACTCTACAAACAGAATTAAGGATTCAGGCTCTTAAAATGCAGTCAGGTTCTAAAAGCAGCAACCATCCGAATGCGCAAGCATTCGGGCAGCAGAGGGCTATCAACAGCCAGTGCTGGAGCCGGAGGACGCCGAGCCTTCTCCAGGCTTGTCTTCACTACGCAAGCCAGACGCACAGTCTCTGCAGGGCTAGACCTGGAGAGGAGGGGGAGGGGAGAGAGAAATAGGACTCCAGAACCTTCGCAGTGTTTGTAGAGAAGGCTGTGCAGCTGGGAACCATGCTGAGGCCCAGGAGAGCAGTGTCCCGAGAGCCTGAGCCCCTTCCCTGCAGAATGGGACCACATGGGGCCGGCGCTGTGGCCAGCTGCTTAAGCTATAGCCTGCAGTGCCGGCATCCCATGTGGGTGCCAGTTCAAGCCCCGGCTGCTCCACTTCTGATCCAGCTCCCTGCTAACAGCCTGGGAAAGCAGAGGAAGATGACCCAAGTGCTTGGGCCCCTGCACCCATGTAGGAGACCTGGAAAAAAAAATCTGGCTCCTGGCTTCAGCCTGGCCCAGCCCTGGCTGTTGTGGCCATTTGGGGAGTGAACCAGTGTATGGAAGATCTCTGTCTGTCTCCCCCCTCTCTAAAATGCCTTTCGAATAAATAAATAAATCTAAAAAAAAAAAACCAAAAAATGAATGAGACCACAGACTAGCACCGCTGAGGTGACCCTCAGGCTCACCTCCGTGCCCTTTGTTGTGTCGTGGAGACTCCGAGGCTCGGAGAGGTGTGCAGACCAGCCTCAGCCTCACAGCTGGTTAGTGCAGCAAACAGGGCCGCTCATTCTCTGGCTATTCCCATGCTTGCTGCCTGCTGCCGCCCCGAGCAGCTGGGAGGAGAGAGTGTGGAGTTTGGAGGTAAACAGACTTAGTTGTTTATCAGCAAGAATTCTGGACAGGCAAAATTAATTTTCTTATTCCCTGAAGATAGGAAAACCAGATTTTAAAGCCAGATAAAGCCCTCAGGGCCGGTGCTGATATACAGAGGAAGGTCAGATGAAAAGCAATACTCCTCTGGTTCTTTCTTCTCTCACTTTTGTTTTGAGTAGGTAGCTTATGGGGAGGCACAGCATTCAAACAGCGCAAAAGGGGTCTGCAGCCCCGCCACGCCCCGGGGTCCCAGACACCCAGAGGGCAGCGGTCACTGCTTCCGGGGCTCCTTCCAGAGTGTGCTGTGTACACACAAGCACACGTGTGCATGCACGCCGCTCGGTTTTCCCTACACAGTAGCAGCACAGCAAGCACGCTCTCCTCACTTGTTTTGCGATTTCTCTTGCCAGTCTTATTTTCTAGAGCGTTCCATGCCTCATCCCTCTCCTAAAGACAAAGCCCACAGCAGTTCCTTGACGGCTCTTGAATCATAAACCTCCCACAGGCAACAGCTTTAAAACCAGCAGCTTCTCTGTCTCTTGGTTTCCATCAACCCACTATGTGCAGAAGGATCTCAGTGGCCACTCCATCTGATACGCAATGTCCTGTGTCTTCAGAAAGGCCTTTGTGAGCATGAGGAAGACATATATTCTGTACATACACGAGGGTTCTTCCAAAAGTTCATGGAAAATTGAATTTATTTTATTTTATTTTATTTATTTGACAGGTAGAATTATAGACAGTGAGAGAGAGAGACAGAGAAAGGTCTTCCTTCCGTTGGTTCACCCTCCAATGGCCGCTATGGCCGGCGCTGTGTGAATCTGAAGCCAGGAGCCAGGTGCTTCTTCCTGGTCTCCCATGCGAGTGCAGGGGCCCAAGCAGTTGGGCCATCCTCCACTGCCCTCCCGGGCCACAGCAGAGAGCTGGACTGGGAGAGGAGCAACCGGGACTAGAACTGGCACCCATATGGGATGCCAGCACCGCAAGGCAGAGGATTAACCAAGTGAGCCACAGTGCCGGCCCGAAAATGGAATTAGAAAATAAGGTTTGGGGCCAGCTGCTGGCTCAGAGGGCTAAGCTGCGGCCTGCGACGCCGGCATCCCATTTGAGCACCGGTTCAAGTCCCAGCTCCTCTGCTGCCAGTCCAGCTCCCTGCTAATGTGCCTGGGGAGACAGTAGAAGATGGCCCAAGTGCCTGGACTCCTGCTACCAAGGTGGGAGACCCAGATGGAGTTCTTGGCTCCTGGCTTCAGTCTGGCCCAGCCCTGAGTGTTGTAACCATTTAGGAAGCAAACCAGAGGCTGGAAGATCTTTTTCTCTATCTCTTCGTCTCTCTCTATCACTCTGCCTATCAAATAAATCAATCTTTTTTAAGAGATAAGTTTAATTTGAAATCCGTACATATGAGGGGTTTTCAAAAAATTCATGGAAAATGTGTATATGACAAAATTAGGCATGGATTTAGTTTTTTGCACCAAAATAAACATCTCTTCATTCCATTTCCATGAACATTTTGCAATACCCTCGTGTCCAAAAATCCAAATAGATATACATGTATTTGCACCTATGGAACACGTATGTGCACGTATGTGTTTGTATCTTTCTAGTAGTCAACAGGTGCAGAGTGGACAGGGCCAGAGGTGTGGAATGCCTTGCTGTGTCAGATTTGGCCACTCAGTCTAGCACTGTGAGAACCCAGACCTGGGATTGCCCGTGAAGGATTTTCCTTATCAGGGAAAAGCTGGCTGCTCCCTGCTGCTTAGAGAAGCAGGCCCGGGGCTGGGGCAGGAGCGTGAGATGGCCAGGAGGGAGCAGCCTTCAGCTCCCAGCACACAGCATGAGAACAGGCAGCTCTGCCCACCCCCTCCACCTCTTCACGTCCCCCGCCCCCGCCCCCCCTCCCCCCTGCTGCTAATCAGAACAACCTCATACATGGGGGTTGAGGACCCAGTTTGGATAATGGGAAATACATTGTTTTCCCGCAAAGTTGAAATTAAATATAATTGGTAATAAAATGTCGGGAATTCGCAGCTCTGCAGGAGCTGGAGAAATTTTGTTGCTTAATTAGGATTGTCTAAGGTGAAGCTGGAATTGGATTCAGTCTGTTATTGTCGTAAAGTGACTTCATAATTATTCTATGAAGAGGACCAAAGAAGAGAAATGCAGACAGCTGTTAAGGAATCTGAGTGTTAGGAGCTCGGCGGAGGCGCCCGTGGACGTGGATGCTGTGCTCAGGAGCCGCGTGGCTGGGGGTGGGCAGAGCAGGGGCTGTCCTTGTGCACCTGCTGGGCAGCCCTGACAGCATGCGGGCAGCCGTGTGTCATTCGGGCTTTCAGAGGCTCCCTACCCTAAAAGGTGTGCTGAGGTTTAGATATGTGGAACCATTTGTTGAAAAGATCGAAATTTCTAAACCGTGGCGCCGCAAACCGAGGCAAAGACGGAGGCAGAGTCTTGGAATGAAGCAAGTTTCCCTGTGGCTGCCAACTCTGCGTGGAGTTTTGTCGTCTTTCCCTGTCTTCCTTGCACGGTGCTGAAGAACTCCCTGACCCTCCGTTCCCCTCCCTCTCTCCCTCCTTCCTCCCCTCCCCCTCCCCCTCCCCCGCCCTGACGGCCTCTCTCCTTGCCATCTTGCTGCTGCTGTCCGTGGACCAGGCCTCCACGCCAGCTGCTGCGCCGAGTGTCCAGGACTCAGCCCCTGCCTCCCGGTCTAGGTTACCCTCCAGTCACACTGTGCAACAGCCTCTCACCCTCTCCCTCACCCTCCTCGAACTCCTGCTGTGACCAACACCTTGCACTGTGATGTAAATCGCTGATTACAGTTGGCTCCTCCACCTCCCCCCTCCAGGCAGAAATTAGAACTCTGGTCAAAGAAGTGACCATCCAGCGGTGGACATGGCAGCTGTCTAGGAACTGGTGGGAACCCTGGGAGTGGGTTTGTCAGATTTTGTTACCGTGACAAAATCCCTGCGACAAGCTACTTATGAAGAAAAGGGGATCATTTAGCCCACAGCGTTGGAGGTTCGAGCCCAAGATTGGGCTGTGCCATTGGTTTGGCATCTGCTGAGGGTGGCGGATGGCAGTGGCAGAGTGGGAGTGGAGGACGAGCCACGTGGTGAGCCAGGAAGCAGAGGGAGGCTCGGCACAAACTCAGGCGTTTATAACTCCCGTCTCATGGGGACTGACCTTGGGGGTCACATACTCAGTGACCCCAGGGCCCCACTAGGCCGGTCTCCTAGACACCATAATTGGGTTAAGTTGAAACATCTCCAGGAATCTGGAAGCCAAACTGTTTAAACCATGTTGGGGGTCTGGGAGAATTGAACAGACCAAGCCAGCGTGGATGTGAAGGGGAAACACAAACCCTCCCACTCTCCAACAGAACATTGACTGATCCCTGGTCACTTGGAGCCCGGGAAGGCAGACCCCTGGTCATCCAGCAGCATCTGTGGGGCGGGGCGGGGTTGGGGGGGTTGTGGAATGAACAGGTTTGGGTGGGTAGGAGGCCCAGGTGAGGAACCTGGCTCCGTGTGGATGGTCTGTGTGACCCGAGCACAGTTCGTGAGCGTCTGACTGTCAGCCTCTGTTCAGTGGGGACAACTGCACCTTCCCAGTAGGCTCCTGGGCTGACTGAGATAACTGTCTGGATGCACCTGCACACAGCAGGTGTGCTCCGGCGAAAGCCATCTTCCTCTGACCCACTCCATCCGCAGTGTAGGCCTCTCCTGCTGGTTTTCCGTGGAAGCGGTCCCAGCCACCCACGTGCAGCTCAGCACCTCGCACCCTGTGGCTCTCCTTCTTCTCCCCCGACCCCCAGAGCCACTCACCCTCACCGTGCTGTTTGCCTCCCCCACAGGGAAGTGTACCGCGTGACCGAGAGTCTGCAGCGGGAGAAGTCCGGGCTCCTGAAGCAGCTGGATTTCCTAAGGTGCGTGGCCCCGGGTGTGCTCTGGGAACACGGCCCTGAGCCTCAGGTTGGAGGGGCCCAATCTGAGAGAGGGTCTTCCCTGCCTACACACTGGGAAAGCATGGCGGCCGCGAGGGCACCCTCAGCCTCCTGGTCCCCACCGTGCGCTGGGGACCGCACTGTGCTGTCCATTCACACCCACACCCACGTCCCACTCAGTCCATCCCTCTTTCTGGGGAGGTTCTGCCGCCTTCTTCTGTGGTTCCCGTAGTCCCTTGCCTGGTCCTTGGTCCAGCAGGAGTGGACCTGGCTTTCCTGAGCATCCCTTCCCTGTGAGACAGATGCTCTTTCATTCCATGGAGCTGTTAGGGAAGCAGGCAATTGTCACTACAGGAATGAACCAATGAGGAAGTGATCCTGAAGAGCTATGGATCACAAAGCCATTTTGTCTATCCCCCTGCCGTTGACTGGCACACAAACTATCATCCAGTGTAAGCCACACCCACAAGGATGGAGATTCCACACACCTGCTAGCCTTCCACCCTCTACCTTCCCTTGTACCCGTCTGACTGGCAGGTTGGCTGCTCTTGGATCTGTCCACCGTGTCTGAATAGATTCCCCTTTACTGTTCACAGGGAAAGAAATAAGCACCTGCGAGATGAACGGGACATACGTTTCCAGGTAATTGGCTGGTATTTGCTAGGGGGCAGAAGCAGTGGGAGACAAGGACTGGGGCCCAGGGGCAGCCAGGTCTGTGCTGGGACTGGCCCAAGAATGCGCTGACAATCGGGATACATTTGATACTTTCTGTGTGGGCAGGACAATAGCCCGAGATGATCAAGATGCAGAATAGCCTACTGGGACAGTTACTTTTCCAGGAAGTAGTGCACATTTCTCTCTGCCCCACAGGACTGAAGTGTTTCTTGGATGCATAAATGATAGTTCTACCCATGAGACGGCACAGTTGAAATGCCCTTATCACTTTTACATCAACATATTCAGGTTTCTTCTCTTCATTACATTTTTTTTCTATCGATGGAAATTCTGCGTTTCTATACTCTCATGGAACAAATTAAAGATGTGAATCTCCCACTACTTACATAGCTGATTTTATCATCTATACATGAGTACCATGACCATATACTTGTCCCAAATAACACAAAATCTCATGTTTAAGTGGAGGTCACACTTAAACATGTGGCCCACACTTAACAAAACCTAGAATCCTGCACTCCCCCAGTCATCTTCCCCTTCAGACAAGAGCTGTTGGCTGCCCTGCAGGGAAGGAAAATGGGTCCAACTTCCTAATCGAAGGATTATCAGACCTCGGGCCCCCTGTGTGTCCTGGGACAAAGTCCCCAGCTGTCACTTGAGGAAAAGGAATCCTGTCACCTCCCGCATATTATAAGGATTTTTGAGGAAGACTTTTAGAAAAAGGACACTATGCACCAGACCCTTAGCTTAGCAGCCACATAAATATGATCACATAAGGCAGCTGGTTTGTCCTAAATTAGGCCCGACTTGGTTTGTAACTGAGCTCCCTGTTGGATCTTGTTCTGCCATCGTTTCTTTGATGTCGCTGACCGGCAGCAAACATTGCTGCCACCTACCCATGTGTGCTGCGAGAGTGAGACTTCAGCCTACACATGTTTGCTTGATGATGACAATGGTTGTAATTGTCTTAGAAACAACACCAACTTCATTTTAGAACTTCCAACCCAATGTCACCCTAATCACTTCACCGCGCTCCCCTTCAGCTGCCAAACTCAGTCTGCCTCGGAAGGGGGTGGAATTAAGAACGCCACTGGGGAAATCAAAGAAAAGGGATCAGATCACCTCGACGCTGGGTAATAATTAAAGATTCATGTGGCAGCCTCACAGCCACAGCTGCAGGGGCCCTGGGAGCATGGCCTCGCCTCCTTCCCTTGTCTGATCCACGAGAGATTCTTCTCGTGATCCACTCCCCCACCCCACCATCTCCTGGATGACGTCTGTTAGGGAGCATTGCAAGGGGACTGGGAGGACCTGCTCCACCCCGCTTCTCTGCTACCAATGTTGGAGCAGTATTTCTGCACTCAGCCTGATACACCTGATACAAGCCTGGAAGCTCTGGACAGGGCACTGGGTTAATTGATCCTCTGGGCTGGTCTTCTTTCCCTTATATCTGGGGCTTTGAAGATAAGTGATTAGAGACACGCAGAAGAGTCAGAGTTTAAGATGCACAAAAGCTTTTATGCTTATAAATATTTCTCCCAGGCATTAAGCCTTGATCTCTTCTTCTCTGCCCTCCAGCAAATTCTCAGTGCCCCTGCGTAGCATCCCGTGGTGGCACAAAGGCTCTCCTCTGTTCATTTGATTAGATTATTAGGAAGGCAGTTGAGGGGTTCTGGTGAGGGATGACGGTAAAAGGATGTGTGGGTGAATGCTAACAGGGAGACCAGGTCACTGCCGACTTGCTTTAGGGTTCTCTGAGAGCCTGACCTAGGAGGTGGGAACCATGGGCCCTTTTCTGCTACAACACTGGGGCAAATCAGCAGGCCTGGATCTCTGGGACTTTTGTGTTTCTACAGAAAGATAAGGCAGCCAAGGCAAACACAGCGGCTTCCAAGGCAAGCTGGAAACAGAGATCCGGCTCTGTGATAGGCAAATACATGGACTGCAAAGGGGCTCTCCGAAGGTAAGTCATCACCCATTTGTTCTTGCACTTACCCATCCCCCCTGCAGGGGGAGCTGGCTGTGAGCCCATGCTCGGTGCAGGTGCACCCTGGAGAGCTGGCCTTGGGTGGGAGGCCCGAGTTTGAGTTCCGGCTGCACTGACTCCCCTTGAGCCTTGGAGGACATGCCCTACCCTCTCCTGACATGCAAACAAGACGGGGACTGCGCAGAGCGATCCCCTAGGGCAGGTTGTTGTCTTCGGAGGTCACTCCACCCACCTGTGTGCGTGCAGAGGCCTGGAAGGGGCGCTGAAGCTCTGCAGAGGACAGAGGAGGAGCCGATCAGGGGAGAGACGGAGGGAGGGGTGTGTGGCCGATGGCCCTCTGACCTCTGCAGGGCAGAAGGGATGCACGCGGTTTTTCAGGAATGTGACTGTTGGCTCGGGAAGGGCCTCGCAGAGTCACGTGGAATCTCCAGCAGTTGGACTCGTTTTACAGACACGACTGTGGCCTGTGCTTGGCAGATCGTGTCAGTGACTCGTGCTCAGTTAACGCAGAGAGAACACGTTCCCTAGCTGCTGAACAGCACGCGGTTGAATTCGAGCACCCAAGAGGTTGACTCCTCGCGCATTCAGAGATAACCCAGCCCCCCGCCCCGACTGCCGGTGTGCCTTCCATCCACATGGATGGCCCCAGGCAGAGAGAGGCAGCCGGACCCTAAGTGTCAGACTTGGGGAGAAAAATGTGTTAACTTGATCCTGTAGGACTGCAAGCATGAAATCAAAAGATTCGCAATGGCAGTGTGATTCAGCTCATCAGTAAAATCTTTGGGCCTGATCGTCATGCATTCCTTCTCCAACTAGCTGAATAATGAGATAGAACTCGGCAGCCAAATTTCTGCACAGTAGTATTTGGCCTGTTGGTTCCTGCGAACAGAACGTATTTACTGATTGATTGACTCAGCAGGCGCTTGCTGATTACCTATTCGGTCTCAGACATTCTTTTGAGCTCTGTAAAGCTCCGAAGACAAACCGGGCGTGTGCCCTGTCATTAGCGTCCATTGTTGAATGCTCCCTTGATAAACGTTTGTTGAGTACTTACCATGTGCGAGGTCCTGTGCTGTGTGCTGGAACGTGCCAGGGCAGGCGGAGAGGACCCATTTCTGTTTCATGAGATTATAGCTGAGTGGAAGAAACAGACCCTAATCAAGTAAGCAACACATTTAGAGCCCTTGAATTCCAATACAGGCTTTGGCAAAAGTAGCCGTACTTTCTACTGCTGGCATACAGCATTGGCGACAAAATAAAGAACGAACTTAGTCGTGCTAAGTTGAAAGTATTACAGAATGTCAGTAGTGCTGGAAAATTATCCATGTAAAGCATTTGTTTCCAAGAAATGCTTCATTTTAGGGCTTAAGTGGCTATTTCTTCTTCTGGCCGCAAAGCCCTAGGGGAAAAACCTGCTGTGGGTGCAGATACTTGCTCACTTGTGCACACAAATATTCACTCTTGTGTGAATAATCAGGGAGAAAATGGATAGGACTACTAGTTGTGTTCTTTTCTAAAAAATATTTATTTACTTATTTATTTATTTAATTGACAGGCAGAATGTGGGGGGCAGGGGAGACAGGGAAGGAGGAAGAAAGGGAGAAAAGGAGAGAGAGAGGGAGATCTTCTATCCACTGGTTCCACTGGTTGACTCCTCAAATGGACGCAACAGCTTGGGCTGGTCCAGGTTGAACCAAGGGCCAGGAACTCCATCTAGGCCTCCCCTGTGCGTGGCAGGGGCCTAAGTACATGGGCCATTTTCTGCTACTTTCCCAGACACATTAGCAGGGACCTGAATTGGAAGCAGAGAGTGGCCAGGACTCAAACCAACGCTCCAATATGGGATGCCAGTTCCGCGAGCGGCAGCTTAACATGCTGCACCACGATGCTGGCCCTGCCAATTGTGGGCTGAAGCAGATAAGCAGTTAATAGACTTGACAGAATATATAGGAAGTTTGTTGGAAAGAAGACATTTAGCTTTTATTAAAAACTGGGATTTTATAAGAGAAAGCTGCTTAACTTGCTACTAATGCTATATTTTATATCCAGGGATCCAAACCAATCCACTGTTTTTGTGAGCAAGCACAGTATTTTAATTTATTGTTCAGAATTGCAGTTAAATTTGGCATGCTGATGCACTCATTTTCTCTTTCCTTCCTACTGTCCTTAGCAGTGAGACGTATTATAAGCAGAGGGCAAAATAAAGAGTGTCCCTCCAGCCTGCAGCCTGTGTCCTTCTTCCATTCTCTCTCTCCTGTGGGTCCCTCACCTCTCCACTTCACTGCCAGCCCACTCTCTTTTCTCACCCACGTGTGTTTCCGTCTGGGACCTGAGGCCCTCCCTGTAAAGCTCCCGTTCCCTTAAGACCATTTGGAGCTTTAGTGGCTCACCCAGACCCGGCGGGGAGCTGTGTGCTCAGAGGGACCTGTGAGGCCTGGGCGCTCTGGACCTTCTGAACACACACCCAGGGCACGGGTCCTCCCTGCAGCTGTCCCTCCCCCTCCCCCTCCTACCGCTGCTCCTGGCTCTTGGTGCGCAGATGCATCTCGCAGCAAGGACGCACGTAGGCTTGCAAGACTACTCAGGGCTGACTCTGGCTCCCGAGGACATGGCGAAGGAGCGGTGGGTGGAGATGCCCGACTTGGCTTCCTTCCGACCCCGATGCCTGTCCGCTCTGCAAGGGGGCAGCTGAGCCAGTGGACCCCGGCTGTGCGCTGAAGGAGGGTCTTCCCAGAGCAGCGTACTGCTCATGCTCACGCTCACGCTCACGCTGTGTCTGCTTGCACCCGTGTCTCATTTCTGAGCGGGCAGGGCAGATGGGACAGGGGCAGGGTGGTCTTGGGACCTGACAAGTTGAAGGCTCTTACCCAAGGACACACAGTTAATGAGGGCCGGCCCTGGGGGCACAGCAGGTGCTTTCTCGACAAGTCTGCGTGCATACTCTTCTGCTTCTCCTTCACAGCCCTCTCGTTATCTGTAAAAACGACTTTTTGTGTGAGCGTGTCACTGTTGCTTTGGTCCCCCCTCAGTGGAACGTCCCTTGGGGCCGGGACAATGTCTGTGATTTCTTTAGTTAATACCTGGCAGTCCTCACCGGCAGGCACTTGGGGTAAGCGTATTGGACACAGGAGCCGACGGCGGCGTCTGTCCTCGTGTTGCTGCCCTGGGTGATGTCCTCCGTGCTTCTTTCTTCCCCACGCAGCAGCCAGTCAGAGGAGGAGGACGATGTGTTTGGCATTCCCAGGAGGAGAAGCTCTCTGGGGCTGAGCGTGTATCCCCTTACAGAAGAGGAGCCAGGACTGGGGGAGCTGGGGACTGGGCACGCCCGGCGGCTCCGCAGAATCATCTCCATTGAAGAAGACCCCATGCCGCAGCTCCTGCAGGCGGGCTTTGAGCAGCCCCTAGGCCAGTGCCCAGAGGAAGAGGAAGGCTCTCACCAGGGAGCGGACGGCGGGACCCAGCAGGCCTCCCCCTTGGAGGTCACCCCCACGTCTCCCCGAGGGCAGCCTGTGGGGAAAGAAGCCCTCATCAAGGTAGGGGTGCATACCTCATTGGCTCGCAGACATCACGCCTGGGATCTGCCTTTGTCTTTGAGACCCATATTCCCAAGGGGCACCAAGGAGGTCAGATGTGGCAGGTGTTGGGATGCCGCCTATTTGTGTCTTACAAATGCCACCTCTCCCTGCCTGTCTGAGCGTCCTGGTGTCCTGATAAAGTCTTCTAGCCTCTTCTGTTTGTCCCATTCCATATTCTGTGCTTTCCTGACTCAAGTCCCAAAGCCCTGATTGAGCACCCACTTAAGACTGACCCTCATCAAGGCTCTGAGCAGAGTGTCAGATGCTTTTACGGCTTCCCACGCTGTCACTGCTCTCAGCAGGGCCAGTCTTTGCTTGCGAATGTTTGCGTGCCATCATGTTTCTCTTGGTCCTTTTTAACATTTTTTTAAAAATCTATTGCTTTGGGGGCCAGCATTGTGGCCCACAGGGTTCAGTCACTGCCTGCAACACTGACATCCCATAAGAGCGCCAGTTCAGATCCCAGCTGCTCCACTTGTGATCCAGTTCCCTGCTTATGTACTGGGAAAGTAGCAGAAATGCCCAGGTACTTGGACCCCTGCCGTTCATGTGAGAGGCCCAAATGGAGTTCTAGGCTGCTAGCTTCAACTTGCCCTGGCCCCCAGCTATTTCAACCACATAGGGAGGGAGCCAGGGGCTGGAGGCTCTCTCTACTCTCCTTTTCATCTTTCAAAGTACTGCTTTTATTTATCTGAAAAGCTGAGAGACAGACAAAGCAATTCCACCCATTGGTTCACTCCATAATGTCCCCAGTCAGCAGGACTGTGCCTGGTCAAGTCAAGGAGCTGGGAGTTCAGTGTGGGTCTTCCATGTGGGTGGCAGGGACTCAACCACCAGAGCCATCAGCTGCTGCCCTCCAGGGAGCACATTCGCAGGCACTGCACGGGAAGCAGAGCTGGGGTGTGAAAGCCGGGAGTCCTCTATGGGGCGCAGGTTTCCCAAGCAGTATCTTAACTGCTTGGCCAAACACCCGCCTTTGTCTTGGTTCTTCATCAGCTAATCACTCTTGGCGTTTCCAAGCTTCCCACCTCTTTCTCCATTCCGTGTAACCCTGTTCTCCCTGCAGGGTCTCTCTGCTAAGTTCTACAGGGCCAAAGGAGACCATAGGAAAGTCTGTCCTTGGTCCTCACCTTGTGACCTCATCCTCCACTTGACCCTGGGCAACAAGCCTGTGAAAGAGGCTCCTCCCTCACCCCGTGGCTGCTCTTTAGGACGCAGCCATCGCCACCTTGCACTTTCCCCAGAGGCTGTGTTTGCAGGGGAGCCGCAACTGGGGCTTCTGGGTATAGGTCGTCTGCCTTGGGCAGGATTAAGGTTCATGCCTGCATGTCACCCCTTTGAAGGTCTCTGGCACAGAGAGGAAGTGAGGGGTCCCCACCCTTTACCCCCTTCAATGCACACAACTACCCTGGTTCTCAGTGGGCGCAAATAGGTCATAAACACCACCGCAACGGGAGAGAAGTGTCAAGGGGTTGGTAGGCCACAGGGACAAGGAGAGTGGCAAGGCGCCATGTCTGCTGCAGCATCTCACTCTCACGGTCACGGTCATCAGAGGGGGCCCAGCAGCAGGTGCTCCTGTGGACAGATAGAAAAACAGAAGCCCAGCAGGGGGCAGCCTGGCCAGCCCCCAGGGACGTGGAGCCCGGCCCTTCCCGCCACGCTATCTTGCATCTGTGCTGGCTCCGTGACGCTCTGTTGCCGTTTTGCTGGGAACAGAAACTGAAGCAGACAGGACACAGGTCACCCGGAAGCCCTGTGGCAGCTCCCAGGCAGGCCCGCTCTTTGCCAGGCTCCTGTGAGGCAACCCCTCCACCCCCACCACGAGGCATGGATGGGCCCAACTCTTCCGGGATGTTGTTAGATGAGATGAACCAAGAAAGTAAGAATACTGGGCGCTTCTAGCAGTTTTTCCCATGGAAATAACCAAAATCAGATCAAGATTCAACTCAAGGCTCTCTGCTGTTTTATAATGGCAAACAATTGGAAAAACCTATGGTAGGGACCTAAGTTGTGGTGTACTAATGTAATAGAATATTACATAGCTGTGAAAAAAAAATCACAGTTACAAAAAGCTTAATGACTCAGAGAAATATATGTAATTTAGTAATGTATGGTAAAGTAGGATAAAATCAATTTGAGATACATCTTAAATTTCTTTAGTTAACATATGTCCTATAGTACTTCAAAGGGTTCGTGGAAAAAAATGGAATTCAAAGATTCTTTTAACATGAAAATGTTGAAATTCATTCATAGTACACATTTTATTTTATTTTTTTAAGATTTAGTTTTATTTATTTGAAAGACAGAGTTACAGAAAGAGGTAGAGAGAGAGAGGTCTTCCATCTGCTGGTTCGCTCCCCAGATGGCTGCAATGGCTGGAGCTGCACCGATCCGAAGCCAGGAGCCAGGCGCCTCCTCCGGGTCTCCCACGCGGGTGCAGGGGCCCAAGGACTTGGGCCATCTTCCACTGCTATCCCAGGCCACAGCAGAGAGCTGGATCAGAAGAGGAGCAGCCGGGTCTCGAACTGGTGCCCATATGGGATGCCGGTGCTTCAGGCCAGGGCTTTAACCTACTGTGCCACAGTGCCGGCCCCCATAATACACATTTTCCATGAAATTTCTGAAGAACCCACGTATGCATGGATTTCAATTTTTTTTGCACCAAAAATAAACTACCTCTTAATTCCATTTTTCCACAAAATTTTTGAACCACCCTCGTGCTTACAGAAGAGACTGGAGGAAAGGACCAAAGCATGAACAGTGACAGGGCACATTACAAATAATTATTATTTTCCTCTCTATTTTTCTGTTTTCTAACCTTAGAAGTTAGCATGTATTAATTTTATTTTTGAAGGCTTATTAAATTAAAGCACGTAGGGAGGGAAGCTGAGAATGCACCTGAGGAGGCAGCCCAGGGTTCCTGTTCCCGGCCCCTCCCCTGCCCCTCACAAGGCAGGTGCACCCTCACAGGGATGGCAGGTTAAGTGCACGGACACAAATAGGAGTTCCCTGCTCTGATGCCATGAGTTCTGCCTGATACTGAACCATCGAAGGGTTTACATTTTGTGCAAAATTTTTTTCAGAAAATGCTCTACCCAAGGAAGGGGTCAGTGGTGACAGGTCTCAGGGTCAGGCAGCACCTCTGCCACCAGGACCCTCTTCCCTTATCTAGGGTTTCACATTCCCCACCCCTTCGCTGGGCCCGGGGATAAACAGATTGGTGCCCCAAGTTATAGTCTGAAACAAATGGCAATTAGAGGTACAGAGACAAGAGGCTACAGAGTGTGCAGTGTATAGATAAAGAAAGAGGGATGGGAGATAGCTGTGTGTGGAATTTTTTTTTTTTTTTTTTTGACAGGCAGAGTGGACAGTGGGAGAGACGGAGAGAAAGGTCTTCCTTTACCGTTGGTTCACCCTCCAATGGCTGCCGCGGCCAGCACACCGCCCTGATCCGATGGCAGGAGCCAGGTGCTTCTCCTGGTCTCCCATGGGGTGCAGGGCCCAAGCACTTGGGCCGTCCTCCACTGCACTCCCTGGCCACAGCAGAGAGCTGGCCAGGAAGAGGGGCAACCAGGACAGAATCCGGCGCCCCGACTGGGACTCGAACCCGGTGTGCTGGCGCCGCAAGGCGGAGGATTAGCCTAGTGAGCCGCGGCACCGGCCCATGTGTGGAATTTTTAAAATTATTTTTAATTTTAATTTAAATTCCTGTAGTTGACCTTGAATTCCTCCTAAGAACTGCGTGGCATTGATTCCTCCCCAAAAGCCTGTTAATGACTTCCCCTGAAACTCAACACTGCTAATATCAGCTGTCGCTGCATTATGATATTTGCTCAACGATGGGAGCTAATTCGCCCAAATCCACTTTTAAATAGATTCCAAAGCCTCCTCCTCAGCTGACCTGGCAGAGCTGAGCTAGGCCTGCAGGCGGGGTCCAGGTGGGTGAGCATCCCTGTGCTGAAGAGTCAGCTCCGTCCTCCACCTCCTGCTCCCTGTGCCCTGGAACAGCCTCATTCCCCTCCTGGGCCTTAAAGGCCCTGCCCGCTGGGGACACTGACGCCACCCAGCTCCCTCCCTCTGCAGCTGGCCCTGCAAGGCAGGGGGCATGGGTCCCAGGTTCCTGAGTGGACACTGTCTGACCTCAGTGGCCCCAGGAAGGTGGCGATGCTGAGATGTGAGCCCTGTGCAGGGAGGCGAGAGTGTCCCACCCTGGGCCCAGGCTTTGGGTGATGGGGCAGAAGTAAGAGGCTCCCTCCTAATCAGGGAGGTGTCCACCTACGCGACACAGAGGAGCCGTCTTACGTCTTAGCCTGCTGCTGATGGGGAGCCCAGGACCACCAAGGGGACAAGAGGAGGGTGGGCTGTGGATAGAGCAGGAGCAGCGGCCATGGCCAGCCATTGGCCAGACTGCGTGCCTCCCACAGGAGGAGCGCTACCCATCCACGCCAGACCGGCTCTTCAAGATTGTGTTCGTGGGCAACTCCGCCGTGGGCAAGACGTCTTTCCTGAGGAGGTTCTGTGAGGACTGCTTCTCCCCAGGCATGGTAGCCACTGTAGGTGAGTTCTCATCCCCAAGGTGTACCTGCGACCATGTGAGGAGAGGGCGGAGAGGGACTTGGAGCCAGTGGGGTGGGGGTCATGGGGACTGCAGCTGCTTTGCTCAGCGATGAGGTCTACATGTGATGGGGCCCTGGAGTACTTCCCAACTTGAGCCCTGGGTGTGTGCACCTGAGTGTGGCAAAGGTGGGGCTGCAGCCCCCTTGTCCCCACCAGGAGCTCCCACCTCCTCCTTACCACTCCTTCCCCACCATGCTCCCCCAGAACTGACCAGGATGACTCTTGGGGCCCACACACTGCACCACATCCCCATGACTCACCAATGGGCTGCCACTGCCCCGCCTTGCCCTGCTGGATGAGGGAAAACTGAAATCTGCTGGGACCCCGACCGGGACTAGAACCCCGGGGTGCCGGCGCCGCAGGCAGAGGATTAGCCAAATGAGCCGCGGTGCTGGCCAACAAAGGTGTTTGTATTCATAATTACAATCTGTCTTTTTTTTTTTTCCCCACGAGCAGAGTGGATAGTGAGAGAGAGAGACAGAGAGAAAGGTCTTCCTTTTGCCGTTGGTTCACCCTCCAATGGCCGCCACGGCTGGCGCGCTGCGGCCGGCGCACCGCGCTGATCCGAAGGCAGGAGCCAGCTGCTTCTCCTGGTCTCCCATGGGGTGCAGGGCCCAAGCACTTGGGCCATCCTCCACTGCCTTCCCGGGCCACAGCAGAGAGCTGGCCTGGAAGGGGGGCAACCGGGACAGAATCCGGCGCCCTGACCAGGACTAGAACCCCGTGTGCCGGCGCCGCTAGGTGGAGGATTAGCCTATTGAGCCGTGGCGCCAGCTACAATCTGTCTTCATCACAGTGCCGGGGGACAGGCTTTGTTATGTGTGTGTGTGTGTGTGTGTGTGTGTGAGTGTGGGTGTGAGATAGGGCACAGTGCTCCAGACAGCAATTTTACTCATCAAACTTCACCTGTCCTCCTTCCCAACCTGTCGAGTGATGGCTGAGATGAGTCAGTCTGAGTTCAGGGGTGACCATGGGAGGTGCCCCTGCTCTTGGGTAACATCGTAATGAAGTCGAGGCTTTTACTCCCTCCACCTGCAGGTGCACACTGCACACAGATGAGGGCCACACTCAAGGGCTTATGGACCTTTTAGTTCCCATCAGGCTGACTCGCTCAACAAAAGATACCTACAGTGAGTGCCTGCTACGCACTGAAAGTTGACTTCCCTAATCCCAAAAATCTGAAATCCCAAACGCGCCCAAAAACTGACACTTGAGTCCTGAGCTGGTGTCACGTGTGGAGCACTTCACGCCTGGTCTCCTGTGTTTAGATTTGGGTCTCATCCTCAAGCTGTGTCATTATGTATTCATCTATGCAAATATTCCAAAATCTGAAAAATCCCCAAATCCAAAGCACCTGCATTCCCCTACCTGTAACTTAGCTGAACTGATAAAGTCAGCCATATGGGTATTCACCAAGGGCGGTTTTTGTTTTTGTTTTTGGGGCTTTTTTTTTTTTTTTTTTTTTTTTTTTGACAGGCAGAGTTAGAGAGAGAAAGACAGAGAGAAAGGTCTTCCTTCCGTTGGTTCACCCCCAAATGGCCGCCACGGCCGGTGCTGCGCCGATCCGAAGCCAGGAGCCAGGTGCTGCTCCTGGTCTCCCATGGGGTGCAGGGCCCAAGCACTTGGGCCATCCTCCACTGCACTCCCTGGCCACAGCAGAGAGCTGGCCTGGAAGAGGGGCAACCGGGACAGAATCTGGCACCCTGACCGAGACTAGAACCCCGTGTGCCGGCGCTGCAGACAGAGGATTAACCAAGTGAGCCGCGGTGCCGGCCAACAAAGGCGTTTGTATTCATAATTACAATCTGTCTTCATCACAGTGCCGGGAGACAGGCTTTGTTATCATCCCAGTAGACAGAGCAGGACACTGAGGCCCAGCGAGCTGAAAGGGCTTGTCCACACAGCCATCGGGTGCTTTCCACTGCTTCCTGCTGCCCACGCCGTTTCCGTTCCATTCCATGACATCCCAGTAACCCAGTAACAGTACCACGTGCTTGGCCCCCAGTGAGTGCTGGGTCCCTCTTCTCCCAGAAAGTGGACAGCAGTTGATGGAGGCAGGAGAGGGCCCAGGGGGACATCAGAGCCACTCCCCGGCTCTGACTCCAGCCAGCTGTGTGACCTCAAGAGGACACGGTCCCTCCTTGGGTTTCAGTTTTCCCTCATCTGAAAAATGGGGGATTTGAATCAGGCACCCCAAGCCTGCTCCTAAGGCTGGACCTCTGACCAAACCCCTGCCAGTCTTTGCTGGCTGACAGGCTGCTTCTACGGGACAAACTTCCCACGCCCCAGGCCCCTGCCCGAGGAGACCCCACTGTCTTCGTCTTACCCTTCCAACTTTTTTCCTACCTCTGGGTCTCTCCCACAAGCCTCAGCGTCCTGGTCTTACTGCTGAGCCCTTTCCTGCTCCGTGGCAGCACCGGGGACATCCTCCCTTCTGCTCCACTCCGCCCAGAGATCGAGAACTTCCCCAGACACAGAATTAGGGCGACAGGGAAGAAGGGCAAGGCCTGTGAGCTAAGCCCAGAGGAGCCTGGCCTTGCCTCGCCTTGAGAGCAGCCGCTGGGAGTGAGCCGAGTGCTCTGTGCACGGTGAGGCAGGAAGCGGTGGCTGGGCGGGTGTGTGGAGCAGTGGGTAAGAGGCCACTTGAAACACACGTATCTGAGAGCCTGGTTCGAGTCCCAGCTCCACATCTGATTCCGGCTTCCTCTTAACGCACATCCTGGGAGGCAGCAGGTGGGGGCTCAGGTTGTTGGGTCCCTGTCACCCACCGGAGAGACCTGGATGGAGTTCTAGCTCCCAGCTTTGGTCTAGCCTACACCTGACTGTTTCAGGCATTTGGGGAGTGAACCAGCAGATGGAAGATCTCTTGTCTCTGTATACGTGTGTGTGTCTGCCTTTCAAACAAAAGTGAAAATAAGTGGAAATTACAACAAAAAAAGAAGCAATGGGCGAGAGAACCAGACTCACCTTCCTTGGAGGGCATCCCATGGGCTGGGCCCCCAAGCCATGACCCCATGCAGGTGTACAGGAGGCAGAGGCATGGAGGCCAAGCCCTCAGGCCCTCAGAGGCACGCCCCCCAGGGCTGTGTGCATCTCTGTCCACAAATCAGCATCTGTTTCCATCTTGAGGCCTTGGATAGAAGCCTGAAAAAGAGGAAGTCAGAGGAATTTGCACTTCCCAGGAGGCCAATTATGAAAACAACTACAATTTAGGAAGTGGAAAAAAAATCCAAAGTTCCAAATCAGGAATGCCCTTCATCACGCCGCTCGAGCAGGCTGGAGCGGCGGCTCAGATTAGCTTCCCTGCCACGCAGCGGGCTCGCTCTGCTGCCCATGTCGGTGAGCAGATGGCACAGCAGCCGTCTGGAAGGTGCGCCCTTCACAGAGCTATCACGGCCATGGAGGCCACGCCGTCCACCCCCAGATCAGGGCCTGGCCATCACCCGGCCAGGGCAGTCAGTGGCCATGACAGTGTCCAGGAGTGGGGGGTGCTGTGGTTCTTCCTGGCACACTTCCATCGCCAGAGGGGTCCCTGTTAACTTCCTGGAATCTGCTCCCTCCCAGAAACGAGGACCCTTGTCCTTGTGTGTAAAGTGAGTTGCTGTAACACTACCTTGTGACTTCAAGTGTCCTGCCTGTCCCACCTTAGGATCCAGCCTACTCCTTCAATAGCAGGTGCTTAGGGCTGGGCATTGGGTGCAGCTGTGGAGCTGTGGCTTGGGACACTCTCATCCTCTCAGCGTGCCTGGGTTCAAGTCCTGGCTCTCCTCTCCATTCCAGCTTCCTGCTAACACCCACCCTGGGAGGCAGCAGGTGATGGCCCAAACACGAGGGTCCCTGCCACCCACATGGGAGACTGGGATGGAGTTCTTGCCTCCTGGCTGAAGCCTGGTCCAACCCTGACTGTTGTGGGCATTTGGGGAGTGAACCAGCAGATGGCAGATCTGTGTGTGTGTGTGTGTGTGTATTTCTCTGCCTTTCAAAGAAAACATTAGTGAACTAATTTTTTAAAAAATAGCACCTTCTTGGGCCCCATGGACATCCTGGAGGCATCAGATGATGGGTTTTGTAGGACACTAGAGCCGGAAGCAGCTGGGGGGGTGGCCTGTGCATAACATCTCATGTTGTAAGTGAGGCGACTCAGAGCCCTGGTCAAGCTGCATATTAGCAGCTAAGGCTCACTGGAACCCAGGACTCCAAGTCCACTGCTCTTTCCACTGTTCCTTGCAGAAGGAGTCACGGCCTCTCTGCTTTAAATCACCAGGCAGAACCCAAGGTGCACCTTGCCAAAGCTTTGCCTTGGTCCTCTCCTGGCCACTACTCAGATTCCATCCCACTGCCCTTCTCTACAGAGAAATCCAGGAGCACCCTAAGGCTTGCTGGCGCTCCCCACTCCTCCACCCCTCCTGCTTTGCCACAGCTCACACCCGTCTTTTCCAGAAACATAAACATAAAGGACCACTTCCCTGGGGTCCTTCAGCCCAGCTCCAACCCACACCATCTCCATAGCCCGCTTTCTGGTGATAGGCTGCTCCAACTTGATGCCATCTTGGAGCCAGTTGAGTTGCAATGTGAGGGTCACCATGACATGACCATTGTCTGTTACAGCTGAACCTCAAGGTCATAAACAGGGGACATGGCTGTTTCATCTGTTGCCTGAGTTTGTGGGTGGGGAAAGTGGACCCCTCAAAGGAGGCGAGGTAAAGCATCAGCAAGATCCCTCTGCTGCTCAGTGGCAGAACTGAGCCGGGAACACAGGACATGGGTCTGCTGCCAGCTGGGATCTTAGAGCTGCCCGTGGCCTTCAGATCCATTAGCGCCCCTGTGGGCTTACTCACCTGCTTCCTCCACCTGCCTGCCTGTGTGGGCAGGGAGGAGTCCTTTGTGTGTGCAGCAGGGAGTCTGGCCAAGCTCACCCCAGCACAGAACACATCTTCCAGCTCTCTGCTGTCCCGCTCACTCCCGGTGAGACAAAGCTCCCACCCCCTGGCAGAACAAGTAGCCAATGGCAGCCAAGACCCAGCTGCTCCCGCACCACCCACCTGCGCTCCTGCCGGCGGCCTTGCCAACAAGCAGAGGGCTCCGTCCTCCGGGCCCTGGACCCGCCAGCCTGTTTCAGATCCAGCCATGGCTGGCCTTCTCCTGAGTAGTTATCAGAAGGCAGCCGCCTCTTCAGTTTCTCAGACTACAGGCCCTGAAGCCCCTTCACTGTTTTTAGCCAAGGAGAAAACTCCCTCAGGGTGCTGCTCCCCACCAGGTGCAACGTGTTTTGATGCGAGTACTTAGCCAGAGCTTTGTCCTTGGAACAAAGAAGCCAGGGGCTCTGTGCCCGAGGTGCACAATCAAAGGGGCAGTGAGCCTCAGAGCTGGGTTCACATGTCACCGCTGTCACCACTGCAGCTGTCTGGCTCTGGCCAGGCGCAGCATCTGGACTCCTGATCTTCAGCTCTCCGTGGAGCATGCATTTGTGTGTGTGTGCATGTGTGTGCATGTGACTGTGTGTATGCATATGTGCACGGGTGTGTGTGTGGGCACACGAGTATGTCCACGTGCGCTTGCAGATTACGGCTCACGTGGACGACACAGGTGCACTGTGAGGTGGGGGAGGCAGCCAGTGGAAAGCACTCCCTAAGGGGAAGAATCACTTTTGTCCATCCGGGCAGCCATGTGGGACACCTACATGGAGGGTTTCTCTCTGCCCTCCTCTGAAGCACAGGCCTCTGGACCCCGCTTGGCCCCAACATTCTCCGAGTGGCCACCTCTGCCTCTCCTCTCCTTGTGGGTCTCTAGTGGGCTGGCCTTGGCCTTTGCCATGGCCTTGGCCTTTACCATGGCCTTGGCCTTTGCCGTGGCGGGGTGACTTTTCCCATTGACTGCCTCCGTCTCTGCTTGCCCTCCTATGCTCCTGTCTGTCCAGGTCAGGACTACAGGGGTCTTTGTGAGGGTGCGAGGGGATCCTGGCGAGTTCTGGGGCCTGGTCCTTGAGGGGAGGATTGCAACAGCTCTCTGCATCATGAACGCTCTTGCCCACACAGCAGAGGGGGAACATCTGGATCACAGCGCCGAGGCCGGTGTGGGCCACAGAACGCGGGCCACTGACCTCCTTCCCTCTCCCTGGGGTTTGCCCAGTGCCTGGGCTTCCATCTCGAGGGTGAAGGCTGCCTTTGGCTCCCTCCTCCCCCCGCCTCCTCCCCTCTCTTCTGTCCTTTCCTCTACCTGCCAGTGTCTCCCCTGCTTCTTCCTCCTTCTCCCCACCCCCAACACCTCTGGATTGGATGGCTCAGGTGTATGACCCACCCCTTGGATATTTGGATTTTATTAGGGGAGATTTTGGAAGGGTTCTAGGCCAAGAGAGACAGAAAGGAAGGAAGGAAGATTAATTTGGAGACAATCTTTTTTCCTCTTTTTTTTTTTAAAAAAAGATCTATTTATTTATTTATTTATTTGAAAGGCAGAGCTCACGCTCGAGAGAGCTATTTTTCACCCAGTGGTTCACTCCCCAAATGGCTGCAGCAACCAGGCCTAGGCCAGGCTAAAGCCAGGAGCCAAGAACTTCCCATAGGCCTCCCATGTGGGTGGCAGGGCCCACGTATTTGGGCCATCATGTGCTGTTTGCTCAGATGCACTATCAGGGACTTGGATCAGAAGCAGAGCAGCGGGGACTTGAACCGGTGCCCTCATGTGGGATGCCGGCATCACAGGCTGTGCCGCCACGCCTCCTCCTCCATGTTCCCAGCGAGGGAGTAAGCCGGCAGGCATGAATGATGGTCTGCGTTGGTCTCATGCTTTCACGTGCGTGATCTGATTGATCCCTCCACGGGTCTGGATCACATGACAGCTGCAGTTCCAGAGGCTCCGTGATTTGATCAAGACCCGCAGCCAGTGCATGGCAGATAGGACCAGAACACAAGGGCCAGGCATCCTGAAGCTGTGTTCTGTCCACGTCCCCTCGTCACCTCCCAGAAGCTGCACCCTGGGCCGGTGTGACTCTGGGCACGCTCTGGTTTGAAGATGAGGCTGGCTCTGGTGTGCGGCAGCCCCAGCAAGCCCATTGCACCTTGCAGGCATCGATTACCGTGTGAAGACCGTGACTGTGGACGGTGCGCAGGTGGCCCTGCAGCTGTGGGACACGGCTGGGCAGGAGAGGTGAGGAGCTGTCCCCCCACCGGCCTGGCCACCCCAGGGACGGTCCAGCACCTCTCACCCCATGGCCCTTCCGTGACAGGTACCGCTGCATCACCCAGCAGTTCTTCAGAAAAGCCGACGGGGTCATCATCATGTACGACCTCACGGCCAAGCAGTCCTTCCTGTCGGTGCGGCAGTGGCTGAGCAACGTGGAGGTGAGCTGGCCGCCTCCCGGGGAGCCCCGGGCTTGCTCTTGCGCCGCCCCCTCTTCTCTGCCACCCGCCCACCTGGCCCGCTGCACTTTCCAAACCCGATTCAGAACAGACCGATCCCTCTGTCCAGGCAGCAATGCCTCGGAGCAGGCTGGCCACTGGGAGTCTGGACGTGAACGAGACGGACACAGACCCCGCCCTCCTGGGGAGAAAACGGACACGTGACGCCAGGAACTGTGTCCCTCCCATTGCTGTGGGCTCTCAGAGCCAGAGTCTGGGTTGGGAGAGGGCTGGGAGCCTTCCCTCATCCTCAGCACCGCCTCTTCCACGCCCTGCGTCAGTCTGGCTCCGGGGGCCCAGCTGCGGGCTGCGTTTGGGGACCTCTGTCACAGCCTTCACACAAGGGCACCTTGACCGCCCATGTGGGGGCTCCAGGCAGGGCCTCGGGGCCTGGTGTCCCCTTGGAATTCAGGGTGACCTCGAGGACTCTGCTGTCTCCACCTTGCTTGCAGCGTGTTGCTTCGCATGTGCTTCCTGCTCCCTGCCTGTCTGCGTGCTCCTCTTCTGCCATGCCAAGGCAGCCTCTTCAAGGTCAAGGGTCGTATGGACGAGCCACTCGTTTCTTTCACGAACCAGTCACGTAAGATGTCCCAGCTCTTCCGCCAGCGTCATCTTTGATTCGCTGAGTTTGGTGCAGAACACTGCGGGACGCTGTCCAGGGGCTGGGGATTCCGGAAGCAAACAAGAGACAGCGCTGGCGCCTTCACGGAGCTGACGGGCAGCTGCCTCTGCTCCAGGCCTGCAGCAGCGTGCACAGTCCCTGGTCACTTCCTCGAAACCCTTGCAAGTCCCGTGTTTACCCACCCACAGCCTCTGCAGGAGTCTGCCTCCTGGGAGCAGCAGTGCAACCTGGGAGCGTGGCATGGGGACCCACGTAAGCAGTGCCCAGCGGATGGTGGATGCACTCATGGATGCCCTCTGGTGGTGAAGGCAGAAACTAGAGTTGTACATTTCTTCACTCCTTTGGGCCCAAAGAGCTATGACCCCTCCAACCCAAATCTTTCTCTTACAGTTCTGACTGGTTGAGCCATTCCCTTTCTCCACTCATCTGTCTCCTTCTCATTACCAAAAAAAAAAGAAAAAGAAAGAAAGAAAAGGAACAGAATGGATGCCAGAGCCCAGAAACCTATTTAACACAAATTATTGTTCAAAATTGCTGCACCTGAGCACTGTATGAGACCAGGCGAGTCTTAAATGCAGCAGATCGTCTGGACGCCGAGCTAGCAATGGAAGGAAATGGCCCGGGTGACCGTGACAGTGATTCCTCTGCAAACACTGGTGTTCGTGGCATGAATTTCCTTCCCCTTCCTCCCTCCTTCCTCTTCGTGGTTGTGTGGCAACACCAGCAGATCCATCTTCGTCACAGAAGTTAGGCACAGGAGAGACCTTGGGGGTCTCCCAACCTGGTGATTTTCAGAACTTCTGCCAAGCCCTGGAATGCAGCTGATGTTCCCCAGAGCTTGGGTTGCGGCAAGGAAAGGTTCGTGGCCACAGTTCTGGGCCCCTCATTTCCCTCTTGGTCAGACTGGCTCTGCTTCTTCAAGTTTTGTATCTTGTAAGTCCAGGTACCATTTCGGTGGACAAAAGGGTTGCCCTTTGAACACCTCCAACCTGGCATAGCTGTCTCATGCTCAAGGGGAGAAATCAGGGCCACTGCTTCTCCAGCCCACCCCTTCTTTTCCCAGCCACAGACACAGAATTGTGAACCAGCATCTGCATTTCGATGTGTCCTAGAGCTGGGCGGAGCTGGTCCTGTGGCCTGGGGTTAGTGGGAGTGAGTGCAGACACGTGTATGGATCTGTGCTGTCTGCTGTCCTCGGGGCTGTCACTTCCTAGACACCTGCTGCACAGAGAGCTGGGATCCAGAGGACAGAGAGCATCAGGTTGGGTTTGGTGACAAGAGGGAAGAACTCTCAGGCCACCTTGAGCTGTGACTGGGGTCATTCTCCGGAACATGTACCAAGCACACGCCTCCCTGGGCTGAAGAACATCGCCAGCCCCTGCTTGCTACAATGCCCCCTGGAAGCCATGATGCACCCATGGGTGCGGGGGCCGGGCCAAGAGGCACATCCATGCTTGGTTAATTCAGAATTCTCTGTGGGTGGGGTTTTCCATACAATTTGTAGTTCAAGATTTTCCTTCTTGAAAATTTCAGGAGAAGGTACAGTTAAACGCTCCTAGATGGCTAACCTAGATGAGTATCAGGAGGATGTTTTAACCAACATGAATTCCAGGGCGCTTTCTCCCACAGTGGAATGATTCAGGGCCCGGGGAGAAAAAAACCCAGAGCTCTCCAATTGACTTTGATGCCCAGCTACCCCCCCCCCCCACTCCCCAGCCTGCACAGGTGCTTCTCAAACTTTCAACACAGGTAGGGATGACCTGGGACCCTGTTAAAATGCAGACTGGGACACAGCAGGTCTGGGCCATGCTCTGAGATTCGTGTTTCTAACAAGTGCTCAGGGGAGGCCAGTACTGCTGGTCCAGGGTCTACCCTGTGAGCCGCAGTCATGTACAAAGGCACCTGTGCTGTTGGCCGGGAGTTGGCTCTGTGGCCCCCACACAGCCTGTGGCCCCCGGCACCCCAGAGACTGCCGTGTGATGTACCCGGAGTCACATTCAACTCAGCAGCCTGAGGATTCGGGAGCAAGTGCGGGAGGGAGGCTGTGTCTCGTGGCAGGGTGTGTGTGGAAAGTGTGCAAGGGGAGCATCAGAAACGCAATTATTCTCCCAATTCTTGAAAAGCGAACTCATTCTGCCTTGGCAACCGGCAATCAGAGGTGTCAGCTGATAGATGGAAACTTGACACTTAATTTGATCTGAGGGGAACTGGAAATAATAAGTGCTTTATATTTGTGGCACACTTGATTTTTCCAAAGAGCTCCAAGCACTTTACCAACTCCCTCGCCTGGCGAGGGGAGGGTGGAGGGCGCGCTCTAATAGCAGCCTTCGGGGCCCTGAAGCTCGTTACGAAGGGAGGGGTGGCTGGTGGCTCGCAGTGCCCCTTCCACCCTCGGCCTGGACAGCAGCACTTACACGGCCAGACACGCCCTCCGTGGCACAGGCTGACTCTTGGAAGAGGTGGGGCGGCGTGGAGCTTCCTGCAAATGGAGTCCTGACTCTCCCAGCCTGGTCACTTCCGGGCCTACCGTGCCACGAGTCTGCAGTATATGTGGCGTTTGACTCTCAGTGGCCAGGACGGCGAAGCAGTTGTGTAGGGATGAGATCTTGGAGGGTTCCTTGTAGCCCAGAGAAGATCAAAATCCTCTGATGCAGGAAAACACCTGGCCTGCCTGTCCTCACGCCTGCCCACCTGCCCCACCCACCCAAGTCCTTGCTCCTCTCTCAGGCATCACCATGTCTGCGGGCCCACTGTGCGCCATCTCTCCCATGCACTTCATAGGACGTCGACATGGTTCCTCCCCGCTGCCAACTCAGCAATCCTGTAACTGTCTCTTGCCTCCTTCGGCTAGAATGTCTCCAGCCACTCCCATCCAGAGGGGGACTGGGCAGGCGCTAAGTGTCCTCTGGTAGACCAGGGAACAAACTGGACCTCTAAAGACGTTGTGGCCTGGGGCAGGGAGAGAAAATAGGATTTGGCAGAAGCCTGCGTGGGCTGGTGTTTCCTTCAAGTCCAGACAATCCTCAGCGCCCCGGGCCTGTGTTCCCGGGTGTTTAACTTCTCCGTAGATCTTTTTGTCATTCTGACAGCGCCATATTATGAAGCCCGGACACCTGGGAAGCCGATGACTGGAGCAGGTGATGTGCCAGACCAGTCTCTCCGAACTGGGAAAACCACTTAGAGACCTCTCATTTCCTGTGTGGGAAAAACAGATCCAAAGGGAGGAACTGACTTGTCCACGGCGCCTGCCGAATCAGGACCCCGGGCTTGGCCTCTGCCCGGCGCTTTCCTCCAGCCACGCGCGGCTCACGGTTGACCTCTGCCCCCGGACAACCACCATCCGTCTGCTTTCTCAGGCTTTTCTTGCTTCGGTCCCAAAGCAGAACGGTTGCGCAGCTCAAGGGGGCCTGGCCCGCTTCCCTCTCCCCGCCTGAGCTGCCAGCTAAATTTCCTTCTGTGATCTCTGTCCTTGGTGACAACGTACAGCACGGAGCAAAAAATAGCAGTTTGATTTTTCCCCCCACATTCCAAGTTGAGCTTGAAGTGCTGGCAGTTTAAAATGAACTACACAAATAAATCTTGTTTTGCCTCAGCGTCCAGGGGGAGGATAAATATGGAAACCCCCAAGATATAATTTTGCAGTCTTTTTTTTTTTTTTTAGCATAACGGCAACGGCATGCTTTCATGTGCTGAGAAATTTTTTTGTTCTGGCTCGAGAGAAATAGCAGCACACTCCCAGCTGAGTGCTTTTTCATGCCTCCCAGCAAACAGATATGAACACACACACACACACACATACACACCCCACAACCCACCAAACCCAACAGCTGCGCATTCTAAGCTAAACACCGATCCTCTGCGCCACACCGACAGCTCTGGTTATTTAAAGTCAAGATGTGCATTTCAACAAATCTTGTCTTCCAACAAGCTCGGGTGCAGAGAGAGGCAGCTAAGATGTCAAAGGGCCTCTCCGACAGCGGGTCACAGAACAGAAACCAGCTTCCGATGCCTGTTTTACGGATCAGAGAACAGGGACTCGGAGCAGGGGAGCCACCTAGGCAAGTCGCCCGAGAGGTGGCAGCGGGGCCCGAGTCTCCCGGAGAAACGCTGTGTGGCTGGCTCAAGAGCTAAGCTCTCTTTACTCTGACCTGCCACGCCCGTGGGGTTTTCTGCCGACACCTCTAACGGGATCCACCACAGAGATTGGACGGACCAGAGACTTGTTCCCCAGAGCCTTAGACGATTGAAAGAGGTGCCCTTTGACCTTTTCAAAAGGAAGTGCTACTTCATTAGGGAGCAGTTATGGGCATGCACTTGCCAAGGGGGTACCTGGGCTGAAAGGCTAGTTCAAATGGGACAGGTGTAAAGTTTAGGCAGCTGGATCAAGACTTCGGGTGTTAAAGGTAAGAAAGACCATGAGAGCCCGACCCCCAACTGCATGACCTCCCCGCGCCCTTGAGTCAGAGAGTGACCTTGAGCCGGGGTGACAGTGACGGTGACGGTGACAGACAGCCTGTGGAGGGGGTGCTGTGACCAGGGTAGCCGCGGAAGATGGAAACTCCAGCCGTGGCTGGGCCCTCTGCTTCCCTGCTGCTCCCTCTGAACTCCTCAGATCCAGGAATCGCTTTCAAATGGAAAGGACACTGCCCCTGCTTTCCCCAAGAGGCAGCACTGGCGTCTGGAGCACAGGGCTCGGGTGCTGGGCTTACGCCTCAGTCCCTTCCTCACTCCCGTGGGCCGCTCGGGGCCTGCCATCGCCTTCACAAGTGGGGCACTGAAGCCGCCGCCCGTTCCAAGTAGTGACAGAATCCGGGTTAGAGTCTGACGCCAGGTTTCCAGTCTGCTGCTCCTACTTCCAGAGAGCTTGCATGTCGAGAAATCCCACAGGCCGCGTCCTGCCTCGCCCGGCCGTCCACCAGCATCTCTCTCCCAGGTGCTCCAAACTGCAAGCCTTTGGCCCATTTCCTCTGCTTCCTCCGCTTTCCTGTGAAAAACTCTGCTTCGCACAAGTGTGCAGTGGGAAAACAGGCGGCGCTCCTGTTAACGACAGCTCGGGCTGATAGGGAGCCACAGCAGTCTGTATGTGGGTCTCTCACTTTCAAGTAATTGGAATATGGTGCCATCCACTTAATGTCTCAGCAACGCTGCACATAACTTAATCCGTGTTGATGGGGCAGAAGAGCACCCTAAGAGCTTGTAGTGCCTTTTAGTGGTTATCACAAGCATGAATCGACATCTTACCAATGGCTGGCAGCTTTAGAGCGTTCGAGGCAATAAGGCACTAAGTAGCAGAGCGTTCATTAGAGGCAAGAATCCAGACAATCAGTGTGAGGGAACAGTGGAGCCGTGTACTGCAGAGTCCTCACTACTCAGCGCCTTTGCTGCTGAATGTGCTTTTGGATTCTCGGAGAGTTTGATGTGCGCCCATTTCACAGATGAGAATTTTTTTCCCTCCATCGAATGGAAATACAAATGTGCAGGTTAAGGAGACTTGGAGGCTTTAATTTCAAGTGTAATTGCATTTACACTTAAAATAGGCGTGTGTGTCACTGGACTCTGGGCATTCGTTTGAAATGGTGAGGTGAGGTAGCTGAAGATGGAGACAACCTTAGCCGTGCAGTAACCCAGTTTTGTTAGCCCGCTGCTCCCTCCATGCAGTAAAACACTGTACTACCAGGAGTCACGGTTTGTTACCAAAGTGTGCTGACAAGTCCCCAGTTAAGTATTCCTCGAAGCAAAAGTAGTAACCCGCAGAGATGTGAACGAGGCTGCATCCACCGAGTCGCTGAGCGTGCTGGGTCCTGCGGGCACCCTCCGGAGAGGCCCATGTAGCACCCCCTTCACAAGGGAGGAGCAGAGACCCTGGGGGATGCGGACCCCCAGGGGAGGCAGGCGTATGGTTGTGTGGTTGTCATGCTACAGCCACTGGAGGAGTCCAGAGGGCAGACGCCTTGCAGAGCCTTGGACTTCTGGCCCCAGAGGTACAGCTGCTCAGAGGCAAAGCACCCAGCAGCAGGGGTCTGTAATGTCCACCTTCAGCTGGACCTGCAACAGCCACTTAAAGCAGCCCTGCGGGCCCAGCACCCTGACTCAGACTTGGCTCCCACCGTCAGGGAGCTTGTGTGCCAAGGGGAGGCCTCGGGGGGTGCCACTTCTAATCCAAGCAGCCCCAGCACAGCTCAAACCACATTGCATTGCTTCCCTTGGTTCCCTAGACTAAGCCTGGCCACTCAGGATGACCTGGGGTGCTGTCTGTAGGAGCCCACTCCTCCTGCACCCCACCCCCCTGCACACCTGCAGAGCCCATCTTCCATTCAAGACCCAAGGAGCATGATGAAGATGGCGCGGCCGCTGCAAAGATAGGGCTGGGAGGCACCCAGGGGCGGGCCTCGGGCACCCTGCCGAAGCGTGGTAAACTGAGGCTGTCGCAGAAGGGGGCTCTGGGGCCTGTGCTGGCAGCTGGGGATTCTCGAGCCAGATTGTACCTCCCCAGCCAGCATTTCCAGGCTGTCCTTCTGGGCGCTCCTTATGGATGCTTCTCTCACTTGGTGGATTATCTGTTCTGCAGGACGCTGTGGGAGACCGTGTGCCTGTGTTGCTGCTAGGCAATAAACTTGACAATGAGAAGGAGCGGGAAGTCCCCCGAGGCCTCGGAGAACAGCTTGCCAAGGTAAAGAGCGAGTATTTCCATCCCTCTGGACAGAGTGGGACCCCACCCCCACCCCACCCCCACCCCAGGGCACGTGGACATGTGCCCAAGAGCACTGGTGGGAATCTTCTCTGGAAGTCGCACAGGGTCCCAGCTCCTGCACTTGAAAGCCAAGTGGGCCGGTGCCGCAGCTCACTAGGCTAATCCTCCACCTGCAGCGCCGACACACCGGGTTCTAGTCCCGGTTGGGGTGCCGGATTCTGTCCCGGCTGCTCCTCTTCCAGTCCAGCTCTCTGTTGTGGCCCAGGAGTGCAGTGGAGGATGGCCCAAGTGCTTGGGCCCTGCACCCACATGGGAGACAAGGATAAGCACCTGGCTCCTGGCTTCGGATCGCCGGCCGTAGCAGCCATTTGTGGGGGTGAACCAACGGAAGGAAGACGTTTCTCCTCTGTCTCTCTCTCACTGTCTAACTCTGCCTGTCAAAAAAAAAAGAAAAAAAAAAAAGAAAAAGAAAAGAAAGCAAGCCAAGTGGGCATTTGGCTTAGTGGCTAAAGTGCCACTTAGGATGCTCACATCCCACACTGGTGTGGCCGGGTTTATGTCCCAGCTGTGCTCTTGGGTCTAGATTCTGCTAATGTGCACCCTGTGAGGCAGCAGATAAAGGCTCGAGCGTCTGGGTCCCTCCCATCCACACGGGAGATCTGGACTGAGTTCCAGGGTCACTGGGCATTTGGAAAGTCAACCTGTGGATGAGCCTCTCTCTCTCTCTCTCCCTCTCTCTCTCTCTCTCTCCTTCCCCTTCCCCCCTCAAATAAATAAAAGTTAATTTAAAAAAAATTTTTAAGCCACAGACCATAAGCGCAGTTGTTTAGGGCCCTCTGAGGTGCACGGAAGTATCCTAAACTCTCTGGCTTGGAACTCAGAATCCTAAAGGCTGAGACAGTAAGAGGTCACTGATTGCAGGCCCCCTCTGACACTTGAATCCCAGCGTCTGCATTCGCGCTGGTTCCCCTTCGCGATGAGAACTCCACGCAGGGGCTTCTGGGCCGCGCTGTTAGAGAGCTCAGCCTGTCAGCATCGAGCCTCAAAGCTGTGAGCTCCAGATGGCCTCGGGGGAGGGGTTCACACTGGAAAAACTGCCTTTAACAATAAGCAGCAGGGGGCGGGCGTGGCTACAGAGGTTAAGTCTCCAAGTGCTTGCCTCTGAGTCCTGACCCTGCTTCTGATTCCAGCTTCCTGCTAATGCACAACCTGGGTGGCAGCCATGGTGGCTGAAATACTTGGGTCTCTGCCACCCATAGGGGAGACTATGATTGGGTTCCCACCTTCTGGTTTTGGCCTGGCCCTGCCCTGCTTTTTACAGGCATTTGGGGAGTGAACAAGCAGATGGAAGATTTCTCTCTCTCTGTCTCTGTCTCTTTCTATGCCTTTCAAATAAATAAATAAATAATTTTAAAAATACACACCTGCCCTCCCGCCCAAGAAGGGAACCAGCCAGGCTTCATGGACGTGGGGCGGAACAACACAGTGCCTGTGCCATGGCTGCTTTTCCGGCCACGGTTTGGTCTGGGTGGAGCAGTGTATCTGGGAGCAAGGGTGCTTGCCAGCTCTGTGAGTCCACAGTCCCTTGCAGGCTTGCTGTTCACAGCCCCAGGGGCCCAGAGCCTCCGAGCGCACACACAGAACGTGAGATTGGAGGACAAGGGAGAACGAGGCCTGGCAGGTGCCTCTGCAGGGTCACCAGGCACCACAAACCCAAAACGCAAAACATCTTCTTGCATTTCATCTGGCAGAAAAATCTACTGGGAAGTGGCATAAGGCTGTTTGTGTTTTTTACCTCCTTTTGAGTGAAGACTCAAATCATTCACTGAAGAAATATTAATTCTTTCTGGTTATAAGATGATGTCTCAGACCCACTGAGGGCATTAGGTGTTCCATAGACCTTGCACTATTACCATTTCAAAATTCAACACTTCTGGATTCCTAAATACATCTGGATCCAAAGAGTCTGCTTAAGGAACTGCAGACCCGTATTATTATCCCATTTGCTTTTTTCTCTGTCTGGTCAGTGACAAAAGACTGAGACCCAGAGGAGTCCAAGCGATTCATTCAAATGATCACACAGTCCCTCAGTGCTGGGCTCAGAACCTGAGGCTGGCGGGCAAATGGTGACTTTCCATCTGAGAGTCTCTGCTGGGTGACAGACTGGCCTAAGGCCAGCGTCTGATGGAGTGGACAGGGCGAAATGTAGCCTATGGGCCTGAGGGAAGAGGGCAGAGGGTGGGACTGGGTCTGTGGGGCGTGGCCAGGGAGAGCGGGATGGGAGCCAGCGCTGGCAGCCTGCCTCCCCAGTGCACAAGGCATCCGTTAAGCCCCTCCAGAAGCGAGGGCTCGGGGCCATTAGCATCACGGTAGAAGCAATCAATCCATTAATGGGAGTGATAAGTACAATATGATGAGCCTTGACCCAGAGCCCCCCCACACACACTCAGCACAGCACTGGGCTGGTGGGGTCAGTGCCGACAGCCCGGGCAGCTGGCGCGTTATCCAGCTGGCCTGCAGAACTTCTCTCGGGTGCTTCACGGCGCCCGCCCGCGGCCCAGGGAACGCAGTGTCCTTGGAAAAGCATGCTGTGGGGAGCCCTGCCAGCCACCAAACGCAAGCGCCTTCTCCAGCCTCGTCTCCCTGCCCTGGACTTTGTGTCTTTGTCAGACTCGCAGGGCTGGGCCTGAAGGCCAAGTGATACAGGTGATGGGCGGCACTTGAGGACGTGGGCGGGCCCAAGGCGGCGGAAGGTGCAGCTCACCTGGGAGGTGCTTAGTGCGGAAGTCAAGCAGGTGTCGAGTGCGGAGCCAGCTGGAGGAGTTAAGGGGCCGGTGATGGGCAGTGAGTGTGGCAGGTGGAGGCACACAAGCCTTCTCTCACCTCCCCGCGCCCCCTGCAGCTCCCCTGCCCTCTGCCCATGGCCCTCCGCCTTCTAATTCCAGGAGAACAATCTCATCTTCTATGAATGCAGTGCCTATTCCGGTCACAATGCCAAGGAGTCCCTGCTGCACCTAGCCAGGTAACCCCCCGGGACCAGCTGGGCCGGGCTGGAGGAGGCCTCCCTACCTGTTGGCCGTGGAGGGTGGAAGGGTGGACCTTTGTGAGGGATCGCAGGGCTCGGAGGAGCCTTCTGGAGAAGTCCCTGCTGGTCACGCTGGCCACGGTATTCTGCTCCAAGCCTTAAAGGCTAACTTTCCCCGGGGCTCCTGGGGGAGGTCAAAGGTCACCTCCTGGGTCCCTCCACACTGGCAGCCAGCAAGGAGCTAGAATGGGTCATCTCCTGGGTTCTTGGGGGGCAGAGTGAGGAACCGGGGAGTGAGGGGCTGTGACACAGCGACGGCACCAGAGGAACAGGTCACATAGAAACACGAGTGCTCAAAGCCCTGCCCAACACCAAAACTTGGAAAAACAAAACCCACCGGGACGCATTTGCAGTCCTTGGCCATTCATTCATCCATCCGTTCATTCACACATCAAGGCATTCACTTTGTCCCACGCATCCGTCCGTCTATCTATCTGTACGTCCATCCATCCAGTGCTCAACAGTGCCCAATGTGCTCTTAGCACTCACTCTGGGAAATTTAAAACGTGCTTTCATTTGAATAATTTTTTGAAAGATTTATTTTTTATTTCATTTGAAAGTCAGAGTTACACAGAGAGAGGAGATGGAGAGAGAGAGAGAGGTCTTCTATCCGATGGTTCACTTCCCAATTGGCCACAAAATGGCCTGAGCTTCGCCGATCCGAAGCCAGGAGCCAGGAGTTTCCTCTGGGTCTCCCACGTGGGTGCAGAGGCCCAAGGACCTAGGCCATCTTCTACTGCTTTCCCAGGCCATAGCAGAGAGCTGGATCGGAAGTGGAGCAGCCAGGATTAAAACCGACACCCATATGGAATGCCGGCACTTCAGGCCAGGGCGTTAACCCGCTGCGCCACAGTGCCGGCCCCTCATTTGAATAATTAAGAACCAGAACCACTCTTCCACGTGTTAGAGAGGTTATGTACTGCAGAGAAAAAAACTCTAGACTAGACTTCTCTGGCACAACTGCCCAGGGCAGAGCCTCTTGAGCTTTGTCAGGGACGAAGTGGGAGCATCAGCCGGCTCCTCCCTGCCCACTCGCAGGCTGTGAGAATCAAAGGCACTGCTTCAGGTGATAGTGCCTGGGAAGTGTCCTTGCCATCATTTTAACCCCTTGCTTCCTGCCTCTAATCTGGAGCTACAGTCACTTGGCACGGCCTTTCTGTAGAGTGAACAACCCACAGCTATATTCAGGGGGCCGTGCTGAAGGCTGCTCACTGTGAGAGGCTGTGGAGACCCAGGGACCCCGTCTGCCCCCGCCCCACCCCCGTCACGCACCTGCACGCTGGGGAGGCCGGGTTCTCCCCGTGTTACCCCAACAACCTGGAACCTGCCGACTCCCAGGCCTCACAGCTCCTGCATGCGTCCCCCGTGCCCCTCTCCCAGGGTCCTCAAGGAGCAGGAAGACACAGCGAGGGAGGACACGATACAGGTTGGCCGCCCAGCCAAGAAGAAGTCCTGCTGTGGCTGAGAGGAGGCCCCCGAGGACAGCTCCCACCCCGATCCCGCCAGGCTGCCACCCACTGAGGCCCGTCCGACCTCTGTGCTTGTCAGCCGCTTGCCTTTACGCAAGCGCAGGGAGCCACCCACCTGGGAGAGCCGCTCTTGGAGCATCGTGGCGTCTTCTCTCCCTTCTCTCTCTAGACCCGATGCCCAAGCCATTTATTTATTTATTTTTCCCACCAGCTTGGTTTCCTGGGAGAGAGAAACAGATGGGCTTTTCCAGAAAAGCCACCACGTGCCTTCTCCACCTCCCTTTCCCTCCCCCTTGCCCTCGGGAGCCCCAGCCCTGCAGTTGTCATGGAAACTGTTCAGGGAAGACTTGCTGCTTCCTGCAGGCCAAAGATAGCCCTGTTGGGCGATGCCGGTTTGCCTGGGTTCCTGGTGCCCAGAGGCCGGAGGGAGCCATCGGTGCCTGCTTCACAGGCGTTGACATACCTCAGTTGTTGAGAGAAGCAAACGAGGGCACCCACATTCTTTCTGCTCCTGCCTCCACCCCGGGGTCTCTGCTCCTTCCCTAATCCCAAGCCTCAGCACCCATCTCTCTCTGAGACACCACACATGCCGTGATTACCCCCTTGGTGTCTGTGTCCCGGTGCTTTACAAAGAACCTACAGCCTCCTCCCCATCCCCCCCCACACACACACCCCTGACCCAGGACGGACTAGGGGTGACAAATTCACCCATGGGTTCAAGCAATAGGCTTGTTGCCTGCTTAACTCTGCAAAAAAAGCCATGCGCTGCCCAACAGAGCCTCCTGTCCTGGAAGATAGCAACAAGGCCGATGCAGCCGATGCAGCCGTGGAAAAGCCATTTTGTAACTGCTTCTTAAAATAGCACTTTGGAAAATCATGCATGGTGATTAACAGGGTAGATTGACACCCAGGCAGGAGGCCCAACACCAGGTCCCTAGTTACCAACTTCATTTGATTTATTCTACTTTATTCCAGAAGGATGTTTAAAAAAAAATGAAAACACATGACTGTGATGATCTTGTACTGGTGCTGAGGCCCTGGTGAGCTCCTTCCGCTGGGTGCTGGTGGGGTCGCAGCCCCTGGTGGCTGGCTGGCTGTCAGGGGTGCTAGCCTCGGGTTGGGGGTTGCAGGTTGTGTTAAAGAGGTATTTCCTTGTGTACCATTTTAAGTCTCATATTTACTGTATATTTCTAACTTTTTTCCTTGGTAGCTGCTCTGTGGATTACCATTAATGTCTCAGTTTGTAACCATCCAGATTGGTAATAATTTATTTTCAATGTATACAATAATGCTGCTCCTAGAAGTTTCTTCCTTACTTCCACTGTCATCACAAATTACATATTCATACATTTTGTGCATCAGTGTAGAATTTTAATTACTGCTTTTTGCAGTTGTCCTTTAAAATGTGTAAAAACATAAAAAGGAGTTACAAACAAAATGTATTTGTACTGTTTTTATCTTTAACTAGTAATCACTTTTACCAATACTTTCTTTATATTAATTTAAATTACTATCTCATACATTTTCTTTTTTAAAGATGTACTTATTTCTTTGAAAGCCAGAGTTACAGAGGCGGGGGAGAAAGGGAGAGAAAGAGAGAGAGAAGGGGGGACGGGGAATCTTCTATCTGCTGGTTCATTCCCCAGAGGGCCACAATAGCCAGGGCTGGACCAAGTAAAATCCAGGAGCCAGGAGCTTCTTCCAGGTCCCCTGTATGGATGCAAGGACCCAAGGACTTGGACCATCTTCCACTGCTTTCCCAGGCACATTAACAGGGAGTTGGATTGGAAGTGGAGCAGCTGGGTCTCGAACCATTGTCCATATGGGTTGCCAGCACTGCAGGCAGTGGCTTTACTCACCCTGCCATAACACTAGCCCCATCTTATACATATTCATATCAACAGGAAGGACTCCCTTGTAGTATTTTTTTTTAAAATCTATTTGAAAAAGAGAGAGAGAGATAGCGATCTTCCACCCACTAATTCACTCCCCAGATTGATAGGCCAGGATGAATCCAAGTGCAAGAAACTTCATTCAGGTCTGCCACATGGGTGGCAGGGGCTCAAGCACTCAGGCCATCTTCTGCTGTATTCCCAAATACATTAGCAGGAAATTGGATCAAAATCAGAGTAACTAGGACTTGAACTGACATTCCAAAATGGAATGTTGGTATTACAAATGGCAGCTTAACCCCCTGTGCCACAATGCTGGTCCATTTAGTATTCCTTGTAGGGAAAGCCTGGTAAAAACAAACTTCTCCAGTTTCCGTTTATTTAGAAATATCTTAATTTGTCCATTTAAAAGGTCAGTTTTTCCAGATATACGATTTGGGGGTTTATTTTCCTTGCCTTCTCAGACTACACCACCCTACTGTTCTGGCCTCCATGCCTAACACTGTGGAGTCGGCTGTTAAGCTCAGAGGAGCTCCTTGTGTGTGATGAGTTGTTTCTTTCTGTGTGCTTTCAAAAGCCTTTGTCTCCATCTTTCAAAAATTTGATTTTGATGTGTCCAGCTGTGGACTTCTGAGTTTATCTCACTTGAAGCTTGTTGAGCTTTTTACATGTGTCCTTTAATACTTTTCATTAAATCTGGAAATTTTGAGTCACTGCTTCTCCAGATATTCTTTCTACCTCCTTCTCGCTCTGAAGCCGCCGCTGCGTGTGACTTGGCCTGCCTGGTGGTGTCTCACAGGCTCCTGAGACTCTGCTGTGTCTCTTCATTTTTTTTGCTTTGTGTTCCTCAGACCGGGTGGCCTCAGCCAACTCCAGCTCTGCCTGCTTGCATATGCTGTTGGGCTCCTCGGTGAATTTTTCATTTCCCCTACTTTTCAATTCCAGAATTTCTATTCTGTCCTTCCTAAGAGTGTCTGTTGACTGAGACATTGTTCTCACGTTCCTTTAGTTCTTTTGACGTGGTTTTCTTTAGGTCTTTGCACACATGTAAGAGAGCTGAGGTTTAAAGTCTCAAAGAGCTCACGTTGGCAGCCATCTGTCCTGTGCACAAATCGAGCCCTGCTCGCCAGTGCCTACTTCCTTCCACGTGCTCCACACAGCGCAGCTAGGACCCTGGTCTCATTCCCTAGCTCCACCTCTAAGTCCTCTCCGAAGTCTCTCCTGTCTGGGATTAGAGAAGGAAAGAGGCCCTTCAGATCTGAGAAGCCCTCACCTCTCCCTGAGCTTTTGGGTGCCCTGCCGTAGGTGAGCTCCCCAGTTCCTTGGGAACCGAAGAGAGGTCAGACATCCTCGGGCTGTGCTCTCTGTGCTGCCAAGAATCCAGACATCCTGCAGATATTCACTCAGAAGGCACAGGAAGGGGAAGACCGAAAACCAGGGCACATCTGAAGCTTTGTTTTTATTGAAGAAGCAGCTTAATTACTTCAAAATAGTGAAATTAGAGTGCACCTGCATACACTACCCACGCCGAAGGGGCTTGCTGGTGCTGGTTGTTGGCAAAGCCTCGCTGGGCTTCTGGGGCTGGCGCTAGGGCTGCTGCCACCTCTCTCCCCTTAATTCAGGGGGCAGAAAGAAGCTGGACAAATTCCAACCACCTTCAACCCAGTCCACAGGATTCTTACTCCATTGGTTATCCCTTTCCATCTGACAGAGCGGGAGGTGGCTGGCAACACTTTCCAAGCCTCCTCCTCCATTTCCCAACCCTGTTGATACTTCCATTAATAGACACATTAATTACCAGCAACAGCAACAACAAAGAGCACCGTAATTCCACCTTTCGCACCATTCAGGGCAGCCAGTTTAATCCAGGTGCCCTACTTAGACGCAACACTGCTGGAAACGACGGGGGTTGGCAAGCCGCACGGTGCTTGGCAGAGGTCGCGAAGTCAATATGGAAACTGAAGAGCACAGAAGAGGTTGTATCATTTATCATCCTGGGGCCAGCGCCGAGGCAGGTCCAAGAACTGACCCTCTCTCAGGGCCGGGACTTCATCAAGGCCCTGGCTCTGGTTCAGAAGTGGTAGTTGCGGGCCCTTGGAGCACCAGGAGACTCCTTTCCCAGCAAATGAGGACTCCTAGGAACAGGAAGGCCTGGGCTATCATCATGAATTACGACTCGATCTATCTGACCTATTAACATGATCACCGGTCGTAAAAACGCTGCACTACCAAGCCAAAATGCCTGCAGAACACAGAGATGGGATAGAATTTTATTTTTTCAGCTCAGAAACAAGAATCGAGACGTGTGGAACTCAGAATGAATTTGGGAAACGTGACTGTGGAACTGTGACACGGAGCACAGGTAGCACCTGGTCAAGGACATGGACTTGGCCGGGCTGCTCTGTAGTGATGCTAGCAGTCGCACCAAGAGTTCCTCCGAGAGCAGGAGCTCTCTTCTCTGTAGCCCCATGTTGGGTACCGTGTCTGGCGCACAGCGGCAGGAGTGGTTGAGAGCAGAGCAGCATTTCAAGAGAACAAGGTCCCCCCCCCCCCCACCATGAGCCACTCCATCGGAGCCCCAGGTCCCAGAGGCTGGACGACCGGGCCCCTGTGGTCTGGATAGATGCCTACGCCTACCATTTGCCTCCCTGCTTCAAATGAGGTGCTGCTTCTGGCTTTTAGCACAGTGTGCTGGAGATTGTTCCAGCTGCTGCGATGTAGTTGCCTTTCAGACAGCATGGTGCCCATCAAAACCTTCCATCTCATCACCCGCGGCCTCCCCAGCTGCCAAGAGTGGCATTACCCGCAGGCGGCTCCACGACTCAATTGGACTTGGGCTCCTTGCCTCCGAACATAAAAGATGCTTCCGTGCCCAGTTCTCCTCCTCCCTGATGTGGAACCCCCCTCCCTGCCATGCTGCGCCTCTCCCAACCGCTTTCTCTAGCCCCCAAAGACCTGCTCGCAGTAATGGCCTGCCTACAAGTTGTGCAGCCTTGGGCAAAGCCAGAACTGCCTCTTGGCCTGAGCCCTCTTCCCAATCTGTAACCCAGTGGCTGTCTCCCTTGCCCTGCCCCCTCTTCCAGGGTAGACTGAGGGTCGGGTGAGAACTAGGGGAAAAGCTTAGTCAAGGAAAAGAGTCTAAATCAATGATAGTTATTACATTATCATCTCTGTTCACATGCGAGAGGCCCAACAAAGCAAAACCAGAAAGAGAGCGGAAGATCCCATGGTTCTTGGTAACTGGGTGAAGCTGGGGTCACTGGTAAAAGCATCTTTCATTTCCCCTTGAAAGGAGAATACGTCAAACTTGCCGTCCTTCAAGACACAGAGCTGCATCCGAGAACATTTTGTTTCTTCCCACTCTGCTTTGAAGTTGGACAGGCAGCCAACATCACAGACTAAGAGGTCTCGCCAGCAGGGTTCTGGTCTCATTTATTTTCGTATTTCTTGGGGCCTGGTACATAACAGACACTTGGCAAGTGGATGGAAACATTTGTTGCCCAGTCAAGACTTCAGATAGCACATTATTAATTTCTGACTCCCCCCTCCTTTATATATATGGTTTATAAAACACTCCCACGTTGGAATGATGAAAAAGTCCTGGGGCAGGTATTCAGCCCAGAGGTTAAGGTGGGCTAAGACATCTGCTTCCCGTATCTGAGTTCCTGGGTCTGAGTCTCCGCTTCAGCTCCTGGCCCCAGCTTCAGGCTAGGACAGATCCTGAGAAGCAGTGGTGATGACCCAAGAGGCTGGGTCCCAGGGCCCTCGTCCTGGCAAGTGGGTAAAGCCACCTCCTATGATGCGGGCATCTCATATGGGTGCTGATTCCGGTCCTGGCTGCTCCACTTCCAATGAAGCTGTCTCTAGTGGCCTGGGACAGCAGCAGAAGGTGGTCCAAGGGCTTGGGCCCCAGTCATCCTCATGGGAGACCTGGATGGAGTTCCTGGTTCCTGGCACAGATCTGGCCCAGCCTGGAAGGTTGTAGCCATATGGGGAGTAAATTGGTGAATAGAGGACCTCTCTCTCTCCGTCTCTCCCTCTCTCAGTAACTCTGCCTTTCAAATAAATAAGTAAATCTTAAAAAAAGAGAAGGAAAGAAGGAGTTAGACTCCTGCCATTCATGGGGGAGACCTGGATTGAGCTCCTCATTCTTAGCTTCAGCCCAGTCCAACCCTGGGTATTGTGGGAATTTGGGAGTTCTCTCTCTGTTACTCTGTCTCTTTGTCTCTCTACCTTTCAGATAGATAAGTTTAAAAAACAACTTGGGGCTGGTGTTGTGGAGTAGTGGATAAAGCCTCCACCTGCAATGCCGGCATCCCATATTGGTGCTAGTTGGAGTCCCGTCTGCTCAGCTTCCAATCCAGCTCTCTGTTAATGGCCTGGGAAAAGCAGCAGTGGACAGCCCAAATGCTTGGGCCTCTGCTACCCACGTGGGAGACCCGGAAGAAGCTCCTGGCTCCTGGATTTCATCTGGACCAGCCCTGGTTGTTGTGGCCGTTTGAAGAGTGAACCAGCAGATGGACGATCTCGTTCTCTCTCTGTCTTTCCCTCTTTCTGTAATTCTGCCATTCAAATACATAAAATAAATCTTTTAAAATAAAAAACCTCTAAGTTATAGAGATGGATGATGGTGGTGACTGGACGGTGTTGTCAACATAGTTAATTCCATTCAACTGTACATTTTTAAATGATTAAGGTTGTAAAGTTTACATTGTGTATATTTTACAATAAATTTAAGAAGGCACTTTCATAGACCCGTTCCATGAATGAATGAAGGATTGATTCTCTTGGACCCTCAACAACTGAGGCTCTGGGACACTCTGTGCTGGTCTGAGGTCCTAGCAAGAAAAAAACGCGCTGTGAGATGAGCTTGCATTGGCTTTTGGCAGCATCCAGATACTTGCAAGAGAGACACCTAGGGGCCGACAAGTCTGCGTTAACAAGCCACCACCACAGCACTGCGGCCCCCCCAGCCCCTCCCCTGGCAGCCGCAACCCCAGCTCCCCCCTCCCCACCACAACTCTTCTCCTGTGGGTTTGGCTCCACCACTGTAGACAAGCTCCCTGCCGAGGGGGGGCTCCATACCCTGTGTGCAGAACAGAGCACTAGCCCGGTCCCACAGTGTGCATAGGAGTGAGTCGAATGACAACGACAAGAATGACCAAAGTTCTTGTTGCTCCTCAAATCTTACCACATAAGCTGTAGCAGAAAAGTGCATTCATTAGTACCCAGAAGCGTCTTGGTTTTGTAGAGGTTTATGTTGTAATATTCTGTGATAAAGACTAGACGTGCAGGCTTGGCCTGGCAGTTAAGATGCTGGTTGGGACACCCTCATCCCACACCGGAGGACCTGGGCTCAATGCCCAGCTCCGCTCCTCACTCCAGCTTCCTGCCACTGCGGACCTGGGGGAGTAATGGGGCTCCTGCTGCCCCCATGAGGGACAGGGCTCCTGGCTCCAGTCCCTGACCTGGGGCCATTGCAAGCTTCTTGGGAATGAGCCAGTGATGGGATCTGTCCTGCTCTGCCTCTTTTCTCTCTCTCCTTCTTTCTCTGATTAAATAAATAAAATTAAATAAGTAAGTACGTTTAATTAATTAATCAATTAATTAAAAGACTAGAAACTAGCAGAGAAGGATTAGAGTAGAAGAGAGAACCCGAGCTTTCTGTCCGAGGAGGAAGGGCTGACTTTGGCAGTGAGCTTGTTTTGAGCTACTCCAGAGGGCAGGGTTAGGAGCAGGGAAAATGCAGAGACCAGGATGCCCGTCTGGCCCCAGGGAGAAGCATAGCTCAGACCTCTGCCCGGTGCTGGCCCCGGCTGCCTCCAGAGGCAGTCGGCACGGAGATCCAGGCCCTCTACCCCAAGGAACGTCAGAAAGAGATGGGATATAACGAATGGCGGCCCCACTGCCACCAGGAAAGCCCAGGGGCCCAAGAGAAGTGCAGAGACAGACCCCACTTCACCCACCTGTCCTGCCTCCCCCTCTACCCCGCCCCGTGGTTCCCACTCAGGCAGGGGGAGCGTCTGGTCTAAAAGAGCAGCCCCACGTGCTGCCTGCCCACAGGTGCCAGAGAGGAGCTGGAGCCTGGCCCGAGCCCGCCAGCTCCTCTCCCCCTGCAAGGGAGATGGCCAGCTTTGCAGGGCGGGGCTGTGTAAGCCAGCCGTTCCTGTCTGATGGATTTAAAAAGATGCCAGGAGTCGCCTCCTGAATACAAGAAACACAAACAAGGAGATGAGGCTGCGTGTTCCTTCCTCAGTGCCTCCCGCCCCTCTCTCCCCCTCCATCTCTCCCTTTCCTGCCCCCTCCCTAAGCAGGTGCCATTCATGGGGAGCAGCCCCTGCTCTGCCAGGGTTTCCCTTTCTCTCCAGGGCACCCCAGAAGCTGCAGCCTGAGTTCCCCCTTCAGTTCTGCAGCAAGCCAGCAGCCCCAGTGTGAGTGCTGGGTCCCACCCGCACAGGCTCTCCTGCGTGGAGCGTTGCGTGCCCTCACAGCACCAGCCTGGCCTCCGTCACCACAGGTCACAGGTGAGGAAGGAGAGAGACTGTGGTCTGGCAGGGGACGGGCTTGCCCAGGGCTCCTGACCTCTGCCCTTGAGGCCCATGGCCAGCTGCCCCCAAAAGCCTTTGTACTCAGGGCTCTGGGAAGAGGGCTCAGAAAGCCCCCAGACGGTTCAGCCCCGCACTGCCTGCACAGGCGCCCGGGAGAGTGTCCCAGCTGCCCGCACCACAGTGCTCCCAGGTTCCCGCTCATCACAGAGAACACTGACTCAGCGGGAAGCCTGCCCAGGCCTTGACCCACTTCCCCTGGCCTAACCCAATTTCCTGCTGCTGTGAACGAAGCACGTTCCCTCCCTTTGCCGCCCATCATCCCTAGGAGATGTGAGGAGTGGCGCTGCCGGCTGTCCGTGGCGGGCAGCCAGCTTCCGGGCCAGCCCTGTAGTCCTTGGATTCAGGAGAGCTGCCCTGTCCAGAATGGCACTGCCCACCCAGGCCATGTGACGGCTCTGGCTCTGGGCCCTCACCTTGGAAGCACTTGAAATCAACTGGGGAGGCTTTTAAAAAATTATTTATTTATTTGCATTTACTTTACATTTGTTTTTTATCTTATTTTTAGAATGTTTATGTATTGATTTTACTTATTTGAAAGCAGAGAGAGAGAGAGAGAGAGAGAGATTTCACTCACTGGCCCATTCCCCAAATGCCTGCAACAGCCAGAGCTGGGCCAGGACAAAATCGGGAGCTAGGAATTCAATCCTGGTTTCTCGCAGGAACCCAAGTACTTGAGCCATCACCTGCTGCCTCCCAGGGTGCGCATTAACAGGAAGTTGGAAAGAGCCAGGACACAAACCCAACCACTCCAATCTAGGACATAGGCATGCCAAGTGGAGTTTTTATCTCCTGCACCAAATGCCCATACTGATCTTTAAAAAAAATTTTTATTTATTTATTTGAATGGCAGAAGTACAGAGAGAGTGAGAAGGAGACAGAGAGACATCTTCTATCTACTGGTTCTCTCCCTCAAATGGCTGCAACAGCTAGGGTTGGGCCAATCCAAAGCCAGGAGCCAGGAGTTTCCTCCAGGTCTCCCACATGGGAGCAGGGACCCAAGCACTTGGGCCACCTTCTGCTGCTTTCCCAAGTGCATTAGCAAGGAGCTGGATCAGAAGTGGAGCAGCTGGGACTCGAACTGGTGCCATATGAGATGCTGGTGCTGCTGGCTGTGGCTTTAACCTACTGTGCCACAGCTTTGCTACCCCATCTTATTTTTTAAAAATAATATTAAACTTCCTCCAAGCTCCACTGCAAGACATTGACTTAATTACATGTTGAAACAGCTTTATTAATTTTTAAAAATTGATTTGTTTATTTGAAAGAGAACAACAAAGAGAAAGAGAGGGAGAGAGAGATCAGTCAGCTTTTTCACTCCTCAAATGGCTGCAGTGGCGGGGGCTGGGGCTGGGGCTGGGGCTGGGCCAAGCCAAAGCCAGGAGCCTGAAACTCCAACTGGTGGCAGGAGCCCAAGTACTTGGGCCATCTTCTGCTGCCTTCCCCAGGGAGCTGGACTGGAAGCACAGTAGTCAGGACTGAAACCAGCACTCGTAGAGATGTTGGTGTTACAGGCAGTGGCTTAACCTCTGCTCCACAACACTGGCCCTGAGAGCTTTATTTTATTTTATTTATTTTAAATAAATTAGTATTGCTATCAGTGGCAGCAACAACTGAGCAAAATACTACAAAGTAGAAAATCTCACATGCGCATGGACAGTCCCTTGACTCTGGATGCACTCTTTGAAGCCAGCGAGTCTCTGCCTCCGTGGCTCCTTCTGGCCGGAGGCTCTCAGAGAAAGCCAGTGAGTGCCCACAGCGGCCTCGCGGCAGGTGTTCGGGAAAGCCGACGACCTACGGAAGTTGTCGGAATGAAAACAGCTGCCGGCAGTCAAATGGGGAAATGAAGCCAGGACGTCAGGGGGAAGAGACTCTTGCACGCAGGCTTGGTAACAAAAACTCGCAGAATCTGCCCAGCCACAGCCGTGCACCAAGAACACTTCGGCGCAGACGTCCGCCCAGCAGCTGCCCACTCAGTGCGGACTGGCTCCGCCATCGTCATGGATCCTTGCAGCCAAAGTTTATTGTTTCAAAGCAACCCACACGCTTCTCCACGTTTTCCCTCCCACCTGTGCCTCAACCTCCTCAAATGTGCCCGCGTGGCCTCTCCTTGCAACACTCTGCTGCCCCCGAGGATACGCATCACCTTTGCAGAGTGTCCCTCTGTCACCTTAGGTCCCCGGAGCCCTCCCCAGGGCTCCACAGCCTCTCCCAGACCAGGCTTCCAACGGTGGCCACCTTCCGACTGCGCACACTCGGGAAGGAGGGGCTGGGGACTCAGAACACGCGTGTGAGAGTGCACAGGCGACCACACACACAAGCCACTCCAGTGTCATCCCTGCGGCCCTACTGCTCAGGACCAGAGGTAGGTAGCATCCAAGTTGGAATCTGAGCCCATGTGTCAAGCAATACACCCTTGACTACAAAAAAAAAAAAAAAAAAGAATCAAGGAGCTCAATGTAAAGCTCAATGTCACTGGAGCTCCCTACACACAATAATATAGCCCCCCCAGCCCACCCACCCCCACCAAAGCAAACAGCTGAGCCTGCTTGACTTCTGTCAAGGTCACCCAATGTCCTTGCAGATGGACTGGAGGCCGTGAAGTACACACAGCCACTGAGGCAGGGAGTCTGCAGCAGCAGCCGCTGCTTCCTCAGATTTAGCCTCTGGACACAGAAAGCCAGACCACCCTTACCATGACCCCCCTGCTGGACACACATCCCCCTCAGTGGGCATGTGCACTGTGCACCCCTGATATGTGCACGTTAATGCTTCCCGGAACCTCCTCAAAACCTGATGCGTGTGTACAACTTCCCTCGAAGGCAGCCCTGTGAAACGAGTAACCCCTGGCACCCTGGGCAGCCTTGGATTGTGGTCATTGCCCACCGTGGCTCCTCGGCTTGGCCAACCCAAAGAGACTCCCTTCTGTCTGGGGACCTGTGTGTCTCTGTTGCATCCATGTGAGGCCGTAACCTTTGGGTTTTTCCACCTGGCTACGCTATAACCAGCCAACAGGCAGCAATGAGAGAGGGTCACGCAGAGAGCACGAAGAATTGAGCAGGACCCCATGTGGGGACAAGAGGATTCCAACAAGGGATTTATGGATTAGTCTGGGGGGGGGAGGCTTGGGCAGATAGGGAAAGGGGATTCCCAAGTGGAATCTGGAATAACCCCAGGAAAGAAGAAGAGCAGAGAGGGGGAGCTCGCCCAGAGCCGCCTTGGTGCTGGGCTCTGGAGCCGGTGGCTTGGTGGAGGATGGAGCTGCTGCTCCGAGAGCGGATCTGCGGACGTGAGACCCAAGCAGGAAAGCCTCTGTGGGACACCAAGGAGGTGAGCGCCATCCTATAGGTGGCAAGGACTCATTATAGGGTTTTGCACAGGCAGGAGGTGACGGGTCAGACCGGCAGATGTGCCTGGCGAAAGCAGGGTGGAGGGATGAGGGTGAGACAGAGGGCAGAGACCTGTTGGGAAGGGGGACCCTGCCCCAGCACCAGACAGCGAGGGTGTGGCCCAGGACCAGGTAGGCAGGAGGGAGGACAGCATAGGGGGCGTCATAACCATGCGTCCCCAGCCCCCCGGGGTTCTGTGTCCTGTGTGTGGCTGCCAGTCAGGCCGCGGGTTTCATTTTAGCCTTCCCGGAGTCCAGCTTGCATCCAGGCTGCGGAACTTTGCCCACCCATTACTTGCAGGTGTTAAATCTCAAACAGGGACTTGTATAAAATGCAATCCACAGGGCCATAGGAAAGGCGGTATCTCAGAGTGAGGCAGGGACCTGGGGATTACACACTGCCAGCCTCAAGCCCAGTTAGAGTCTGTGTCATCCATAACTTGAAGTGCTCCCCTCTGTGAATGGGAGTGAGCACAGGCAGCTATGGTTTGGGACAGGAAGGGATAAACAGAAGTCCCCGCCTGCCCACAGCCCTGGGGCCCTTACAGGTCACTCCACATCACTCTCTGGGGACATTGAGGCTTAGTAAGCATGAGGACTTCCCAGAGCGAAGCCAGCGATGGGCAGAGCCGAGTCGTCTTCAGCCGCACGCCCGTAGGCCAGGGCATGGGCTTTGCATTTAGATGCAGCCAGGCCTCCATCCCGTGGTCACCCTGCACTGGCACCCTACACTGGCTTCCCCGGATGCCCAGCCTCTCTCCTCCCAAAGCCTCCTCTCCAGAGACCCCCTGCACGGGGGCAACTGAAAGGGATCCAATCAGAGATCATCAACAGCAACCCTAGCAGAGACAAATTAACTCCCCACCTGCAGGACAGCCTCCCCCCCCACCCCCACCCCCAGCCAGCATCCTTAATTCCATTTCCTCTCGGTTATTAAAATGATCCTGCAGGAGATAGCCTGCCTCCGTCGAGTCTCAGACTAATAAACCGCCGTCATGGCCCCAGGGAAGTCCCGCGTCCTGGCTGCCCTCCCATTTCCTCCGCCTGCTCCTCAGCCCGGCCTTCGCCGTGGCTTTCTGCAGCCCTGGTGCAAGCTTCATTTCCTCCGTGAGCTTTCACGTCTCACCCCCCACCCCCAACTGCCCCCTCCAAGAGCCCACTGACCCTTCTGCCCTCCGCTAAGAAGTTGGGGGGCAGGATCTTGTCAGAAAGCTCTGAGCCCAGGGCCGCACCGTAAGCACCGTTGAATCAGACAACCTCAGATTCTTGAAGCTGGGTGGGCACTTGGAGGTTATTCTAGGCTAAAAGCTCCACTTTGAAGAAGGGGGGATCCAAGGCCCGGGGAAGGGGAGTCGAGAGCTCAAAGTCACCTCTCTGAGCAAGAAGGGCACCAAGCACCCCGGTACGGGGGTCAGGGCAACAAGCCATCATCTCCCTGCTCCCTGGGCAAGCAGCGAGTGAGCACCTGTGCTGAGCCAGGGACTGAACTCAACACCGACAGAAACGTGAGCTGCAGAGCCGGCCGACCCACCTGGAGATCAGTCTGCAGGAGGCAGCTGCAAAACGGACGCTGTGGGCAGGGGCATGGGCCCAGAGGGCACGGGGAGCCCGCCGGCCATGGTGCCCAAGTGCTGGCAGTGCCCCAAGCCTCACGCACTCCAGAGTAGCAGCGTGAGAACAGCAGTGAGAGCAGCTGCTGTAGGTGCGGCTTAGCACACACCGGGCGTCACCGCCATCCTACGGGGTGCGGAGCAGGGTCACTGCCAGTTTACAGGGAAGCGACCTGAGGCTATATGGCTTGTGTGGGGTGACATGGCCAGAGCTGGGAGAACGTTCTCGCGCTCCTGGGTCTGCACTCCTAACCCCTGCTCCATGCCACCTCCCATTTCAGGAGACCCTGTGGCCATCACCTAGGATGCCGTAGGACGAGGACGCCCCTGCCATTGACAGGCAAGGGGCCTGCCGTTCCCATTCTGCACAGACCCTGGGTTCTGTTGCTGCAAGCCTGGCCCCTGCTCTGAATTCATACAGCATCTCTGATCCGGGCATCTCCAAGTCCACCTTCAGAATGGTTTCCAAGCAACAGAAGATCATGGACCTCCCTGCTTTGGCCCCATGAAGCAAGCGCTCTGCCCTCCAGCAGGGAGGGGTTCTGCTTGGAGCTGCTTCTCCCTGTCTCCCTGGGAGAGCCCAGAGCCATCTGCACATTTGTCTGGGGCCCTCAGTTCCAAGAACAGGGAGCGCTGGCATCTCCGCAGCTGCGTGAGCCACGCACCACACAGGCAAGCTGACGCCGTATCATTTCATACTGGCAACGACCCTGGGAGAAAGGTGTTATTATCTTCCCCATTGAATACGGAAAGAATTGACTCAGGAGCGGACGATTTCCGGAATCTGCAGGTCTCAATGCCATCTGCCGGAAGAGCCAGACTTGAACTTCAGGACTGTTTATCTCCAAGGCTGCTGGCTGGAGTTCCAGGCATCTTCCATGGCCATGGAGCTCAGCTGTGAGCCTGAAGCCTGTGCCTTTGGCTCTGTCCAACGGAGCTAACCACCCGTGGCCAGAAAGCAATCGGCGTAATGTCAGAAACCCAGTAAGGCCCATGGAAAACATCGGAAAGATGCACCAAGGATGTGTCCAGGACTTGAAAGCAATGCCAAGCTTTCCCTGTCTCTGGAAACAGCTGCCCAGGCTTTGAAGACGGCAGAACAAGCCACTGTGCAAATCCAGCCTTGCACAGACCCGACCCACGGCCATCCCCGTCCCAGACAATGACAGCCTGTGAGCGGGGGTGGGGGTGGGGGAGCAGTCCTTGTGGGAAGAGCAATGTGACCTGACACCAGAAAGAATGATGCAAATGAGCTCAGGGTTGCACAGCTGAGCTGTAGGGTTGCACACCTGGGCCTGTAGCAGACTCCTTGCAGGAGAGCGAGGCAGTACAGAAATAAGCAATCTGCACTGAAGCCCGGTTCAGCATCGGCAACCTAAAGAAGCCTCAGATCTCCGACTCTCCCCGTGGCCTGCAAAGCAGCTCCCACTGGACATTCATTTACCTTTCCCGCTGTTGATTTTCCAAGTAGGCAATGGGTCAAAGCTGTTGCCAGCCTCCCAGGGGGAGGGACTGTCGAGTTGAGCTCACCAACTGGTGAGCATGCGTGCCGTGCAGACCTCGTCCTCACTGTCCTGGGTGAAATCCTTCCGTGTCTTCCCATTGCCGGGGCACACGTCTCCTTGACACTGTGTATGAGGCTCTGGTCAGTGGAGCCAGCCCTTTGCTCGGCTCTCCTTCATTGCCAAGTTCTCGGCATTCCTTGGCACCCGCTGTTTTTGCTGGGTGCTTCCTCCGTGTCTCCCCTGCCCTCCTGCCCTCTCCCCATTGCCCCATCTCTGTTTCAAGTAGTGTCTTCACGGATGCTCTCGTCACCTCTCCGGAGCCCTCTCTGGCTCCCTCGGCCTCTGCGCTTCCCCCTTGGGCGTATTTGTTACTCTTGTGAAACTGGAGGAGGGCAGGCTGGTGTCTGCTGTGGTCACCACTGTGTTTGTGCCCAGCATAGGAGGGACCCGAGACCTCCGCATGGAAGGGAGGGAGGAGGGGATGGGGAGCACTCACTTAGCTCTCCTGGGTGCCCCTGGAACTGCAGCTGGGGCCGTGGTGCTGAGAATGAGATCGTACCCCACGCTGCGTCTGCAAGCGGTGCCCACCCCAGGCGCCAGGCAGGGACAGTGTCACAGCAGCGGATCTCCCGGGAGCCGCGTGTGCAGCGCCCCGTCCGTGTCTCCAGGCTTCGCTCCTCTCCTGCACAGGTGTTCTCCTGGGAGACTCCCTCTACCCCCAGGCACAGAGAGGAATCCCCAAAGTGCTGGCCTTCTAGGGCCTTCTGACTCAGTGCCACGGCGGCTCACGCCTCTGTCGCATCAACGGTAGCTTACAATGGTGGGGAGTTGATTGGTTGTTTTCTATGAAATGCAGCCCAGCAAATCCCTGGTGTTTATGTGGCTGCTCTTCCCATCAAAGATTCGCTTCTCAGCCTGGTCCCCAGCCCATTCCCCACCACCAGTCTCCGGCATATGCGTTGGAGCCTACAAACTCAATATATTATTAACGGAAACTAAATAGGACTGCAGTACGACTCCTGGGAAAAGTAGCATGTGCTGAATTACAAAGGCAAGCGAACACTTCAGACAATTTCCTGTTCTTCTCTGTGGGGTGCAAAGCAGGCAGTAGACTTAGCATGGCCCCGGATGCCCTCAACAGCCAGGGACCGCACAGGTTGAAGCCAGGAGCAAGGAACTCAATCCTGGTCCCCCGCGTGGGTGGAAGGGATGCAGGTACTGTACGTGAGCCACCACTGCTGTCTCCCAGGGTGTGCAGTGAGCAAGCAGGGCTGGGACTCGAACCCGGGCTGTCCAACAGAGGAAGCAGGCGGAGCGTGCTGAGCAGGGACTTCACCGAGCACCAGACTCCTGCTGGGACCTCTTGGCTCTAACCAGAGGCCCGCGTCTGTTGCTGCCAGTGACGGAGATGGCCTTGAAGACCTTCACAAACCCGTCTGGAAGCTTTTACAGAATTAGAATACACAGCAGGTCACTTCTGCTCAGAACTTCTCGCAAACTCCTCGTGTGCGTCCCTCGGCGCTGCCCTCACACTCGGCCAGAGCCCACGGCCCGGGGCGCGGCCAGCTGCTCCCCACAGCGCTGGCTGCAGTGCCGGCCGCCGTGCGGGGCCATGGGAGCCTTGCAGACCTGAGCCTGGCTATGCAGGTGAGACTTTCATCACAGCAGTGACCAGAACGCGATTTCCATTGCACTTCGCAGCCTCCGCACACCTCCTGAATTGATTTAATGTCACTCTCGGTTAGTTCCTTTTGGTAGGTCGAGCTATCGAGTCTCACAGCTATAAGGGGACTTGTCCAAAGTGACATCATTAGTCAGCAGGAGTGCTGGGATTTCTTGGTTGTTTAAAAGATTTATTTATTTATTTGAAATGCAGAGTTACAGTGGGGGAGGGGAGAGGTCTTCCATCTACTAGTTCACTTCCCAAATGGCTGCAATGACTGGGGCTCAGCCAGGCTAAAGCTAGGGCCCTGGAACTCCATCCAGACCTCCCATGTAGGTGCAGGGGCCCAAGTACTTGGGCCATCCTCTGCTGCTTTCCCAGGTGCATTAGCAGGAAGCTGGATCAGAAGTGGAACAGCTGGGACTCAAACTCAAACCGGTACTCACTTGGGATGCCAGTGTCACAGGCATAGCCCACTACAATTCAATGCCCACCCCAGTGCCGGGATTTCGCCAGGTCTGTTGACTCCCAAACTCAGGCCATGTGGCAGAGTTGTCCAGTGACTGATGGCTGCCTTGGGAAGCGGGGAAGGCAGGGGCTGGGCCTAGCCACCCTGCCTGCTAGGAGCTTTCTCTGCCTGCTTTCTCCTGCTGCCTTTGAGGTCGAGGTGTCAGCCAACTGCTGAGGGTCCCTCAAGCATGTCTGCTGTGAGACGTGATCTGTGGCTGACGTAACCAGAGTCCTCGGCCTCCCTCGGCACTGCCATTCTCTGACAATGACAGGCTGGGACCGCTGGTGGAGTGCACGGATGGCAGGGAAGTGCCAGTGAATGAGATGAGCTAAGGCAGCAGCGCGAGTCACCCCTGTGCTGGCGGAAGCTGTATTGCAAAGCTGGGCGAGGAGCTGTGGGTGGGTCACAGGGTCAGACGTGGAGAGCGGGAGTTGGTGACAGGGATGGGGTCAGGGCCTCACTGCTCAGGGTGAAGGCAAAAGCAGGCCCTGCCTTCCCAGAGACTAGCAACCAGGGGGTACCCCAAAGTCAGAGACCATGCTGCCAACTGCTGGTCTGCTGGTCCCTAGCTCAGTGCCTGCAGCCAAGGAATGCGTGTTGGTTCATCTTTTAATTACTGAATACATTGTGTATGAGCCTTTGCTGAAAAGGGGTTAATTCCTTCCAACAGGATGGGGACCTTGGAGCCTCCAGGCCTGGAGCCAAGTGCATCCACTGTGGTTAGGCAGAGATGGAAGACATCACCCATCTTTGAGCAGTCAGGCTCATCTTTGAACTCCTAAGAAACAGCCCAAGGCTTTGGTACAACAGGTAATAGCCCAAGGGTCTAAGGCCAGCTCGAGTGGACCCCCGGAGGGGCTGTCCCCAGAAACAAGGCGTGCAGAGAAGTGTCACTCAGGACCCCAGGGAGGTAGCAGAGGTTGAGAAAATGCTCCTTTAGGAGGCCAGCCCCAGAAACAAGGCTGGGGACCCCCAGTGCAGCAGCGAGGGGTGGAGGTGGAAGGGTGGTAGCAAGAAGAAGGAGCTCCCAGAGGCGGCGCCGTGGCTCACTTGGTTAATCCTCCGCCTGCGGTGCCGGCATCGCATGTGGGCACTGGTTCTAGTCCTGGTTGCTCCTCTTTCAGTCCAGCTCTCTGCTGTGGCCTGGGAAGGCAGTGGAGGATGGCCCAAGTGCTTGGGCCCCTGCACCCGCATGGGAGACCAGGAAGAAGCACCTGGCTCCTGGCTTCGGATTGGCGCAGCTCCGGCCATAGTGGCCACTTGGGGGGTGAACCAACGGAAGGAAGACCTTTCTCTCCCTCTCTCTCTCTCAATGACTATAACTCTACCTGTCAAATAAAAAAATAAAAAATAAAATAAAACAAGAAGCAGGAGCTTGTTCTGTGTGGGACTGGGTTGGGGACAGCGCCACTTCAGAGGGAAGGCAGGACAAGGAGGGTGCCCAGGGACCGGAACTGCCCACTGGACTAGGACACACCCCAGGCAGGGACAGCACAGAGGTGGCATCTGTTTTCATTGCTGAAACAAAATACCAATAGAAGGAAAGAAGTTGATTTTGGTTCCTGCTTCTGCAAATGGGAAGTCCAGGCCCATGGCACTGGCGAGGGTTTGTTTCATGCTGCCCCAACCCATGGCGGGAAGCGAACGGACGGGGCGTGTATGGAAGAGACAGACACGAGATGGTCCTTGCTTCGTTTCAAGCTGCTCGTGCGGTAACAGATCCGGTCCTGTGAGAGCAACAGCTCCTTCAAGGGAGAAAGGCGTTCATCCGTTCCTGACAGCTCTGACCCTCCCACCCAAACACCTCCCTACACTGCTGCATTCCCCAAGCCTCAGTGCGAGTTTTGGGGGAGGGGGGGACACATTGCCTTCAAACCACAGCAGATGGGCTACACTCCAGGCAGCCACTGAGACCCAGAGCCAGGCTGGACCTGCAGGTGGTGTGCCGGATGCAGTGCCCCGAGGAGAGGAAGGCTGCAGAGACGGGGACTGGGTAGGGCTGGCAACAGCCTTGTTTCTGCTCAGAGAGAGGACGGAGGCCCGCATCCATCCAGGGGAGGCAGCTCTAATGGGGTAGCTTTTATGAAAGCCAAGAAAACGCTGCTGGTTCCCAAGAACGAGACTAGTACCTAGTGGTCCCTGGAAATCAAGCAAGGGCTGGCATCGGCCGCTGCCTTGTCACCAGCCACTGCTCCCCGGCTCTGCTCATGCAGGACCCCACCCTTGCAGCCTGTGGTCCAGTGGGGGAGCGAGACCAGGCCTGGGATGGAGGGCAGGACAGCACAGAGTGGCCCACGTACCCTCCCCCACACAGCTCACAAAAGAGGTTCCACAGAGCAGGTCTGGAGAGGAGTTGGGAAGGAAGGGAGATGTTTTTGAGAAAGGGAGAAAGTCACTCCTGGGTATTGTATGGTCTCCAAAGGAGAGAGGAAGCAGATGTTTTGGCAGTGGTTAAGTGGTTAAGGGTATGGGTGCCCATACCCTGGACCTGAGAGCCTGGACCTGCCTCCAGCTCCCGTTACTGCACCCCCGGGAGGCAGCAGGTGAAGACCCCAGTCCCCGAGCCTCTGCTACTCGTGTGAAAGACCCGGATGGAGCTCCTGGCTCCTGGCTTTGGCCTGGCCCATCCCTGGCTGTTGTGGGCATTTGGGGAGTGCACCAGTGCATGAGATCCCTCTCTCTCTCTCTCTCTCTCTCTCTGCTTTTCAAATAAACAATCTTTTTTTTTACAAAGTGTCTAAGAGAAAATAGGTTTCATAAGTGAAGTCATCTTTAAAAGCATCTCTACTGTGATGCAGAGACCACATTTAATAGACTGACTTCCATTCAGGACGTGGTAGGACCAGATATTGCTTATTTTCCTCTGAATCAGAGGGAAATTACGATTCTCCCGGAGCAGTACTGAGAGTGGGTAGGGGAGACTGCTCCTCGACTTCCCTTCAGCAGCCCGGCGGCACAGAGAGCTGATGCTTGCACCCTTGTTCAGCCTGGCCCCTGCCCTACTCCCTGCCTCCAGCCCTAGGATTAGCAGTGCTTGCCTGGAGCCCCCAGATCTTCAACCTGCCGGCTCCCCTGGGCTCCTGGCAATGTGGGACTTTTCCCAGTTGACCATGGATAGAATCCTCCATTGCTCCTCCCGGGCTTTGGCGGACCAAAGTCATAATGGTAATAGCTGCACGTCTCACACCCAGAACTTTGGGGACGCTGATAAAGTACATAGACATCAGAAGGTCATGGAAATGTAAGGACCGCTGTCGCTGGACTCTGCTGTTACCATGCGAGTGCACCACCACTGCCCACACTCCCCCACTGTGCACTGCCAAGCTTCAGGTCTTCCCAGGGCCCATCAGCCCCACCCACCTTCTCCAACTGGCCCCTCCTCCGCCCCAGCATCTAGGAAGTCTCTCCCAGGGGGAGGTGACGTGCAGAGAGACTTCAAGAAGGTTGTGGGAAAGTGGAATTAAAAGATAAGTTCAGGTTGGCAAGGTTTTTTTTTTTTTTCAAATCCATTCACAGTTTAAAAGATATATATATATATATATATATATATATATATATATATAATTGGCATTTCCCATGAATTTTTTTATGACCCCTTGTAGATGAGACGGATGGTCTCAGAAGCTGAAGGATAACAGAGGCGTAGTTAAGATGCTGGTCAAGACTCCCATGTCCCCTATCAGAGTCCCTGCTTCAACGCCCGTCTCCAGCTTCCTGCTAGTGTGGACTCTGCAGACCCTGGGCAGGGAGGGGGCAATGGTGATAGCTCAAATCACGGGGCTCCTGTCAGCTGCATGGGAGACCAGAATGGAGTTCCTGACTCCCAGATTTGGCTCCAGTCATTGTGGGCATTTGGGGGCATGAATTAGCAGATGGGAGCCCTCGCTCTCTCTGTCTCTCAAGAAGAAGGAGAAGGGGAAAGGGAAGAGAAAGAGGAGGAAGAGAAGGAGAGGGAGAAGGGGGAGGAGGAGGGAAGATGGATGAGGGGGAGGAGGGGAAGGGGGCGGGAGAGGAGGAGGTGGGGGAGCAGCTGAAACCAAACCCAAATCCGAACACTCCAGCAGCCTGACCAAGCACTCGGCAAGTCCATCCCACAGGGATTCCTCCCCAAAGGCGGGATGTCCTCCGACAGGTCTCTGGGCTGCTGGGTGCTCCCAGGCTGTCTGTCCGTGGCCTCCCTTTCTGGAGCATTCTAGGGGAGCACCTGAGCTTCTGCCCCAGCTCCAGGCTCTTCTCACCGGGACCCTGACGGTGCGCAGGGGAGATACTCACAGCCCAGCCCCGATTTCCCTGGCTGTGACACAGGGAGCTGCTGCTCCCTTAGGCTCCCACTGCCCTCCCGCTCTGAGCCCCAGGAACGCACGACTTCCCATCGCTTCGTTCTCATGTGTGTTTATTGGGCGCTCACAGAGTCTGTGGTCCTATGCTCAGGGTTCGGAGCCACGGTCTAGTGCAAAGACGACCAGAGCTAGTACAGAGAACGTTTCAGAGCTGCTTAACGTCTGGTAAGGGGCAGGGGAGGGGCAACTAATCACAAAACAAAGTCCTATTCGAAAGCAACAGAATCTCCTCTGAGAGTAATATATGTTCTACGCACACGCACGCACGCACGCGCACGCACACGACCCTCCGGAGAATACCCACTTGGTCGTATATGCATGCATATACAGGCGTCTGTGGGTAGATAAACTAGTGTAGATGCTGTAGGCACGCACACGCACGCACACACCACCGCACAGACAGATAATCTGGCTTATGCTATCAAAGACACCAAGTCTCCAGGTTCTAGTGGGAGCAATCTGTCCTAGATGCCTGCAGCATGCAAAGAGTCACAGTTAAGGAGGACAAGGGGGGATACACGGGTTCTTTTCCAGCTTCGGGGCCCCGGCCACAGCACACGAGGTTGCTCTTTCTTGGCGCCAGCAAAGCCTTCGTGAGGGGCTCCCGGGGCAGAGCGGACGAGCCCAGGGCCCTCTGTCCGTGGCCGGGCCCCCAATCTTCAAGGCAGAGTTGCTAACTCTGGTTTTCGAGTGTGTAGTCCTGCTAACAGGATTCCTTGGGACAGCGCGGCAGATGGAAGTGAGAGGTTTTTTTTTTTTCTCGCTCGCTCTCTGCGGCTTCCCACATGTGCTAACGCATTTTGTAGTCATTAGATACAGATGTTTCACACAGCTGTCCCTTAAAATCCAGGTCTACTGTGAAATCGAGGTCTCGCTGCAAAGAGAGAGAGAGAGAGAGCAAAGAGGCCCAGCGTTAGTCTGGGCCGGTGCTCACAGCCCCTCCCTGGCCTTGGGCTGCCTCGCAGTGCCCCGGGGATGGGTAGCCCTAGTTTCCTCAAGGTTTCCTAGCAAAGAAGTTCCCCGGAACAGCCCTCAGGAATCTGGCGCCTCATTATCCTCACAGGAAGTTTTTTTGATGCCTAACCTAAATTCTTCCTGTTCTAAAATAAAAATATTCCCTCTGACGTCATCCTGGGGTTCTAGAATCTTCCACAGCACAACCTTCTGAGTACTCAGTAGATGTTTAGTGCACGTGTCCACAGCCAGGGTTGCTCACAGAGAATCAGATTTGTCTTCAGTCCACCAGGACTGCTGAAGACAGGCCAAATATCCTCTAGGGCACCACAGACTCCTAGCTCCTGGCCTTGTTCATCCTAAATGAGGTAGACACCTCCCACACAGCAACCTCCACTCTCAGGCTCCCTGATTGCAGAGCTGGAAGCTGTCCCCAAGGCTGAGAGGTCACAGCAGACTACTGAGTCTTTAGGGGCCAGGGCTGCCCTTTAGAGCCAGGGGCAGGCTCTGAACTACGCCTGGTCACATCCACACATGGCCACCGTCTGCCTTCCCCAGTGACTTCTCTGACTGTGTGCAAGACCCTCAAGAACCTGGGCAGGTGGGCCCTGGAGCTCCACGGGCCCCTTCTCCTTGCTGGCCCCGGCCACACAGAGGCTGGCTGCCTTGGTACTCACCACATTTTTGGCGTTTGGCTTCATGGTTATGGTCCCGTAGATCTCCTCCCCTCTCCGGACAGTGAGGTAGTCTTCCAAGTAGAAGACGGTCTGCTTCCAGTGGGTGTAGGGGGCATCGGGGGCTGGAGGTGAAGGACGGGACAGGTGAGAGGGAAGAGTCAGAGAAGAAGTCTCCAGAAAGAGGAGGCTGGGATCCCATGTAGGAGTGCAGGCTTCCCAGGGGACTCGGTGAAGCCACCGAACCCAACGCTCTTGTTGAGTAGGGGGAAGCTTCCAGACCCCACCAGAACTTTCCACTCAGTCCCGCTGCCCTCTCTTTCCACCAGATTTCCATCCACTCGAGACTGCTGACCAACACTCGGGCTCAGAGGAGAAACCAACTCCATACCAAGGAGCGATGACGAATGCCTCCAGCCAATCTCAGTAGCGCAGATGAACTCCTGAAATGGCACTGTTCCACAGGGTGAAGACTTATACACAGTGCGGGGGAGAGGTTGGCAGAGCAGCCCGTCCTGTCTCCCCTTAAACGACAGCTTTGTGCAAATTCCACAGCTACACCACTTCCCTCAGCTCCTCCGTTTGCCCATGAACTTGCTGCTGCATCCGACAAACGGCTTTCCCTGCCCGCGGCTCTGGGCCCTGAACTGAACGAGCACGTTGGCCCAGGCCTGCTGTGAGGTTCCAACCGTGCTTTCCTAACTGGGTCAGAAGAGATGAAGGAGGATTCTCGAGGCACCAGTGCCGGCCCCCAGCTTGGTCACCGCCTGACCCAAAGCCGTGACGATGCTTGCACTTCTGCATTTGCCCCAGCGAGCCCCACCCACCAGCTCTGCGCACCTGGTATCTTCCCCCAGCTAAGTGTGCGGGCTCCTGCCTTAGGGGCCGTCTTCCCCATCCTCTGCAGCAGCTGGCTTTGGAACACTCCCCCTCACTCCTTCACCAGCCTCTCTGCTCCTCCTCACTCAAGGTCATTTCCTCTGGGAAACCTCGTTCAATTACCCAAACCTGGAGGAGGGGCCCCCAGAGAATCCTGAGCTTGTGTGAGAACGGTGTCTAGCACACTGGGGATGCTTTGGCCTCCGCCCCCCAGTTGTTTGCTTCCTCTACAGGGCTGCAGCCTCCATGAGGCCAGAGCTCATGCCAAGCCTGCTCACTGCTGCATGTACAGCATCCCATCCACCCATACGGAAGTAAGATCCCCAGGAGCAGATACCTTACGATGCTTCACTGTACCCATCAAATGTTCAGTTCCATTGGGATCGTCAATGGGTCACCTACAGACTGGAGAAGAACCCCTGTGGGGGAAAGTTCTTCATACTGCGGTATCTTTCCTTCCTCCACCAGGACTGCCTCTTTGCTCAGCACCAGTGCTCACAGTGAGAAGACTTGGGGAGAATACAATATAAAACTGTCACACAGAAAGGCTTACAGGCGTCTTCTATATGGCTTTGGAGGCTGAGCAAAGATTAGTCAATGGGGATTACCAAAAGCAGATTTTTAATTCACCAGGAAGAAGTAGGTGTGTTTTGCAGACCTGGGGTCCACTTGTGGAGACACTCACGGAACCACTGCTGAAGGCTTATTATGCACAGGGTCAGAGCAGGCAGCCGCTAAGATCTTCCGAAACTCCAAGAGGAGTCTGTATTTCTTTGCCCTTTGCAATGAACGGGCTTGATCAAATGTCAGCGGTTTGGATGGAGAGTCGAGCAGCCTTCAATGTGTACATCTGGGACATCAGTGCAAACCGGAGGTCATGGGGAGAAAGCGCAGCTTGCACATTTGGAGGGGGAAAGAAGGTCACGAAGGTGGGAGAGGCACCTCTCTGGCCCTGCGTCCCCAGCACAGCCAGGCTTTCTAGTCTACTGCTCCCTGCAAAGTCCACCTGCTCCCAGCTCCCTCTAAATAAACGGCCGCAAGATACCTTCTGGTGGTGTGTGATTGACAGCACTCCCGCCCCCACTCCACCCACGCCAGCTCAGACAGGTGTCTCTCTCCTTCCTAAAGACCTCCCTGCAAGGGGACTTACACAGCCTCCTCTGGCACCTAATCAGATGCCTTCTGAGAACCCGGGGACATCAGTGACTCAGATTTGCCCATCATCAAGCCCTGGAGCCTGCCTCCGACAGGGGCCCCAAAAACACATCCCAGCTCTGGGTTGGAGAACAATGGTTTTTTTTCCTCGACATCAACATTGAAAGGTTAAGAAGTTCTCCAAACATCGCATTTCTATGCCGAGTCCGTTAGCCATGGACTGTCTTTTTTTTTTTTTTTTTTTTTTTTTTTGACAGGCAGAGTGGACAGTGAGAGAGAGAGAGACAGAGAGAAAGGTCTTCCTTTGCTGTTGGTTCACCCTCCAATGGCTGCCGCTGCCGGCGCACTGCGGCCGGCGCACCACGCTGATCCAAAGCCAGGAGCCAGGTGCTTCTCCTGGTCTCCCATGGGGTGTAGGGCCCAAGCACTTGGGCCATCCTCCACTGCACTCCCGGGCCACAGCAGAGAGCTGGCCTGGAAGAGGGGCAACCAGGACAGAATCCGGCGCCCCGACCGGACCTAGAACCCAGTGTGCTGGCGCCGCAAGGCGGAGGATTAGCCTAGTGAGCCGTGGCGCTGGCCAAGCCATGGACTGTCTAAACCAGTTTCCACAATCCTGGTTCTCCATCAGAAGAAACTGAGTAAAATGTGGAGGTTTTGTCTCAACTCAAAGAGACCTGAATTCAGAGATCTGGAGGGGAGCAGGCCTGGCAAGAGTTAACGCCCCACCCCCACCCCGGCAATGCACAGACACAGCCCTGGCTGGAACTGCTGTGCAGCTCATGACATCACTGGGTTCAGAGTGGGACAGACGTTTACTTGGGCAACCAGGCGCCCAGTTTCCAGTGTCCACTTTGCCCTTGGTTTCGTGTTCTGCCTCTGTAGATTATGGGTCTCAACATTTATCTCCTGAGGCGTGGTGAGGATGTGATGAGACATTAAAGGGAAACATCATACCCAAAGGGGGGAACCACACCTCCTGCTGGGCCTGGGACAGTCCCGGTGTTTTCCTGGTGTTACACCTGTTAGTCTCCCTTTCACTTGAAAAGTGTCCTTACTTGAAAGGCAAACTGTAGGGTCACCACACCTATGACGTGTTAGGATAGCACTGAACCAATTTAAGCCTTCCATAAGTGACCTAGGATTTCATTTATCCATCAGCTGTGGCTCTGGCCTGCAAAGCAATGCTGCCTTCGCCTGGTGAGCCAGAGTGTCCTGGGGAAGCATCTAGAACATTGCTGTGTGCGGTGGTGAGCCCACAGATGGTTACAAAGACACCCAGCGTTCTCTTCAGCGGTGTGCAAGGCTCTCCCTCCCCAGTCCACCACAGTCTCTAACCGTCCAGAATGAACAACTGAATTACAGCTTTCCTGTTATGAAGATGGCTTCCTGCTCTGACGTAGCCTTCCTCTGCGCCTCCCTCAAGCCTCCGCCTCATCCCAGTCTCTCCAGGTTCTAGAACAGCTTTTGTTCTCTGTTTTGAAGTGAGCATGACCAGAACTCCCACAGCAATCCACATGCAAGTGTGTGCTCCATTCATTCACTCCTTTTTTCATTCAACAAACTTCTACTTAGGATGTCTATCCTGTGCCAGGTCTGGTGCTAAGTTTGGAAAACGACAACCAAGATGAACATTGGCTTTGTGTGCCCCTCCCTCCCTTCCTGCGTGCTAGCCCTGCCCCCTGTAGATCCCATCAGCTAAAGGAGAAGACACTCAGCTAAATGGTGACAAAGTATGGCAGGGCCTGGGTTCAAGGATGGGGTGGGAACATATGGCACAGGCCTCTAGCAAGATTTTCTGTAGTGCTTTTGGGAAGTGCATGCCATCTTGCTTCTGGTTTCCCTTCTCAATGCTAAATGGCTGTTGGTTTTAGGATACAATAATTTTTCTAGCGGTACATTTGGAATTGTATTCCCCAGGGGATTCCCAAGCTTTCTGGATAATAAAAGCTATATACCCAGAAGCAGCATCTTCGACCTAGAAAATGACTCAAGGTCACAGAATAGCAAAGCTGGAAAGAGACTGCCTGAGCTCAGAGCCCATTTGCAGAGATGGTTCTTGGGCTATACGGTGATGTGATGTGCTTCTGAATGGGCCCCCCAAAGCCAGCAGTGCTGGGCTGAGACGGAAAACCCAGTTTGGGACCATTGAGGAGGAGCCACACATTGCAGGCTACACTGTGCACCAAGTCCAAAGACAGCTGCACCCAACCCATACCTGGTTTAGGCTCACACAGAGGAGGGCCCTCCAGAAGTCTCCCGGAGAATGTGTGCTATGAAAAAATGATGGACGGATCTCATTTTTTTGTACCAAAATGAACTTATCATCTAATTCGATTTTCCTCAAACTTTTTGAAGTATATTTGTAAATCTGATAATGCTAAATAATCAGGGAACAGGGAGCACTAGATGTAGGATAAAGTTCATCTAGAGGGGATATTTATTGGGTAGAGAAAAGTTGGGATAGAGGATCCAGGCAGATGCTAAGGTACTGGTAGCAATTTAGTCTTTAAGTGGTGGGTTCATGGAGATTTACTATGTGGATATAAATTCACTTATTTACATTTATTAATTATAAATATAATAATATTGCAGCTATTAATAAGGTATTTCTACTTAATATTTATATTCTAATTAATAACAATTTACTGCTTAACAACAAACATATTTACATTCTAACAGTAATAATAATAAATTCTCTTCTAGTTGCTAATTACATTCTAGTTAATAATAACATTTACATTACAGTTATTGAGTTGGGTGATGCGTTCATGGGTGCTCCTTATATTGATAAATAAAGAAGCAAAAAAATGGACCATGCATGACCCAAAGACAATGGTATATCACGAACCTAGAATAGGTATTAATTTAAGAACACAAAAGGAACTATTCCGTTGGTGGTCAGCGTGTAGACGGTCTGAGCATAGCCCACTGCCCAACCCACAGAAACCATTCAGAAGTCTGTCCTGGAAACCACACCCCACTAACTGGCCGGCTTCCCCTGGTCTTTACCCACATGGGACTGCTGCGGACAAGGGGCGTCTATCTCAGCCAGAAGGCAGGAAATCTCGGCGAGACCAGAGGGTACTCCTCCTCGAGGGGACGGAACTGCCCCTCCAGAAGGGCCAATTCTAGGGGGAAGAAACCCAGATGGGTCAGATTCTCAGCCATCACGTCCAGAGCACTGCTTCTCAAATTTGAGCGTGCGCCGCAGTCACCTGGGCTTCCTGTTCGGACGCCGGACGCTGGGCTGCCTCCCAGTGTCTGTGGTTCAGTGGGTTGGGGGTGAGACCTGAGATGTACGTGTATCACACGTTTCCAGGGGATGCTGATGCTGCTGGTCCAGGGAGCAGCCTTTGAGAAACACTGCGCCAAGGTATGGGAAGTAGAGCACTGTAGGACCCCCACATGTCCTCTCAGAACCCAAGTCTGAGGGACTCCGTGCAAAGGGGAGGGGCACAGCATTGGAACCGCATGGACAGAGTCAGAGGAGCAGGCTCATATTAGGGTTTGAGGCTGGGTGGGATCGTGGTGAGGATGTAACCAAAGATTAGGGAGGACATGAGCCAGTGGGTTCTCGAAACCTCAACATTGAGGGCAAATTTTCATCCTCCTCTAGGAGCCCAGAGCCAACCTCTTTGACTCTGGACTTGAGCTTCACCCAGCCTCCTCTCCCCAGGCCCACGTAGAATATCATCCCTGCTACCATCGACCCGGGACGCCATCTCTGGACAGCGGCCCAGCAGTCTGCTTGGCTTTGGGGACTGGACCTAGATTGTCTTAAAGGAAGGAAAGCCCGCCCTGGCTCACAGCTACAGGGCCTGGAGCACACTCTTTGGAAACCCAGAGAGCTTTCCAGAGTACGCTTGCCCATCATCGCCTGCAGCAGGGCACGGCTGGGGTTACGCATCAACCTGGGGATGGGAGGGGCAGAGCCAGCCACTGTGGCTCCATCCTGAGCATCCAATCATAGCCACAGCCCTGGAGCAGAGTCCACCTCTGCTCCCTCGCTGGCCCCACTCCCTCACCACTGCGAAGCTGTCTCACCCTTCCTTCAGTGTGGGGTGGATGAGCTCACTGACTGGGCCTCATCTAAACGAATAGCGGGTGATAATGGCCTAGATCAGGAGGCTCTGGTCTTCGGCAGGGAGTCACCAGTGCTGGCCTGGCTGATGGAGACCAGATGACTCTGGTTGCTATGGTTTGAATGTGTCCCCAGGAGTTCGTGGATCGGCAGCTAAAGCCCCAAGTACCTATGTCAATGGTATTGGCTGGTGGGGCCTCTGGAAGGTCATGGGGTGGGGTCCCTGATGGCATTAGTGGCCTTATTAGAGGAAGCCAGACCTTGCTAGCACCTTGCTCTGTCACCACAGGATGCCCTGTGCCGTGTCAGGGTGTAGCACGAGGCCCTCATCAGGTGCAGATCAGATGCCAGCACCAAGTTCTTGGATTTCCCAGCCTCCAGCATCAAGAGCCAAATAGACTTCTATTCTTTATAAATTCCCCACTCTTGAGTATTTCATTACAGCAACAAAAAGTGAGCTAAAGCACTGGCCTTAGTGGTCTGGAGACACTGGTTGTAGAAAAAACCTTTCTCAGAGGAAATAGTCACGTGCCCATTCTGTCCACAGGCTAAAGATGGATCAATGTCGGGCCGGCACTGTGGCATAGTGGGTAAAGCCACCACCTTCAGTGCCAGCATCCCATATAGGTGCCGGTTCAAGTCCCGGCTGGTCCCAGTTGATCCAGCTCTCTGCTGTGGCCTGGGAAAGCAGTAGAAGATGGCCCAAGTCCTTGGGCCCCTGCACCTGCGTGAGAGACTTGGAAGAAGCTCCTGGCTCCTGGCCTCAGATTGGCGCAGCTCTGGCTGCCATCTGGGGAATGAACCAGCGGATGGAAGACCCTCCCCCACCCCACACACATTGCCTCCACCTCTCTGTAACTCTGCCTATCAAATAAATAAATAAATGTGTTTTTTTTTAATGGATCATTGTCATCACGGCCTTGGGAAGTGGACAGTCCATCGTCAAATTACAGGAGGGCTCTGCCTCACCTCCTCACCACCAACTCCACACACACCTGCACCCCGTGACCCCTCACCCCCTGACCACACACTCCCAGTTCCCAGGAAGACTCTTTTTTTTTTTTATAGGCAGAGTGGACAGTGAGAGCGAGAGAGAGAGACAGAGAGAAAGGTCTTCCTTTTGCCGTTGGTTCACCCTCCAATGGCCGCCACGGCCGGCGCCCTGTGGCTGGCGCACTGCGCTGATCTGAAGGCAGGAGCCAGGTGCTTCTCCTGGTCTCCCATGGGGTGCAGGGCCCAAGCACTTGGGCCATCCTCCACTGCACTCCCTGGCCACAGCAGAGAGCTGGCCTGGAAGAGGGGCAACCGGGACAGAATCCGGCGCCCCGACCGGACCTAGAACCCAGTGTGCCGGCGCCGCAAGGTGGAGGATTAGCCTAGTGAGCCGCGGCGCCGGCTAGGAAGACTCTTAAATAAGCATGAGCACACTCCCAAAGGCAGGAGCTATGTCCTTAATTCCTCACTGAACAGACATCTGTTGTTGGGAGATCAATGCAAACTCAAGGTCATGGAGAGAGAGAATGGAGCCCACACATTTGGAAGGCAAAGGAAACTTCTAGAAGCAGAGATGAACAAGAGGTGACCCTTTTAATAGGGGCAACTGAGGGATGCAAACAAAGAGAAGCAAGGCTGACTAAGTGATGGCACACCCGACACTGGAATCCTGCAGAGCTGTTTACGAAAAGAAAATAGATATCTCCATGAGGCCAGGGAAGTCTCCCCAAGATGTGCTGTTAAATAAGTAAAAGGGAGCAGAGGGCAGTGGCTGGCATGACTCAGCCTCTGATTTTAAAGAGGAGTAGTTTCAGTATTGTGCTAGTTACAAAAGACGCCACCGATGGTGAGGCTACGTATAGGGTCCACGGAACCCTGTGGGCCGTTTTAGCGGCTTCCTGTGAATCTACAGCTATTTCACAAGAAAAAGAAAGGTATGTGTGTGTGCTTGTGTAGCCACTGACATTTTTTGGAAGAATACAAAGAATCATTAATAATCTGTGCCTCTGAGGAGTGGGATTGGGATGGGGGAGGCTCAGGATCTGTCCCCTGATTCTTGGTCCCTGTTGTACCACTTGCATTTTGTCACCATGCCAGACATGCACAGGGGCTGTTAGGGAGACTGGGAAGGACCCCTGCCCTTGGCCCAGAAGGGAAGAAGGGACCCAGGAACCCCTGAGCTGAGAAACAAAGCCTGTGCTGAGGCTGGAGAGGTGGGCAGGGGTCAGCTCCTGGGTCCTCCATCAGCGAAGATAAGAAATCGGGGCTGATGGACTGCAAGCAGTAAGGCGTCTCTGAAGAGGGGCTGGGTGGGTGCTGTGGTTGGAATGCGTCCCCCAGAGCTGCAGGTGCTGGAAACTTTGTCCCCAGTGTGGCACCGTGGAGAGGCGGGACCTTTGGGAAATGATTGGGGCCCGAAGGCTCTGCCTTCAGGAACGGACGAATGGACCAACATGGCAGAAGCCAGCTCTCTCCAGCACACCTGCCCCATCTGGCCCTGCGAAGCCCTCCACCATGTTGTCACGCAGCGAGAAAGCTCTGGCACCACGTTCCTGGACCTCCCGGTCCCCAGAAGCATGAGCTAATGAAAGTTAATGAAAGCTCTATTTGGTATAAATGACTCAGTCTCAAGGATTTTCTTGCAGCAACAGGAAGGGGCCGAAGCCAGTGAGCGGTGGTATCTTGGGGACACGGACCACGGACAGGGGTTTAATGAAGGCAGCTTGGGGCTGAGCCCTGTCCCGCGGCACGGCAGTGGTAGAAACCGTATTCAAGTTGGCATCTCACCCACTCACACAGAGGATGCTCCGTAAAAACCCACTGAGCAAAGGTGCCTTGGAAGAACCTCAGCCCCGCCTCCTGCCTCAGCCTCAGCTCAGCTCTGGCCACGCCCAGCGCTTCTGCTCACTTTCTCCTTGGGCAGCCCGAAGCGTAGGGGACAGGAAGTTTCCCCACGGCCAGAGAAAGCTCATGAGAAGTCAGATGAGGATCTTGGCTAACTCCTGGCCCCTTCCCCGCCCTCCACAGCCAGGCCAGCCCTGGTCACTCCCCGCAGAGCCCCAGGGAAGGCTGGGAGAGGAGAGAAGAGGCTGGAGAGCCCGTAGGCGGCTTACCTGTGGAAAACCCCATTTTCTTGTGGCACTTGGTAAATTCAATATTAAAATAGGTGACCAGGGCGTGGACGTAGTCATTACGCTGGATCTGCAGGCAGAACGCAGATGTGAACGAGAGCTCTTCCGTCTTCACCGTGTAAATGTCCACCTCCTGCAGCCCAGAGGAGACAGAACACCAGGAGCTTAGGGCCTCCACAGCGGCTGTGTCCCTGCCAGCAGCAGCACCCGCAGCCAGACCCTCGGGGGAGGGGCATGGCCGAGCCCACCTGCCACCTGCCAGTGACCTCCCCATCCTTTCCAGGGTGGAGAGCAGTCAGGTGATGGTGCAAGCAGATTTGAATCCAAATCTGAGGGCCGTGGGGCGAGAGGCGGGGTGAGGGGGGAAGCTTCGTGGGGTGATGCATCCCTAAACCCAACCATAGCTCTCAGTGCTGTCCACTTGAGCTTGCAGCGTTCGCCTGGTCATTCTCAACATGTGCTCCCTGGGTGATCAGCCTTGCCTTCTGGGAGCGAATTCTGAGGGGGACAGGGAGTGCCTCCCAGACGCACTCCAGCAAAGCCCCAGTCCGTCTCCCTGTGATTCGCAGGAACCACGTGGCCTGACTTTTGGATACTCCAGTCCCCAGCAACGGAGGCATCAGGAGTATCTTATCCCAGGAGTAAAGACCTGAGCTCCTGAACCCACAGCCTGAGCTCTGGCAAGTTGTGCCGGCCATTTATAACAAGGCTGGGCAGGCTTCAAAAAGAAATAAAAGAGGAAAAGAAGAGCTGAGAATTTTCAGCTCTGGCTGGGGAACGTCGGACACAAAGAACTAATAATTCTCACAATTTCAGGCAGGAAGTGGCTGGAAATCAATCTTGTGGGGAGCAAGTATAATGGAAGGCAGGCTTGCAAGGTGCTGGTCCTTCCCGTGTGATGGATGCTGACCTGCTGTTTGCTGGCTCCCTGGAGGTGAGAATAAACCGGCTAAGAGTTCAAGGGGCCAGCCACCGGATTCCCTGAGTCCTCAATGAAGAGCTCTCTATTTGTCACAGCTGTGTAGCAAGGATAGCGGTGTGTGGACCTGCATAGTACCATGGGCTGAGACTAATGTGGGCAACCCCCAAAGGTCAGAGTGGGCCCCGGGGTGGCACCATGGGGGGCGGTGGGACCATCAGGAGGTAGCACTGCTGGAGGACCTTGGGCCGTTGGGGACATTTCCTCGGGAGGTGGTTCTGGTGGTTCTCACGAGAGCATTGTGAGGAAGGCCTGGCTGCTCTGGGCTCCTTCCACGGTGGGGAGGCAGAGGGCTTTTTTATATATATATCTATAAACGTGCAGGCTAAATAAAGGAAACGAGATGCAGTACAGCCTGAGGCCTTCAGAGAGAGACCCCGCGTCTGCAGGGGTGGACAGGGGAGCAAGAGTAGTAGAAGGAGCCAATCAGACGAGAGCCCCAGGAAGCTGACCCTTCCTCACTGGTGGTGGGGAGAGGGTGGCATTGCAGGGCTGGTGGGCTGCTGCAGCTTTCAGGTGCAAAGGACACTGCATTCCTAGAGCCCAGAGCCTGGGAGGAGAGCTGAGGGTCCTGGGAGCCCTGGGAGGGGCGTGCAGACTGTGAGGGCCCCTTTGCACTAGAAGCTCTAGGACTCCCAGCCAGGAGCCCCGCTTCAGACTGCGGGTCTGTCTCCAGGACGAAGGAAGAGAGCCCCCCCCACCTCTGTGCAACTTCTGCGCACAGAGGAAGACCGACGCCGGTGCCAGCTCACACGGGGCCCCCCACCTCTTCCTCTCCAGCGTGAACTCCTTCTGGCTCTTCATTCATTTTTCCCAGGTCTTGGTGCCTGCCCTCTCAGCACCCTGGCCTTTCTCCTCCCCGTGTGTGATGCTGTCCTTCCCCGTGTGGGGGGTCCTTCACCTTCCTCTTTGGGGGCACTCTCTTGAAGGGCGTGCCCTCCTCCACCCCAAACCTCCTGTGCAGAGGGCCCTGCGTCCTGTGTCATCCTGCTACTCTGGGCCCTGGTTCCAGTCTGGGAAACCTTAGACCCAGCGTCGCCAGCCTCTGTGGTGCTCATTAACCTCCCACAGAGTCCCTGCAGGAAAAGCCATGGTGCCCTGTAGTTTTATTAACAGTATCTGCAGGTCCACGGGGCTCCCCGCACCCTCACTCGCCAACTCTCCCCTCTTCTCCGCCAGGGCCGGCCAGCCAGGCTCCAGGCGCTTCCCAAAGCCCTCGAGTGCCTCCTCTTTTGGTCTCCTTGGCCACCGGCCTTGCGTGGCCTCCCAGCAGCCCTTGCCTCCACCATCAGACTGCCCCTCACGGGAACCAGTCTCCCTGCTTAAACTGCCTTCCTTCCTAGGCCTCTTCTTCGTGACGGCCACCTGACTAACCTCTTCAGTGCCCCCCCACACACACACACACCCGGGACCTACAACCTTCGATGGCTCCCTACACCTTCCCATTTGGACCTGATTCTTTTCTCTATCACTCCCCTCACTCATACGCCTGCACACACATACACACCCCACTCCATCTCACAGGAATTCTAACTCCAGAGGGTCTTGCTTTCAAATGTCCATCAACCCGATGTCAGCTGTCACACTGTTCCATGGGTCTAGGGACATTTGCATCTCAATAGGGGGCCTGGACCAGAACAAAAGCCTTCCAGACTGAGTAAGGAAGCTGTAGGGACTTTGCATGCAAATGGCACCAAGGGAGGCGGGTGGGCCTGGCCATCTGTGAGAGTGGGACCAGCTGCTCCTGGGCGACTGAGACACAAAGGACCCCCAGGCTCAGCACCACCCCCGACCACTGGACATCTGCAGATCAGCCCTTTTCTGAGGCCCCAGAGCCCAGAGGGCCCCGCAGGCATAAATTAGAGGACCCGAGGGCTGCTAAGCCCACCACCAAGCAGTGCCACAGATGATGTCTCCAAGCATAAGCCTGGTCAAAACAGGGCCTTCATTGTAATAAGGTGTCACACGCTGCCACGTTAATAGTGGCGAAAATGGCAATTAATGTGAGAAGCAGGACAAGTGTTTCCCAACAGGCTCAGTGCGACGTTCTTAGCACATGGGTGAGAGAGCTGACGGAGGGGCTGTCCCGGGGGCAGGAGCCAACCCAGGCGGTCCCTGCCCTTAGTAAACAGAGGCAGGAAGGTGCGGGCCTGGGGGAGAGGCGGGGCAGCACTGCCTCTTCCAGTTCCGAGACACAATCAGAGCCCTTGGGGGTTCCGAGGAGGAGTGTGTGTGGGAGACCCGGACCTCTCAACCCTCCTGAAAAGTCTGGCTGCTTTGCCCCTGGACACACACAGGTATAACCAAGGGAACCATGCTTGCTAGCTCCTGTCTGCAAGTGGAGGAAAGGCAGGAGGGAGACCAGTGTGGCCCACGGGTGACAGACCCAGGCCAGACCATCATGTGACCAGCTGGAGACAAACAGAATCGCAGTGACCACACCTGCAGGTCGGGCCTGGGGTCGGGGGCAGAAAGCCAATAATCGAGGCTTCAAGAAGGCATGCCATCCTTAAGCCGAAGCCATGCCATGCAGGTGCCCACTGCCAGGGCTAACTGCTGGGCAACATTTGGGCAAATTCGACTGCACCTACCTACGAGGTTTACAGAAATCCTCTCCCTCGGGGGTGTGCTACCTGTTCTGAGGGCATTTTCCGTGCTCTTGCTGGGAAAACCGAGAGGAAGAGGCCTCAGGGACGGAGGGGCTGGCGGGAATAACTAAAAGTGCATGTTTGCGCACATGTGTCTGGACTCCGAATAGGCTGATCTGAGAAGCAGCGAGATGCCTGGCATTGTGGCATAGCAGGTAAACCACGGCCTGCAACACCAGCCTCCTATATCGGAGTGTCTGGCTCCCTGGCTGCTCCACCTCTGATCCAGCTCCTTGCTAATGCACCTGGGAAAGCAGCAGAAGATGGCTCTAGTACTTGGATCCTTGCCATCCCTGTGGAGACCCAGATGGAGTTCCAGGCTCCTGGCCCAGGCCCTGCCATTGTGGCCATTTGGGGAGTGGAACCAGCAGATGGGAGATCCCTCTCTCTGTCTTTAGCTGTCTCTCTATAACTCTGCTTTTCACAGCAAGAAAATAAATTGAGGAGGTGAAGACAGAATCCTGTGATGGACAGTCAAAGGTTTGGACTTGACCTCTCAGGCAGAACTTTACAAAAGAGAGAGGGCATCTGATGAGGCCTGTTGGGGGTTCTTCATCTGGTCCCCATCTAGATACCTGGGACACTCTGGGCCAGGGGTGCAGTTCTGCGTGTCCAGGGAAGAAGGACTGTTCTCTTCGGGACATGGCAGCAGTTTGTATCAGCCGTCCAGAAACTCCCCCTCATTGCACCAGCCCCGGGCTCTTCCCCCTGGATCCTGCTAGAACTGCCCCAGCCCTGCCTCAGCACTTGCAGGAACACAGTGATGCACACAGGACCAGAGCGCACGGGAAGAGTCTCGTGGGAGGACGAACGCTTTCATAATGAAACCATGATTTTAAATTGGAAAATTAGCTTGAATCATATGAAACTGATATATTTTTACATTTAAATTTAAGAAAAAAGAAGTGCTTCTAGCTTTCGCCTTGGCCCAGCCCTGGCCGTGGCAAGCATTTGAGGAATGAATTAGTGGATGGATCTCTGTCTGCCTCTCCAATAAATAAAAAAAAGTAAATAATTTTAATGTCTAAAAAAATGAAATAGCACCAATTTATATGCTTCAGCATGAAGTGTTAGCATCTACAAAGGCAAGTGCATAGAAAAAGGACTGGGAAGATTCATGGTTTCCCCTGGGAGGAGGCTGGGAGGGGAGGGGAGGCATAGGGCGGGCACCTTTCCCCTGTAGCTAATATAGGTTTGGGTGTGGTGAGCGTGCTTGTCTCAGCTGTACTTCACCTGCACTGGGGAAGACCTTGGAAGAAGAGACGTTTAGAGCAGGCACAAACACGGATGCTCAGGAAGGGGCTCGGAGGCCTGCTGGGCAGGGGAGAGGCCCAAGGATGCCTGGTCACTCAGTGTCTGGAGCATCGGCTTTCATTCCTAAGACGGACGTCCCCTCTGAACACACGAGCTCCTTGCAAACCTGAGCAGACCCTCCTGGTCTCTCCTCTGATGTCCCTTCCTCTTCCCCCACTTCCCATCCTGCCCCCAGCACCACCCACGCCCCTCAGCCATGCCCCCACACAATCCTTCTCTCTGTGGCTCTGCTCAGTCCACTTTTGACTTCTCACTGTGGAGTGCCACGGGCCCTGACCCACGTGGCCTTTCCTCTCTAGGCTGCTACCGCCCATACCCCAGGCCCACCCCAGGCTGGCCTCCTAGGGTGGCACAGCCAGGTTCCCAGCATGCCCGGGCCCAACCAGGATGAGTCCCCAGACCTTTATTAAGCAGGCGTTGGTCACCACTTGCTTTGGATCCACAATGTCCACCAGGGGCTCCTTCATGGCCACGTCCCGGATGCAGGTCATGTCAAAGCCATACACATTCTCCCACCCTGCAGAAACAGAGCAAGACCTTGAGGTGAGCAGCAGGACTCCCCGGAAGCTAACCCAGCTCCCCTGAAGAACACAGCGCAGCGTGCTCAAGATGGGGACGGGCCATTCGTGTCCCCCTGCTTCCAAGTCAGCAGAGAACTGCCCCCGGGTCGGGAGCTTTGCTGTGTGCCAAATGCTCATTCACACGGTCTCATTTGCACCACCTCCTTGGTGGCGAGGTGAACTAGAGCTGAGAGCAGCTTCTCCCAGCTCACGCAGCTAGAATGCAACAGGGAGAAGACCAGGACCCCAGGTACCGGGGTCGCCAGTGTCCACTGTCCCGGCCCCTGTGAACTCCCCCGGCTGTTATCCATGGTCTCCTTGCCATGCCTTTGCACAAGCTGTTCTGCCTCCCTGGGAGGGCCCACCTCTCTCCCTTCTCCCACCTGCACCCACGGAGGCGGTAACGTAGCAGGAAGAAACAGAGGCCCTCAGCAGGTGCCGTGGACGCAGCACGGCCACTCGCTGCTCAGGCCCCGAGCAAATAACCTGACCTCTCTGAACCTCAGGCACCCCACCTGGGCAGGTGCAAGGGGCAACTCGGTCTTTCTTTCTTTCTTTCTTTCTTTCTTTCTTTCTTTCTTTCTTTCTTTCTTTCTTTCTTTCTTTCTTTCCTTCCTTCCTTCTTTCCTTCTTTCCTTCTTTCCTTCTTTCCTTCTTTCCTTCTTTCCTTCTTCTTTCTTTCCACAGGCAGAGTTAGAGAGAGAGAGAGATCTTCCTTTTTCCATTGGTTCACCCCCAAAGTGGCCGCTACAGCCGGCGGAGTTGCAGCCGAGACAGCACCGACACAGCGCCGATCCGAAGCCAGAAGCCAGGTGCTTCTCCTGGTCTCCCATGCGGGTGCAGGGCCCAAGGACCTGGGCCATCTCCCACTGCCCTCCCGGGCCACAGCAGAGAGCTGGACTGGAAGAGGAGCAACTGGGACAGAATCTGGCTCCCCAACTGGGACTAGAACCCGGAGTACTGGCGCTGCAGGTGGAGGATTAGCCTAGTGAGCCATGGCGCCGGCCTTGGCCTTTCTTTATGCTAGGAAGCATTCATGGAGGACCCATCCCATCAAAAATACCACCCGGTGGGGCAGCAGCCATCCCAGCTGTGCCTCTTGGGCTCTTTGGGCTATTCAAAGGACCCTTTGCTTGGAGGGGGGGCGGAGAAAGATTTAGGGGGCAGGAGTTGGTGAATAGATGGATGCAAGTGTGAGGGCCCCAGATCACTCTTAAATAGTAGTAGTAATCGCCATCATCGACTGATCACCAAGCCTAAGCCAGACTCTCCCAGCAACCCATGAGAACATCTCTAAGCCACAGACAAGAAAAGGGAGGCTGGAGGGAAGCGGGCCTGCGGCTCTCAGTCTCCCAGCCCAGTGTCATTCATCAGGACAACGGTGGAGGCGGGGCTCCAGCCCAGCCCGCCCCCTGTGCCTTCTGCTACACAGACCCCACTGTGACAGCCAGCAGGAAGGCCATGGGCTCTGCAGAAAGAATGTCTTTAGCAGAGTCAGTTACTGGGCAGCCGCCTCGCATGCACGTATCTGTTTATTCAGGTGCCTTGAAGTGGAGATACTTTTCTCCAAACGCTTAATAAATTTCAATTTTCTTTAAAAATGCTGATCACACAAATGGTCCCTGTGAATGCTTAGGAGAGTGGACGTGTGAGGAGGGAGGGGGAGCCCTCAGTGGAGGCTTTGTTTCTTTGACTCAGATTCCTTTTGAAGGTACACAAAGACCTTCCTTTGGGAGAAGAAGGCTGGGAAAGCAGTCACCTCCCAGACAGGGGTGGGGGGTGGGGGGAGCGCTTGGGAAATTCTGGTTTGAAGATGAGACGCCACTCATGTCCTATGAGAGCACCCAAGCTGTGGCCAGACTCCCAGGGGATCTGTATGTTGGGGAAGGATGCCACAGCACGGGGTTCGGAGAGCCCCTTCTAGAATCTGGAAATAGCCCTCCTTCTTCTTCCAGGGTGACACACGCATCCCGATACAGGTGGCCCTGCTGAAGACACCTGCAGCCGAGCACCTACTCTTCCCCTCCATGGATCCCACCTTAAAGTCCTTAGGTAAGAATGTGCGCTCTCTGTCTTTTGGTTTCTTCTCCTTTAAAATGGCAATGATGGCATTTGGTGCAGTGGGCTAAGCAGTCGCCTGGGACGCCAACTTCTCATATAAGCGCTGGTTCAAGCCCCTGCTACTCCACTTCCAATCCAGCTCCCTGCTACTGTATCTGGGAAGGCAATGGATAGAGGCCCAAACTTGGGCCTCTGCCACCCAATTGGGAGACCCAGATGGAGTTCTGGGCACCTGGTTTTCAGCCCTGGCTGTTACGGCCATTTGGGAAGTGAACCACTGGATGGAAGATCTCTGTCTCTCCTTTCTCTCTGTCACATTGCCTTTCAAATAAATAAAAATAAAATCTTCTTTTAAAATATGAATGATAACAATGATGGCTATCACACAGGGCTGTAATGAGGACTAAATGTGACCACAGATGTAAAATGCCCAAGACAGTGTGTCTGGCACATAGGAAGAATTTGGGCATTGTTATTGTTACATGGTTTGAACTCTGGCTTTGCTGCCATCCAAGCTGTATGACCATATGCAGTTCAATCCCCTTCTCTGAGCTTAATTATACATGAGGATTTTGGTTCAGTGGCTCTGTGTTCTAGAATCATTGGGAACACTTTTCAAATTAGAGGCTCAAGGGGACTGGTGCTGTGGCACAGAGGATTAATGCCCTGGCCTGAAGCACTGGCATCCCATGTGGGCAATGGCTCTAGTCCTGGCTGCTTCTCTTCCGATCCAGCTCTCTGCTATCGCCTGGGAAAGCAGTAGAGGATGGCCCAAGTCCTTGGCCCCTGCAGCTGCATGAGAGACCCGGAAGAAGCTCCTGGCTCCTGGTTTCAGATCAGTGCAGCTCTGGCCGTTGTGGCCATCTGGGGAGTGAACCAGCAGATGGAAGACCTCTCTCTCTCTGCCTCTCCTTCTTTCTCTGTGTAACTCTGTCTTTCAAATAAATAAAAATAAATCTTTTAAAAAAAAATAGAGGCTCCAGAGCCCAACCGGACCTACTGAATCATCTCCAGATTTGAGACCCAGGAAGCCAGATTTTTATGAATCTGCTTCTACATGGGCAATTCCAAGCCATATGATGAGTGAACCAATGGAAGGAACTTACCTGTCTCCCCCCACACATCGCTCTGCCTTTCCGATGGATAAGTAAGAAAGAAATCCCTTCCCAACCTTTAACACCTGCTCTGCTCCACAATGCCGGGTGTTTTAATGACCTTACTAGGAGTCCATTCCTATCTTCTACCCAGCCTCAGTTACTTAGGGAGCAGATCAGCCAGAGCATTTGATTTTTTTCCTTGCTTCTGCTGACCATTTATTTCCCACCAGACCCCTTTACCAGCCGTGGAGCAGAGACTGGAGAGGATACAAGCCAATTAAAATTCTGTTGCAAGTATGTTAAATGGATAAACATAAGGACCATTGGCTACCAGGAAACAGTTACCAATTATCTAGAGATTAAAAAAGTAACATCAGAGGGGCCTGCAACTCTGTTGTTTATGGATTAAAATAAACTGGAATGGACTGTACAACGAATGGAACTGAAGACACAACAGAGTCCATTACCACAGACTATCCTGACTCAACTCCCCGTTCTAATAGCCTGGCAGGAAAAAAAGCAAGCTTCTTCTCTGGGCATAAATATTATTCTCCTATCTCTATTGTTCTTTTTTTTTAAGATGTAGTTAGTTCGTTGAAAGGCAGGGGCCAGCACTGTGGCCTAGCGGGTAATGCCACTGCCTGCAGTACCAGCATCCCAAGTGGATGCTGGTTCAAGTCCCGGTTGCTCCACTTCCGATCCAGCTCTCTGCTGTGATCTTTGAAAGCAGCGGAGGATGGCCCAGGTCCTTGGGCCCCTGTACCTGTGTGGAAAACCTGGAAGAAGCTCCTGCCTCCTGGCTTCGGATTGGTGCAGCTCAGGCCATTGTGGCCAGTTGGGAGTGAACCAGCGGGTGGAAGACTCTCTCTCTCTCTCTCTCTCTCTCTCTCTCTCTGCCTCTCTTCCTCTTTCTGTGTGACTCTGACTTTCAAATAAATAAATAAGAATCTTAAAAAAAAAGTTAGTTGAAAGGCAGAGCGACAGATTGCGGGGAGGCTAGACACACACACATACACACACAGAGAGAGATCTTCCATCCCCAGTTCACTCCCCCAGATGGCTGCAACACTCAGGGCTGGGCCAGGCTAAATCTAGGAACCAGAAACTCCATCCAGGTTCAGGGTAGCCACTGCTTTCCCAGGTGCATTAGTAGGGAGCTGGGTTGGAAACAGAGCAACTGCAACTTGAACCAACACTCTGCTGGGGTGCCCGATTACCGATTACACGCAGCAGCTTAACCTGCTGCACCACAATACAGACCTCCCATCTGGTGTTCTTTTACTCACTATGTCCAGTGTTAATTAAAAAATTACAAGACTAATTAAAAAGGACAAAATATTATCTATCATCAAAAGAAGAAATAGTCATAGGAGCAGATTCAGATGTATCTCAGATATTGGAATCACCCAACAGATACTTTAAAGTCATGATAATAAACTTGTTGAAGAAAGGTGGGAAAGGTAGACAATATGCATGGATGGATGGGGACTCTCATCAGTGAGAAGAAAACTGCTTTATAAAAAGGTGATGAAGATTCTAGAAATCAAAATCTCAATATCAGAGAGGAAGAATCTTTTCATGAGATTACTAGCAAAATTATCAGAGGAAATCATCAACAAACTTGAAAACGTCAATAAAAAATGATCCCAACTTAAACATAAGGAGAAAAAAGAATGAAAACAGAAATAGAATATCCAAGATCTATGGGGCAGTATCAAACGACATCTAACATATCTGTAATGAGAGTCCTTGAAGGAGAAGAGAGAGAAAAGCAGAGCGACAGATACATTTGTACAAATGATGGCTGACATTTTTCCTGAACTAATGAAGTAATCAACTCACAGATGCAAGAATTGCATAGAGCCCCAAGTAGGATAAATAAAAACAAAACCACACCTAGACACCTCCAAGTCAAACTTCTGGAAATCAAAATAGAGGGGAGAAATCTGAAAAACAACAAAAGAAAAATAAACAGGAGGACTGCGATAAGTTTGACTGCTTTGGGCGAGAGCTGCAGCTGCATCCCCCTTCTTCACATTGCTCCAGTGATTCCAGTTTCTCCCCTAGGGCTACTGGCGATGCCTCCAAATGCTGTCAGAAAGCCAGCAAGTTCTACCAGGGTCTAATACAGTTTCCCCTTTAGGCTAAAGGGAAAAGGTGTTTACAATCATTTCATGCATTTTAGACTTTTAGCCAGAAAGTCTTGCATAAAATGAGCCAGACCTCTGGATGTTGGATGTGGACATGGAGGAGAAACTCACGAGCAGCAACTGACTCCCCACCCCCAGGCTCCAGCTGTAGCACAGCTGTCTCGCCGTGAACTCTTCCTTCCAGCCTACTCTGCAGCATAGGCTCATATCCACCCCTCTGTCTCCTAGCAGGCTGGAGACTCATGTATGGGGGGGGACTTCATGCACTGGGTATGAAATTGAATAGAACAACCACCAACCTTCCTTCCTATTCTGAGATTCTATAAATCCCCTCTACAGTAGACAATGTTTTAAGTGCTTGCTCCTCTCACAGTTAAACAGTGCACTTTGTACATCTTCTACTGGATTATTTTATCCCACATTCATTCAACAAGACATATATTCTCTACTAACTGGTGAGCAAGTTGAGGGCAGATTCTCCATTTTGCTAAATTTGTTTAAAGAATTGTTTATCTATTTAAAAGGAAGAGGGACAGAGAGGGAGACACACACCCACACCCACCCACCCATACACACACACACACACAGATATCTTCCCTGTGCTGGTTCACTCCCCAAATGCCCACAACAGCCAGGACTGAGCCAGGCTGAAACCAGGAGCCTGCATCTTCATCGGGATCTCCCACGTGAGTGGCCGGGACCCAAGTATTTGGGCCACTTTACCTTGCTTTCCCACGCACATTGGCAGGAAGCGGGATCAGAAATAGAGCAGCCAGGTCTCACATCAGAGCTCCTCTGTGGAATGCTGGTGTGGCAAGCCCTGGCGTAACCCCCTGCATCCCAACACCGGCCCCTCCTGCATTCTGGTGTGCCCACGTTGCATGTGGATGAGAAAGGAAAGGAGGGGAGGGAGGATCAAAGGAGGGGACGCTTTTCCCTAAGCAATTCCTTTCGGAAAGGGGCTGGGCACGTCTCGCTCTCCTGCCTCTCTAAGCTTCTTCCCTCTCAGCTGGTTCTTGGCCATTGGAAATCTGCTTACTCTTGTTCCCTTGGCAACCGGCAGCCTTGGGCTTTACTTTTGATTTAGAACGCAGAGTAAGCCACATCCCCATGTGTTTGAAACAGATTTCTAAATGAGTTTCCTTCCTTTACTTAAAAAATTAATATAAAACTTGATATTTTAAATACATTTTACATGTTTGTCTTCAGAGTTTTTTTGGACAGAGACTCCAAAACAAGCCCTCCACAAGGAAAAACAGGAAAACAGGGCTGAGGTTTTTTTGTTTTTTGTTTTTTTTTTTGTTTGTCTTGTTTTTTTTTGTTGTTGTTGTTTTTTTTGCAGAAGCCATGAGGCTTGCAATGGGAATCATAAATCACACGATCTCCAGGCAGGGCTGCCAGCTCTTCGCCGGGACAGGCCTCTGTCAAATGGCCCGGGCTTGGCTCATCCCCATGTGCACACTCCAGAGCCTTCCCAGCACAGCCCGGTGGAAGGAAGGCACAGAGGAGGTGCATTTGTTTTGGAAACTGGGAGGAAGTTCCTTAAAGAGCTGTGCCTGGGCTTGGAGCTCAGTAAATATTTGGAGGGATGTGAGAATCAAGATGGTCCTGGAGGTTCTCTTAAAAAAGCACTGCTCCGTGCAAGTGCGCAACAAGACCTCCAAAAGGCGGCTCCCGGGCAAATTACGCTTTGTTTATCCATGCATTTGCTCAACGCTCACTGTTTAGTTGTTTCTGCACTCCTCCGCGAGAGGATGTCTGTCCTAGATTCCAAGCCACTGGAGACCAACAGGTGTGGCAGTCAGACGTGTTTTCCAGTCACGAGCAGGAAAGGGCCAGTTACATGCTTGGGGACGAGAACCCCAAAAGAACCTTTAACGTACATCGTGTCACTCAATCCTCAGGACAAGTCTACGGGGTGGATGACGTCATCTCGAATTGGGGCTCCAAGGTACAATTGGCTCAGATTCTCCAGCTGGGAAATGGCTAAGCCAAGTTTAAACCCAGGACTGGCAGACTTCAAAACAAGTGACCCACGGCCAGCGCTGCAGCTCACTAGGCTAATCCTCCGCCTGCGGCGCCAGTACTCCAGGTTCTAGTCCTGGTTGGGGCGCCGGTTCTGTCCAGATTGCTCCTCTTCCAGGCCAGCTCTCTGCTGTGGCCCAGGAGTGCAGTGGAGGATGGCCCAAGTGCTTGGGCCCTGCACCCACACAGGAGACCAGGATAAGTACCTGGCTCCTGGCTTCGGATCGGCGCAGTGCGCCAGCCGTGGTGGCCATTTGGGGGTGAACCAACGGAAAAGGAAGACCTTTCTTTCTGTCTCTCTCACTAACTCTGCCTGTAAAAAAAATAAAAATAAAAAGCAAAACAAACAAACAAAAAAACTATGTGATCCAGGCCACCCAACCTCTCCTTGCTCTTCCTGGGAATTCTACCTCCAGCAATCACTCTGGGGGTGGAACATTAGAAACCACGGCAGACCGGCTGGGACACACAGTGAGCTGGGACGGCTTCCAGGGCACAGGGCCTGCCTTGCCTTGAACTTGGCTCTAAACTTTGTACTTGGACTTTGTACTTTCCAGAGGGCGTACACATAAAATACACCTTGCATAGGGCAGTCCGGGTGAGTTCCTGCCAGTAACATTAACAATTCAATGGCAATTGTGTGGATCCATAAAGCAACAACTTGCTGAGCTGTGGACTCTTAGCCTCTCGGGGCAGGAGGGAGTTATTTAGAACATCTGTGAACCCCTCCGCCGTCATCCTGCCGAGCAGGGCTTCACCACCCAACACTCTTGGGAAGGAATCTTAGATTCGCTGATTCTGTCAGACAGTTTTGGCACTGCTACCTCTTGACTTTGATTTGGTCATTTGTGTCCTTGCTTCTTTGAGTGAGTCTCTGCCCCTTTGGTAATGTTTAGCTCTGGCTCAGGAGACACGACTGTGTCTGCCCTTATGAAAATACGTTTGCTATAATCTCATTAAGGACCAGGTCTGCATTACTGAGAAATGACACTCAAATAGAATGAAACGGCCATTTCAAGAGGAGACAGAACACTGGAAAGGAGAGAGCATTTGGCCTAGCAGCCAAGACACTGGTCAAGAGGCCCTTGTCCCATACCCAAGTACCTGGGTCGCATACCAAGTTCTGGCTCCTGACTCCAGCTTCCTGCTAATGCAGACCCCAGGAGGCAGTGATAATGACCTAAGTAACTGGGTTCCTGCTGTACAGGTGGGAGACCGAGATGGGGTTTCTGGCTCCTGGCTTTGGAATGGCCCAGCCATGGATGCTGATTTTAAAAATTGGAAACTTGGGGCTGGCACTGTGGCGTAGAAGGCTAAGTCTCTACATGAAGTGCTGGCATCCCATGTGGGCACCTGTTCAAGTCCCGGCTGATCCACTTCCAATCCAGGTCCATGCTAATGCACCTGGGAAAGCACTACAGCACGAAGCAAGTGCTTGGGCCCCTGCACCCACGTGGGAGACCCTGAAGACGCTCCTGGCTCCTGGCTTCCACCTGGTCCAACCCTGGCCACTGCAGCCATTTGAGAAGTAAACCACCAGATGAAAGATTGATTCTCTCTCTCTCTCTCTGTATTTCTGCCATTCAAATAAATAAATAAATATTTTTAAAAACAGAAATAGTGTACATTCATTTTAAAAACAACTGGAGACTTCTTTTTGGCCTTACTTTTTTAAGAGAACCACATGCTTTCATCTGTTAAGACATTATGAATACACATGTAGATGTGAGTCCCTTGTCCCTCCACACAAATGTGCATGTATAAAGGTGTGTGTGTGCACATGTGCACACACACACACACACACACACACCATTTGTTTGATTGTTCAAAGCAGTCTCCATTCCTCCCACCCCCACTATCTGTCTCCAGAAGAACCTCAGGGAAGACGTTAGCATATTGGGCTTGATGCAAAGGGGAATCAATATTATTTTGACAAATCTGAGTCATACAAAGGGAGGACTCAAGCTGGGGGGTCCATCTGAAGACAACCCCCGCTTTTCTGACTCCTGCTGTGGACCCTGGGGATGGCTGAACCTTGACAAGCTTCCAGCACTCGCCTTGCTCTTCTCTGCAAAGCCCAGTTTCCAATGCTCCCACTGCATTCATTCTCCCGCCCCAGGACACTCATCTTAGAGCAGCTGAATGGCTGGCTGTGCCTCTATAGCTCTCCCCATTCTTGGGACCAGTGAGAAATTCTTAGAAGGCAGAAAGCATCTTAGATAAACTTCACAGGGCTGGCCGCTGTGCTCCAACCCAGAGCGCTCATCTGAGGCCCACTGAAATGCCTCCCACCCCCAGCATGCAAGAGAAGCCCCTTCCAGAAAGCAAAAGGTGACTTACAGTGGATTTTGAAGTCCTTGTACTGTCTGTCTTCAATTGCTACCACGTACAAAGCTGCCCGGTCTGGAAACATAAGCCCTCCAGGTTTCTGTTGACGAATTGTGGGGAAATGGGTCTCGTAATCTATTCACCTGATAAAGACATCACATTTTGAACTGCACATGGAGTCACCAGACAAGCACCCTCTTGCCAGCATTTCTCATTCAGGGGACTGTTGCCTGGGCCAGGGTTGGGGTTAGGATAGCGATGCCCAATGTTTATTTTGGAGCAAGGAGAATTTGAGGGACCCCGGTGGAGTTAATAGAACTAGTGAAGTAGGGCGAGGCCATGCCTCGTGAGGAGCAGTGAAAAACATCAGCTTGGAACAGCCAGTGTGCGCAGTATACATGGCCTTCTGGCAGTCATGCAAGCCCTAGCACCTGTTGACCAGACAGACTCTTATCTTGACAAGACAGAATGCAAAAGAGGCTAGACCTCCAAGCTTGGTTAGACTCCAAGGTTAGACCTCCATGGGTACATTCTGAAGTTAGACACTTGGAAACGGGAGATCTGCTTTATAGTGAGGGCCCTGGGAGAGGTGACCTTCCAGTTCACGTCCTCTCTGAAGTCCTCTGATACTCCCTAGGCTGTAGCCAGGGCCAGAGCAGCAAGCCAGGCAGCTGAGCGACAAGGGGCAGCGCGCGGGGCACTCACCAGCCACTTGTCCCTGGCAAAGATCACCGTGTTGAGCATGGACTCATAGAACAGACAGTAGCCCATCCACTCGCTGATGATGATGTCCACCTTCTCCACGGGCAGCTCCACCTCCTCCACTTTACCCTTAAATATGGTGATGACTGCAAAATAAGAAGCCCAAGGCCACGCTTTGCGAGGTCCCTACTCAGGAACCTTGTGCACCTCGCCTCCGGGCCAGATCTCCAGGTTCAAGCCCTGTTCTGATTCTACTTTTAGGGCGCAACCTGCCTCATTCTTCTTCTCCAAGCTAGTTCACATGAAAATAACAGAAAGCTACCTGCATATCCACCTATTGGGCAACTACTCTGTGCCGACTACTCTTAGCACCATGCTAAGCTTCTTCCCTGCACCGGATCAGGTCATCCTTGCTGCAAACCTATGAAGCACACATTCTTGTTTTTCTCATCTACAACTAAGAAAGCTGACGTTCCAAGGTTGAACGGAGGCCATGGAACTGAGCCCAGTTTGTTCTGATGTGACCCTAAGACTCCCATCATGACCCCCGCTGCAGGTGAGGTTATCAGGATGGCTCAGACCCAGAGAACGCAGGGATGCTTCTCCTGTTGCTCGTGCATCTGTTCGCAGCCAGGGCTCCGCCCCCAGTGGGTGTCCCTCTACTGCTCATGAGCAAGGCAAATGGTTTTGACAGAAGCAAGGGCCCTGCAGTCACAGAAACCTGGGTGTGAGTACTGGATCTTCTCATCGTCAGCTGGATGACTTTACACAGTTATTTGACCTAATTCAACTCCAATTCCCCAAAGAACAACCAGAGAAAGTGGAGTCTACATAGAAGATGGTTGTATTGATTAGATGAAATAACACACTGAAGTGCTAACGCACTCCTCCCCACTGACTGGCAGCTGGGAAGAGGGAGGGGTTGGGGCTGGGGACAAAGCCCATGTGCTAAGGGACCTCTGCTCCTGAGGGACTTCCAAGAACTTCAGGTCCAACTGTAGCAGGAGAAATTTCACAGTTGGGTTTCTGGCCCACTGACATAGACATACACACACTTTGGGAGTCTCTTTTTTGCACTCATTGCTGCAAAGATCAAAGCAAAATCTACCTTTGCTACTGCTGTTAAATTGACAGGGCGATGCATTGGTTGGCTGGTTCCTTCTGAGAGTTCCCTCTCAAAGGTTACACAGAGCCACACTCAGAAACTCTCATTCTGCAACATCCTCTGAAAACCACGTAATGTCTGAGATCTGCTGGCAAAATGGGACATTGGCCAGTACTTAGGAATAAAACCCCACACAGGCCACCTCTGTCTTGAATCTGAGCTGCATGCAAGCTAACATGGACTGGAGGCTCCTTGATGGCAAAGGGCACACAGCCCAGCACTTTATTTAGTGTCCCTGTAGCAGATATTGGGGATGACACAGTGCCTATTAGCAGCTTCCCATCATGGCTTCCGTCCCACGATCCAGCATTTAACCAAGGCTGAATCAGAGACAGCCCCCGCCACGAAGAGTCAGACATTTTATCCACGCTCATTGGCTCTGATCACCCTGCAGTGAGGCCTCGCCTTGTGTGGCCCTCCTGGCACTCCTAAAACAAGTACAGGAAAGGGCTAACCATCCCCAAAAGGTTAGGAGAGGACTGGAGGGGTGGCAGTTAGAGCTCTGTTTCTCTGGAGCTCCCAGACCCCAGGGCAGAGACTCAACGAAGAGTGGACCCAGGGTGACCAAGAGAATTCACAAAGGGACAAAATAAAGGATTCTTAAAAACACAAACCTAGTACCTAATTCATTTCTTGTTCTGAGTAAAAAAAGACAAGCACATGCCTGAACCACCTGCCTCACCCCTGGCACGCAGAGCTGGCTGCACTGTTCCTGTAAGCACTTTTACAGCGTCTCAGCAGCCTCCTTTCCCGTTGTCTTTGCCTGTTTCTTGGAGGCTCTTCCTCACCACCTTCATGCCTCAGCAGGGCTCCGACTCCCTCCTCCTGCATTAAATCATGACCTCCCTGCACCCCAGGAGGATGCCCCCATCTGCCTCTGGGGCCCCATCCATGATGACCCTGTGGACAGGACTTCATCAGGAGCTGCCGGTCATGGATGGCTCAGCACGTACCACCCAGTCTGCCAAACAGGTGTGAGCCGAACACCCTTTGGGCGCCCCCAGAGGGAGTGAATGCCGCCCTCATTCTCACCCACCAGCGGCTATATCCTGGTCAGTGGAGCTATGACAGATGGAAGACAGATAGGGAGAAGGGTGTTTCAAAAAGTTTATGGAAAATGGAATTAAAATGTGAATATTTTGGTATAAAAATTTTGAAATCATGCATGATTTTTTCAGAATACACATTTCCATGAACATTTTGAAGGCTATTCATAAATAAAACAGATGACAGAAGATGATGATGATAGATGAAGATAGGTAGATAATGAGAGATGATAGGTAGATCCATAGACAGATAGATAGATAGATAGATAGATAGATAGATAGATAGATAGATAGATGATACAATAGGCCACAGAGCAGCAAAATCACACTGTTTCTCCTTACAAAAAAGGCAGAAGGAATCAGTGAACCCTACAGAATGCTCGACACTCTGGGCCTCTGTCCACTTAACTTGCCTTTCTACATCTATTCCAGTGCACATGGTTCTTGGAGCAGATACAGCCCCACACCCGGCTTGGTGAGCAGATGTGAAAGGACGAAGACACATCTCCTGTCAGTCCAGTTGTGGACTGGGTTTCAGACCCTACTCATCTCCTTGCCCAAGAGCTTTTGTGCAGTGCCCAGCCTGCACAACTTTATGCTGGGGTCCTGGGGCAACTGCTGATGGTTCTTGTGCCAGCTGACAACCAGCCTTGATCTAACAGGTTCCTCTGCCTTGGGACCTCAGTTTCCTCATTAAACATAAATAAAGAAATAAAGAAGAGAGATTGAATCTGAAATCCTTTGCTATGTCTGAATGCTGTGATTCCTCAAATATGTCTTGAGAAGTTGCTATGAGTAAGGCATTCTGTGAGGTTTACTGGTAGGGACTACTGACATCAATAAAGAACTAGTGCCTGCACTGTCCAACTTGACTCCAATTGCAACAATTCATGGAGCCTGCCCTTTCTTAAAGAGACCACATTGTAGGGCTGGCGCTGTAGCCTGTGGCACCTGCATCCCATATGAGTAATGGTTCTAGTCCCGGCTGCTCCTCTTCTTATCCAGCTTTCTGCTATGGCTTGGGAAAGCAGAAGAAGATGGCCCAAGTACTCAGGCCCCTGCACTGGCATGAGAGACCCAGAAAAAGCTCCTGGATCCTGGCTTTAAATCGGCTCAGCTCCAGCCAGTGTAGCCATTTGGGGAGTGAACCAGTGGATGGAAGATCTCTCTCTCTCTCTTTCTCTCTCTCTGTCTCTTTCTCTCTCTGTAGCTCTGTCTCTCAAATAAATAAGTAAAACCTTTGAGACCACATTGTTTCTATGGGGCCAAATACAGCTGCCCATCCGAATCATCAAGGATACCTTGGTGCTGTCTGCGACATCACCAGCAACCACTTAAACTCACAAATTCAATCTCCCAGTCTACACAGTGCTGCCTCTTGTGATGGGTTGCACGCCAGTCCCTTAGACGCTATTGGCCAGGGGCTGGCATTGGGCAGGCTCAACGTCTGCTCTTCTCCTTGCGGAGGTTCATCAGGGGGTTCCAAGCCACTGGCCTTCAGGCTCTGTGAAGCTGTGGGCTACAGAACCTCAGGCCTGTTCTGGACCCTGCATCACCAAAGCTGTGCCAACCCAAGGTTGCGTGGAGGTCACTCGCTGGAACTGCTTTCATTCTGTAAGGATGACGGAAAGTTTGTTCCATCAGCTGTGACAGGACCCTGGCTCAGACATCATGGAAGGATTCATCATAATTAAATGCACAACTGGAGCAATAAGTACGCCCTGGAACTTTCCCCCTGTAGCTTCAAGCTTGCAGATTAGACATCCAGATTTTTTTTTTGGTTGTTTTAAATGGGATTTTTTTTTTGTCTTTTGGGGGTTGAATGGTGATTACAGAAACCTAGCCATTCAGATGAAAGGTTGTTTGTTTAGCTTTTTTCCTTTTTTTTTTTTTTTTTTTTTTTTTTACATCAGGCCACCCTGCCTCATTTGAGCTGCCAGAGCACCCACCAGAGTCAGCTGACCCCATAGGATCTCAAGTAAGCGATCTCCCAATCTTACATTCCACATCGTTTCAGAGAGCAGATCCTGTTCAGCAGGCAGGTGGGCAGGAGGGTCACATGCAGGACAGGGAGCATATTATGGGCACGTGGAGACCCCCGATGCCGCCCCTCATCCTGCAAAGCCCCCAGCTCTGCCCTCTGCACTTCTTCAGCCCTTTGCTCCTACACTTCTGGCCACACCCACGCCAGCTGGAGCACACCTCCGGAGGGCCCGACCTGCCTCTAGCCTGGGAATGCATTCTCTCTCTCTCCCTTTTTTTTTTTTTTTTTTTTTTTGACAGGCAGAGTTAGACAGTGAGAGAGAGAGAAAGGTCTTCCTTCCGTTGGTTCACCCCCAAATGGCTGCTACGGCCGGCGTGCTACGCTGATCCGAAGCCAAGAGCCAGGTGCTTCTCCTGGTCTCCCATGCGGGTGCAGGGCCCAAGCACTTGGGCCACAGCAGAGAGCTGGCCTGGAAGAGGAGCAACCAGGACAGAATCCGGTGCCCCGACCGGGACTAGAACTCGCTGTGCCGGCGCCGCAGGCGGAGGATTAGCCTAGTGAGCCACAGCGCCGGCCAGGAATGCATTCTCTTAGTTCCCTGTTTTAGCTTCCTGTTTCCAAGATGGAGCTGAGCACTTGACCCCTCAAGAACATCCAGAAATCACGACTGAATGGGTGGATGGCTAGATGATGAGCATTTTGAACAAAAGGCACAGAATTAAGAGAGAAAAGATCTGCAAGCTAGTCCTACTTATGATACAATCACTAGCACCTGCATGGAGCTCGCAGAGTGATTGCGCAAGTGTTATCCCAGCAGTCCTGCGAGGAACCCGTGTGGTCGGCTTCCCGACTCCATTTGCCTAATGAGGGAACTGAAGTTTACAGAAGTCAAACTGGGGAGCCCAATACTAAGCCTATTCTGGAACCTTGGGCAGGTCACTCCCCTCTTTCACCTGGGGAATGGGTTTCATAAAACCTGACCTGCCTCCCACCTGGGTTGTTGTGGACATCAAGCTACTGCTTGAGATATTGAGTGAAAGGAAATCGGAGAAGGCAAAGGGTGAGGCATCCTTTTCCCAAAGGCTGGCCAGGTTGGTCAGTAGGTTGAGGAGAGACTCGTTGTTAGCAGCCATGCAGAAGCAGACCCATCAATCTTCCCGGACCCGGACGTCAGTGCCTGCCTTGGCTGCCTGCCCTTGCTTTCCCCGGGGGGCCCAGATTCACAGATAAACCTCTCCCAAGGTCAGAGCCAGCCCATCCTGGAGCCAATGGTGATGGGAGAAAATCCCAGTCCCACTAGCCTCAGGGTCTGGTGGGACTGGAGTGTATCCTGCAGCAAAGGATTCCATTATGGAGTGCCATGGGTCAGCTCTGGGGCCATGCAGCCTCCATAGAGTGGTTACTGCCATATGGTTCCCCTCTCCCGGCCCACATCCCCAAGAACAGAGGGCCTGGAGGTCCTGCCTTGACCCAGTGCACAACTGTCCTGGCTCCCTGTCCCCGCCTGCTCTGGCTCCTTTCTTATCTCAGGGCTCTGACTGCTTATCTGGAGCTCTAAAGACCTGGGCTTGGGCCAGCGCCTTTCCCCGGCCACACACCATGCCTGGCATCTCTCCTCCCTTATGCTAGACTAATCAAAGCCGTACCAGACCCCCTCACCCTTAAAGACCACTTACCACTTAGAACCCCTTGCATGGTCCCACCTGGTACCCAACACAAGGACCGCAGACAGGTGACTGCACTGGCTGGGCAATGGAGGGCAGGGTTGTTCAGAAGACAGTGGGGTGTAAAGGCCGTGGGAATGTGAGAAAGCAATGCAGCGGCCCCCTGGCTCAGATATCCAGTAAATCATCCCAGGTTTCACCCTCACTCACTCCAGCAGAAGCATATACCCGTTCAACTGACTTTCTCTATCCTCAGCATCCAACCATGGATCGAACATGTCAGGAAGAAAAATTGTGTCTGTACTGAACCCATACAGAGTTTTTTTCCTTGCCATTATTCACTAAACAATACGGTATACCAACTATTCACATTGTATTAGGTATTATAAGTCATCTGGAGATGATTTAAAGTACATGGGAGGATGTGCGTAGGCTTCATGCAAATACTATGCCATTTTATAGAAAGGACTTGAGCGTCTGTGGACTTGGCTGTCCGCGGGGGTCCTGGAACCAACATCCCACTGGCACCGCGGGAAGATTGCGCAGGCACATACTTCGGTACACAACACACTCCCCCGCCCTGTAGCATGGCCAGCTCTGAAGCTTTCCGGTCCAGGCTGCAATGTCCCCTGCTGAGAAAAGTGTCCCCTTCCTCCCCTCGCTGTGCTGGCAAATGTTTAATAACTCGCTCCAGAAAGAAAGAGACCGTGACACTCCTGCCACAGCCAATGCCAAGCCAGGGATGTGAGGTCACCAGGGTGGGGCTGAGAGGAGACGCTTGCTCAGAACCGGCTCTTGAGAGGGGGATGTGAGCGGGCTGCAGCCCGCCATCGCGGCCACCCACTCAAAAGTAGACACCACCACCCCCCGCCCATTTTCTCAATTATACCGTCCTGTCCCTTCCTAAGCACTTTCACAATTTGTACTTAAGGGGAGATTTTGTTCTTTGCTTTTATGGCTGGCTTCTGCGTGAGACTGCAAACTTTGTGCGAGCAAAGATTCTATCCTAGCCACACCGCCAACTGCCCAAACTTGGCACAAGGCCTAGAGGGGCCGACAAAATCACTTAGAGGAGTGAATCGGTGCGACTCACTTCTAAGATTATTAATGGGTTGTTTCATGAGCAGTTAGGAAAAGAAGGAGCAACTGCCAGGAGCCACAAGTACAGGTTCATTAAAAACAATTATGTGTGATTAATCTCATTTCTTCCTTTGATGGGGTTATTAGTCAAGGTAAGTGAAATGCCAATAACAACAATAGCTGACGTCATTGGCTGCTCGCTGCCCACAGAGGCTGCTGTGCTGTGTGCCGTCGTGTGCTCACTGACTGGCTCTTCGGGGAATCAGAAGCTTGATCTGTTGCATTTGCTGATTCCTGTGGTGTAAATATTTCCACCAATTTCAAGCCCATTTCAAGCCACCAAAGCCACCGCCTCCTTTAATGGAGAACATCAACCCTCAATGGCTAGAACTGAAGCTTGTTAACACCTACTACACGGATGCTTTCAAAGTTCACAGAAGAGTGGGCAATTGCTTAGCAGTTACTGAAAGTGTAACAATCAGCTCCCAGGATCCTCTCAGGAGCCTATTCCAGAAAAACCACAGTTTCACAGAGAGTAACTGTGTAATCCCCACAATGACCCTAGGAGGCATGAGCTGTTTATTCCCATTTCACAGATGAGGAAACTGAGGCAGGGAGAGTCCGTTATGCTACAACTGGCAGAGCATGGACCAAGAGGTCTGCCTGTGAGCCCCACTTGCAGTGCACCACACAGGATCTCCAGCGAGGTCTCTGACAAGCCCTCATGTCCACGACGTCCTGGTGGAGATGACAAATTACTGTGTGGATCTACAGCTGGCTACAGGACTGCGCTCACTGCAAGGAGCTGACTCAGAGCTGGCCGTGGAGCTGCCTACAGGAGCTCCCACGCTCACCGCAGGGCCCCCATCAAATGCACAGAGCGCACAAAGGCAGGATGAGGACCCCAAGTCAGTGATGGTGTGGGGAGGCCCAGTGGTTTGTAATACAGGACCAAATCTTACGACAGGAAGCCTCATAAGAATAACAAACGGGACACCCAGTTTGAATTCAAAACACCTGGTGAAGATCAGGAAACAGTGCGGCAGGAGCCTGTGGGCCGACGACTGGGAGTAGCTGGCTTCCAGGGATTTCCACAACTGCTCGTGCAAACTAGAGCTGCATGCTAGAAGCTCAGTGTCTGGGCCTCTCTAACTGACTGTGTATTTCCTTTTTTTTTTTTTTTTTCCACAGGCAGAGTGGACAGTGAGAGAGAGAGACAGAGAGAAAGGTCTTCCTTTTGCCTTTGGTTCACCCTCCAATGGCGCACTGATCCGACGGCAGGAGCCAGGTACTTATCCTGGTCTCCCACGGGGTGCAGGGCCCAAGCACTTGGGCCATCCTCCACTGCACTCCCTGGCCACAGCAGAGGGCTGGCCTGGAAGAGGGGCAACTGGGACAGAATCCGGCGCCCCGACCGGGACTAGAACCCGGTGTGCTGGCGCCGCAAGGTGGAAGATTAGCCTAGTGAGCCCTGGCGCCGGCTGATTGTGTGTATTTCTTAGCATGACCTTGATGGGGAGAGAGATACTGCACACGGCCAGAGAGGAAGGTGGCTCCAACCGAAGTGTCCCGAGCAAAGAAGAAGGAAGCACAGATGCGTAGCCTGGCAGTGTGCGAGTCCCAGAGGGGAGAAACAGAACCCTGGGGGGAAGCGCAGGGAGGTGGAACCTGACTCTGCAGTCGGAAGCACTTTCTAACAGCCCCAGAGCCGCGGTGGTGAGGTCCCCATCGGGAGAATCATCCCAGGATCGGGGGACCGCACATCACAGAGGACAGCTAGAGGAGCACAGAATCACGCATCAGCTATATTAGACCTGGGCTCTGCAGCTAAGAATTAGCAAGGTGAGCATCAACCCTCAGGGACTGTAAGTGACCCTCATTAACACCTACTACAAGGATACCTTCAAAGTTCACGGAAGGGCAGGCACCACCTGGGACACCTGTACCCTTCACCACAGTGCCTGGGCTCAATTTCTGATTCCAGCTTCCTACTAATGCACACCCTGGGAGGCCGCAGGTGACCGGGGCTGTGCCACAAACATGGGAGGTTTAAATTGAGATCTGAGCTCACAGCTTTGGTTTGGCCCAGCCCTAGATGCTGCAGGCACCTGGGGGAGTGAACCAGCAGATAAGATCTGTGTGTGTGTGTGTGTGTGTGTGTTTCTCTCAAATAAATCAATGAAAGAAAACATTTAAAAATTCTACGGAACTTGGAATTAAAATATAACTATATCTTGGTGCAAAGTATTTTGAAATCCATGCCCATAAAAGATCTTTCAAAAGTTTATGGAAAATTCCATGTAAAAAACTATAACTAGTTTTCAAAAGTTTTTTATACCAAAATAAACTTATTTTTTAATTTCATTTTCCGCTAACTTTTGAAAGATTTATTTCATTTATTTAGAAGGCAGTAAGAGAAAGAAAGAGGGAGAGAGAGAGAAAGAGACATCTTCCTTCTGCTGGTTCACTCCGCAGATGGCTGCAATGGCCAGGGCTGGGCCAGGCTGAAGCCAGGAGCCAGGAGCTTCTTCCAGGTCTCCCACTTGAATGGCAGGGGCCCAAGCACTTGAGCCATTATCTGCTGCCTTCATAGGTACATTAGCAGAGAGCTGGATTGGAAGCAGAGCAGCTAGGACTCACACAGGCACTCAGGTAGGGGATGCCTGTGCCGCAGGTGGCAGCTCAACCTGCTGCCCCACACTGCCAGCCCCTCCACTGGCTTTTTGAAGTACCCTCGCTTGTGTGGAGCCGTGGAGCAGGCACTTGACCTAGATGATCTCCTATGCCCCACTGACCCTGCCAGCTACGTGCTGACGGGGCTCCTCTAAAAGGGAACAAGTAGAGGCTCCGAAAGGTGGGTCCTCCCGCAGGGAAGGCCCTCTGTGCACTGTCACTGCATTGTCCATCTCATGCTACGCCAGCGTCTCTTCCATCCATGACATTCATGCTACACCACATGCATGGGTAGAAGAAGACAAAGGAGGGATACACTGCTTTGCTCTCACTTTCTGAGAAGTGAGTTACAATTTCTTGTTTCTAGAATTACAAAAAGCCTACCAATCTTGGGGCTCCTATACCAACTTTCACAAGTGACTCTGCCTTTTCAGGCGTCTCAGCAGCCCACCAGTTTCCACGTCAGAAGGCGAGGAAGTGAGAGGTGTCAGTATTTGAGTCAGAGAAGAGTCACCAGGGCCCCAAGGGTGGCGCAGCAGGTTAAGCGTGCCATATTGGAGCGCCAGTTCGAGTCGCAGCTACCCCACTTCCGATCCAACTTTTTGCTAACACACCTGGGAAAGCAGAAGAGGATGGTCCGACTCCTTGAGCCCCTGCTGCCCACGTGGGGGACCCAGATGAAGTTCCTGACTCCTGGCTTTGACCTGGCCCAGCCCCAGATACAGTGGCCGTTTGGGGAGTGAACCAGGGGATGGAAGATCTCTGTCTCCCTCTGTGCATCTCTACTTCTCACTGTCACTCTGCCTTTCAAACAAATAAAAAAAATGTTTTTCAAAGCTGAGTGACTGAAGCATGTGTGGGGGCCGCATGTATGGAAGGAGCCACGTGAAGGTTGCACGTCTGCCGCAGGTGGCTTCCTGCAGGTGTTGCACGCCCATGTGAATAAAGACAGCCCGAGGAGCCGGGCGGAGGTGGGGAGAGAGAATGACTGATTCCGAGTAGCAGGTATTTTGTGCCCCGTGTTGTTATTTATGTCTCCACACCTACACTCCTGAGACCCACACAATTGGCTGTTGCAGCATTTCAAAGGCATTTCCATGGAAGCATTGCACAGTCAAGCTGTCCTCTTTCGAGTGCACCTGCCAAGGCTGAGTGAGCTGCTACAGTGCATGGCCCCGAGGCCTCACCAGCTCCACCCACCTATTGTGACTCCTCACCCCCACCCAAGGAGATACAAATAAACACAGCTTTGCTTTATGAAGGCCCTGGGCCCACAGTCTTGACCTCCTCCGTGCAGTGTGAGCGAGAATGAGGAACACCACAGGTATGGGGTTGGTTATTCTCCTGGGGGCAAAGGTTTGGCACCACCAGGACTTTGCCTTAGCACAGAATCGAGTGTGAACCATCAGAATCCAGAGCGCGGGACGATGCCATCTCACTCAGGGGAGGAGCAAGCTAGATACGCCTGCCGCCCTGGGAAGGGGGCTGGCTGCCCCAGTGAGTCAGCGCAGTCTGTGAAACCTACACTGGACCGTCAGCCAGCCCCGCCCATCACAGCCTGAGCAAGAGGTGTCCTGGGATGGGGCAGGAGAGTCGCAGGGGCACAGTGCCCGTGGGGGAGGCTACCCAGCATGGGGTGGCAGAAGCTTCTGCCCAGGGCTGGGGATGGTGATGATCGGAAATTGATTCTACAGGGGGCATTGAGCCAATAAGTAAATAATAAAGTAATAATGGGAGTTGGGTTTTTCAATGTCAGAGAAAGGAGATACAAAGGCAGAAAACTGGAGTAAACCCTGCGTTACTGGGTCAGAAGTGGAGGTGGCATGTGAGTGCCTACATTACTGATAAATGTCATATAGATGTGTACGTGCACACACACACACACAGACATGTCTCCTCACTGTCTCTGGTGGAACCATCTGGAAGCATGGGCACCCTAGCCCGAGATCTTAGTTTCCAAATGTTGTTGACATGGAGTCAGCAGGCAATGACTGATTCCAGCAGTCCTAGAAAGCCCAAGATGAACCAGGAATATCTTGGGCCAGGAAGTAAGAAACCTCACAAAAAGGAAAAGAGATAGATGATTGATAGATAGATGATAGATAGACAGACAGACAGACAGACTGACAGATAGATAGACAGATACTACATGATTGATAGCTAGAGATATAGAGTTGAATCGATGAGTGGGTAGATGGATGGGTGAACGACGGATGGCCAGGTTGCAGACAGGGACACTTGCTGAAGACTGGAACATGTACATGGTCTCAAAGTGCCTCTTCCAGTTACAAAGGGGAAAACAGCGACCTTGCTGGGCACACCCCAACTTCACCCAGTGCTAAGAGTGTGAATCAAAACTTCACAGCATGAGAGACAGCAGTGTGACCATGATGCTCCTGCCCACGGTTCATAACCTAAACTCAAGCAACGCGCAACCCCTGACAGAGGGGCATCCTACAGAACGCAGGCCTGCAGTCTCCACAGCGATGAGGCCATGAGTGGAGCAGGCCCTCCGGTGGACCCAGCTTGGGGGGGGGGAGTTGCTATGACTAAATGTGAGGTGGGGGTCTGGACGGAGTCCTTTTGCCATAAACCGTGCTGCGTGACAGTTGGCAAAACGTGACGAGGACCTGAGCGTTAGAGAGCGGAAACAGGTCCGTGTCAACCTTCTGATGTTGACGGTTGCACTGCGGCTGCTTGTTGGCAACGGGCACAGATACCCCCGGGGTGATGGGGCCTCACACCAGCGACTCACCCTCAGAAGGCTCAGGGGCCAGAACCTGGGGTGTTTGCACCTCTTCTTCAAGTGTTTCAAGGATTAAAGAGAAAAAGGAAACCGAAGGGAAGGGGAAGAGAGAAGACAGAAAAAACAAGAGTGTGAAACAGGGAAGGAGAGGGGGCCCCCCAAGGCCTGGACAGGAAGTGGGGGGCTAGGGGGGTGGGGACAGGAGGGGGCTTTGTGGGTTCTCAGGGCCAAACAGACCTCCTCCTCCCAAGGAGGATGGGGAGTCCCCTGCTGGTGTCAGCCTCCTGCCCCTAGGGGCCTGTCCCACTCTGCCAGGCACAGCGGCAGGCGGGGGTTAAGCTGGAGGAGGAGAGAGCACGGGAAACCGGGATTCCTGAGCCGTAAACACTCATTTCCGGACAGCCAGCAACAGGAGAGACACGTTGTGCACTGGTGGGTTGAGATGCTGCCTGTGATGCCCCACCTCAGCGCGATCCAGCTCCCTCCTAATGCGCCTGGGAAAGCAGCGGAGCAAGGGCCAAGTGCTCAGGCCCCTGCACCCACAAGGGAGACCCGGAAGAAGCTCCTGGCGCCTGGCTTCTGCCTAGCCCAGCCCCAGCTCTTGTGGCCTTTTGAGGAGTGAACCAGCAGATGGACGATGGATCCTCTCTCTCTGCTTCCCTCCCTCCCTGCCACTCTGCCTTTCAATCAATTGTTCAAACAATCAATAAACAAATAAATAGATCTTAAAGGAGAGAGACACAAAGAAAGAGATGGGGATGGGGGCGCTGGGCACAGCCTAAGAGCCAGGAGCCACTGGGCAAGTGAAGTCCTGCAGCGGTGGTCTCATTGTTCTCTGGAACCTCCTTTGGGCTCCACACTGGGACTCGCGGCCCTGATAGGACACTGTTTGTGTTTCTATTTGTGTCCGCCCAACCCTCCTAAGAGGCTTTTCCTCCAGTTCCAGCGGCACTCATGGTACTTCCACATCAACACAAACACACTTTGGAAAAGTACGCAGGAACAAGAGCCCAGGCCAGAGGTGAGCCAGGTGCCTCCCCTAGCCTCAGTTTTTACCTCTGTTAAATGGGAGAAACCAGTTGCCCTATTTGAGGGCAGGAGGGAAGGAGGTCAGATACAAGCTGGCAATGCCAGGCTGTCTCACCCTTGCAGAGAAACAGCCAACTGGTTTGCCTTTTCCATCTTTAGCAGGCACGTTGAGAGGTCGCCTCTGTCTCCTCTGCCAAGGTCAGGCACTCTTCTGAGTACACAGAAGACATCTGGTTCCCTTGACGGAGCCAAAGGGGGCCGGGCGCCCAGCCAGAGGTCGGGGGATCCGAGCAGCAGTTCCCTTCTCAGGCCTCAGGACCTCAGCCCTGCTCACAGCCCCTGCACACCTGCTGCCTGCCCAGCGCCCCCCGCCTGTCCCACCTCCCTCCTTATCCAGCATAGACGGCATGGCCCACGGTTTCCATGGATTGTGGCTCCACCCTCCCAGCAAAGCCTCATGCCAGGCAGCCTTTCCACTCCACTGGCATCCATCCAAGCCACTGGACTCCCTGCCTGCCCTTGTCTCCACATCGCTAAGAGCCTTGGACACTCCCCTGCCATCCTCATCACCCCAGCATGCCCTCCCCCTTCCCTCCACCCACACCCTCCCCCACCCCTGCCCCAGCATCTCCGTTCCCCTCCCCCTTCTTGGCCAATGACTGTCTCACTCTTCACTGTGCAAATGGAAGCTGCAAACCTGAGGCTGCCCACCACGGGCCCACCTCCACCTGCCTGAGCTCCCACTCTCCCTCCATCACTGCCATTGGGGTCTCCCTCCTCCAAGGTACAGGCCGCCGTCTGCCTGTGCTTGGGAGCCCTCCCACTCTGAACCTCACCGTGTCTTTGTTGGCTGCCCTGGGTGGACAGTGGATCTCTGTCCTTCTCCCGGGGCACTGGCTCACACCCCCACGCTTTCATACTTCCTCTCCTCACCAGAACAACACAGAAAACTCTTCCGTGCGTTGACCCCAGGAGTCACCTGTGGTCCCCACTGCACAGTCTCTCCTTCACCGACTCTCCCTGGACTTCCCCCTCTACCCCAACATTGAGACCACTCCTGAGAGCACCCCTGACCTCCGCGGGGCCGAATGCAATGGCCTGTCCTCTGCTCTTCTCCCACTCCATCTCAGCACTCCCAGCGGCTGACCTCGTCCTCCCGCCCTTGGCCAATGGCAGCGCTCTCTCTTCCCCATTCCTCAGCTACAGCAAACATGTCTTCTCACCCTCTCCTTTGCCTGACCTCCAAATGCTGAAATGGCCCAGAGCCCTCTCTTTGTCCCATGTCTTTCCTCTAGCTGCACATTATCCCCCAAAGCAGCCTCATCCTGTGGCTTTAAATAGCATCCCCACGATGTTTTTCTTTCATTGACTTGAGAGGCAGAAGACAGAAACACACTTTCCATCCACTGGTTCACTCCCCAAATGCCCACAGTGGCCGGGGCTAGGCCAGGGCAAATCTGGAAGCCGGGAACTCAATGTGAGTCTCCCCTGTGAGGGTGGGGACTCAACTCTTTGAGCCACGACCTGCTGCCTCTCAGGGTGGACATTAGCAGGAAGCTGGAACCAATCGGGAGCAGAGCTGGGACTCAAACCCAGGCAGAGGGGACAGCGCTGTGGCACAGTGGGTTAAAGCTCTGGCCTGCAGTGCTAGTATCCCATGTGGGTACCAGTTCGAGCCCCAGCTGCTCCTCTTCTGATCCAGCTCTCTGCTGTGGCCTGGGAAAGCAGTGGAAGATGGCCCAAGTCCTTGGGCCCCTGCACCCACATGGGAGACCTGGAGGAAGCTCCAGGCTCCTAGCTTTGGATCAGCCCAGCTCTGGCCATTTTGACCACTGGGGAGTGAACCAGCAAATGGAAAACCTCTCTCTCTCTCTCTCTCTCTCTCTAACTGTCTTTCAAATAATAAAAAATAAATTTAAAAAAAAAAAAAAACGTAGGCAGTGCCATGTAGAATGCAGGCATCTTAACCTGGTAGCTTAACCAGTAGGCCACACGCCCCCTCCCACGCTCCGCAGCCCCTGTCTATACGATGGTGACTCTGCAGGCCTCCTGCTCTGCCTCTACCTGAAACTCTGGATGCACAGATCAAGTCTGACGCCACAGGTCTGCCTGGGTGCCCTGTGGGCAGAAGAGAGCTCTTGATTTTTCTCGCTCCTGACATCCCCATGAGTCCTCTGCCTCCAGGCAAGCACCATCACCTAGTTGCTCAAGCCAAAAGCAGTTAGCCGCGTTCCTCTCTTTTCTCACCGCCACGTCCAATCCATCAGCAGGTCCTCTTGCCTCTATTTCCAAGCCCGGGGCCGGAGGGGGGGGGCAGGGTGGTCACATTTGTCCACTTGCACTGCCACCACCCTTGTCCCTGCTGCGGCAGCTCTCACCAGAACACTGAAATAGCTTCTTAACTTGGATCTGGTTACAGTTTTCCTGCCTTTTCCCTGTTCTCCATGGAGAAAGCTCCTTCCTTGCTCAAAAGGGGCAGGCATCCTGCCTGGTGACCCCTCCCCCAGCCCCCCAGAGGTGCCTGGGTTTGATATCTAGCTCCAGCCTCCTAATGTGCAACGTGGGAGGCCGTGGCTGACACTCCAAGAAACTGCGTCCCTGCCTTGCATGTGGGAGACAGGCGTTGAGTTCCTGATTCCCAGCCTCAGCCCTGTTGCAGGCATTTGGGGGGTGAACCAGCAGACGGGAGTTCTCCTCCTCTGTATGTCTCAAATCAATGAATTAATTAATTTTTAAAAAATCCCTCCAAGTCCCGTCCCTTCCAGCCTCGGCGCTCTGCCTGGGAGCTCTTTCTTCCGGCATTAACCCTCCCCAGGCCCACCGCCTCAGGCGGCTTCCATCCTGCTGCCTCTGTCAGCCCTGCTTCGACACACGGCCCCGTGTCGTGACTTTGCATCACCTGCCGCTCACGCCTCGCCCTGACTCCACTGGCATGGTGCCCAGAGTGCCAATGCTCCCCTGTCCAGCACCAAGTGAGCACAGAGCCTGGACCTGCAGCTGGAGGAAAGCTACACGGGGGGCCTTCCAATCAGGGGCCCCTGAGGGTCTGAGTGTATCCAAGACAGACCGCACATTTAGCACATCTGTGTAAAGATTCTGGTTGGGACATGTGTATCCTGTAACAGAGTACCTGGGTTCAAGTCTTGGCTCTACTCTTTAATCTAGTCTCCTGCTAATGTATACCTTGGAACACAGCAGGTGATGGTTCAAGGAGTTGGGCCCCTGCCACTCACATGGGAGACTTGGATGGAGTTCTGGGTTCCTGGCTTTGGCCTAGCCCAGCCCTGGTTATGGCAGGCATTTGGAGAGTGAACCAGCGGCTGGGCTCTCTCTCTCTCTCTCTCTCTCGTTTCCCCTCTCCCCCCTCCTCTATGCCTTTCAAGTAAATTAAATAAATAAATAATTTTTTTTTAAAAAAGGGTGGCCCCAGAGAGAAAGGACTGGGGAATGTCGCTCGCAGTTCATAGGAAAAGAGACGCACCTCTCGTTTAACCAGGCTGCAGCCGAATTGCCCAGGGAGCCCCTTCAGTAGCAGGGCCTGTGGACAGTGGGGGACCAAATCCTGGGGTCTTCCAGGACCTCCCTGAGCTGGTGATGGCAGAAGGGGAGCTGGGGTTCATGGGGAGGGTCGTGGAGGTGGAGGGAGGGACAGCCATGCTTGTGCAGAACTTAACAGGTCACCCCCAGCTAGAGACAAGCAAGGGCAACGAAGGTGTCACCCCAGGTCACCCCAGCTGGGGCAGGACAAGTGCAGCCCAGTGCCACAGCCTGCAAAGGGGGATCTCAGCCAGGTGTTCCACCTCCCCAAGCCCAAGTCTCTGACTCTTCCCGCTGGGGGTTGTCTGGTGCCCCCTAAATGGGAAAGCACAAGCCCCTGGCGCCTTCCACCCAGGGAGAGCACGAGAGGAGCATCTTACTGTTGTCCAAGTGGTTGGCCTTAATAATCTTCTCTGAGTAGTCGGAAATACTGGAACATTCGATCTAGAAGGGCACAGAAAAAAGGAGCAAGCTGTCAACACAAGGCTCACGGCACGTCGGGCACAGCTGAGTGGATGGAGAAGCAGAGGCCCCAGGGACGGGCTGGGACTTGCCCGTGGTCATGCACAAAAATGGACACCCGGCCCTCCCAACTCCAGGCCGCCTGCCATGCACTCGACGGGACTGCCTTTGCCAAGAGATGGAGAACCAGAGCTGGAGACTCAGGACAGCTGGTAGGCCTCGGCCTCCTGGCAGGCCAGCGAGGGTGTGAGAGGGAGGACACAGCTGAGGACCCATGAGCCTCCCTGAACGTCATCCTCACTCCACCCTCGCCTTCACCCGCACACCGCACCAAACAGTCCTAAGCCCTCCCCTCCCCACAAGGCACTCGCGCACCCCTCCTGCGGGCTCCACCTGTAGAAGAATCATTCCTTTTCACCTGCGAGTCTCTCCAGGCTCCTCAAGTCTCCCAAAGAACCCAGGCATCTGAGGGGTTGGTTGCCCATCAGCTGAGAGCAGAAGCCCATGGGGGCGGAGGCCTGGGTTGTGTTGCTGAGGAGGCCAGCAGTGCTGGAAACGGAGGGGAAGCTGCCTAGAGCCAGCCTCGCCTCTCCAACACGGGCTGGCCTGTGCTAAGGCTGTGGGGCCCCACTCACTGCAGTCTGAGAGTCCCAGCTCAGACCACCCCTGGGGACCACCCCCTGGGGAAGTAGTGGTTGCCAACTGCCTCCATCAGCGCCTTGAGAATAGGTGCAAGCACCCATGGGGTCAGAAACGGGTCACTGTTGTTAAAGCAGCAGCTGGGGGGCAGCCCCGGCAAGAGCTCCAGCCCCACAAGGGACCACCCCTACCTGGGCCCCTGTCTGAAGGACTGTGCATCTCTCCTCTCCTGCCACATCAGCAGGTCTGCAAGACACGAGTGCCTTCAGCGTGGCAGCCTGACCGCATGTGGCTCTGCCACCGTGTCGCCAAGCCTGTGCGTGTGGCGAGGGTGAGATGAGGTGGCGCACCTGTCGCCGTCACAGCTGCCCTCCCTCTTCCTCCTCCCTTCTCTTTTCCTTTCCTGCCCTCTTCTCTCTCTCTCTTTCTCTCTCTCTCTCATCTCCTCACTTCCCCCTTCTGTCTGCTACTTTGGCTTTGTTTTCTTCTCCGTTTTCTAACTGTCCTCTGCATCTTTCCAGCATTCCGTCTCGTTTTGCCCATCGCGTTGGAGATGTCGTCACCCTCTATCTCTGACGGGGTCTCCCTCTCTGCCTCCCCGCCGCCCCCTCCATCTCTCCCCTTTCTCCCCTCCGGCCTCTCTCCCATCTCTGGCTGGCTGCCCCTCCTCTCCCTGTCTCTCTCTGTCCTCCTGTCTGTCTCCCTGCCTCTCCCCCAGCCTCCCCCTTCCTTGCAGAAGAGCAAGGGAGGTCGGGGCTCGGGGTGCATGGAACAGGAGGACCTGTGAAATGGGCCATCAGGAGAGGCCAATGTGGCAGCACTGCTTAGAGCTGAGCTGTTAAGAGGAAGGGGCAGGAGGCAGACCGCTGGTGCCAAGTGCCCACAGCTGGATGCCCGTGGTGCCTCCTGACAGCTCCGTGGCTGCAGCCCCCAACCACTCAGGAGCCAGGGACCAGTGGCACTGCCTTTCCCTGCTCGGCCCTGAGCCCCACCACCACGGGGCCTCAACCCCCACAGAGAAGGCCAGTGGGGGGTCACCCCATGGACCCAGGTGCAACTGTGGTGCCCTGTGACCTTGCTGAGTGAAGCCGTCCTTTGGGAGGACTTGCAAAGGAGCCTGGGAGGTCCAGGGGCTGGTTTCACTGGCCGTGGCCATCACACACCTAGGACACCTTGAGAACCACCCAGGTTCTGCAGAACAGGACAGCATGGCCATGTGTGTCCCCCACCCCACCCCCACAGGCTGTTCCTGCAGGGGGCAGGAGGGCCCGGGTAGGCTACGGGATGACCCGAGAAGGAGGAGCCCCGAATGCCACTCTGGTCGCCCCACAGCCCCCTCCCGCGGGCCCTCTGGGAGTCCGGGTGTTGTCTGACTGCCAGCAGGACCCAGCTGGAGGCCCTCTCCTCTTTCCCAATGCCAGCCAGCAGCCCCCCGGGCCCTTCTTTCCCATATAGTGTCCTTCCAGCCTGGGACACGCCCAGCCACTCTGCGGCCAGGCCATGCGGCTGCGAGGGGCTGAGGCGGGGCAGAGCGAGGTTTCCAGGGAGCTCAGCTTCACCTCTGGCCTGCAGAGCGGTGGCAGCCAAAGTGGCAGATCGACATCCACGCCCTGGTGGCTTCTCCACCTTTTGGCCCAAATCGTGGGTAAACTGACTCACTTGTCCTTCAGAGAAAGGAGGAGGGGTCTCTGCTGCCTCCCGGGGCCCCACCCCAACCCTGACATAAAGGCATGCACCTGTGCCACAGGCTGGGCGCTGTCCTAAGTGCTTCCACTGTGAGAAACTCATCCATGACCCTCCCCTCGGCCTCTGGGCGAGAAACTCTCACGGTGCCCATCTTACACATGGGGACTTGGGGTGCAGAGAGGTGACTTCTCCATGCAGTGCGTGAAAGAGGAGAGATTCAAACCAGAGCCCCTGTGCACGTAACCGCACCGTGCCACTCCTCCAGCTCACAGAGAGACTCAGCACCAAGAGCTGACGACGACACCAGCGGGGCCTGAGAAAAGGCACATTTCGTCCACCAGCATCAGCAGCGGCCAGGGCAAGGAGCCAGAGACACAGCCTTGGTGACGGGGGCCTGCCCTGCCCCCGGAGGGTCACACCTGATCTTCCCGGCTGCCCCCTGAAAGGGTGGCTCCCCCAAAACAGGAGCGGGGTCTGCGAGAGGGCAAGGGATGGGCTCCGCAGAAGCTCCGGAACGGGACGGCGCAGGGAGAGGAGGGAGGGCGGTGCTCACCCCGAACACCTTCTTGGCCCCGGCTTTGGCAGCGAACATGGACAGGATGCCGGTACCACTGCCCACGTCCAGCACCACCTTGTCCTTGAACACATGCTTGTTGTGGTACATGGAGTTACGGTAAGTGAGAGTCCGCACCTCGTCCTTTAGCATTTCCTGGGGGGAAGGGGGAAGAAAGCAAAGGCAGGGTCAATGCATGCGAGGCCCCTGGGAGGTCGCCGGGGTCACAGGAGCCTGCCCACCCCAGCCGAGGTGGTCTCAATGGGTCTCAATGACGGCATAGGCAGAGCCGCAGAGGAGCATGGCGGGGCAGCGGGGACGGCACCACCCGCGTCTCTCCTAACTCTGCCAGCTTTTGTCTCAGCAGCAGAGAAACTCATGCCCAGACCACAGCAAGCTCCAGTTTACCAGAGCAAAAGAAAAAAAAAATCAGTGAAACACAGCATGAGACATTTAAGTTAGACTCCAAGCAAAGCCTGCTACAGAGAAGAGAGTCATTGATGAACAGATTTTTGAAGTCCTTCCATGTGAATGTTTGTTTGTTTACAAGAACAGAAAAAATGCTCCTTGGTCCATAATTAAGAATTCTGTTACGAGAGAGGAACTAGATTACCTGTGCAAATCATCTCCAGCCAAGGAGAACAAGACTACATGCATGATGCTGGCACAGGGACCTTGGGCCATTCGAGATATCAGCAACCAGTTTTAAATTATTTTATTTATTTGAGAGAGAGAGAGGGAGATAGATAAAGATGTGCCATCTGCTGGCTCACTCCCAAATGTCCACCATGGCTGGGGGTTGGGAAGGGCCAAAGCTGGTATCCAAGAACTGCATCCAGGTCTCCGCCATGAGTGGCCAACCACTTGACCCATCCCCCACTGCCTCCCAAGGTCTGTATTAGCATGAAGCTGGCACCAGGAGCCAGAGCCACAAATCAAACTCAGGCACTCTGATATGACACATGGCTATTTTAACTGCCAGGCTAACCCCTGCTTTATTGGCAAACACTTTTAACTAACTCATCACCAACCATACAGAGGTGACATTTTAAAATATTAGCTTTATGGAAGTATGATTTGCATGCAGTGCAGAGCACTGATTTCAAGGGCCGTGGCTCAGTGTGCGGGTGTGGACCGGTGTAACTACACTGTAACCAAGGCACACATCATCTCCTTCACCCCAGAAAGCCCTGCATGCCCCTTTGCTGTCAATCCGCACCCCCACCCCAGACAACCACTCATCCAATCCCTATCAAAGAAGCTTCCCTCTCCTCTCCTAGAACTTCACATAAATTGAATTCCATGACATGTGTGCATATGTGCCTGGCTACTTTGGTTCAACACAGTATATTTGTGTCTAATTTTTAAACATTTATTTGAGAACAGGACAGCATGGCCACGTGTGTCCTGTCCAGAGAGAGAGAGAGAGAGAGAGAGAGAGAGAGAAATGCCCTCAATAGCTGAAGCTGGGACCAGCTGAGGCAGAGACCAAAATTCAATCCAGGTCTCCCATGTGGGTACCAAGGACCCAACAGCCTCCCAGGATCTGCATTAGAAACTGGACTGGGTAACTGACCCCAGCACCCCGATTTGAGACACGGCCTTTTTTTTTTTTTTTTTTTTTTTTGACAGACAGAGTGGACAGTGAGAGAGAGAGAGAGACAGAGAGAAAGGTCTTCCTTTTTCCATTGGTTCACCCCCCAATGGCCCCTGCGGCCGGCGTACCGCACTGATCTGAAGCCAGGAGCCAGGTGCTTCTCCTGGTTTCCCATGGGGTGCAGGGCCCAAGCACTTGGGCCATCCTCCACTGCTGTCTTTGGGCACCTGCCACCCACATAGGAGACTCAGAAGAAGCTCCTGGCTCCTGGCTCCTGGTTGTGGCCTGGCTCAGCCCTGGCCATTGTGGCCATGTGGTGAGTGAATCAGCCAATGGAAGATCTCTCGTCTCTCTCCCTCTCTGTAATTCTGACTTTCAAAATAAATCTTTTAAAAAACCCAGCTGTGGGGCCGGCACTGTGGCACAGTCAGTTAATGCCCTGGCCTGAAGTGCCAGCATCCCATATGGGCGCGGGTTCAGGAACTAGCTGCTCCACTTCTTTTTTTTTTTCTTTCTTTTTTTTTTTTAATTTTTTTGACAGGCAGAGTGGACAGTGAGAGAAAGACAGAGAGAAAGGTCTTCCTTTGCCATTGGTTCACCCTCCAATGGCCGCCGTGGCCGGCGTGCTGCAGCGGGCGCACCGCGCTGATCCGATGGCAGGAGCCAGGTACTTATCCTGGTCTCCCATGGGGTGCAGGGCCCAAGCACCTGGGCCATCCTCCACTGCACTCCCTGGCCACAGCAGAGAGCTGGCCTGGAAGAGGGGCAACCGGGACAGAATCCGGCACCCCGACTGGGACTAGAACCCGGTGTGCCGGCACTGCAAGGCGGAGGATTAGCCTAGTGAGCCACGGCGCCGGCCATCTGCTCCACTTCTGATCCAGCTCTCTGCTGTGGCCTGGGAAAGCAGTGGAGAATGGCCGAAAGTCCTTGGGCCCCTGCACCCATGTGGGAGACCTGGAAGAAGCTCCTGGTTTCAGATTGGCACAGCTCTGGCCGTTGCAGCCAACTGGGGAGTGAACCATCAGACAGAAGACCTCTCCCTCTCTCTCTCTCTCTCTCTCTCTCTGCCTCTCCTCTCTCTGTGTAACTCTGACTTTCAAATAAATAAATAAATATTATATAATAATGTTTAAATAAATACTTATTTAGTAATAATATTTTAATAAACATTTATTAAAATGTTAATTTTGACAAAGAGGAATTTTTCAGTTTTACTCTTTTACAACCACTGCTTTCTGTGCCATGTCGAATCTTTGTTTACCCCAAAGTCCCAAAGATATTTTCCTGCGTTTTCTTCCAAAAGTTTCAGAGTGGTGGCATCTAATGTCAGGTCTATGATTCATGTCAAATTAATTACTGTATGTGGAGGAAGTTTAGAGTGTAGCTTATTTTGTTCACAAAATGAGTGGTTCAAGCACCATTTGCTGAACAGACTATCAGTCCTCTCATTGAATCAATTTACCATCTGACTCAAAAATCCTGTGTGGCCTCACTGATCAGTTCTATTTATAACAGTTCAACACTAACTTGATTACTGTGTTCTTATTTTTATTACCATGCACATTTTTATGGTATGCAGTGTAATATTTCAACACATGTATATACAGCACATACTGATCAAATTTGGGTGATTAACATTTCCATTCTGTTACCATTTCTTCTTTCTTTAAATATTTATTTATTTTTGGAGGCAGAGAGACAGAGGGTGGGAGAGAGGGAAGTCTGTCTGCTGGTTCCCTACTCAAATGCCCCAACATCTAGATCTGGGCCAAGCCAAAGCTAGAAGCCATGAACTCAATCTGGGTCTCCCATATGGGGGTCAGGGATCTAACTACTTGAGCCATCACCTGCTGCCTTCAAGGTACACATCAGCAAGAAGCCAGAATCAGGAGTGGAGCCAGGACTTGAACCCAGGCACCCAACATGCTGTGCAGGAATCCCAAGCAGCGTCTGACCTGCTAACCGACAGCTGCCTGATCGCTTTATCATTTCTTCCTGTTTGGGGGCTGCCAGTTCCTCTCTTCTAGTTCTTCACAAAATTCGAGGTAGCTGGTATGAACGATGGTCATCCTACTGTGCTGTGGAACACTAGAATGTGTTCCTTTTCCCTAACTGTGTTTTGGTACCCATTACCCAACCTCCCTCTCTCCTCCTGCTGCCTGCACCCCCCCCCCATACCCAGGCTCCAGTAATCACTCTTCTACATACAGATCAATCTTTTTAGCTTCCACTTATGAAAAACAACATGTGATATTTGTTTAGCTGTGTCTGGTTTATTTAAAATAATTTTCCTTCAGTTCCACCCATTTTGCTGCAAGTGACAGGATTTTTGTTCTTCTTTATGGCTGAATAATATTACATTGTGTATATACTCCCATTTGCTGTATCCTTTCACCATAGACATACAGGTTGATCCCATAATACCGGCTGTTATGACAAGTGCTACAAGAAGATGGGAATGAAGGTATCTCTTTGATATGTTGATTTCATTTACTTTGGATATACGAGTTAATGAGAAGCTGGATAGCTACATCATATGGTGGATCTATTTTTAGTCTTTTTAGGGAGCTTCCACTCTGTTCTCCATAATAGCTATGCTAATTTACATTGCCACCAACAGTGTGAAATTGTTCCCTTTTCTCTAATCCTCACCAGCGTTCTTTTTTTTTCTTTTCTTTTCTTTTTTGTAATAGTCATTCCGTCTAGGGAGAGATGACATCTCATTGTGGTTTTGATTTGCATTTCCCTTATGATGAATGAGACTGAGCATTTTTTCATATGTTTGTCAGTCATTTGTAGCTCCTCTTTTGAGAAATGTATCGTTTGCCCATTTAAAGTTGCATTTTTTATTTTTGAGCTTTTAGTTCTTCTATGTTCCAGGCATCAGCCCTCTCTCGGATGCAGCTTGTCGGTGTTTACTCCCATTCTGTCTGCTGTGTCTTCACTCCGTTGATTGTTTGCTTTGCTATGCAGAAGCTTTTCGGTTTGCTATCATCTCATTTGTGTATTTTTGCATGTGCTTTGGAATCTTATCCAAAAACCATTGCTTATACTGATGCCTCAAAGTGTTTCCCTTGTGTTTTCTTCTCGTTTCATAATTTCAGGTCTTGCATTTAGGTCTTTGATCATTTAGTCTAATAGTATGTGAGGTGGGGGGAGTCAAGCTTCAATCTTCTGCATAGGAATACACTATTCTCCCAACAGCACGTATTGAAAAGGCTGGCTTTTCTCCAGTGTATGCTTCAAATGCCTTTGTGGAGAATTCATTGGCTGTAGATGTGGGTTTATTTCTGGTGTATGCATCTGTTTGTTTGTTCGTTTTTTAAGAATTTATTTATTTACTCTAAAGTCAGAGTTACACAGAAGGAGAAGCAGAGAAAGAGAGAGGTCTTCCATCCACTGGTTCACTCCCCAGATGGCCGCAATGGCTGAAGCTGTGCCAATCCAACACCAGGAGCCAGGAGTTTCTTCTGGATCTCCCACACTGGAGCAGGGGCCCAAGGACTTGGACCATCTTCTACTGCTTTCCCAGGCTATAGCAGAGAGCTGGATGGGCAGTGGAGCAGCCGGGACTTGAACTGACGCCCATATGGGATGCTGGCACTGCAGGCGGTGGCTTTACCCACTACATTACTGTGCCAGCCCCAAAAGGCATCTGTTTTTAATGCCAGCATCTTGCTGTTTAGGTTACAGCTCTGTGACATTTCGCCAGATCAGGTATTGTGACTCTTCCAGCTTTCTTTATTTTTATTAAAGAGTGCTTTGGCTGCTTGGAGTCTTTTATGTTTCCATATGAATTTTAAGGTTGTTTTTTCTTGTTCTGTGAAGACTTTCATCCATATTTTAATGGGGATTCCACTGAATCTGTAAACTACTTTGGGTAATATGGACATTTTAACAATATTAATTGTTCTAATCCATGAATATGGGAAGCCTTTCCTTTTGTGTGTGTGTGCCTTCTTCAGTTTCTTTCACCAGCATTTTATTTTTCATTGCAGAGATCTTATGCTTCTTTGGTTATATTATTTCTAGATTTACCTTTAATTTTTAATTTTGGTGATATCATTAAAGGGATTTATTTTGTGATTTCTTTCTCAGGAAGTTCATTATTGGTGTATAAAATGATACAGATTTTTGTATATTGATTTTGTATCATGAAACTTTTCTGAATTTATCAGTTCTAATAGTCTTTTGGGAAATCTATATTTTTCTATATATAGAATCATACCATCTGCAAGTGTAATAATTCCTCCATTCCTATTTTTCTGCCTTTCATCTCTTTCTCTTGCCTGATTGCTCTCGCTAAAACTTCCAGTACTATGTTAAATAAGAGTGGTAAGAGTAAACACCCTTGTCTGTTTCCAGATCTTAGAAGAAAATGCTGTCAACTTTTCTGTTTTCAGTATGATATTGGCTATAGGCTTGTCATATATAGCCTTAGCTTTTGTTATGCAAAGGTATGTTCCCTAATTTTTTCAGGGTTTTTATTGTAAGGGATGTTGAATTTTATTAAGTGCTTTTTCTGCATCTATTGAGATGATCATATGATTTTTGTTCTTTGTTCTATTGATATATTGCATTTATTGATTTTTTTAGATTTATGCACCCATTTATTTGAAAGGCAGAATAGCAGAAATAAAGAGAGAAAGAGAGAGGGAGAGGGAGAGAGAGAGAGAAAGAATTGATTCTCCATCCATTGGTTTACTCTCCCAAATGGCTGCAGAGCCTGGTATTCTAGCCAGGCCTCCCACATGGGCAGCAGGAGCGTAAGCACCTGGGCCATCCTCTGCTTCCAACCCCTCAAATTGTACCAGCAGAGAGCTGGGCCAGTAGCAGAGCAGCCTGACCTGAATTGACACTGAGACACTGGCTGCCTGGGCCACTAGTGTCACAAGGGTCAGCTTGACCCACTGCTCCACAACACCAGTGCTACACTTTTTTCTTTTCATTTTCTTTTTTTTAAGATCATTTATTTATTTGAAAGGCAGAGATACAGAGAGGAAGTGGCAGAGGTAGAAAGAGAGAGGGAGAGAATCTTCCATCTACTGGTTTACTACCCAAATGGCTGCAATGGCTAGTATTGGGCCAGACTGAAGCCAGGAGCCAGGAGCTTCTTCTGGGTCTCCCATAGGGGTGCAAAGGCCCAAGGACTTGGGCCATCATCAGCTGCTTTCCCAGGCACATTAACAGAGAGCTGGATTGGAAGTGGAGCAGCCAGGTCTCCCACTGGCACCCATATGGGATGCTGACACTGCAGGTGGCAGCTTTACCTGCTGCGCCACAGCACCGGCCCCAAGTCCCACATTTCTTCATTTGCAAATATTGAAACTCCCTTGCCTTCCTTGGGTATCAATCATGGCGAATGATGGTTCTGATGTACTATTGGGTTCCATTTGCTAGTATTTTGTTGAAATTTTTTGGCATCTATGTTCATCAGGAAGATTTATCTACAATTTTCTATTTTGTTTTGTCCTTGCTTGATTTTGATATTAGCATAGTGTTGGATCAAAGAATGAATTTAGAAGAATTCCTTCCCTTTTAGTTTTTTGGAATAGTCTAGGAAGAACTGGTGTTACTTCTTTAAAGGTCTGATAGACTCTGACAATAGAGCCATCTGGTCCTGAGATTTTCTTGGTAAAATGAGTTTTTCTTACTGTTTTTTATTTGAGAAGAAAGAAAGACAGACAGACAGAGACAGAGCTCCCGTCCACAGGTCCATTCCTCAAATGCACACAACAACCAGAGTTAGGCCTGGCAGAAGCCAGGAACTGGGAACTCACGCTGGGTCTCCCACACAGGTGGCCGGGATCCAACTATTTGAGCCATCACCTGCTGCCTCCCAGGGCGCACAATAGCAGGAAGCTGGAATCAGGAGCAGATCCAGACTCAAACCCAGACACTCGGAGATGGAATGTAGGCATCCAAATGGTGTCTTAACCACCAGCTCAAATGCCTGTCCTGTCTACTATTGATTCAACGTCACTACTCAGTTTTGGTCTGTCCAGGTTTTCTATGTGTTCATGATTTAATTTTGATAGGTTATAGATGTCCAGCAATTTCTACCTTTCTTCTAGGTTTTTCATTTCATTGACATATAGTCGTTCATAATATTCTGCAATGATCCTTTGTATTTCTGTGCTATCAGGGGTAATGCCTCTCTTTCTGGTCTATGGTTTTGTGTATTTGAGTCTTCTTTGTTTTTTCTGTTAGTTTAGTTGAAAATTTCTCGATTTTCTTTATATTTTCGGAAAATAAGCTCTTTGTTTCATTGATCTTTTGTGGTTTTTAGTCTATATTTCATTTCTTTCTGATCTTTGTTTCCTTCTATTAATTTTGATTTTGTTCCTTCTTTTCTGGGTTCTTGAGATGGATTGCTTATTTGGAATATTTCTTATTTTTATTGTAAGCACTTATTTCTATAAATTTCCCTCAGTACTGCTTTTGACTTATCCCATAAATTTTGGTGTGCTGTGCTGTGTTTCCATATTCATTTGTTTCAAGAAATTTTTAAATTTCTATTTTATTTTTTCAATGACCCATTATTCATTCAAAAACATGTTGTTCTGTTTTCTAGAGCTTCTTCAATTGTTGGTTTCTAACTTTTTAAAAAGGAGTCATTTACTTATTTAAAAGGCAGAGTGACAGAAAGATAAGAAGAGACAGAGATAAAGAGATCTTCTATCCACTGGTTCACTCCCCAGATGGCCACAACAGCCAGGGCTGGGCCAGGCTGAAGCCAGGAGCCGGGAGCTCCATTTGAGTCACCCACCTGGGTGGTAAGGACATCCTCTACTGCCTTCCCAGCTCATTAGCAGGGAGCCTGATTGGAAGCAGAGCAGTGGGGACTTGAACTGGTGCTCCAAAATGAGACGCCAGTGTCACAAGCAGCAGCTTAAACCTGTTGTACCACAATGCCAGTCCCTGACTTCTGGTTTAATTCCTTGTGGTCAGAAAATATCATTTTGACTTTCTTGAACTTGTCAAGAGCTGCTCTGTGGCTTCACATATGATCTATTCTGAAGAATTTTGTATGTGTTCATAAAAAGAATGCGTGTTCTGTGGGCCCTGCTGAATGTTCTGCAGGTTTCTTGTTAGGTCCATTGGTCTATGGTGGAGTTAAACTCTATAGTTTAATTCTTATGTTTCTTCATGGGCTTCTCTTCTGGGATGAGTCACTGGTGAAAGTGGGATGTCGAGTTCCTATCACTACACTGGAGTCTGTCTACTTAGTTCTAATGATGTTTGTTTTATAAAATTGGGTGCTCCAGCATGAGGTGCATATATATTTACAATAGTTATATCTTCTCACTGAATTGATCCTTTGATCATTATATAGTGACTTTCTTTTTCTCTTTTCATAGTTTTTGTTTTAAAGTCTACTTCGTCTGATGCAAGTATACTTACTCCTGTTCCTTTCACCCCCAATTTGCATGGACTATCTTTTGCTGTCTTTTCACTTTCAGTCTGAATGCATCTTTACTGGTGCAGTGAGCTTCTCCTTGGCAGTTATCATTTGTCTTTTTAGGTTTTTATCCATTCAGCCAGTCTGTATTTTTTAAATGGAGAATTTAGTCTATCTGCATTCAAGAATATTATTGATAAATCAAGACTTACTCCTGGACCTTAGTTGTGGCACAATGGGTTAAACCAGTGCCTGCAATGCCAGCATCCCATATGAACTCCTGTTTGATCTCCAGCTGCTCTACTTCTGATCCAGCTGCCTACTAATGTGCCTGGGAGGGCATTGGAAGATGACCCAAGTATTTGGGCTCCTGCCATCCACATGGGAGACTCAGATGGAGTTCTAGGTTCCTGCTTTGGCAGCTATCTGGGGAGTGAACCAGTGGATGGAAAATTCTCTCTCTCCTTCTCCTACCCTGTAACTCTGTTTGTCAAATAAATAAAATAAATTAAAAAAAAAAAGACTTACTCTCATTCTTCTGCTATATTTCTTCTACTTGCTTTGAACTTTTCTCCCTTTCTGTTGTTCATCTTCGTGATTTGGTGGTTTGCTGTATGGATAAATCTGATTCTTTTCTATATCTCTTTTGTGATCCTGCTCTTCTAGTGAATTTTATGCTTTCCCATGTTTTCATGACAGTGGTTATCTTTCCCTTGCTTCTGGATGATGGATGCCTTTAAGCATCTTTTGCAAGGCTGGGCTGGTGGTGTTGAATTCCTTCAGTTTTTGCTTGTCTTGCGAAGTCCTTATTTCTCCTTCATTTTGTGAAGGATATCTTGGCTGGATGAATATAGCGTTTTTTCCTGGCAGTTTTTTCTACCAGCACTTGAAATATAATGTTCTATTCCCTCTTGGCCTATAAGGTTTCTGCTAAGAAACCTGCTGTGAGTCTCAGGGGGGCATTCCCTGAAATGTGACTTGGTGCTTGTGTCTTATTTTTTTAGGATTCTCTCTCTGTCTTGTACTTTTGACAGTTTGACTATAATAAATGCAGTGAAACTCTTTCTTAAAAAATTCTTTCTTTCTTTCTTTCTTTCTTTCTTTCTTTCTTTCTTTCTTTCTTTCTTTCTTTGAAAGTCAGAGTTACAGAGAGAAAGAGATCTTCCATCCACAAGTTCATTCCCCAGATGGCTGTAATGGCCAGCGCTGGGCCAGGTCAAAGCCAGGAGCCAGGAGCTTCATGTGGGTCTCCTACATGGGTGCAGGGGCCCAAGCACTTGGGTCCTCCTCTGCTGCTTTTCCCAGGCCATCAGCAGGAAGCTGGCCTGGCACCCACGTGGATGCTGGCGGTGCAGGTAGAGGTTTTACCCGCTGCACCAGGCTGCCCCCCGCAGAGAATCTCCCTATAGTCATGTCTGTTTGGATTCCTGTGACTTCCTGTGCCTGAATGTTCATCTCTTCCCCAAGCCTAGGAAGTTTTTCAGTGATTAATTCACTGAATTGGTTTTCTATGCCTTTCCCCTTTTCTTTGCCTTTTGAGATCCCAAAAACCTGAACGTGTGTTCCTTTAACGGTGTCCAGAGGTCTCAGAGGTAGTCTTGATTCTTTTTTTTTTTTTTTTTTTTTTTGGTCTGGGGTGTTTCAGAAGTCTAGTCTTCAAGTTCAGGTATTCTTTCTCCTGCTTGGTCTAGTTGTTGTGACACTTTCAACCGAATTTTTTATTTGATTTATTAAGTTAGTTCCTCCTTTCCAAGATTTCTGTTTATTTTTTTCAAAATATCTTTTTGCTGAGCTTATCATCATATACACGATTGTTTTTCTCGTTCAGTTGAACTGTCTGTATTCTCCTGAATCTCACTGAGTTTCCTGGGAGTCATTCTTTGGAATTCGTTCTCAGCCATTTTGTTGATGTCCTCTTTGTTAGGCTCTGCCACTCTAGTGACCGTGCTCCTTTGGGGGTGTCGCGTTAGCTTGCCTTCTCATACTTCCTGTGCACCCACACTGCACATCCGGCGGGTCGGCTGTGTCTATTGCTTTTGAAGATGGCTTGTGGTAAAAGACTTCTTACCGCAGAGGAAGAAGGAGGGACCCCCAAGTCAAAGCGGTGAGTACCCCAGCTTCGAGGGGTCTGGGAGGAGTCCCCCTGCTGACCCCCTGAAGTGCAGGCCATTGCTTAGGCCATGGTCCTGGGGTCACCATAGGGCTGCTGGGTGTGGCTGAGCCTGTGAGGCTACAGCCCTTCTTGCTGTTGTAGTGGGATGCCTGTGGGACCCCGTGGACGGGTATAGCAGGGCCTTCCGTTTCCTAGGGCGGTGTGTACTCCGAGATTGGCTGCTTTCTCAAGGTGGTGATGCTGCACTGAGGCAGCCTGGGCGCTGTGGGCCTGGCCCATGCATTCTCCCCCTTTGACTGCTATCATGCAGCTCTCTTGCGGAGCTCCAAGCCTCTGACAACGGTGCACCCTCCTGTAGCTAAGAGCTGGCGTCTGGTGTCTCTGGGGAGGGGCTCTAATGAGGCGCTCTCATTTACCTTTACCGTAGTGAGGATTCCTCCAGCCATGGGGCTGGGGTCTTGGGTGCCAGTGTGCTTTGCTCCTCTCTCTCTCTATTGCCACCCAGTCTCCACACAGTCCACAGTTTCCGTGTCTTCCACGCTGAGTTCCAGAACTCTCCCTCGGCCACCCACCTTGAGATACAGGTTTTTATTTGTTGTTTTTATTTTCCACTGTAGAGGAGGAAGCAACTTGTGGGCACCTCTGTATGGCCATCTTGGTATCTTTCTGTAGCTTTATATTAATTTTGAAATCAAGTAGTGAGACTCTTTCAACTTAGTTCTTTTTAAAATTAGTTTGTTTTTTCTTGGTCCTTTGTCTTTTCCATGAAAATTTTAAAATTTAGATTGTTAATTCATACAAAATAGCTTCCTGCAGTTTTGTTGCAATTGCAGCAAATCTGAAGATAAATTTGTGGAGAATTGTCATCTTATCACAATTGAGTTTTACAATCCAAGAACATTTGATTCACTTATTTAGGTCCTCTTTAAATTATTCCTGGAATGTTCTATAGATTCTAGTAGAAATTAACTCCTAAATGTTTTATTTTGCAGCACTAGATACGACATTTCAATTTTTTCCAGTGTATTTATATAGTGACCTCATAGATTACAGTCTTGATCACTTTGCCTATTAGTTCTAGTAGGTTTTTAAGATTCCTTAATGTCTCTATAAAAAGGCCCTGTCACTTGGAATAAAGGCAATTTTACTTCTTTTTTCCTATCTGTGTGCTTTTTACTTTTTGTTCTTTCCTCTTGCTTTGTTACACTGGCAAGAACTGCCAGCAAAATGTTGAATAGAACTATAGATGACAGACATCCTTCCTTTGTTCCAATAATATACAACTTGTCACCAGCAAGTATAATTTTAGCTGCAGGCTTTCCATGTCTTTTATCAGATTGAAGAAGTTCCCTTCTATTTTTAACTTGCTGAGCTTTATCAGGAACTTGTATTGAACTTTGTCACACTATTTCTACATTTATTGAGTGCAAATGACTTTCCTCCTTAAATCTATTAATCATTGACCTCCATAGATGGGTTTTGAATGGTGAACCAATACTTTGTCATGGAGTATTATCCTATTAAGATATTACTGATCTTTATTTACTCATACTTTCTTGAAGATATTTTATGTATATTTAGGAGGGATATTGATCTATAACTTCCACTCACCTTCTCTAATCCAAAATTATGCTGCTCATCATATAAGTTAGGTTGTATTGCTACATGTATGTTTTCTGCAAAAGTTTGTGGGGAATTGGTATTTTTCTTTAAATGTCTGTTGTAACTCACCAGTAAAACTACAGGGGCCTGGAATTGTTTTTGTGGGATGACTTTAGATCATGAATTCAATTTATTTCTTTGATGAAGGGTATTTTGATTTTCTATATAATTTATATCAGTTTTGACAGGATAACTTTCCAAGAAATTTATCCATTTCATCTAAGATATCAAATTTATTGACATAACGTCGTCATACTGGTCTCTCAGTATCTGTTGAATATGTGTACTACTTGTAATGATGTCTTTGCTTCCATTTATGAGGTTATAATTTGTGTTTCCTGTTTTGGTTCTTCTTGATCAGTCTATTTAGTTGTTATCAATTGAATTAAGTTTTCAAAGACCATATTTTGACTTTACTGATTTTTTTATACTGTTTGATTTCTGCTTCACTGATTTCTTATTGCATCTTAATTATTTTCTTTCTTCAACTTGCATGAGTTTTATTTGTTCTTCTTTCTCTAGTTTTGTAAGGTGGAAACTTTGATCATTGACTTTATACTTTCCTCTTTTCTACAACACATGCATTTTAAGCTATAAATTTCCCTCCATATATTGCTTTAACTGCATTCCGCAAATTATTTTATGTTGTGTGCTATCATTTAGTTTAAAATATTTTTTAATTCCTCTTGTGATGTCTCTTCTTGCCCATGAGTTACTTAGAAGAATGCTGCTTAATTTCCAATTATTTGGAGATTTTCCAGATAACAGTGCTTTTGGTTTCTAATTTAATCCATTATGTTAAAAAAAAAAAGCACTTTGCATGACTCTAATGTTAAGTTTATTGCGACTTGTTTTGTGACCCAGCATATGATCTATCTTAATAAGTACTTCCATGTATACTTGAAAAGAATGTGTCTTCTAGAATTTGGGATGCTATGTTCTATAATGCTAGTTAGGGGGCTGGCACTGTGACGTAGCGGATAAAGCCGCCGCCTGCAGTACTGGCATCCCATATGGGCGCCGGTTCAAGACTTGGCTGCTCTACTTCTGATCCAGCTCTCTGCTATGGCCTGGGAAAGCAGTAGAGGATGGCCCAAATCCTTGGGCCCCTGCACCCGCATGGGAGACCCAGAAGAAGCTCCTGGCTCCTGGCTTCGGATCAGTGCAGCTCCGGCTGTTGCGGCCATCTGGGGAGTGAACCATCGAATGAAAGACCTCTCTCTCTCTCTCTCTCTCTCTCTCTCTATCTATCTCTGCCTCTTCTCTCTCTGTGTAACTCTGACTTTCGAATAAATAAATAAATCTTAAAAAAGAAAAAAAAGAAAAGGGCAAGAAGCCATCTGAAGCTCAGCTGCAACTCCTCTGCTGTCCCAGAGTCGGTGTCTGCGATCTTGTTAGAAGCTGCATAAGATAGGGGCTTGTTTATATGAAGTTCATTTCTGGCTTTAAATGTCTTGAAGGTGAGCCGAAGCTTCCTCTGCAGGAGATCTCCGGGACCAAACAGCATCCCCAACAGCAGACACAGAACGTGGTGCATAATATGTGCTCAAAAAATTGGAAGACCATCAGCATAATGGCTAAACACACAGATCCTGGGGCCAGAGTTCCTGCATTCAAACCACACCACCCCTGCGGCTGAGCTCTGTGACCCAGACCATCAGCCTTCTGTGCCTCGATTTCTTCATCTACAGAATGCGCAATCATAGCGCCTACTATGTAAGGTTGTTGCAATGATTAATAAATGGATTAAGGTCCACAGAAGTGTTAGTCCTGGAAGTTGGTGATAACCACACCCTCTTCATCTGTGGAAGCAAACAGCTGAGGATGAGCAAGGACTGGAAGCAAAGTAATGACCTGGATGTCGGAAATCTCCCAATCACTGTTGCAGTTAGAAATCCCAACTGCCTTCCCAGATGGAACTGGGTTGGTCGAGCACCTCTCCAGGTCCTATTTTTGCTAATACAGTTCTCCAAGTGTCCTTTCCTAACTCACGTTTTGTCGCTTCTTTGGCCCCTTCCTCCTTTCCTTAAGCCCCCAGACTCAGGAGTCAGGTCCCAAGTACAAGCTCTGGGAGAAGAAAGCTGTGACATAGTAAAGCTCCCATCCTGGGTCCACCAAAAGAGCAAGCTCTGTGTCCCCTTCTTCCCCCTCACCCGCGAGCCCTCCTTGGGGGGCAGGTGGGGGACAGGGAAGTCTTGAGGCCTGTCGGACATGAGCTCACCACTCTGGCAAACGATTCCCAGCCCTCTCTGCGGACGGTTTTGTCTCCCAGCTTTCCTGCTTATTAAACGCATGACAGCACATTGACTAATTGCTGGGAAATGAGGCCCCAAGAATCTATTTCAGAAAAACCTGCAGCAGGATTCTCAAAGGCAGGGAGATGGCCGGGAGCAGGGTTGGCACCCAGAGCTCGGGGGGCTGGCAGCACAGCCACATGGGCAAAGATTCTCTTGGAGGCTGAGCTGCCCAGCCCAGGGCTGACTGTCAGAGACCCTGATCCGGGAGGTCATGGGCTCCACCACCTCAGTGCTTGGAAGCCTCAGGGGGCACATAGCTGTCACTTTGCTCCTGCCCAAGCCTGTACTCTTCTCAGAGAGGCCCTGGGTTGCAAGGCCACTGCTCAGGGTGGAGGGGTGAGAGGGGAAGAGCAGAAGTGTCCACAGGGTCTGCAGCCGCCAGCGCTCCACCCCGCTCAGCACTCTCGCACGTATCCACAGCCTGATCAAACGCAGTGCACTCCGCACCGGGCCCCCTCCTCACTCTGCTCACTGCTGCTGAGCAGGCTGCCACTGCCACCGCCACCTGGGTGGGCCCTGCTAACCATGGGGAGCAGCCTGCCCAGCAGCTAGCTCGGCTCCGAGTGGTGTCATACCAGTCTCGCCCAGACCAACAAGGCAAAGGTGTTGGTGCAAGCCGCCTGGCGTGGACTAGAGATCCCTAATGCTTGGTAACAAGAAACTCGGTCAGGCCCTCTCCTTGCCAAGAGCAACATTCGGAGTCCATCCATGTGCTCCCTTGCCTCCTGCACCAGATGATCTTGGGGGCCAAAAACAAGGTAAGGAGCACCTCGCAGGTGGAGGAAGGTCAGCCAGCCAGCCCTGCACTGAAGGACCCATGCATTCGCCTAGAGCCAGCCTACAACAGCAGCGGCATGTGCAGAAGTACTTCCTGATGAGAAGGTTGCCAAGAGCTCTTCCAGGTCAGAAATGCGTCTATGACCTGCCGCTCCTTAAGGCCAAGTCCCCTGCCCTGTCTGCGCTACACACTCATGCGCAAGTTGGGTTTGGTTATCAACAGGCAGAGTTGAAGGAAGCTGAGCTACTGTTTATTTGGTGGCCCCTGGTGTCCTCTCCCAAGTGGAGGTCATTTCCTTTGGGTGCTGGGTTGTGGCCCTGACCAGGCCTCACCTGAATGATTCAAGCAGCAGCCATGCCAACAGACCTTTGCAAGTCGGAAGGCATGCAAAGCCCTGGCACGCAAAGCCTTGTAACCGTCACCCTCGTTAGGGGCTGGGGCTCCAGCTGCTGAAGGAATTGCGATCAGTAACGCACATGTGAGTACCTTCCAGGGGCGAGGGTGTGGCCAGCAGGGACTGAGGCATTCCGAGGGCGGTACCCAAGAAGCCAACCAGAACATGCTTCCTGGGGCAGATGAGCCTGGATATTGGGGAGGGCTGAGCTCCAGGGGGTGGTGGTTAACTGATTTCTCACAGGAAGACTTCAGGCAAACCCAAGGGGATGCATTTTGAGGTTCCCAGAACTGCTCTGTCCTCCCAAGAAGCTGCCTGAAAACGGATACCCAGAGCCACAGGCCTGTCAGCCTTTGTCCCATGGAGGACAAACCCTGGGATGCAGGGCTCGGTCTTGATGAGGGGAGCTCTCAGTGGAGGCCCTTCTGCCTCCCAGAGCCTCTCCCCGGCCTCGGCCAGGGCTCCATGCCCACGCTAGCCCCACTCTGTCAGGGAGCAGGTGCCTGAGGTGGCACCAGCCCATCCTGGGTCAGGACCCTCAGAACTGGGCACAAGTCCCCAGCCCCCACTCTGTGGGCCCCAGGCCAAATGCTTTAATGTAGAGGGCAATTCTCAGGGAGTCGCCCCTGAGTGAGCCTAAGCCCCTCCCCAGAGGACTGCAGAAGGGACCAGCCAGGACTCATCAGTCCACGTGCTTCTGAAGTTTCCAGAAAGAAGGGGAACTTGTTTCTAAGGCCGTTCGGCTCAGTGGTTAGCAATGCAGTCCCTGGGGCCAAATGTGAGGGTTAAACTTCTAGCCCGTGGCCTTGCACAAAGGCAGCACAAGGATGAGCCAGGCTTGATCTGATTCTGAAGGTCGTGAGTCATCCGTAAAATGGGTGCAGACAGCAATACTGACCTCCTAGGGTGGCCCTGAGCAGAACTGGGCCAATAATCAACAACGCCCAGTATGCAGTAAGCACTTTTCAAAATGCTGGCTGTTGGTATTAAATACCCTCCCAGCAGTGGCAGCACCGCTGTTGGGACAGAGCCACAGCTTGTCCCAACATCATTCAGGTAGTCCCATCAAGTTGGAAGGGGAGCTTCAACACTTGTTGGTAGTTGTTAATTAATTTTTAAAAATTTATTTGATTTTTTCTTCTTTAAAAGTCAGGAAAAGCTCTCCCATCTGCCGGTTCACTCCCCAGATCCCTACAACAGCTGTGGTTGAACCATGCTGAAGCCAGGAGCCCAGGATGCCGTTGGGTCTCCCACATAGGTGGCAGGGATGCCAGTACTCGGACCTCGTCACCTGCTGCCTTCCAGGGTATGCATTAGCAGGATGCTGGACCGGAAGGGGAGGAGCCAGGACTCAAAGCAGGCACTCTGACATGGGATGTGGGCATCCCCATCAGCAGCCTCATCACTGCACCAAACACCAGCCCCAAAGACTTGTTCTTAAAATGCATTCATTTGCAAATGGACTTTTGTTCCTTTTTCACTATTTTCTTCATGGTATAAGGAGCTATTTTCTCTATAGGGCTCTCATGAGGATTAAATGAGATGATTCATGTCATGTACTTAGTGTGCCTGGCACTTAGTATACACTCAGTGCTAGGAGTTTGTTTTTTGTTTTGTTTTGTTTTGTTTTGTTTTGGAGGGGGCGGGAGAGAGGGGGCTCAAGCGAGAGCTGGGGGTTGTAATGTGGGGTGTGCAGGGTGGACAACACTCTGCTCCAGCCCCAGCCAGGAAGCCTTCTCTTAGGAGGCTGTGTTCTTTCTAACGCTGACATCCATCTCTCCCTCTGTGGCATATGACAGGCATGAAGATGTAAGCATTCCCAGAGAAGCAGGTGTCAGACTTGGGCCAGAGTCCCGACGAGTTTCCTGCATCTCTTCCCCTGGAGGTGTTTTCTGGCCTAAGGAACCCACATAGTGACCCCTGGGAGGCTCTTTCAGCCTAAAGATTTGGGCTGCCAGGGCCAGCATTGCGGCACTGCGGGTTCAGTGCTGCCTGTGATGCCAGCATCCTGTCTGCTCTGCTTCTGATCCAACTCCCTGCTGATGCCCCTGGGGAGGCAGCAGAAGATGACCCAAGTACTTGGGTCCCTGCCACCCACGTGGGCGACCCGGGTAGAATCCCAGGAACCAAGGATTCCACGTGGCTTCACCCTGTCCCAGCCCTGGCTGTTGCAGTCATTTGAGGAGTGAACCAGCAGATGGCAGATCTCTCTCTCTCTCTCTCTCTCTGTCACTCTGCCTTTCAAATAAAGAAACAGATAAATATTTTAAAAGAAAGAAAAATATTTGGGCTGCCCACATTGGAGCTCCTTCCAGTGACCAACGCCATCCAGGCTTGGGGTCAGGAGGAAGCAGGGGTGCCGGGGTGGAAAATAAACCTGGGGCTCCGCCCTGCCCCCTCTCTGGCCATGGGACACATGGACCCACGCTGGCACCTGCTCACTGCTCCAGGTCCTGCCCCTCCCCGAGGAACCAGTGGACAAAGAGCTCAGGGGTACAGGGGCCCTGGGAGAACCCACTCAGCGATGCTGAAAGGAGAAGAAACTGCTGCCCGGACGACAGTGACCTGGTTCGTCCCAGCTCGTCCCATCTCGTCCCAGCTCACCCTCCCCGCCACCCCAGCCCCATGATGTTTTACCTCATGGATCCCAAAGTGGGCATAGGAGTCGAAGTAATAATCTCTCGACGTCATCTCTTCCGGGTTCAGCAGCTTGGACAGTTTGCCCCGTCCCGGGCAGCTGGGCTGGGTGGACACGTGATGGACGCAGGGCACAGGCTTGGGCGGGACCACAGGCTGAGGGGGCTGAGCCGGGGGACCGCTCACCTGAGGAGAAAAGAAGGGGCCGGGACATGACACAGACGCCCAAGTCCCGCCCTCCGGGAGTGCGGCCCTCTCCTTCTCCTCCAATCAGACGCAGCCACCAGCCCTGAAGGATGCATGATCCCTTCAGGCTTCCTGGCGGTTGGGTGGTGGCTCTGATTGGCAGGAGGTGGCTCGCCAACTGAGGAGCCTAGCTAACCTGGATTTAATCCAGTCGCAGCTCTTACTGGTGGGTGACCAGAGCCGATCCGCTCCTCTGGTGAATGAGGGCAGTAATGTCTTCCTTTGCAGACTAAGAAGCCCTCAGTAAAGAGAAAAGACAGGCAGCGCCGCAGGGCACGGCACGGCGGCTAAGGGGTGTGTGTGCGGCCCACAGCGGGTCCACTGAGTCCTAACTCCCAGCCCAGCCGCTTACCAGCTGTACAACCGTGGGGCACGTTAGTCATTGCTTGCTGCCTCAGTTTCCCCATCTCCAAAGTGGCAATAAAGTGGACCCTGCCTTCTAGACTCGTCCTGAGGATTAGACAAGTTCCTGTTGTTAAAGTGCTTAGCAAAGGCTGAGCTCAATGCGCCCTTAGCAAGATCAAGTGCCCTGGCTTCTCTCCACCCCGCAGGTAGCGCCACACTCAGAAGGGACTGGCTCTCCAAGGCTGGCCGCAGGTTCTGGGTTTTCACACCTGTTGTCTTGCGCCCTGCCCTGCAGCACTGGGACACTGGCCCCGTGGCTCACCTCCCGCCTGCACACCGGAAGTGGCGCTCCTTCTCGGTCGCCCAATCCTGGCAATCAGCCCAGCGCTACCCCCTAACCCCCCCAGCTAGGTCCCCGACTCCTCCAGGCTCAGGGGAGAAGGGAGAAAAAGATGGGGCTCAGAGAGCTTCTTCTTCCAGGTAGAGCAAGGGGAGCCCAGAAGCTCAGACCACAGCAGCCAGGGAAGAGCCCTCTCCCCAGAGTGTAGAAGACCCTGTGGGTTGGGCACAAGAAAGGCCTCAGCTCGGGGTGGAGCTTTCGCTTGCGGAGCTGCAGCAGCACCCAGGGTCAGCCCCTCCGCGGCCAGGAACCCGGGTCCTGGATCCCACCCTGGCTCTAGTGAGATGTCAAACAGATAACAAGAGGCGGATGGTGCAGGTATTGGCTCCCAGTGCAAGCCCTGGGGCCGGTCTGCCTGGCTCTGAGACCCAGTTCTGCTCCTTCTCCACTGAGGGACCTTGGAAAGTCGTTTGTCATCCTTGTGCCTCAGTTTCCTCCCTTATACAACACAGATCCTAATAAAAACCTACAGGAAAGAACCGTCAGGCTGTGTGGATGAGTTTATACAGATAAAGATTTTAGAACACTACTCGAAGCAAAGTGCCTTATTATTACTACTGCTCCTGGTACAGAGACTAAAAGTCATAATGCTGTTCTGTGACCCAGTTTTCCCATCTGTGAGCTGGGTCAGCGCAGACTTACTTCCTGGTTTTCTACAAGGGAGCAGGAGGCTCCAAGGACAAAGCCAGATCAAGAATCAAGTGGGTGGGGCCTCTCGCTCGTGCTGTGGGCACAGTCTGTGTCCAGGGCTGGAGGCGGGCAAGCCAGGGGAGGGTCACGGTCCCCTTTTCCTGGCGTATCTAGGCTAATGCCTCTGGGAAATAAGCAGACTTCCCAGTTTAGCAACATCAGAATTCAGGTCGGCAAGAGCCCAGGCTCGCTGGCAGAGGCAAGCGGGGCTGCCTCATTAGAATGCAGCAGGTGTGCCCACCCCAGCTTGGGATGTTGGTCACGGTCTCTAGGAGGCTAAAAATAGACTGTGTCAATTGCACACTCCCGTGCAGGCGGCAGAGTCACCTCTAAAGCCAAAAAGGGCTCTTTGCATGGAGCTGACCCCAATATTGACTCTATTTAAATAGATTAAGGAGGGAAAAACTCCTAGTTGATTCAGGCATCACGAACAGTCAAGGTCACCAGTGCCTCCAGCATCCCTTAGCTGTCACTCAACGCTGATTCCAACAACCCATTTTCCATAGGGGCTCCCTGAGATTCTTCCTCCAATAGGCAACTTACGAAGTATCTAAGGGCTAACACTGTGGCACAGTGGGTTAAGCCACTGCCTGGGACGCTGGCATCCCATATCAGAGCGTCAGTTCAAGTCCTGGCTGCTCCAATTCCAATCCAACTTCCTGCTCATGGACCAGGGAAAGCATAGAATGATGGCCCATGTAAGTGTTTGGGCTCCTGCCACTCATGCAGGAGACCCCGATGGAGTTCAGGGTTCCTGGCTTCAACCTGACCCAGCCCTGGGCCCTTATACTCATTTGAGGAGTGAGCCAGTGGAGGGAAGATTTCTTTCTCTCCTCTCTCTCTATCGTTCTGCCTTTAAATAAAAAGTAAACAAGTCGTCGAAGTATCTGCCATGTGCATGAGACAGAAATGAATGGATTTGGGCACCTTTCACTGCAATAACCACAGATCGTGGGGTGAAGAGGTGGTTCCAGCCCTATCTCCGGTTCTGAAGGCCACCAGTCAGCTCTGTTCTTGCTAAGGGCACTTGCACTCTGCCAGTGGCTGGCCAGCTGCACCCTCTCCATGAGGCTGCACATGTTGGGGTGGGAACAACAGAGGCCCACGATCCCTGGGCACTCAGCTACACGGAGCATAGCTTCTTATTCCATCCATACCCACTGAACACCTATGACATCACGGCACTGTGCAGAAACAGATATTGGGGACTGTTTCCCCTAAGAACTCTGCTTTCTGATCCAGTAGGTGCTGGAACAAGGTTTGTTCTACAAAAGAAGTTCGAAGGGGCCAGCACTATGGCACAGTGGGTAAAGCAGCCAGCTTCAGTGTTGGCATCCCATATAGGCGCTGGTTCCAGTCCTGGCTGCTCCACTTATGATCCAGTTCCCTGCTAGTGCACCTGGGAAAGCAGTGGAAGATGGCCCAGGTGCTTGGGTCCCTGCACCCACGTGGGAGACCCGGAAGAAACTCCTGGCTCCTGGTTTCGGATCAGCCCAGCTCCAGCAATTTGCAGCCATTTAGGGAGTGAATCAATGGAAGAAAGACCTTTATCTCTGTCTCTCCCTCTTTCTCTCTCTGTGTGTAACCCTACCTTTCAAATAAATAAATAATAAATTTTTCTGAAAGAAAAAAAAAGTTGTTCAAGCAAATTGTTCTGGGCATTCAAAGGAGAGAACATTCTATTCAGAGTCAGGAAACCCTGGGATAGCTGGCAGTGGGGGAAGGTGTAGGGTTTTATGAATGGATTTTGGTAGGTGGAGATGGTGGCACTGCCTTCGAAGAGGAAGGGGTGGTTGGAATAGAAAGATGAAGTGGCAGGAAAGCACCTGCTTGGGAACAGCTTGGCTGCGACGGTGGGGAATCTGGCTGAATAGAAATCATGGCCAGGCTAAGAGGTGGTAACTAAATACTGCAGAGGCTGGGGAGATGTTGCTGTGTTTTAGCCAGGGAGTTCTCTGTTTGAGCTCGACTTTAGGAAGATGAATGTGGTAGCAACAAGGAGGAGAAAGGAGCGGAGGGACTGGGATTGGGGAGACACGGGATGAACTTGGGAGGCTATTGTCAAAGTCCAGCCAAGAAATAATGAGAACCTGAACTACTGGGGCGCCCAAGGGGCTGCCTGCCAAGGAATTGCAGAAATAGAATATATAGGGGTTGGCAACTGACAGAATGTAGGGGAAGAGAGGGAAGCTGGAATCAGAGATGACTTCAACATTTCAAGCCTGGGTGAGTAGGAAAATGGTGATGACATGAACAGAAATCAGCAAGTCAGCAAGAAGAGGCAGCTGTTGGGGGTGGGGGGAAGTAATAAATTTCAATCTGGATGTGTGGAATTTGAAATGTCATTGAGTCATATAAGAAAAGATGTCTAGCAAGCAGACATTAATGCGGCTCCAGTCAATCAATACCATAAACAACACTGAAAGGCAGGTGATAAACTGAGAAATGTGTTCTGACATAGGAGTGTATGGCAGACAAAGCCTACCACCCTTCATATGGAGAGAGCTCTTACAAACCAATAATAAAAGATGGATTCCTGGGGCCAGCACTGTGGTGCAGTAGGTTGGGCCACTTCCTGTGACGGCCAGCATCCCATGTGAATGCCAGTTCAAGTCTTAGCTGCTCCACTTCCCACCCAGCTCCCTGCTAATGCACCTGGGAAAGCAGCAGAAGCTGAGTGCTTGGGCCCCTGTGACCCACATGGGAGACCTGGAAGGAATTCCAAGCTCCAGGCTTCAGCCTGGTCCAACTCCGGCCATGGTGGCCATTTGGGGAGTGAGCCAGCGGATGGAAGATCTCACCTTTCTCTTACTCTGCCTTTCACTAAAAATCAGGCAAATTAAAATTAAAACTACATATAATTTTTAAATACTAGCTAAGCTTTCCATCTCCTTCTAAAATTACTAAAATTCTGCAGTTACAATTTTGCAGAAAAATAACTACTTTCATATTCTTCTAGTGTTTTTTTTTTCTTCTAGTGGGAATGTAAGCAGGTTGAGAACCCTTAGAAGGTGTTTGGCAAAGCCCACCGGAAGTGGTAAAGAGCATGAATCCTCAGCCCAGTAATTACATAGTGTTTGGAATTTATCATAAGGAGTAGTCTTGGAAAATCATAAATTTGTCGCTGTAACAATTTCCTGACAGTGCTGCCCACAAGGGCAAAACATAGGAGTTAACTTAGATGCTCCACAAAATAAGACTGATGAAACAAACGACGGTGCCTCCCCTGGACAGACTGGGTGCCTCCCCTGGACAGACTGCTGGACAGCCATTGGAAACGTTGCGGAAAGAGCGACAAATGGAGAACACGAGGGAGAAGACTATGTGGTGTGATCCACTCTCATGGTGAGAACCTACCCACGCCCCAGTGTGAAGAGGGGACTCGGGGAACGCCCCAGAGCTGTCAGTGATCAGGGAATGCCCCAGAGTTGTCAGTGATCAGGGAACGCCCCAGAGTTCTCAGTGATCGTTGCGAGGTGTTACATTGTGAGCAGTTGATTCTTTTTGTGTTTGTTTATATGCTTAAGTGTATGCTATTAATAAGTGCTATTTTGTAAATATCAGAACAAGGAATAATACTTAAAAAGAAGAGGAAATGTCATCCCAGGCTTCTGGAGAGAAGCTGAGGCTGGTACCCTCGTTTGGAAACCATCCGGGGGTGGGGTGCTGATGTGATTCAGGTGGGAGAGACCCCGAGGGCAGGAGGGTAGAGGGAAGTGAAGATGGGCCTGGGGGAGCAGCCAGCGTCGGTCCCCCCTGAGGACCGACCCCCCCAGGGGACCCAGGAAGAGAGGAAGTGAGAAGGACGTGTTCTTGCTTCTCCAGTTCTGTGACTGCGCCTCCTCTGCGGCTATGTGACCCACACATCGCACTCCCGTGTCCCCGCAAGTGCTCCGAGCAAAGTTGACCTCCACTCAGCTCTGCCGGAAACCCCTCAGCCTCATCTATCCAGATGGACATGGTGCTCGGGAAGCCGCAGTCACCTCTGGAGCTAAAGAAGCCTCAGTGTGGGACTCCGACCTTGATGCAGACTTTTGCATTTAAACTTCTTCACATGGTCAAGGTCACAGGGGCCTCTGGTACCCCTTAGCTGTCATTCAATTTTGACTCCAAGGTTCTTTTCCATGGAGACTCCCTGAGACTCTCTATCCAACAGCAAACTTGCATAGTGTCTATCATGGCCATGTACTGCATGAGACAAACGGATCAATGGATTGGGAGGGTGGCATTCACTTCCATAGCCACAGGCTGCAAGACAAAGAGATGACCATGGCCCAGAGAGGATTGCATTCTGTCTGTGACTCACAGGTGTGGTCTCTCTAAGAAACCATGAGTGGGCAGGAAGCAGCAATAGCCTGCACTCCCTAGACATTCAGATTCATAGGGTGCTGCTTCCAAGCCCATGAATGCCATGGAACACCTATATCAGCAAGATACTGTGTGGGGCCTGTGGGAAAAATGAGGAATGTATGGACCCTATAGATTCCCTGTAGGCAAATAGGAACCTGTGCAGGAATCCAGATGGGTCTCCCTGTAGGCCCTTGAGAGGAGATCTGAACACGAGGTCTTTGGCTCCTCCGGCTGCCCATTCATGGCCCTGGAAAGATGTGAGGAACGTAGATGATGGGTCTTGGGGGATGATGGACGTGTCATCAATAAAGTCAGAAGGCCGACCCTTCCCTCAGCCACACTCGGTATCCAGAGGCTCTGGGAGAAGGCCGCCTTCACACTCTCCTGTGTGTTGGCCAAGGACTCAGAAAGGCCTGGGAATCACACGGGATGCTCAGCCCAAATGATTAGACCCTCAGTGCCTCGGTCTCCGCATAGCGGCACCCATCACAGCTCCAGGTTGCTTCCTGTGCCCAAGCCTCTTCCCAATGGACGTTTCAACACCCTGCATTGGGAGATTGTGCCCTTATCACCCTGGAGAGCCAGCTCTGTTTTCTCTGCCCTGCCGTCTACTCTGGTAGCAGTTTCTGCACCATCACCCCCAGCCTTGTCCTACCTGTGGACCTGGGGACCCAAGGCTTAGAAAGAGCCCTGACTACTCTTCCTTCCCCCTGCCAAGGGTCCAGGCCCAGGGCACTGCTGCTTCCTGGAGGTCATCTGATACTGTCTGCTTTCCTGATTGGCTTAGAATCCCCACCCGCTGTCAGGATTTATCACGGTTTTCTACTCTCCACGCCAACCACTGATTTTTTTTTTTTTTTTTTTTGGAAAGGCAGAGTGGACAGTGAAAGAGAGAGAGACAGAGAGAAAGGTCTTCCTTTGCCGTTGGTTCACCCTCCAATGGCTGCCACGGCCGGTGCGCTGCAGCCGGCGCACCGCGCTGATCCGAAGGCAGGAGCCAGTTACTTCTCCTGGTCTCCCATGGGGTGCAGGGCCCAAGCACTTGGGCCATCCTCCACTGCACTCCCTGGCCACAGCAGAGAGCTGGCCTGGAAGAGGGGCAACCGGGACAGAATCCGGCACCCCGACCGGGACTAGAACCCGGTGTGCCGGTGCCGCAAGGCGGAGGATTAGCCTAGTGAGCCGCGTTGCCAGCTCACTGATCAGGACCCTTCAAACACTGTTCCCTGTCTCTAGGTTGGCCTTTCCTGGGGGCATTTCCAGCACAGTTTATCTCCCTAATTAATGACTTTTGATCTTCCCAGCCTTCCCATTCTTGCTGGGGTGAACAGACCCAGACTCCACCAAATGCTCTGTTGTGGAAACAGAAACTGGAGACCAGGAGAAAGATGTTTCCTGAGGAAGGGGCATTTGAGCTGGTCCTTGAAGGGTGGGTGGGATTTGCGCAGGCAAGGGTGGGGACTCAGGGGGTGTGATTTCTACTTCCCCCACCTCTACCTCAAAACGAGGATCAGTGATGATGATGATGGTGAAGGGGATGATGATGACGACAGTGATGGTGATGGCCATGAAGATGACACTGACGTTGACTGAGACCACTGTGCTGCATGCACTGTGCTAAGCATTTTACAGACAGCACATCATGAATCCTCATGTTAAATCAATGGGATGGCCGGCACCGTGGCTCACTAGGCTAATCCTCCGCCTGCGGCACCAGCACACAGGGTTCTAGCCCTGGTCGGGGCACCAGATTCTGTCCCTGTTGCTTTCTTCTAGTCCAGCTCTCTGCTGTGGCCCAGGAAGGCAGTGGAGGATGGCCTAGGTCTTTGGGCCCTGCACCCGCATGGGAGACCAAGAGAAGCACCTGGCTCCTGCCTTCGGATCAGCGTGGTGCGCTGGCCGCAGCTGCCATTGGAGGGTGAACCAACAGAAAAGGAAGACCTTTCTCTCTGTCTCTCTCTCACTGTCTATTCTGCCTGTCAATAAATAAATAAATAAATAAATGGGGTGCTGAAATGTACAGACAAGAAAACTAAGATTGCAAAAAGTTTAGTGATTGGCAAAAGCCCAGAACTAGGAGGTACCAGAGCCAGGTTGTAAACCATACCTGTTCGACACCAGAGCCCATGCTCTTAACATCAGTGGTCAGCAGCCAGATTTTGGGTGGAAAAATGGGTAGCAGAACTGGCCCGGGCAGGAAGCCCAGTCTTGGGGGGAGGAGAGGCAGAAAGAGGGTTAGCAGGCAATGAGTAAACAGGAAAGCGCTTCCATGAAGGTGGGCACAGGTGGATACCTCCCCAAGGCGCCTGGGCTTAAACGGGAGCAGATGGCAGGCTCCTTGTGGCAGATGAGACACGAGGGCTTGTACGGAAAGGAATTTGTCTCGGATCACAGCAGCAAGCCAGAGGTGGATCTGGAACTGGAACCCCCAAGAAAATAGGGAAGTCATGGGGGAGGCTTTCAGGAAGCAGGGTGCGGTGACGGGCGTACGAAGCAGGCAGGCTGGCTGCAGAGAGCGGAGGAGCCTGAGCCTCGTGCACCAGGCAGCCGAAGCTAACCCCAGCCCTTTGGGCTATAAATGGCTCCTACTGGCACCAGCCCAGGCTTTAAAACGATTTCTCTGAGAATGAGAGGCTTCACTGGAGGAGCCAAATTCTGCTCTGTTCTCCAAATGTCAAGAGAGCTTTTTCTAACCTGAGTTGTCTGTCCTTGGCAGCAGCCTGCCTGGCCTGGAGGGTCCGTGGAGGGAACAGAGAACGGCAGGGTACGGACAGCACAGGGGAGCGGAGGAGCAGGGTTCCAGGCCTGGCTTCACCCCATCTCTTCCCCACCGCACTCACCCCCTCCCCTTGTCCATCTGGGCCCAGAGCCCCTTCTTCCCCCAGTGTCACCCCTAGATACTGCACCCTTTCTTCATGCCTGTGTCTAGGCACAAGACTGTGATCTGAACTGCGGCCCATGCCATTGATCGTCACAGGAATAGGAGCTCTTCTAAACCACCTGCGTCAATAGGTAGGGACCAGAGTTTGCTGCGACAGAACATGCCAGTGGTGCAAGATCAGGCAGCAGCAAGGCCAGCAAGGGCCCTGCTGGCCATTCAGGCCTTTCCTATCGCCAGTGTCCCCCTCTGGCCAATAGCAGCCTTCGTCCCACCCTCGGAGCTGCCCCCATATTTCCCGCTGTCTGGGTTGGAGGATGGTTCCCAGCAAGGCATCCTTGGAGTCCACCTCCCAGAGGAAGTAGTGTGCTACAACTGGCCCTAGTCACTGCCTCTTATCTCAGGGGCTGGAAGCCCAGAGTTGGGGCAAGGGGACAGGTCTAGATGTTGCTGGTCCTACAAGATGCTACCATCTTCCCACATGCAGGCTCTGGGGCCCCCTGGCTCACACCAGTTCGTTCACCAGCAGTCGCCTTGTAGGGGGCTTCTCTGGCACACTCTCCAGATCTGCCTTTCCTAGCCCAGCCTACAGGTGGCAAGCCCATCGACGGACACCTGTGGCAGAGCGTCCACTACTGTCATCCATTCGGCCCTCCCTGTTCACGGGGTCTCTGACTACAGCTCTGGTGTCTCGGCAGAGCCCATCCTCACACCGTTTTGTTGCCTTAGTCAAGCTCCCCTCAGCCCATGACTGTCTTCCTGAAAGCCCCTTCCCTCGGAGCCTGCCATGCACCACTCTCAGTCTCCACCCTCCCAGGGTTGCCAGGGAGACCCACCAGAGCTCTTGGCTGAGCCAGGGCTCAAAGAGGCTCAAAGACAGTGGTTCTCAAGTTATCAGCATCACCCGTGGGGCTGGAAAGCCATGCAAATGCTTGGGCCTTACCAGAAGCCCTGGCCTGGGGCCCAGAAGCCTGCACGTGACAGGCCCTTCAGGAGATTCTGATCCAGAGTCCTGATCCAGAGTCCTATTCTGATGACAGCCACTGGTCTAGGTTGCATTTTCCCAAGCTGCGTTGCACAGAATAGGACCTCCTGGGAGAAGGCGCCGCAGTCAGGTACGTTTGGACAGACGAGCTAAAGAGATTGCTTCATTGCGATCCTCTACAGCCTTTAAGTAGCCAGGATGAAGTGCGACCCTCCAAGAGGGCATGGGAGGGGTCCAGTGCCAGCAGATTTAATACCTGAGGCACCACTGGTCTCGAGATATCTCTAAACATCTCTAGAAATTAATGTTCTGAGCAAAAAAAATCTGCGTTCTGATTTCAAACAGTGCTTGTGCCTTCCAATCCATTCACCATCGTAGAGGTGGATCTCAAGCTCACCCCTCAAATCCGTGGAATCAGAACCTGAGGGCTGGGGCTGGGGCTGTGGTGCAGCAGGTTAACGCCCTGGCCTGAAGCCCTGGCATCCCATATGGACACGGGTTCAAGACCCGGCTGCCCCACTTCCAATCCCGCGCTCTGCGGTGGCCTGGGAAAGCAGTAAAAGATGGTCCAAGTCCTTGGGCCCCTGCACCTACGTGGGAGACCTGGAAGAAGCTCCTGGCTCCTGGCTTCGGATCGGTGCAGCTCCGGTTGTTGCGGCCAACTGGGGAGTGAACCAGCAGATGGAAGACTTCTTTCTCTCTCTCTCTGCCTCTCCTCTCTCTGTGTAAATCTGACTTTCAAATAAATACATAAATCTTAAAAAAAAAAAAAAACAGGAACCTGAGGGCTGAGACCCCATGATCCTCACCTTCCACGAGCTGCCCGGGTGTTGCCCTGATGGGCCGAGGGCAGTACCTGCCCTGCCCTTTCCTCTCTGTTCCCTTGAGCTGACGCAGCCCTCGGATGCCAACCTAGCCCTGCCCTCATGCATTCCCAGATGACATCGGAGCCAGGCCAAGGGCACTTGGCAGAGAGGCAGCCAAAGGTGCCAGAGAACACTTCAGTATGACCGTGAAAGAGCAGGGGCTGGGTGCGACTTTGGCCAATGCCAACGCGCAGTCACTTCCAGGGGACCCGGGTGGCTCACACGGAAGCCAGCCCTCAGCGGCAGTGGTGGCAGTGGTGGCAGTGCACCGTGTCTCCGTGCCTCCCCTCGGCCTCTGGCTGTCTCTTTGTGCTATAACAGCAATGCCTGCTTCAAATCAAAATGGCTTTGCACCCACACAGCACTCCCTCTGCCTCCTGGTTCACTAACTGCTGGGAAAGAATCTATTGGATTTTTTGGGCCTGACCTATTTTTTAAATAAACTGGGGCTGTTTCCCACTATTAGTCACTTTTCTCCCAAGCCTCCACATATTAAATTCTCTTCTTATATCCTCAGATATTTGGGCTGCGAGAAATGTCAAGTTAATTGGATGCTTGGCTCCTGGCTCTTCCTCTTCAATGGGCTTAAAAGGCACACTTCCCTGTGTGCTCCCCTCTGCTTCCTCCCACATCCCTCCCCAAGGCAACAGGAGCTTCTTTCTCTCCTTGGACTTGAAGGAGGTTCCTGGGCACCCGGCTTCCTGCTCTGCCCCCTGTACAGGCAAACATGCAGGGAGACATAGTCTCCCCTGACAGGCTTACGGTGCCCTTCGGGCTTCGGGACGTCAGCCAATCCCAACGTGCGGTCCTGCCCAGGGTCCTTGTATGGCTCGACTCGAGGGCAGCCCTCAGTGGCAGTGGCAGCATGCACTATGTCCCATACTCATATCGCTGTGCACAGCCAGCTTCCTCTTCTGTCACACAGTAACAGTTACGGCCCAATCTCTCCTCGCACGGCTACAACGGCACAGACGCTGACTATGCAACTGCCTAGAGGAAACTCCAAAGTGTGACGTAGGAGTAGGAGACTTCTGGCTCTTGCCATCTGACTCGCTGCCATGATGCTATTTTTGGATGCTCCCTGGGTCCTGTGCTGGCACTGGACACGGTGGCTTTGGCTGCCCTTAGAGCTGTGTTCTGCTGGCTGCTTGACCCTGGCTCGTCACCTTACAAATTGTCCACTCTCTAGGCTTCTGTTCTGCCTCGTTTCCTCTGTGCTATCTCAGTACGACTGGGTTGAGCTCTTCAGGAAGGGGCCATCATTAGAAACCAGCCGTTTTCTCCAGCCCTGGGTCTCTTCCTGCTCCTGTTCTAAAGGCCTGTGGCATCTGCTTGCCTAAAGCTACTGGCTTCATTCTGTTCTGTTTGGGGAGCAAATCGTCTCAGGCAAATGTTCTACAATTAAAGGTGTGACTGCTGTAAATAAGAAGTAAATTCTTTCAGAGTAGTGATCAGATTTTATTTGAGTGTACTTCAAAAAGTTCACGGCAAAATGGAAGTGAAAGACAAGTTTAGGGGTGGGCGTTGGGCACAGGTGCCACTATGGAGATCCATATCCTTTTATCAGAGTGCCTGGGGTTCAAGTTCCAGCTCCACTCCAGATTCTAGTTTCCTGCTAATGCACACTCTGAGAGGCATCAAGTAGGTGATGGCTTAAATACCTGCGCTCTGACACCCACATAGGAGACCTGGACTGAATTCCTAACTCCTGGCTTTGACTCAGGCTAGGCCTTGTGGGCATTTGAGGAGTGAATCAAGAGAGCTCTTGCTCTCTCTCTCACGCTCTCTCCCTTTCTCCCCCCCTCAACCCCGCTTTATTCTGCCGCTCTCTTTTTTTTGTTGTTGTTGTTGGCCAATTTAAATTCACTGTTTATTTATTTGTTTTGAAAGACAGCGGGACAGACAGACAATCTTCTATCTGCTGGTTCACTCCTCCAATGCCTGCAACAGCTGCGAATTCAATCTGAGTCTTTTATGTGGGTGGCAGGAACCCAGCTACTTGAGGCATCATCTGCTACCTCCGAGAGTATGCATTAGCAGGAGCTGGGAGTAGGAGAGTGCCAGGACCCCAGTCCAGATGCTCCAGTATGGGATGCAGGTGCCCTAAGCAGCACCCTAACCTCTAGGCAAACACCTAGCCCTCTCTGCCTCTTCAATACATTTTTAAAAAACATGCTAAAGGTAAGTTTATTTTGGTGCAAGAAAAAAAAAAGAAAACATTTTAACCCATACAACAAGTTTTCCATGAACTTTTAGAAGACCCCTCACATGCATGGATTTCAAAATATTTTGCACGAAATAAGCTTATCTTTCAATGCCATTCTCCACAGACCTGCAGAAGTTCCTTGTATGTCTTGTTTCCCCCTTAATACCTGGCATGGAGCTGAGGGCTCAGTAGAGACTCCTTGATTACACTATGCTTGTACCTTCGCTGGGCCAACATCGCCGTTCATAGATTATGAACATAGAGGGAAGCAGGCTACTTCTCACCATGCAATCAGAGAGCCTTGACTCCCCTTGAGAGAGCAGAGTGATGGCAAGAAGGAAGACAGAACTGAGAACAGCCATCGGAACCCTCACACACCCCAGCTCCCCTGGAGGGCTCAGCCATGCTCCACACACCATGCCGAGAAGTATCTTACCTTCTGTGGCTGCCAGGACAAGAACCTCTCTTGCAAATATAGAATGCACTTACTAAGCACCCGTGACTCCACCCATGCTGTGACTTCAACTAGACTCAAGTGCATTTGTTAGATGGTGTTCCAATGATCTCTTCACACCCAAGTCATACAAGACCTCACTGCGAGCAATGATGTCAGAGATCACACCGCAGAGGCGCAGGAGTCAGCAGCTGCCCCCTCGGAGTCCCAGCCCCATCACCCGACCCCTAAGCTGCAGGCTGGAGGAGAACAAGCCCAAAGGTCAGGTTGTGAGACAGAAAGGAAGTGACATAGGCCACGCCTATGACCCACGCCGAGTTAATCTAGATTCTCACTCTGGTTTCCACGAACTTCTCCAGGCACTTCCTATTTAAGTCTAGAAAACTCATTTGCTCCGATCAAATGTATTTCGACTCAGATTGTTAGCAGGAGTGGCTGACTCCTTTAGAGATTCTGATACAAGCACAATCTGAAAGTGCTGGCGTTCCAGCTACACACAGAGAGATGTCAGCCAGCAGTAATAATCCAGTAATAATAACCTGTTTAAAAGGTGACTTCAAATTAGTCAATACAGACAAAAAAAAAAAAAAAAAAAACCTGTAATGAGGCTGGTGCTGTGGCCTAATAAGTTAGGCCTCTGCCTGCAGCACTGGCATCCAATATGAGCATTGGTTAGAGTCCCAGATGCTCCTCTTCCGATCCAGCTCTCCACTTATGGCTGGGAAAGCAGCAGAAGATGGCCCAAGTCATTGGCCCCTAAACCCAAGACCCAGAAGAAGCTCCTGGCTTTGTATCCACTCAGCTCCGGGCATTGTGGCAATTTGGGGGTAAAGCAGCACATGGAAGACCTTTCTCTCTGTCTCTCCCTCTCTCTGTCTATAACACTGCCTCTCGAATACATAAATCTTTATTAAAAAAGCTGCAAAATAGATGAAGCCAAAGCTTACAGAAACAAATGGGTAAATGCAAATCAAAACTACAGTCAGATGCTACCTCACATCCAGAGGATGGCTATTATATATATGCAAAAAAAAAAAAAACCAGAAAATAACCAATGTTGGTGAGAATGTGGAGAAATTAGAACTCATGCGCATTGTTGGTGGGAACATAAAACAGTACAATGGTTGTGGAAAAAGATATAGTGGATCCTCAAAAAAATTTAAATTACAACATGATCTGGTAGTCCTATTTTTCATATGTACTCAAAATAATTGAAGTCAGGTCCTCAAATAGATACTTGTGTGTGTGTATGTGTGTGTATGTACACATATATATATATACTTATAGCAATATCAGTCACAACAGCGAAAATGTAGAAGCCAACCAGGTGTCCACTGACAGATAAGTGGATAAGCAACACGTGGTATAAACACATAAAAAATACTATTCCACCTTAAAAAGGAAGGACATTCTGGCCAATGTTACAGTGCAGTGAACTTTGAGAACATGACGCTAAGAGAAATAAGCCAGTGACAGAGACACACGCTGTCTAATTCCACCTCCAGGAGACACTCGGGGCAGTCCCAGCCATGAAGACAGGAAGGGAAACCGCTCAGGAGGGACCTGGGGGCGTTAGCGCTTAGTGGCTGCAGAGTCTCGGTGTTTCAAGACCTAGGGTCTGGGGTGGGGGTGGCAACGGTTGCACAGCAGGATCAAGAATCTGAAGATCACGGTCGCATACCTAAGAATGGCTATGATGGTACGTTTTATGCCGTGTGCATTTTACCCAAAATTTGTTTTAATGGAGAAAAAAATCTGCTAGAACAAGGAGGATAGATCTATCCCACGCTTTGGGTGGTTTGAACCCATGAAATAGCAGTCCTTGACTGCAGGCCTACAAAGTCTGGAAACAGCATTCCAGAATTCCCAACTCAAAGACTCTTAAGCATTCACCTGTCAAATTAACTCACTTGGTCCCCATGGAAAGAAGGGGCCATCAAAGAAGGAGGTACCTTTCTCTGAAGGGAGGAGAGAACCTCCACTTTGATTATGGCCCCTCCACTTTGATTATGGCCCTGTCTAAGTAAGGTCGGAGTTTGTGAACTCAAGAAGCTTCCATAGCCTTGACAGCTCATGACAAGAGCCTCAGGTGATTACTGACGTCATAAATAAGAGTGTCAATTGTTAAATCAACAACAGGAGTCACTGTGCACTTGCTCTCCATGTAGGACCTCTGTCCTTAATGTGTTATACTATGTGAATTAGCGGTAAAACTAGTCTTCAAACAATACTTTATACTTTGTGTGTCTGTGTGGGTGCACATCTGCCGTCCCTCAGCGATCTGGGGTTCTGGACTCTGGTCCCCAAACTCCCACATCAGCATCGTATCTATGAGGCCAAGCAACTTCTCCACCCCACGCCTGCTAGTCCAGCCTCTGCCACCTTGGCCTTCACTCTGCCCCTTGTACACCCCCAAACGAATTCCTACCCAGGTGCTCTGCACCAACCGCGTCCCCCATGTGAGTGATTCACTCTCACCCCACTCGGGGCTCTGTTCAAAGACGACTTTTTCCTGCCCCTGCTTCTACCACGTTCATTCTACAAACACTGGCAGTGAACGCTGTACAAACACCGGCAGTGAACGCTGTACAAACACCGGCAGCAACAGGCACGCACAAGCCGCATCCCAGCTTATAGGACTGTACCTTGCACCGAGGGCGTGTTCAACCAATATTTGCTGAATGCATGAATGAGTGAAGGAGCAAATGACTGAATGGATGAATGAACGTCTTAACAAGCTGCTCGGGGGGGGGGGGGGTCAATGCCAAGGACATAGAGAAGCACAGGGGATGTAGCAGCTAGGAGATCTACTCTCAGCCCAGTACTGACTGCTCCACCCCACAGAGCCCCCAGGGCACACGGTGAGGACAGCTGTTTCCTCAGTGCCCAAGCTGGACACTGGCCCCAGCGCTGCTGCTCTCAGATTCTCCCTGCGTGCCTGGCGGGCAGTCCGGAGCCCAGGAAAGCTGGGTCAGCTGTTGCCAGACACTTCACCCATGAGGCCAGAGTACAAGCTGGAGTTCCCAGACTCCTTACAGATAAAGTCCAAATTCATCAGAGAGGTTTACAAGTCTCCCCACTTCCTTGCCATGGCCCCACCTCTTCATGCTGCCCACCTCCGGTGCTGTTCCACCCCCCTTCTCCGAGATCCCTTCATGCACGGTGCCTGTACCCCCTGGCCTTGGCACCTGCTGTGCCTCTGCCTGAAATCCACAGCTCCTCCCTCTCTAGTGCCCACCCCCTGTCCAAACCACACCTGCACAGTTCCAGTGAGTCCTGAGGAGGCTGGGGTGGCCTTCCAATATCGAGTCTCCTTCCATTGCTTCCCCCTACGCCAAGTCAGGCACCCCAGGAAGAAACCAGTCCCAGAACACGGAGCCTGCCATTCTGAGAACAGTACCTCTCAATGGAGTGCTTTACCTAATCTCTTGCAAAGGGCAGCGTTTTGAAGCTGCAGATCTGAGGGTCCAAAGATCTCGTAGGAGATAATGTGAGATTCTGCCTCTGTGAGCACCACAGCCCCATCCCCAGTCTGGAAATCCTCTCTCCCCAGCTGACCATTAGAAATTCTAAGAGAAGCCTCTTCATTTTGTTTTTATGGTGAAGAAATGTAAAGAGAGGCTGGCATTGCGACACAACGGGTTAAGACACCTCCCATATCAGAGTGCCTGGTTCGAGTCCCAGTTTCTCTGCTTCGGACCCAGCTTCCAGCTAATGTGTCTGGAAAAGCAGTGAAAGATGGCCCAAGTGCTTGGGTCCCTGCCACCCACGTGGGAGACCCGGATGGAGTTCTAGGCTTCGAGCTGACCCAGCAGTCATTTAGAGGAGTGAACCAGCAAGTGGAAAAATCTCTCCACCTCTCCCCACCCCCTTCTCGGTCACTCTGCCTTTCAAGTAAATAAATAAATAAATCAAGAAAGAGTGGAAGGAAGGAAGGAAGGAAGGAAGGAAGGAAGGAAGGAAGGAAGGAAGGAGGGAGGGAGGGGAAGAGATGGCGGGAAGTGGAGCTTGCGGGCTTTGGGGTGGCTGGCTCTGCCGCTCCTCTTTCTGAGCGCACTTCTTAGTACCTGGTGTCCCCCAAAAGGCTCTCTTTTGTTGGTTCTCCCTCAGCACAGACCCCCCCTGCCACCAGGCCTGGTCCAACTCCCCTGTTAAAGCTTACGGCCCTCCCACCCCCTCCGAAGCAAGGCTTGGTTCCCGACTGCACTCCCCAGGCTTAGCACAGTGCATCCATTCTCTGTGAATGTGGAAGGAATGACTGGACGGGTCAGGTGGACGGACGGACAGACAGCGCTGCAGAGGAGACGGAGCCTCGGAGGCTGTGGCTTCCCCTCCGGTCCCTGGTGTCAGCAAACACCGCGACTCGGGGCTTCCCTGCTGCTGGCGCTGGCCCCAGACAGGAGAGCAGACAAGTTTCCTCGAAGAAGTCCTTTCGCTCCCGTCCCTGTGACCGCGCCGGTCTGTTGCTCTCTTCCAGCCTCACATCAGCATGCAAAGCAGGCCTGCCTTTCTGAATTCACCCTTGGGCGATCCCAATCGACAGTGACCGTGGCAAACAAGGCAGCCAGCTCTGCTGCCCAGACCTTAGGCTGAATGCGTTTTCACTGTTTCTTCATTTGATCTTCACGCTCACTTTCTGAAGAAATTACCTAGGAGCCCCATGACACAGAGAAGGAAAACGGGGCCCAAAGTCAGTAAGTGGCTCAAGGTCATAGTTAGAAACAAAGAATCTGGATGCAAGCTTGGAGGAAAATTAGATAGAGATAGAGATAGAGATAGAGATAGAGATAGAGATAGAGATAGAGATAGAGATATTTAAGACTTATTTTATTTACTCACTTCACAAGCAGAGCAAGAGAGAGAGAGAGAGATCTTTCATCCATTGTTTCACTCTCCAAACAGTCACAACACCCAGAGCTGAGTCAGGCCGAAGCCAGAAGCCAGGAACTCCATCCTGGTCTCCCACGTGGGTGGCAGGGGCCCGAGTACTTGAGCCATCTTTTGCTGCCATCCCAGACACATTAGGAGGCAGCTGGATCAGCAGCAGAGCAGCCAGGACTCAAGCGGACACTCTGATACCCGACGCCAGCCTCCAAGGCAGCAGCTTGACCCACGGCTCCACGACAGCAGCCCCAAACCTCCCGGAGTTTAATACAGCCTCGAGAGGCAGCTCCACAGTCAGGTCCCGGCATGTAGGTGGCCCCAGGATAAGAGTCCCCGCCTAGAGCGTCTTCCACTCGGATCATCACACGTAGGCTCCATGGGATTGTGCTCTAAATTCCCCTGTGGCGTCTTGCCATTTTCCCAACTGGACACAGCTACTTGGCCCTGCTCATGAATCACCCCACCCTGGAATCCAGCCCAACAAATAACACAGCCTCACTATACAGACTCGTCAAGAGATCTTGGCAAAGAGTGAGGCCTACCGAGATCCTCAGCTGCAGACAAAGGACCACATGATGAGAAACGTCCCGCATTTGGATCCAGGAGCTTGCCAGATAGTCCAGTCCCAGCCTGGAGTCAATAAATGACTCTATGTCCTTGAGTCAACCCTCACCCTCTCTGGCCTTGCATTTCTAAATAGAAAGAGAACAGATTGGGTTAGATACAATGGAACCCAAGTTTCAATAAGCAGCAGGTGCAGTGAGCCAGTGGAGGGAGCCAGTGTGGGTGACAACACCCCCTTGGGTGAGCAGGGCTGATGTGGCAGGTGGAGAGTGGGTACCTCCTCCAAGTGTAGCCAGTGTCCCATGCTGCTGTCTCTCGGTCAGATTTTTAAATATTGGCCTCTCTGAGGCCATCCAAGGGTAGATTTGGCCCATGTCCTCCCATTATTTATCACCACTACGTTCAAAGCAAGAAAGCAGAAGCCCAGAGAAATGAGATCAGTGACACACACGACCAGGGAAACAGGGACACTGCTCTGACCATGTGGAGAACCTGGGCTTCCAGAGGGTCACTGCCAGAGCCAAGGTCAAGGTGTGGGCCCTCAAGACAGACTATTCCCCAGAGCAGGCTGGAGAATGCAGTCGACACTGCCAGTCCAACCACAGCAGAGGCTCCGTGGGTTCGGAGCCCATGAATTCCCTGGAGGAATGTGCTGGGCTTATACTCCCATGGCACAGTGGAGGTGCTGGGTTGGGTGGCAGCTCTCAAGCCAGCTGGTGTCCAACAGTATCACCTGGAGAACAGACTGTGGGGCCCACCCCGAGTCTCTGACCCAGCAGGTGCAGGCAGGGTAGAATCTGCACTTGCAACAAGCTCCTGGACAATGCTGCCCTGACTGGCCAGGGACCAGGCTGGCAACCGGGGTGGTGGGGGGTGGCTAGGGCTCTGGACGATGACCACTTACATCTGAAACCAGCCTGGTGACCTTGGGGAACCAACTGAATCTGTGTTCAGCTTCCTTGTTCGTAGGGCAGGGATACTGTTGGTAAATACTCAAAGGATTGCTTAGGTTTAAACGAGATAGTCTGTGTCAGGGGCTTTGGAGAGTGCTTGGAGCCTAGGAAGGAGTGAATGACTTGGAGGATTCGTTTATAAATGGCACTTAGTGGAATGGAGTCTACAGCTGCAGTGCCTCAGGGTTAACAAAGCAGGAGCTCCACAGTGACTCCCAGGTGCAAAGAGACAAGGGGAGAGACGTTCCTGGAACCCAGAGACAGGCAGGGCTCCACAGAAAAGGCGGCATAAGTAATTTGGTTCAGGGGAAAAGCCAGTGACCAGTGACCCCATAGGGAAGGAGTCACCGTGAAGGAAGAACTGCTATGACCTTGCTCTCCTCCCTCCCCTGGCCTCCTGCCGGTGCTCCAGCTGCTGTGGTCCCACCAGCCAGCAGCCTGGGAGGGGCTGGGCAAGGGGCCTGGGAAGAGCATCCACTGCTTTGCAGGCAGAGCTCCGCAGAGCAGGGTGAAGCAGGACAGGAGTGGATGGAGGTGCAAACGGAGAACTCCATGCATCCAGTCGTCGCCTACCGCAACTTGCATGGAGTACACAGAGAGAGAAGGAGAGGCAGAGAGAGAGACGTCTTCCATCCGCTGGCTCACTCCCCAGTTGGCAGCAACAGCCAGAGCTGTGCTGATCCATCCGAGCACAGGAGCTTCTTCCTGGTCTCCCACACAGGAGACTATGGCTTTCCCAGGCCTTGGCAGAGAGCTGGATCGGAAGTGGAGCAGCCAGGACTCGAACCAGCGCGTATGGGATTCTGGCACTGCAGGCAGCAGCTTTACCCGCTATGCCACAGCGCCGGCCTCTAAACTGCTTTCTTTTTTTTTTTTTTTTTTTTTTTTTTGACAGGCAGAGTGGACAGTGAGAGAGAGAGAGACAGAGAGAAAGGTCTTCCTTTGCCGTTGGTTCACCCTCCAATGGCCGCCGCGGCCGGCGCGCTGCGGCCGGCGCACCGCGCTGATCCGATGGCAGGAGCCAGGAGCCAGGTGCTTTTTCCTGGTCTCCCATGGGGTGCAGGGCCCAAGCACCTGGGCCATCCTCCACTGCACTCCCTGGCCAAAGCAGAGGGCTGGCCTGGAAGAGGGGCAACCGGGACAGAATCCGGCGCCCCGACCGGGACTAGAACCCGGTGTGCCGGCGCCGCTAGGCAGAGGATTAGCCTAGTGAGCCGCGGCGCCGGCCTCTAAACTGCTTTCTAGGGCTGGTGACTTTGGTGACCTTTCCTCACATCCTGGCTTTCGTCTGCAGAACCCTTGCAAGGGATGGATGATGGGAAAAGTGGCAGAGGGGCATCGGGGTCTTTCTACAAATACCCAGGTCCAGTGGCGTATGAGAGATCGGACAAGGAGAGAGAAGACTGCACCATGATGAGAGGGAACCACGTGTTCACTCAGCACTGCACAGGGGAGCGGAAAATTACAGAAGGAAACCCACAAGGGACCCTGGGAACCAGGGGGTCCTGTCCCCTGTCTTCAGGAATGATGCTACTCAGCAGACCCAAAGAGCCTCGGGGGCTTCCTGGGGCTTGCCTGGCCAGTGACTCAGTCTCAATATAAACTGCCCCCTGAAGCCAAGAGAGAAGGAAGCGTGAAACAGAGTTTTCTGTCCGGTAGGTACAGGCTCGATTTGGGTTAAATGTCAGAGCTCTACAAAGGAGGCGTCCAGAATCCCAAGGCGACTTTGTTGTGAGGGAAAGTGGAACACAGAGGGCACGCAAGCCTGCGTGACAACTTCTTTTTTTTTTTTTTTTTGACAGGCAGAGTTAGAGAGAAAGAGAGACAGAGAAAGGTCTTCCTTCCATTGGTTCACCCCCCAAATAGCCACTACGGCCGGCACGCTAAGCCGATCCGAAGCCAGGAGCCAGGTACTTCTCCTGGTCTCCCATGCTGGTGCAGGGCCCAAGCACTTGGGCCATCCTCCACTGCACTCCCGGGCCACAGCAGAGAGCTGGCCTGAAAGAGGGGCAACTGGGACAGAACCGGCGCCCCATCCGGGACTAGAACCCGGTGTGCTGGCGCCGCAAGGCAGAGGATTAGCCTAGTGAGCCGCGGCGCCGGCCATTAGACAATTTCTGAGAGGATCTGGTGATACAGGAGGGGACAGTGAGGGGACAGAGCGATGTCTTGTACAAGAAACTCCCAGAAAGTCGCCTGTGGATCCAGGCACCTGCCCAGCTTCACGCTCCATCATAGTCTTGGTCCTTCCTCCTCCCCAAGGAGAAGACTGCATAGTAAACGCAGAGCGACTAAGGACCTCCAAGTCCTCAGCCCTAGGATTTGCAGTGCTCTTGGGGCCAAAGATCAGACTCGGAAGAGATCTGTCCGTAGGAAGTAAGTTGCAGAGCCTGGACTGTAATCCCTGGATCTCGTGAATCCCATCTCCACTAGGACCAAATGAAAGGGAGAATGGTGACCCCTTAAGACACAATCATCCTGCATTAACCATCTGAGCAAGTCCCCTCTGCCTAAAATCCATCCATTCTTTCCTTCGACCAGCATCTACTGAGCCCTTCAGAGTCTAGGTATTGGGCTACAATGTGGAGAGTGCACAGACGAAGAGCAGAAGCTGGGATGCCAGGTACAGTGGCCCGGCGAGAGGCTGAGGGTCTGCTCTAAGGCAGTGTGGACAGAGGAGAAGGAAGGAAGCGGTATCATGGGAGGAGAAGTGGCAGGATCTTGTTATCGGAGGCTGGGGAGGTGAGAGTAAGAGGCCTCTGGTTTATGCCTTGCTTCTGGCTAGGGTAACGGGGAGAACGGCCACGTCCCTCATAGAGACAGAGCGAGAAGCAGATGAATACACTGGGGGAACAGGTAAGAGCCCAGTTTGTCATGCGGAATGAGAAGTCCTGCAGAACACTGAGGAAGAGAGATCCAGCTAGAAGCGAAAGTCGGAACATCCCAAGACATGGGAGAGGATGAGATCGTGCGGGACAGAAGCATCCACACGAGAGTTGGAGGGAAAATAGAGACGTGGGAGAGGCAGAAGGGAGTGGGGCTTAGCAACCCAAGGAGCACAAGGCATCAAGCCAATTGCAACAACCAGTGGTATTTGGCACCATTGATGGGTCCAAGGAGAGTCACTGCAGTGAGTCACACAGGGGTCTCCATGGCTGGTGGCAAGAGCCCCATCAGAGGAGGGTAACTGCAGGGATGGCCACAGAATTATCACGACCCCCAAACTCCAGTGTGGAACTTCGCTGGCAGCACCAACCCTGGTACCCAAAGAAATCCAATGTCTTGACTCAGGCCTATATCCCGGGAGATGAGCCAGGCCCAGGCACGATGGAAATAACCGTGCAACCCTGCACACAGGAAGGCAATGAAGAAGAGCCTGAACAATGTGAAATCTTCCCTTTCTTTTTCCCTCACTCCTTTTCATATTCAGAGCAGGTTGGATCTTTGACGCTCCAGGAAGACAATGCATCCATTGCCCGGTCAAGCAGGCACAGAAAGAACGGCTTCCTGAGACTGGATTCTCGCCAACATCCAGGCTCACAAAGGCCAGAGCCACCACCAGGATGATGAGCCCTGCTTACTCTCCCCTGCACGAATAACACGCAGCTACACATGAGCAGGTGTTTGGTTGAGCGGTTAATATGCCTGCATGCCACATCATGGGCCCCATACCCATCTCCGGCGCCTGGCTGCAGCTTCCTGCTGAGGCAGACCCTATGAGGCAGCAGTGATGGCTCGAGTGGTTGAGTTTCTATCACCCACAAGGGAGAACCAGTGCCTTTGAGGAGTGAATGAGCATATGAAAGTATCCCTGCCTTCTATCTCGCAAATACATTTTTAAAAATAAAGCAAGAGATACTGCTCTTGGGAGCGTGGAAGTGTATGCCTGGGAATGAGAGAACGGAGGAGAAAGCTGAGCCAACAGGTAGAGAGCAAAGGGGAAGGCAGAGTTTCTGGAAAAAGATTCACTCTTAGACAAATAATTGCCCGCAGGCCGCTCACCCCTTACACACATGGTTCAAGTCAGAGCCCCAGCAGAGTTCAACTGCTCGCCGAGCCAAAGCTTAGCCCGACAGCACCTCCTTGCTTTTCCCGAAACCTCTGCTCCCTGTGCCATTTGCTGCCTAGGGGGAAAACGTCTCACCATTTTTGCCAGCATAAGTTTAGCTCCCGTGGGTTTTGGGAAAGGAAGCCAGGCGAGGGGTGGCAAGAAGCTCGTCTCCAGTACCACTGACAGCTCAGTGAGGGGAGATAGACGTCAAGTCGCACTGGAAACACTCGCGGTGTCAAGTTCATAATGGAGAAGTTTGAGATTTGCACACACAGCACCTCCCACATTTTGAAACTGTCCCTGCGTCCATTGTCTCCATGTACATAAAGGACAACGTCAGACCGTGAGATAGATGGGGGTCATCTCACTCATTTTCCAGATGGGGCCTACGGCAGCAGAGGTCAGGATCGCGGATTCCGGCTCTCGGTTTCTACTTCTGCTATGTTACCTGGTAACAGGGGAGGGTCTGAGGAACTGGAAAGAATGGCCAAGGAAAGTGGAAGCAGCTCCTCCTTGGGGCTCAGGACGGATCCCCACTGCCTTGTCTGTCATGTCATGTGGGATGGACTCAAAGAGCCCTAAGACTCTGGATCTCTGATGCTGAAGCAATGCTGCAAGACGCAGGGGAGCTGGGGTGCAGGCTCGGCAGAGCTCTGGATGAGCCTCCAGGAAAAGTCCCCAGGGCTGGCACTGGGGACAAAGCCCCAGGGCCCTGCAGGCCTGGCAGCCCAAGCCATTGGTCTGAGTGTCTTTACTTCCTGGGGTAGGGAGCACCTTATTTTTAATCTTATAAACAGTAGAGCAAACAGCAGTGCCTGACTCAGAGCAAGCATAGATGAAGAGGGCTTGGGCCACGTGGAGAGCCGGGGTCACCCCACTCTGCAGCGCAGGAGCTGCAGCCCTGAGTATGGAGTTGATTGGGGACTTTAGTTACTTGGTAACAAGCAAGATGAGATGGCAGGAAGAGGGATGGGTCGGAAGGAAGCCATAAGGATTCCAAAGGGGATGCTGTGAGTCTGCAGTACTTACAAACATCTCAGTGGAGCGTCCTCTGGTCAGACAGACAGGCAGAGCCGAGCTCAAAAGACAATCTGGGTGCCGGCGCCGTGGCTCAATAGGCTAATCCTCCACCTTGCAGCGCCAGCACACCGGGTTCTAGTCCCGGTCGGGGCGCCGGATTCTGCCCCTGTTGCCCCTCTTCCAGACCAGCTCTCTGCTGTGGCCCGGGAAGGCAGTGGAGGATGGCCCAAGTGCTTGGGCCCTGCACCCCATGGGAGACCAGGAGAAGCACCTGGCTCCTGCCTTCGGATCAGCGCAGTGTGCCGGCTGCAGCGCGCTGGCCGCGGCGGCCATTGGAGGGTGAACCAATGGCAAAGGAAGACCTTTCTCTCTGTCTCTCTCTCTCTCACTGTCCACTCTGCCTGTCAAAAAATTAAAAATAAAAAAAAAATAAAAGACAATCTGGGTTGCTGCTCTGAGTCTGAGATTCATCTCCACTTAAACCCAGGATGAAGCCCAGAGCACGCACAAGGTCCCCCAGAGACAGGGTGTGTAGTAAGAGAAGAAGGTGACTCAGTACCCAGCGCTGAGCAAGACCCTGGCTTCCAAGCTACACAGTAAGGGATTCATATCACAGGTGGGCATTTGGCATAGTGGTTAGGATGCCACTAGGGGTACCTGAATCCCATATCAGAGTGTCTGGGTTCAAGTCCTTGCTTGGCATTGGATTCCAGCTTCCTGCTAACACACACCCTGGGGGATGGCAGTAACAGCTGAAGTAGTTGGTACTGCTAGCCACATGGGAGACCTGCATTGAGTTCCTAGCTCCTGGCTTTGACCTGGCCCAGCCCCAGCTGTTGTGGGCATTTGGGGCATGAGCCAATGGATGGTTGAAGCAATGCATGTTAACAGAGAACTTTTCTCGATTAGGACTCGGTCTGTATTTCCAGCAATCTATACACACCTGTGGAATTATCTGCTTGAGCCTCCTTGGAGAATTGCAGTCATAACTGCTTGTCAGAGAAAGATGAAATCCTTGTATTTAGCGGGACTGTGGGAATTACAGCCCTTCATTTTCTGGGCTGCCCAGCCTTGAAAGGCTACCACCTTACTTCACTCCGGAAGAGATTATCTTTCACATACAATAGAGCCACAAAGGGGGCCCTAATTGGCGAATTTGCTAATAGCCCTTCCCTTTATGGCAGCATTAGCCCAATTTGCTCTTGGCTGTACCACTCTCAGGCCACACACACACACACACACACACACACACGGTGGATAGGACAAGGGATTTGTGGCCAAGAGGACTGGGAGTTTAACTAGGTAATTAGACATTGCGTTTGTCATGTGAACCTGCCACATGTCCCTACCTCAATCTCGCCCTGGCTCTCCTCCCCCATGCCTCAGTTTCTGTCGGCAGGAACAATGGGGAAGGAAGCTCCCCTCCCTCCACCTGGCAGCCAACAGGCAGGAATGGAGTTCTCTTCCCAGGAGCAAGGCTTGGGGGTGGCATGGGACACCTCCATTGGGAAGTCTGCCCGCCAGTGACTGGCACTCCCTGGCCCCCGTGGCTCTCACACTGGCAGGAACTCAGTGTGGCCTCACTTTCATGTTACACATGTGGCCAAACACTCTCAGAGCTGAGTGTGAGCTGGGAGGCAGGGAGCCAGCCCGAGGATCACAGAGGATCTTGGCTCCTCCTGCGGCACATTGCGTGGGGAGCAGTAGATCCCTAAGCAGGAGCACCGGACAGCACTGCCCTCGGCTGTCTCCATGGTCCTGCTGTCTCACGTGAGCATGACCGGTCTCCCCTCAATAGCTTGGCTCTCGCCTCCACCAGCGCTGACTCTATATTGTCGCTAATAAGGTCTTTTATTTCTGTTTCCTCTCTGGGACAAACCAGGTAAACCCAGATTACTAATAATAGCTACTCCTTCTCAGGCATCGGCAAGTGCCAGACACATGCCTGGTGTGCACAATAACCCCATCCAATAAAGCACCGTCACTCACGTCCTTGTAAAACCCAGCCACAGGTAACCAAAGTGCTGTCGAAAATCAAGCTAACACCTAAAAACAGCTGAGGTCAGAACCCAGCGCCTGCCCTCTTAGGTGCCACGCAAAACTACCTTGAGCCAAGAAATCAACAGCCTACAGAGTTGAATTGTTGGGAAGGAGCCAAGAGATTCATTGACCCCCCCCCCACCGCCCCGAGAATAACCCTTCTAATGAGCTATTAACAGGCCCACATCTACCACAACAAGAGTTCCTCTGGAAACTATGCAGCAAGTCCCCCCAGAAAGGGAATCTTCCCACGGATCCTCTCACAGGTCCAATCAATTATAGGTCCCTTTTCCACGTGTGGAAATTAACCAGTGTCTTCCCAAATCTCCAGGTGAGTGGGAGCTGGTGTGGGGAAAAGGTAAGGACAGCTGGAGGTAGGAGGTGAGGATGAAAGAGAGGAGGGAAAGCCCTTCTAATGGCAGCGCGCACTCCAACTCCAATGGCGTTCCAACTGCTGGGAACCTGCTCCCCACTCTCGGCCAGGATAATTACCCGTTGTCGGGTTCAGTGTTCCCAGCTGCAAAATGGAACTGGTAAGAGCTGCTCTGAGGTTGGATGATGAGAATTAACAGTAAAATACGTTCTCAAGGATTTATTTCACTTTAGTGTATTAAATGGAGGATATTCTCACGTCCCATAAGTTTTAGCTATGCCGAAGTGCCCGACTCCATTACTTGTTTTCTTAGGTGCGTCCTTAATTAATGATAAAATGCGTTCTCAAGGAATTACTTTCTTTTAATGTATTAAGTGAAAGATATGCTTCATAAGTTATAGTTATGTCTAAGTGTTCACAAATGATGTTTCTGTAAAGTTAATTGTTTCTAAAGAAGAAGAAGAAGAAGAAGAAGAAGAAGAAGAAGAAGAAGAGAAATTAACCTCCAGATGCAATGACTGAACAGCCCTTGTCTCTGCTCTTGAGGAACAGGTGTGTGTGTGTGTGTGTGCAAATTGTTGAACTCTTTACTTAGTATAGAGCTGGTCTTCTGTGTACAAAGTTATGTGAAAATGGATCTTAGTGGAGAATGGGGCTGGGAATGGGAGAGAGAGGAGGAGGAGGGGTGGTAGTGTGGGTGGGAGGGCGGGTATGGTGGGAAGAATCACTATATTCCTCAAGTTGTACTTAGGAAATGCATGAAGCTTGTATTGCTTAAATAACATTTTTTTGGGGGGAGGGGGAAGAGCTGCTCTGTATTGCTATGTGAATTAAATAAGGCAATTCTTACAAAAGGGCTTTGCATTGTGCCCAAAGCATAGTACAGATAGAGATAGCTCTTGTTGTTCTCAGTGTTGCTACTGCTCAAGGAAAAGGCTGTATGACAGCCCCTGGGGAGCCAGCAGGAAGAGAGCCAAGGAAAGAGATTAAGGCAGAAAAGTCCACAGGAATGGGCTTGGCAACTCCCCTGGGGTCTACTGTTGTGTGTGTTCATCACTCATCAGCCATCTTCTACCCACGCCTATTACACGTCGGGCATGGGCTGGGGGATGCTGGGAACTATATCGTGTCCCCCCCACACCCCCTCCCCACAAAGGATGCCTGGAAGTCTTAACCCCTCATGCCTATGAATGAGACCTCATTTGGAAACAAGGCCATTGCAATCAAGTTAAGATAAGGCCAAACTGGATTAGGCTAGCTTTTACTACTCCTGCCTTTATAAGACACGGGGAAGAAATAGATGGGATTATATGAGTGGTTTCCTTATTAGAAGTAAAGAAGAAAAACACACACATGGGAGAATGTCACTTGATGATGGAGACGGAGGCAGAGACTGGAATGACAGGTCTACATGGCAAGGAGTACTCAGGATAATTGGCAACCACCAGGAGTAGGGAGAAAGGCAAGAACAGATTGTCCTGTAGAACCTCCAGAAGGAACCAGCCCTAAAAACACCTGGATTTCGGATTTCTGTTTTCCAGAACTGTGAAGGAATAAATTTCTGTTGTTGTAAGCCACCCTGTTCATGGTACTTTGTCACAGCAATCCCAGGAAGCTTGGTATAGGTGATCAAACTGTCAAGACAAATTTAAAGTTTGGAGTTCGTCTCCTGAAATCTTGCATTCATTTCATCCCAGTAAAGCAGCTGGAGGAGTGTCCAGGCTTAAAATCGATAGCCATGGGTCGGATTCCAAAGAGGAGGACTTGCTTAGACAAGGGGATTTTTTTCCTGGTCCACCTACTAGGACTCCAGTCATGGGGATGTCCCAGATGAGTAGGGCGAGTGGGGTGATGATTGTCCTTGCGCAACTCATGCCAGGTCTCACCAGGACTCTGTCGCAGGGTGCAGCAGGGAGGGCTGTGGACGTGACCCTGCAAGACAGCGGCAGAAGCCAGAACAGTAGGCCTGGAGGCCTACAGAAGGTTGCTGTGCCTTCCTGAGGTGTCTTCTATATCCCTTCCCTTAGCCTCTCTACCCTTTTGCTTCATACGTGGACACTTCAAAAAGTTCATGGAAAATGGAATGAAGGATAAGATATTTTGATGCAAAATCTCTTTGAAATCCATGCATGGTTTTCTCGTCACACATTGACCATGAACTTCCGAAGATCCCTTGGATGCAGAAGTTTCACGGAGTTTTTGTACCAAACTAAACTTATCTTCTGATTCCATTTTTCACAAACTGCCTGAAATACCCTCATATTTTGAATTTCCATTCTGGTCTTTCTCAAGCCTTCACCGCCTGGTGGACTGGAAAAAGCCTGAGTCTTCATGGCTGGAAAACCAGGCTTTGTGTCTGAGCTGCATCCAGTAACACCAACTTTGTTCACTTTGTTTTCTTGGTTTGTCCAATGGGGATAACATGTGACCCCCAGTGTTACATATGATGGGATAAATACATAAAGTGAGGCCGGCGCCGCGGCTCACTAGGCTAATCCTCCGCCTTGCGGCGCCGGCACACCGGGTTTTTTTCATTCATCTCTCTGCAGCTCCAGGCTTTCTCCGAATCCTACAGGCCAAGGCACAACTTACTGGCAGGCAGAAGCCTTAAACACCAGTGGAACAGTTTTGAAGGGTGAACCTGCACTCCAAAGCCATCTTGTAACGGATGCCTGACCTTCTACCATTAGAGATTCATTCTTTTGTATACCCTGGAGCTTGGGTAGCCTTCCACAGTCATTCATGGAAATGATAGACACCTAGGGGAAAGCCCGCCCCCAACAGGTGACGGCTTACAAAGAAAGCGCAAGGGCTCTTTCTCCGTCTGACGATGATGGTGGCAGCCAGCAGGGGAGGTCAGGAGAGAGAGATTTAATTGGAAGGTGGCTTTGGGACCCACGCAGCTGTGGACATTGAGTCAAGGCTACTCCCTGCCTGACCCATGCAAAAGGCAGCCCACCCACCAGCCAGCCAGGTGCACTGGTGGGAAGTTCCTTCCACGAGGCCCCGTACCAGTGTTTGGAAACTCAGAGGAAAATATGGGACTGCCCACACCTGCGAGTTAGTTCGCCCAGTCTGGTGGTTCCTGGGCAATTAGGTACTGAGGCTTCGGAGGGAGCCAGCCTCTTCCTCTCAGCCCCAAGGCTTCCTGGCTGGCGCTCTGGCTCTGGCTGTCAGAGGGAGAAGCCTGCATTCCATTATGTGCCTGTGAGTGGCAGGCAGAGGTTGAGGCTGCTATGGTGCGCCCTGACACGGGGCTGCGTGCCCTCTCGGAGAAGCGGAAGGGATCCGAGCCAGAAGCTACGTGGCTGCTCGTTGCATGGATTTGATGAGACTCTGATGATACGCGGTGGGTGCTGGAAGCATATCTGACCCGCTCCCCACCCCGCCACATTCCTGAACAGCGCCCAGTGTCCTGGGAGATAGCGACCCTGCCGTGGGGCACAGTGGGTGCGGGCAGCAGCCAGGCTCCTGACAGCGACCTCATCGCCACTGGACACCGACTAAGGGAACCCAAAGGAGATGACGATGATGACTCATTGTGAGTGCATCCTTTAGGGTCCCCATGGAGCCCTTGTGTGTGTGGGGGGGTGGTGGTGATAAAGGATTTTCTGTGCAAGAAAGCTCATGAGGAGGAAGCTTGGGCCACTATTTAGAGTGACACAGCCATAGTGGCTTGGTGATTCTTGGGTTCCTCTTAGATCATTAGAACCCTGCCTGAGATATTGAAAGACAAAAATGGTTCAGGAGCTTGGAGTAACAGAGAGAGGGAGAAAGAGGGGGAGAGAGAGAGAGATGGAGATGGAGTTGGGGATAGAGAGAGGGAGAGGGGGAGGGGGAAGGAGATGGAGAGGGAGAGGGAGAGGGAGAGGGACAGGGACAGGGACAGGGACAGGGACAGGGACAGGGAGAGAGGGGCCAGCGCTGTGGCGTAGTGGGTAGGGCCTCTGCGCCTGTGGTGCCGGCATCCCATGTGGATGCTGGTTTGAGTTCCGGCTACTCCACTTCTGTTCCAGCTCTCTGCATAGTCTGGGATAGCAGTAGAAGATGGCCAAGTCCCTGCACCCATGTGGGAGACATGGAAGAAGCTCCTGGCTCCTGGCTTCGGATTGGCGCAGCTCCGGCCATTGTGGCCATCTGGGGAGTGAGCCAGTGGATAGAAGACCTCTCTTTATGCCTCTCCTTCTCTCTCTGTTTAACTCTGACTTTCAAATGAATAAATAAATCTTAAAGAGAGAGAGAGGGCCGGCGCCACGGCTCAATAGGCTAATCCTCCGCCTGTGGCGCCGGCACACAGGGTTCTAGGCCCGGTCGGGGCGCCAGATTCTGTCCCGGTTGCCCCTCTTCCAGGCCAGCTCTCTGCTGTGGCCCGGGAGTGCAGTGGAGGATGGCCCAGGTGCTTGGGCCCTGCACCCCATGGGAGACCAGGAAAAGCACCTGGCTCCTGGCTCCTGCCATCGGATCAGCGCAGTGCGCCGGCCACAGCGCGCCGGCCGCGGCGGCCATTGGAGGGTGAACCAACGGCAAAGGAAGACCTTTTTCTCTGTCTCTCTCTCTCTCACTGTCCACTCTGCCTGTCAAAAAAAAAAAAAAAAATACATAAAGTGAGCATTGTGAGTGCAGTTTGAAAAAGAGACAGCTCCCTCCAGGCACAATTCCCAGATCTTATGTAGAGAAGCACTGGTTGTGACCAGTAGAGATCAGGATATACCAGAACATCAGCACAGAGCAACACAAATAATGAATCAGAGGTGATATTTAAGGGAGGTGTAAACGCACTGGCCCAGGAACAAACCAGGTGTGTATACCAGCGCCGAGGAGCTCTGTGATAAATGATCAGTGTCCCTATCGCTTTGTTTAAATGGCTTGAATTTCTCTCCAGCTCTAAGATTCTAGGACTTTATGAAAATGCACACATCAAGCTGTTGGCACTTATAAAATCAGACTTTAAAAAGATATCTTTACTTATGGGTCACCTATTACAAATCTGGAAAAAGCTATTATGCTTGAGACAAGTGGAGGAAGTACAGACACGGGATGTGAGAAGGACCTGATGGGCAGGATAATACAGGAGGGACAAACTTCCGGCACTCCTCTCGCAGCTCCTCCTGTTAGAAGGCTAACGCCAGGATGCCAGAGAAAGATTCATATTGTGGAAAAACTAATAAAGATGGTGGGACTGCCTAGTACAGCCCCAAATGGAAAGGTAACTTCCAGTTTTTATCTCTCTCTTTTTAAAGATTTATTTGTTAATTTTAAAGGCTGAATCAGAGAGAGAGAGAGAAAGAGAGAGAGAGAGAGAGAAGTAGTCTTTCATCTGTTGGTTCACTGCCCCAAGTGGCCACAATAGCCAAGAACCAGGAACTCCACTCTGGTCTCCCCTGGAGGTAGCCAGGATTCAAGTACTTGGGTCATCATCCACTGCCCTCCCAGCTGCATTAGTAGGGAGCTGGATCAGAAGCAGAGCAGCCAGGATTCAAACCAGCGTTCTACCATGGGATGCCAGTAGTGCAAGTAGCAGTTTAATCTGCTGCACCACATCAGCCCGCATTTTTCTTTCTAAAAAAGGTTTTTATTTATTTATTGGGGCACAGACAGGCAGAGTTCCTATCCTCTGCTTGTTTACCACCACCCACTCCACCATCACCAAACGCCCACTATGACTGGGGCTGGGGCTGGGGCTAGATCAGGCTGAAACTGGATGCCAGGAACTCAATCCAGGTCTCCCATGTGCTTGGCAGAAACTTAACTACTTGAGCCATCACTGCTGCCTCCCAACACCTGCAATAGCAGGAACTAGGAGCCAGGCCCTCAGCTATGAGCCACCAGGTGGCAAACAACCACCCCTCCTCTCCTTTTTGGCATAAGATAAACTAAGATGATTCCGATTGCCACAGAAAAGATTAAGTTCAGACAGCTTCTCGGCTAGTGAGATGCTTAGGGAGTTTGGGAAATCACCGTCTCTGAAGCTTTCTAACGGGTAGGCCAAGTGGCCAGCTATAAGTCTGGGGTGGCGTGTGGCCAGCTATAAGTCTGGGGTGGCGTGTGTCCAGAGACAGAGGCATGGACAGAATGACCTTTTGCAGGTCCCTTCTTGCCTGGGCTCACTCTACCCTTGGACCAAGTCAGTGGACGACCGTGCAACCTGCCAGTTTTTCACACACACACACAACAGCTGCTTGAAGTTGCCGTGGCACATCCTGGTGCTGTCATGCCACCCATTTTGTTTTCCCGGTTGGCATGGTAGATTTCAAGGTATAAGTAGTGTTTTTACAGAATTGTGCAATTCCACACCGGTATGTGATAATTGCTTCATGCTGCAGTTAGCAAAGAGGGTGAAATGAAACCTACCCCTGAATGAAGACCAGAACGTCATGTTCCATCCTCTTGGATGGCCAAAAGCCAGTTTAGGACATTAAGGACTCGCATGAGCCAAACTTGCCAGAAAAAAAAAAAAAATGTGGGCATCTTCTTAATTTTCCTGAAGACTGGAATCAGAGTTTGCTGAGGGAGGAAGAATTGGACTATGGGTTTCTGGGTCATCCTTTGGAGAAATGAAATGGGAGGGTTCTGCACACGTATGACAAGGCCCCTAAAAGGCAGCAGGAATGACACTCGCTGAGTGAGTGCTTTACCGGGCCCAAGGCAATGTGCCAAGCCTTTGTATGGACTGATCTAGTTCACGGTCACAACAACTTTTGCAACTCGGTCAATGTCACAATGCACCTACCAAGCCCAGAGCCAGATTCAAAACCAGGCCATCTGGCTCCAGAGCCTGTATTAGACATGAGGACCAAGGACGCAGGCCTTCCTCAGAGAGGTGGACCTGGGCCCTGCCTACCCCTCCGAGGTCCCCTGCCCTTCGTGTAACAGGACTATGCTGAAAGTAACATCCATTAGACAAAACAACCAAGACACAGCATTCCACAAGTCCGCTTCCTCTGCCCCAGGACTCAAACCGCATTAATTGGGTACCTACCCCTAACCCCACTGCCCTATTGTAGCATTTCCCCCAATCCATAATTCTTCTCTCTCTCTCTCTAGCCAGCAGGTCAACAGAACAATCCAGAAACAGTTTCCAAAATGACTCTTTGAGAAAACTGGTTTCTCGACTCCTGGGGGCACTCCTTTGAGGTGATAAAACCCTAATCAGGGAGTCATCACCATAAATAATGCACCAGGCTTTCACAGAATCCATTGGCAAAAAGGCACAGTCAGGGAGCCATCACCCCCCCTCCAAGGCTCCTAAGTGGGCATTGTGATTAACTGATTGTGATTCAACTGATCTGCTATTCAGTTGAACACCCCATAGTAGGAATCCCGTGGTCCCCGAATGTTGAATATTGAATACTGTGGTGAATAACCAAGATGTGCCTGTGCTTTGAGAGGCCACAGCACCTCCATTCTCAGAAGCATCACACATTTTGCGTTTTAACAGTCCACAATAGCACAGGTACAGCAGAGGAGCGGGAGACAGGCACCCCGATTCTCAGAAAGTCCCGAGTGGCTAACACCCAGGATACTAAAGACTATGTTCAGAATCACATGAATCAATTCAGTCAACAGTTATTACTTACTGCGTGTCAGATGCAGTGTAACAACAGGGTATACTTAAATTTAAAAAAAAAAAAAGTTCATTACCAGCTGGAGAAACAGACAAAGAGCCAATTATCTCACAACAGGGAAAGTCAGGCTTTAGGAATGAGTAAGAAGGAGCAATCACTCTCCCTGGAGAAAGAAGGTAAAAGGCAGATCTGGGAAGGCTGCCCAGAGGAGGTGACATTTCTTTCCCTGGGTCTTATGGGTGGGGGAAGCTCCTTTCCTGAAACACTGAGAAGAAAAGAGCAGCAAGGTAGGAGGAGGGAGGCGCGTGCAGAAATGCCTGCAGGTGGGAAGCCAGAGTCTTCTCAGAGAATCACACAGGGTGGCTACAAAGGGCCTTATGCCAAGGCAGCTGGGCTTTATCCTGTATCTTGTAGGCAATGGGGCAACATCGCAAGTTCTTAAAAGAGATGTCTGGTCAGCAGCTGGTTTATGTTTCCAAAAGCCAAGCCAAGCATGTAGTGATGGCGAGGCTGGATGTGAGAAGAGAGCCCTGGAACGGGGGCTGGAGCCTCAGCGGGGGCCGAGGGGAAGACCTAAAACCCGAAGCCTTGGGGCCCTGAGGAGGAGGGTGGGGCTAGGGGCATTACAGTCCTTGCAGAAAGCTTTTCTGGATGCCTGGCGCTTTGGATTGGGGAGGATGTGGTTCTGGCCTCACGCACTTGAACCCCAAGGTCAGTTATTGACAGCGCTGGGCGGATCCAATTGTGGTGTCTAGGAGGTGGGTCTATGGAAGGCTTAGGTCATTGGAGGCATGTCCCCAGAAGGGTAGTTCTTGGGAGAGGGTTGCCTTCCAAAGCCAAGCTCCACCTAGCTCCTCTCTCTCTGTTTCCTATACACACACACACACACACTCCACCACAGCCACCATTCAGCCTCACCATACACCCAACCAGCAGGGCCGTGGACCTCCAAAACTATGAGCCGAAGCAAAACTCCCTCCTGCGTGACTAGCTTCTTCGCGGTGTTTGTGACAATGCTGAAAAGCTGACCAACACCTCTGGGAGCAGGGGAGGTGGCGGACCTGGGCTGGCGGTGGAGCACCCCTGAGGGAGTCAGAGAGAGTGTAGGCAGAGCGAACACTGCTTCCTGTTCACCGTGTGCCAGGGGCTGACCTGGCATCTCCAGACATCCCACGCTGACCCTGAACCATAGAGAGAATGGACCTGACGTCAGCACCAGGGCCACCCAGTGCCAACCGCACCCACCAGCCGTGTGCCCTGGAGGCCCGTGTGTCCTAGCTGCTCCTCTGGGGAGGAAGGCTATCATCACAATGTAAGTGGCTTCTATCCCTCACTTCCTCCTACCTGCCAATGGCTGGTGTATCTGCACCCTCCACCCACCTCCTGAAAGAACACCTTCCCTGCCCTCTCGTGGCCTCTCTCCTTCCAAAGGATCCCTCCCCTCCCACTCCTCATCTACTCCCATTCACATGTGGGAGAAGTAGCAAGGGTTGGACAAAGACCAATGAATCACAAGTAGGGGCAGTGTGGGTAACATACCCAACCCAGCTGATGACTTTCAGAAATCGCCGGAGCTCACTCGGCCTCTCCATGTCCTCCACCATGAAATGGGGATGAGAAACCAATACCAGCCTTCCCTTATCTCACACGGCTACTGGGAGGAGGAAATGAGATTAAGAGCTTGCAAAGAAAACAAAAACAGCAACAAAAGGCCAGAAGAGGTGCTAAGGGGCTGTCCATCGTATCAGGACACCTATGGCTCCTGGGTAGCTATTCCTGGTGCCCAGTGCTGGATCCACACGGGTTGAATTAAGAACAAGGGCCCCACACACATACAGAGGTGCCCTGGCCTCCTCTCCCTCGCCATAAGGGCAGGCAAACCCACAGCACCCCACTTTTGGAAGTACCGCTCCAGTCCTGGCTTATTCCAAAAACAGCCAGTTCCTGGAGGAAAAACCAAGAGAGATAGTCACGCTGCCTGGATACCTCCGCCCCGCACGTTTGACCGAGTCTCGGTTGCCCCCTTTTTCCCCCGGAGGTTGCTAGGAACTGAACCTCGCACCCACCCCGACTCACTCCCCTCCCAAGAGTCCCAGATGGGTCTGTTTCTCGCCGCACCCTCCTGCACCCTCCCCCCGCCCCGTCTCCTGCACGCGGAGTGATTTTTTTTTTCTCGGCGGCCTCCACTGCTGTTTTCATTGATGCCTTGAGCAAAGCTGGCAAGTGCGACTGCTGAGAAGCGGGAGCGCGGAGCGGCGGGGGAAGCAAGTAAAAATAGCCTGGCGCGCGTAGCTCTGCCTGCTCTGATCGCCTCTAACCCTCGCCGAGGTGCGGAGCGCAGCCGCCGCCGCCGCTGCTGCGGAACCTGGCACGGGTCTGCACCCAAACCCATCACTGGGCTGACCGAGCTTAGGCACTCGCCAAAACTTTCGTTAGACAATCAGTCACGCGTGGCGTGGGGTGCGGTGAAGAGGCGGGGAGGGGGGGAGGGTAGCGCCTTCTGGCTCTCAGCGCTCCAGCCACCTGGCTGCAGGGAGTGCTACGTGCCGCCTAGCTCCACGCTTCGCAGACACGCGGCCTTGAGCCTCTGAGCTATTTTTAGAAAGTTCCCGGGCAAGTGGTCAAGGGGGGGAGGGGAGGGTAAGGGGGCGGGGCCTGCAAGACTGGCTCTGCTCCGAGACCGGGAGCCTTGCACCCGATACACACCATGCTGGGTGTCTGCTATCTCGTGGGGGTGGGGAAGCGTCCGGGAGACCGCGAGCACCCTGGCTTCGCCCTAACCCACAGGGGAGGCGTTAGCCACTGGATGCCCCCACGCTTCTAAGCCCCAGGCGTGTTTGGCAAGCGACAGTTGCTAGATGCATGCTGCTTGTGGCCGCTCAGAGAATGGGGGATTGTTAAAGCTTTTCTGCTTACGTTGTGGGGTAGGGGTTAGCTGCAGAGTTAAGAGCTGAAAGAAAGAAGACCGGGCAGGGTCTCTGCACCTTTTTGCATTCAGGCGAGACAGAAGGGACGATCCCCGCGCCACACCCCCATCCCCGCCCCCACGCTGCATATGGGTAACCATATGTGAGATGTGCGGCAGCCCCGCCAGACACCTAGCTATTAATAGAGCCCCGAGGTTTGCTCTGTGTCTTTTTCCTGCCACCGAGTCAGGGGTGGTGGGCACACACATAGCCCACCCCGCCCCCGCCTGGGCGCACCGTTTCTCCGGGAAGGTAAGGGGGCTGCCCACGCGGATCCCCTCCGTGACTACAGGTGCCCAGAGCCCACGGAAGAGTCTTTTTTTTTTTTTTTTTTTTTTTTTTTTGGTAATGACAACGGGGTCAGAGCGAGGCCAGGGGACACTCCGGGCAGACGCAATGCCCAGCAGGGCTTTCTGCGGCCCAGGGCTGACTCGAGAGCACAGGCAGGGTAGCTACTGGGTGGTCGAAGGCGGGGGGCCCAGAGAACACTCAGCGGAGCCAGAGCGACCCTGGCCAAGGATGCGGCGGGACAAGGCGGCTGCGGACCCACCGCTCGCTGCAGCCGGCGGCGCGCAGCCCCCACCGCCCGCTCAGGCTCCGCTGCGGCAGGAGCGGGCGCTGTCCCTGGTGCTGACGGTGGCCGAGGCCGGCGCGCCCTCCCCGGGAGGAGCAACCCCGAGGAGGCTCCGACAGGCTGGGATAGCAGACCTCTCTCCAGTCCTCTCCGGGGCTGGAGGGGTCTGGGGAAGGTGGCCAAATCCTAGCAGCGTCCCGGCCCCCGCAGCCCGGAGCTCTCCGCGGTGCTGCAGGGACCGAGAGCTCGGGTGATGACAGGAGCTTGAAGGGTCGAGCTCCAGGCAGTGGCAGGAGATGGTCAGGGCGCCCGGGGGGCAGCGTCCCTGGCCCCGGGGTCACCCGCCCTAGCTCTACGCGAAGCCGGGACCCGGGAGCCCTAGCGGAGCCCAGAGGAGAGGGCAGGGGAACGCGGCTGCCCTGGGTTTGGAACTTGGGGGAAGGGGACAGGAGCAGTGGTGGCAGGAGGGGGTGACGGGGTGAGAGCGACTCTTTTGCATTTTCAAGAGGGAGGGGACCTGAGACATGCACTGCCCCCCCAACACAGACAACACACACACACACATACACACACACACACACATACACGAACGGCCGGCAGCGGCAAGCGGGGTGCAGCCGGGAAAGTTTGGCACCAGGTGCAGCGCGGCGGCGGCGGCGGCGGCGCGGGGTGCGGGTGGGCGGCGGGGTCCGGGTGGGCGGCGGGGTCGCCTAGGCCCGCGCTCGCGCCCGCTTACCTCGGGGTTCTCGGCGGCGTTCTCCGCCATCTTCCTCCTTAGGAGCAGACAACGGGAGGAGTGTTTCATGCCCATAAGAGCCGGCCAGGGTTTGGTGATACAGAGATAGCAGAGAAAGGGATAGAGCTGGTGTCGCTTTAAAAGAGAGAGCCTGAGGGTGGGGGGGCGAGAGGGCGAGCGAGCGAGGAGGGAGACGACCCCGCCGAGCCCCGGTGCGGGCGCCGGCAGCTCCGATCCGCCGCGGGCGAGGCCGTCCTGCAGGCTCCACTTTATTTCCCTCCCTTCTCATCTGCTTCGGATTCCTTCGCACAGTTTCCAGTACTTCTCGCGCACCGCGACCCCCTCCCCGCCCCTCTCCACCCGCGCTGCGGGCCGGGCAGGCGGGAGGCAGCCCCGAGGGCTGCGCGGCGGCGGCGGCGGCGGCGCCTCCTCTCCCGGCTGTTCGCGAAGTCCGGCCGGCCCGAGGCGGCGGCCAACTCGTGTCAACTTCTGCCGAGGCGCGGGGCGAAGCAACACGCTGCCTGCGCGTCCTTCCCGGGGGCTGCGCCGGGTGAGTGGGGGCGGGCTGGGAGGTTGGGTGGAGCGGGCGGCGGCCGGGCGCAGACCGAAGGCCCCCGGCGCCCCCGGGTCCGCCCCGCCCCGCTCCCGGCTCCGGGGGGCTCTTGGCCGCCTCCACTGCCCGCGCTGCGCACAAGTTGCGCGGGGGCCAGGGCTGCGCGACCGCGGCTCGGAGGGAGTAGGGCAGGGCTCCCGCAGGCTCCTGGACCGCGGCGAGTCCTCCCTCCCAGGGCCGGCGCTGGCCGAGCCCCGGCCGCGGTCACTTCGCCCCCGCCCCGCCCCGCCTCCAGCCCTCGCTCGTCTCCGCCTGTTCCTGGACGGATTACTGATCGGGAAACCAGGGCTGCCGGAGGTGTGGGTGGGGGAGGGGGCCTGATGGGGGAGGGTCCTGAACGCCCTCGACTCCGGGACTGAGAGGGGCTGTCCTCTCTGTTTCCTACCACTCTCCCAGTCCGCGGCGCCTGGGGCTCCCAGCCCCTCGGAGGCTCAGGGGGTGCGGTGAAGGTGGAAGCCAGAAGTGGCTTGGGAGGTGGGGAGGGTGGGGTGAGGGAAAGTCCATGGGCCTGCGGTCTGGCTCCCCGTACCCCTGTCTTCGCTGGCAGCCCCCTGCCCACGCGTCACTCTTCTTCCTCCTCACCCTTCCCCCACCGTCACCAGATTTTGAAGTCCCTTTTATGGGAGAGAGGGAGGATGTCACGTACCCATTAGGATTCTCTTGATCCCTTTTTAAGGGAGTTTGGGCGGCAGCAGGGGGTGTGAATTTTTATACAATGCATTCCTGCCTTCACTTTGAGAGCTCGGTTTTCTGTGTCTTACCGGCCATCTGTCAGCCAGTGGGAGACAGGACAAGGGGGGAGGGGCCGCTCTGCCTCTTCCGCTGCCACAGGACACTCGGGGCTGAGTCCTCCGAAGACAGCTGCACTGCCAGGCGCTCAGCCCACGGGTCAAGGGCAGGGGTCCAGAGGGTGCTCGCTGCGCATCCTGGCTCTGCCCGCCTCATCTCTGGCCTCGTTTGGGGAGATGGGTCCCCAGTGCCCTATTTGCTTGTATCATCACCTTTGACAGCCAGGAAGTGGGAGCCTGGCTGTCCTCAACTGACCCCAGAGTCCATTCAAGAAAAGGGCCAGACTCGTGCTTGGCACCAGAGATGCCTCCACTGCCTGCCCGGTCCTGGGGAAAGAGAACAGGGTGCAGTGAGTGGAGCTGAGGAGTGAGACTGAGAGACCCGAGAGGAGGAGGAGGGGGAAAAGAAAATGCAGCAGGAGATTGGAGTTAACAGACTCTGTGTGTGTGTGTGTGTGTGTGTGTGTGTGTGTAGGGGGTGGAGTGCATTTCAAAGAATGACCTTAATCTCTTTACCCTTTGCATCTCAGACCACAGCCCTGGATCAGGGTAGGGGTGAGTGAGCCGAGTCCTTGCCAGGACAAGGCCATTCTCCTCATTCCTACCTGCCTCTTCGGAGCAGCATGTGGCGGAGGGGATAAATGAGAATCTCCAGGACTTTTACCCTCTCCAGCCCCCTTTCTCCCCAGGCATCTTCTCGGAGACGACAGGTTCTGAGACATCTGACTCTTGCTAAAACAGCCTCAGTACTTTGTACAACCAAGAGGAACAGCAAAGAAAGAATCCCCGAGGCTCGCTGGCCCAATCCTCTCGTTTTTTTTACAGATACGTCCTGAGGTCTGAGAGAGGGGAGGGCCCTTGCCCTACCACCTGCAGCAAGTCCCAGCAGCCCCCAGTTCCACTCCCCGGCTCCCTACTTCCAGGGCTCCACTCTGCCTCCACCCCACGCTGCTCCTGCTGCTGCGTGTGCACCCATTCTGTGACTAACCAGGGAGGATGGGAGCTGAAGCAGGCTCCCACCGAAATAGGCTTCTGCCTGTGCGTGATTATGTTGCTAGGAGAGCCTCAGTGGGCGTGTTTCCTCCATTCTCTGTTGAAATCTTTTGCTTGGCTTGGCTTCTCCCCAAGCACAGACGCAGCTCCCCTTGGAATGAGAAGCGGGGAGGCTGTGATGGAGAGCTGTGTTTTCAGGACAAGATTCTCCATCCCAACCCTTCCAACCTACAGGGCCCCTGGGGCTGTGGGTGAGGAACCCAGGCCACCAGCGTGGTTCCGTGATGGCTGGACTGAGGCATCTCTGTCTGCCACGTGTCTCCAGCCCCGTGTTGAGCTCCTTTGGTGCAGAGAGCTGCTTGTCTCTGCTGTGCAATCAGCTAATTTAAAATTCACAAGCAAAACGACTGGTTCTTTAATAGACTACATTTGGGTGATTTGGTGTAGCAACAGACTACCTGAACACCCATCTCCTATGGTTGTGAAAATCCATCACACACGACAAATGCCGAGCACACAGCATTATTTTCTCACCATCACCACCACTCATGTAAATTTGATCTTCCTCCATCTCTTTCATGACTGCATCAGCACAGTTTTTTACCAGGTTAAACAGTTGATCTGTTAAGAGAATCCACTGGACATTTCTTACATGCCTGCTTCATTCATGGGTACTGTTTCTCTTTTTTAAGATTTATTTTTTATTTATTTGAAAGGCAGACCCAGAGAGAGAAAGAGAGAGAGAGATCTTCCACCTGCTGGTTCACTCCCCAAATATCCGCAACCACCAGGGCTGGGCCAAGCCAAAACCAGGAGCCCAGAGCTTCTTGAGGGTCTTGCATGTGAGTGAATGGGTCCAAGCACTGGGGCCATCCTCTGCTGCTTTCCCAGGTGCATTAGCAGGGAGCTGGATTGAAGTGGAGCAGCCGGGTCTCCAACTGGCACCCATACAGGATGTCGGCGTCCCAGATGGAGGCTTAACCTGCTGTGTCACAGTGCTTGCCCTGGCACTATGTGTCACAGCAGGCAACCAAAAATGTTGGACTGACCACTGATGAGTGCTCAGCCATCTCAGAGGCTTGGAAAGGTACAGAACTTTTGTGGGGCTTTGGTAAGATGTTGATGGAGAGCAAGAAGACATGTGGGACCACGAGCAAGTGAGCTAGCTCCATGTGTAGTTTGGGACAATAGATCCTACCAAGTAAAGTAAGTCTTGATCTGTGTTGCTTGTGTCACCTTTTCACATTAGATCAACTCGATGTGTTGAATAGTAAGTACGTAGTGCTTAAAGCAATGCCTGTCTCTCAGTCCAAGCACAAATATTAACATTTGCTGGGCCTTGTTCTAGTCATATGGCTTAGACTTTAGAGAGCACGTTTCACACACCAGAGACTCTTCCAGGATGACAAGGTTGATCACGTAGTCCTTTCAACAGTTCTTTGAGGCAGGAGCTGTTATCCCCACAGAACAGAGGAGAGAATAAAACCGCACACAAGTGCTCAGTGGCAGGGTCAGGAGTCAGATCTCGAGTCGAGTGTCCGACGCCACAGCACGGTCATCAAGAAGTTAACCAAGGCCAGGGAACAAGATAATGATTCTCAGCCTTGGCTGGAGAGCATTAAGAGCACCAAGGCTCTGGTTCTAGTTTCAGATGATTGAGGTCTGGCATCAGGGTTATTTTCAAGTGCCTAACTCGAAAATAGCATGGTTATTTTCAACATGGCAGCCATGGTTGAAGACAACTGCATAAAGATATTTGGAAATAAAGACCTGCAGAACAAGGTCTCTTCTGAGTTCCAGAAAGTGCCTTCCAAAACTGCAAGAACCCTCACACTCTAGAAGGATCCATCTGTCAACACCAAGCTTCTGAGGAGCCTTGGGATCGAGCAAAGTCATGTTGATGGTTGAGCCGGCGTACGAAGGTTGGCGGGAGACGCTTGGGAAGGGCTATGTCTGCAAACACTGCCCAGGGTTGAGAGATGTCACAAAGCGTCACTGGCAGAGTCCAGTTAGACTGAAGCAAAAGATGTCTTCTGGAGTCCGTGAGCTGGTAGGATCTGTGGTCCCAACGACACATTTAATTCCCTCCCAGGGAAACTCTCTGTACCTCTTTGTCTTCCCATTTGTCTTGAGCTGAGCATAGGCATCGTGGAGGAGCTGCACACGCCAGAAGGCTGCGGAAAGTCTCGAAGGTTCTCCCCACACCCACCCTGGGACCTCAGCAGGTGAAGACTGTACTAGCTCAAATCCAGGGGCCAGCTAACACTCTCGCTGCTGCCTCCCAGACCCAGAGCCCCTGGAATCAGAATGCGGCTTCTCTAACCTGTCAACTGTGCTGCTGGCTTGCTCCGACGTGGTTGCTGCAGAAAGCGAAGAGGCACAACACATGTCATGTGCCCTTCCCCTCCTCCTCCCAGGGAACCTTACACGTGGCCAGGGCTCACATATGGCCACTGCACACTGCAGTGAGTCCGTGTCTCCTCAAGAATCAGGCCACAGCCATCATCCATCACCTCCCTGTGGCAGCTAACCCAGCAGTGCCAGATGGGAGCCAAGCCAAGGCTGCAGCAGCTAGCTACCTGGCTGAGCCTCCAGGCAGCCCCACACCTGGGCAGTTCTCCTGCCCCAAGAGCTTCTGCAGTCCTGCTCCTCCCCAACCCAGAGCCCAGTGCTTCTTAAACTATATTCCAAAGAACCAGCAAGAGTGCCGCTTATGCCTGCAAAGAAATGAGCTTTTCCTACCTCCCACCCCCATTATAACCAGAATGTTGTTTCTTCCTTGCTCTGATCAAGTCATAATGCAATAGGTTTTTTCTATTCCCTTTTATTTAGCAGTGGCTATGGGCTAACCGTGTGGTGGGTGACTCTAGACTCAGATGAAAAGATACAATCCAGGAAGAGTTGGTTAAATGACCCTAATGCAGTAATGAACTCCTGTATTCAGATCCTATCAGAGGTCTTATGGATTGGTTTTTATAGCTTCAATATAGCCTGGTAGCCTCCACTCAAGTATGGCTGGGACAGCCTTGATCAAGAGACCGAAAGTTCTCATGCCTCTGCTACTTTTACTGATGAGTTTCGCAGGCTTGACTCTGCAAATGCACCATTCGACATCAGGTGGGGGCCAAACGCGCTGTGATCTGCCCTAGCACAGGGCTGAGCACCAGTATTTTGGGGACATTCTTTCCCCTGAAATGCACAAGGAGCAGGGACGGCTCTGCACGAGGCTGTGGCCGGCTCCACCTCTGTCCCTTCTGGACTACATAACCGCCCCAATCTCTTTCTTCTCTTCCCAGAAGAGGAGGTTTTTTTATAAAAAGTAAATTTTGCTAGATTTTTTTTTATTTCTAAGACTTCACGCCTTTAGGTAATAACATTTTTCTGTGTTTTTTGTTCATGCAAATATAAGGCATAAATCCTGTCTGTGCTGTTAGATGCAGTACTGGAATGGAATCTTGTTACAGACGTCACTCAGAGACGTACTTTCTCCATTAAACACTGCAGTACAGGCCCCTTCACAGGTTATGATGGTGCAGTTCCAAGTCCGCAGTTTTGGAAGCTGTATGAGGTCTCTTGGGAGAGATCAGCTATACTTTTTTTAAGCTACCGTCCTACAGATGTCAACTTAGGTTGTTCCTAATGTCCTGTCGTTCCAAGCAACATTACAATAAATGTTCTTTTATATACACCTTTACGAATGAGAGCTTTTATTTCCATATGATCGTTTCCCAAAAGTGGTATTTTCAGGGATAATGCCAGTTCCTTACAAAACTGGACACTCGGAAGGCGAGAATGCGCACCCCCCTTCTTTCCCTTTCCTACCCCAACATCTACTGCATTCGGAGCCCAGGGTCAGGCGCTTCCTGTGCCGAGAGCCTCCCAGCGCCCCGGAAGAGGCTCGAAAGCCATGCTGGGCCGGGCTGTGTTCTTCCCTGGAGGTCTTTGCCAACACCAGCTCACTCTCACGTCCTGGGCTGCAGCGTGATGCTACCAAGAGCGCCCCTGATCTGGAAAACAATGGGCACCTGCCTCAGTAACCTGTCTCCCAGGCAGACCTGCCACGAAGGACACTCAGGCCTCAGAAACGCCTGCTGTCCCCTTTTCTTCGGGGAGGTTGTGTCTGAGGACAGCCGGGGTGGGTGGCAGTCACCGCTGCTTGTATCCAGTGCCTGGGAGGGTCCCATCCGCCCCAGACACCCCACTGCCATCTCATTTTTTACTCCCTTTGGAAACAATGCTCTCTGCATTCACAATTTTCTGTAAGACAGGGGTCCCATTACCCCCCAACCCCAGGAAATCTTGCTGTTTAAAACCTCCCCTTTGAGGCCATCGAAGATAGCTAAGGGAGGAAGATGGTGGGAGGAAAGAGGCCCATACGGAGCCTGAGAGAAAGAGCTTATGGTTCTACAGGCCAGGAAATGAAGCTCTCCATCTGCGTACAAATGGTCACCACTGCCAGGCAGGGAGTTTGTGAGGATAAAACCAGCCAGTGTCGGCAACCCACTGCACGCCAGCGGCACGGTGTTCTCATGCAATGAGTTTTCCTCCCGGCATCTCTTGCTAGCACAGGCAACAGAAACTGCAGACAGCAGTCCTGGGCCCCAGTGCCAGCTCTGATATTAAGGAGCTGGCTGGCCTTGGCAAGGTCACCTCACCTCTCTGAGCCCCTGGTCTGAGAGAAGCCCTGTCCTTTTGTGCACCATGTGAATTGTGATTCTAACCACACCCACATCACAACAAAGGTTGCTCGGGTGCAGCTCAAGCCAAAATCCAGCTCTCACGGCCAAGAGGAAGCCTAGAGAGGACTCTTCCCCCTGCCACTTGTGGGAGTCACACCCTCCATGAGGTCAGGGACTCACAAGGAGGCCTGAGGCATTGGGGTGTCCACAGAGCAAACAGAATCCCCCCCCTTTTTAAGGGTTCATGTGACTCTAGCAGTCTCAAAGACAATAGCCAGGCAGCCATTATAAATAGTCACCACTGGACTTCCCATCACTTGTAGGGGACAGAGCTCAATAGTGGAAGCAACGAATACACGGCCACCAGGTTGTACGTCACTAGAACCCCACCAGCTCCTAGTGATCGTGTCAAGGAGTGAATGATGCAAATCAACACATTACCGAAAAAAAAAAATCTTTTGGAGTCATTTTATGCCTCTAGATAACGTGCAAATAGAATTTCTACCTGTCTACTGATTCTTGACTTCAAAGCATGTCCAAGTTCATGTGCTTCCCCCAAGCACACGGTGATGGCCACAGACACTGGGTTGCTGGAGAAGCCAGCCGGGGTCCTCGGCTTGCCAGGAGCAGTAGTCCACACTGTGACTTAGTCACTGTTGGGAAGCAAAAGTCGCAGTCATTTTAGCACAGGCCCCAACCTGAAGTCTCAATAAAGCAGGCTTAGGTGGGGTTTGTCCAGCTTATTCACAGGGAAAGCCGTTAACCGCGAGGTGATGTTTCAAAACCACACAGCAAGAGGAGAGAGGCTTTACCAGGAATCCATGGAATTGCAGTGCAGCTGTGGCTCCCAGAAGTGGCTCTGCCCTCTCCTGGGGTGGCGATCCCACTGGCCCATCCACGAGCCGGCACCTGAGGCTGCGGTTCAGACGGACAGGGAGCCAGGGGTCACTAGAAGGGTGGCTGCAGGCCGAGTACCCACTACAGGACAGGTGCTGCGCTAAGGGCACCCACGTGTTGACCCACTGAGTCCTCACCCCAACCCCAGATATTGGTGGGACTGTTGTCTCCACTTAATAGGTCAGGAAAGAGTGGTTCAGAAAAGTTTAAGAGTTTGACAGGGTCACACACCTAGGAGGGGAATGAACTACACCTACCTAGACTCACGTCACCCTGACGCCACCAGTGGCCAGGCACACACCTGGGTGGAATCTGGATTCTGATGTTCAACACATGCTGTGACCTTGGGCTCCTTGCTTAACTTCTCTGAGGCCCTAGATTCCAGAAAGAGGTGAACCTGGTCATACCTCCTGTTCAGGGATGTTAAGGGCCTACCCCAGAACCAGGCCCATGGAGACCCCAATAAATGGGAGCAGGGACGTGCAGCTTGTGGCTGGATGTGACAGGCTCAAATCAGCAAAACTGCGTCTGCTGTTAAGACTCCCAGGTATATGAGCAAGTGCGAAAAGCACACCCCACCCCCGGAGGCCAGCGTAGCTGTCAACCCGGCAATGGCTCCAGACAGGGCAGCTCCATCTAAATGGCACCCATCAAACTGTGTTTTCACTGCGGCTCTGTGTGTCACATCTGCTTAGCTATTTCTGTCCATTGTGTCACTCTGGGCTGCACTTACCGAAAACATTGCTCTTTTTTTTTTTTTTCCCTAACTTCTGGAAAGTTTCTAGCTTGGTGCCCAAATCCGCCACCCAGCTACATCAAATCTTAGGTTGAATGCATCCTAAGCAAACATGGGATTGATTAATCGCAGGCAGGAAGGAAAGACCCAGTGATTTGGAAAGTGGGTGATGGAAGAAGAAAGAGGAGAGTGACACCAACTTTGCCTAAGAAGAGGCTTCAAAAAAAGTTCATGGAAAATGAAAAGATCAGTTTCTTTCAGTGCAAAAAAAAAAAAAAAATCAGAAACCCAAGCATACAGGAGGAGGGGCTTCAAAACGCTCATGCAAATGTGAGTTATGGAAAATACAATGCACAGATTTGAAATTTTTTTGCACTAAAACGTATCTTTTAACTCCATTTGCCCATCATGTTTCTGAGGTCTCCTCAGATGGACCATGCCTCTTCTCCAGCACGCAAAGATGGTCTTTTATTATTTCCTCCCTTTCTTCTTTTTTAATTCTTAAAAATTTTCATTTAAAAAAAAAACTTTATTCAAAAGGCAGAGAGACAGGTACAGATGGAGTCTTCCATCCACTGGGGCACTCCCCCAGAGGCTCACAACTCCTGAGGAAGGGCCAGGCTAAAGCCAGGAGCTGGGAGTTCAAGTCAAGTCTCCCATGTGGGTGGCAGGGGTCTGAGTCTCCCAGGGTGCACACTGGTAGGAAGCTGCATTGCAGGTGGAACCACGAGTCGAACCCGGGCTCTGCCATCTGGGATGCTGGTGTCCCAAGAGGCGTCTTAACCCCTGCACCCAATGCCTGCCCCTCTTCTGTTTTAAACCTATCTATCATCATCTCCTGCAGGATACTGCATGCTCTACTGAGACTAAGTTAAACTCGATTACTGAGGCTTTGCCTCTGAGCCCACAAACCCAGCCCCACAAAGTCCGAGTCATGGTTTCTGACTAGACAGCTCCCAGCAAATCGTGAGCTCCTCATTTCATCTCAAGCCGGTTCAGGTTTTTTTTAAAATGCCTCTCCTTTCCTTCTCTCCTGTCTGAATATGGGGTCCCTGGAGCTTTTGGTGCCACTATCCTTTCCCATACAGAATTAGGACCAGACCTTGCCGTCCTGTATTTGGGTCATTAAGGAAACAGTTGCGAGCCTGGCGCCCTGGCTCTGTGTGCGATATCAGTATCCCACAACAGAGCACTGGCTGCTCCACTTCTGATCCAACTCCCTGCTAATGCACCTGGGAAGGCAGTGCAAGATGGCCCAAGTGCTTGGGCCCCTGCACCCACATGGGAGATGCAGGTGAAGTTTCAAGCTTATGATTTCAGCCTGACCCAGCCCCAGCCTATTGTGGCCAACTAGAGAGTGAACCAGCAGCTGGAAGATCTCTCTCTCTCTCTCTCTCTCTCTCTCTCTTTATTTTTATTTATTTATTTTTGACAGGCAGAGTGCACAGTGAGAGAGAGAGACAGAGAGAAAGGTCTTCCTTTGCCATTGGTTCACCCTCCAATGTCTGCCGTGGCCAGCGTGCTGATGATCTGAAGGCAGGAGCCAGGTACTTATCCTGGTCTCCCACGGGGTGCAGGGCCCAAGCACTTGGGCCATCCTCCACTGCACTCCCGGGCCACAGCAGAGAGCTGGCCTGGAAGAGGGGCAACCGGGACAGAATCCGGCACCCCCACCGGGACTAGAACCCTGTGTGCCAGCCACAGGCGGAGGATTAGCCTAGTGAGCCTTGGCGCCGGCCCTCTCTCTCTCTTTAAGATTTATTTATTCATTTGAAAGTCAGAGTTAAACAGAGAGAGAAGGAGAGACAGAAAGAGAGGTCTTCTATCCACTGGCTCACTCCCCAGATGGCCACAACGGCTGGAGCTGTGCCAATCTGAAGCCAGGAGCCAGGAGCTTCTTCCATGTCTCCCACATGGGTGCAGGGACTTGGCCATCTTCTACTGCTATCCCAGACTATGCAGAGAGCTGGAACAGAAGTGGAGTAGCCGGAACTCAAACCAGCATCCACATGGGATGCCGGCACCGCAGGCGCAGCGGCCCTACCCACTACACCACAGCGCTGGCCCCTCTCTCCCTCTCCCTCTCCTTTGTCCCTCTCCCTCTCCCCCTCCCCTTCCCCTCCCCTCCTCCTCTCTCTATCTCCATCTCTATCTCTATCTCTCTCCCCCTCTTTCTCCCTTTCTCTGTTACTCCAAGCTCCTGAACCATTTTTGTCTTTCAATATCTCAGGCAGGGTTCTAATGATCTAAGAGGAACCCAAGAATCACCAAGCCACTATGGCTGTGTCACTCTAAATAGTGGCCCAAGCTTCCTCCTCATGAGCTTTCTTGCACAAAAAATCCTTTATCACCACCCCCACACACACACAAGGGCTCCATGGGGACCCTAAAGGATGCACTCACAATGAGGCATCGTCGTCATCTCCTTTGGGTTCCCTTAGTCGGTGTCCAGTAGCGATGAGGTCACTGTCAGGAGCCTGGCTGCTGCCCGCACCCACGGTGCCCCTCGTGAGGGTGTGGGGGCCCATGGCAGGGTCGCTGTCTCCCAAGACGCTGGGCGCTGTTTCAGGAATGTGGCGGGGTGGGGAGCGGGTCAGATACGCTTCCAGCACCCACCGCGTATCATCAGAGTCTCATCAAATCCATGCAACGAGCAGCCACATAGCTTCTGGCTCGGATCCCTTCCGCTTCTCCGAGAGGGCACGCAGCCCCGTGTCAGGGCGCACCATACCAGCTTCAACCTCTGCCTGCCACTCACAGGCACATAATGGAATGCAGGCTTCTCCCTCTGACAGCCAGAGCCAGAGCGCCAGCCAGGAAGCCTTGGGGCTGAGAGGAAGAGGCTGGCTCCCTCCGAAGCCTCAGTACCTAATTGCCCAGGAACCACCAGACTGGGCGAACTAACTCGCAGGTGTGGGCAGTCCCATATTTTCCTCTGAGTTTCCAAACACTGGTACGGGGCCTTGTGGAAGGAACGTCCCACCAGTGCACCTGGCTGGCTGGTGGGTGGGCTGCCTTTTGCATGGGTCAGGCAGGGAGTAGCCTTGACTCAATGTCCACAGCTGCGTGGGTCCCAAAGCCACCTTCCAATTAAATCTCTCTCTCCTGACCTCCCCTGCTGGCTGCCACCATCATCGTCAGACGGAGAAAGAGCCCTTGCGCTTTCTTTGTAAGCCGTCACCTGTTGGGGGCGGGCTTTCCCCTAGGTGTCTATCATTTCCATGAATGACTGTGGAAGGCTACCCAAGCTCCAGGGTATACAAAAGAATGAATCTCTAATGGTAGAAGGTCAGGCATCCGTTACAAGATGGCTTTGGAGTGCAGGTTCACCCTTCAAAACTGTTCCACTGGTGTTTAAGGCTTCTGCCTGCCAGTAAGTTGTGCCTTGGCCTGTAGGATTCGGAGGAAGCCTGGAGCTGCAGAGAGATGAATGAAAAAAATATAAACCACTGGACTGAAATCAGAAGAAGCAAATTCTAGTTCTGGTGGTGCCAGCAATTGCTGAAGACCCAGGGCAAGGGGAGTAGCAAGGCAGAGACCTGGGAACCGGCAGCGGCGGCTCCGGTCAGTCTCTGCCTTGGGTTTCGTTTCCTCTTCTCGCTGTGAGGAGCTGGGGCAGGCTGAACTCGGGCTGCATTCGTGGGTCCCTTTCAGCTCTTGCACTCTCTTAAGATGAGCCCTGAGAGCGGCGGTCGGAGCAGAGCCCACTGCCCACTGTGGCGTGCGGGGGCAAAGGGCAAACAAGGAAGCAGCATGGGGGAGGTTTCACGCCCTAGGGCCCTTCAAGGATGCTTCCCCCCAACCCCCGCCCCCTCAACTCCACCATTCATCTCCAAAAGGCTGCTTTTCTTTTGAAAAATACTCATTCTTGAGTGCAAAGCCTCACCGCCTTATCTCAAGGCTTGCACTCAAGCTCCACCTGCAGAGGTCTCTGTCGCTGGGCACCTGTGGAGAAATATGCCCCCGGGGCTGGTCCCTTGTCCTTGCACCAGAGCTGGGTGGGAGGCACCCAAGGGCTAAAACTTCTGGGCAGCCCTCACCCATGGCCTGGTCCTCCCCCAGCACCTCCCTCACACGTCCCACCACACCCTGACTTTCCTCTAGTTTTGCTCAGGTACTTTTCAATGGACTGACAGTGTCTGAAGCATTGTCTGAAAATCCGAGGGTCAAGCCCTACGCGAACCTGTGACACGAAAACCCTCAAGAGCTCAGAGATGATCTGAGTGCCCGGCCAGGAGGGCATGAAGTCATGTACATTTCCCAAGGGGGTGGGGAGCAAGGAGAACGCACAGGCTGGCCTCTCCCCCAAGCTGTAGTTGGGTCTGCAGGACTCAACCGGGAGAGCCTTCCCAGGGGATGCTACCGCCGCTGCTCCTTTGGGGTTTTGGTTTCAGAGACGATGGCAACCTGAAGGAACTGGTTTAAATTCAGTCCTGCCTGGGGCCAGAGGACAGGACTTAATGGTCTTTGAGGGTCTCCTTTTCGATCGCACAGCCTAGGGTGAGGCTAAAGGGGCTAAAATCCCATTAGCCAAGTTCCTGATGCTCTCGAAGACACTCCCAGTGTCTGCTCGCTGTGGAGGACTCAGGGGATTTAAAGGCCCAGCCTGGGGAAGAGAGGAGACCCCACCTGCTGGCCCCAACCGTGAGTAGGCAGAGCATAGAGACTTCAGGGGGGAGAATAGCTTTAGCAATGTAAAGGACTTTAGCTTCCAACCTTCTTCTGTGGTGAGGCCTCTGCCAGGGATCCAGGGACCACCCCCCCTCCAACTTGGAACCTGCTGCTTCCCTGGCCTGGCCCCAGGAGAATCCCCCCACCCTCTGCCCCAGGGGGTTGGTTCCCAAGGCAGAACCTCTCGAATTCACTCCAGGACTTCCAGTGTCGCCTCCAGTGAGTTTTGTTTCTTTCCTCTCCAAGGCTGTCAGGGCCTGCTGGTGAGTGGTCTCTCTCCATCCCTCAGGACTGGCAACCTCCCCAGGAGCCAGGCACTGGGCCATGCTCCCAGCAGTGCCAGACAGGGGCCCCTCTGCTCAGCTGGGTGCCTATGGTTCGAAGCCCTTTACGTGGGTCACTGTCCTGCTTCCAGTGATCAAAGCCACTGAGCTGTGTCTACTGCAATCCCAACTATCAGACTGGGGAGTGGGAGATGGCCCCCGCCACCGTGTCTCTTCTGAATGAATGCTCAAGAGAAAACTTGAGGGTTGAAGGGACACCAAATGCATCATGGGATGGTGACACCCCAGCCAGGCAGCCATGCCTCTTTTCTCCAAGTGAGCAAAGGTGCCAACACACCTCGGCCGTCCCACACTTGAACAAACACCGTGGGACGGCAAGGGCGGTTCAAGGGCAAAAGACTTCCATTCTTGCGCTTACTTCTGCCTGGTTGTTTGTCTCAGGCTGATGACGCATCTCTTTAAGGCAGAAGTGTGTGCGGTTAGCAGCAAGTAGGGTCCTGACTGCCCCCTGTTCCGATTTGCCTTAGCAATGGCCTCTGGTGACCAGCAGAGGAGGGACGCTCCATCCGTGAGGTTCACCCACACACTCGGATGATAGCTTTGCTGGGTCTGCAGTGCAAGGTACAGCTCCAGTGACTTTTTTGCATCCGGTATTGCCAGTGGGAGCTCTTGTTTCCTCTCTTTCTCTCTCTCTCTCTCTCTCTCTCTCTGAAAGTCTTTCCTTGCTTTTAGCAGCTTTCCTTGCGTTCAGTGTCGTGAGGCATCGCTCAGTCTACGTGACGCCTTGGCCACCCCTTCTCAGGCTTGGGATTTCATCTTGTGCTGTTTCTTTTCTACTTGGTGGAAAATGTTTTTGTACTTTTCCTAGTTTCTTCTTCTCCAGCCCATCCGTTCTACCCTGTGAAACTTCTTACGGATGCCGAAGCAGCTGGCTCTGTGCTCCATCCCGACCCTTCTATCTAGCAGCTTGTGGTTCTCTTGGAATCCCTCAGGGCTAACTCCTAGTCCCCTAACTTAGTCGTAGGCGATGTCCACTCTGCTAGTTGAGCGCATCTGCTGGTTTTGAAGTGTGGTCGTGAGCAACTTGGTTCCCGGGGCCTCTGGCTGATCCTTTACGGATTCAGTACATGCCCTTACTTCAGAGGCTGCCTCTGCCACGCCATTCACATCTCCTGTGCTGTGAGTTTTTGTTTACTGAAATCCATATGCATTGTTCACGGTACTGCTTTCCCACATACTTTTGGTGACTCCTGGGATGCAGGCCCACTTTTACATCAGAACATTCCTGTTAACGTGGCAATCGAGGGAAAGAGTGCGCTGTAGCCTGGGCAGGTTTTACTTCCGCCTAGCCAACAAAAGCAAGGGCAGGGCCTGATGCTGGCAGAGTGACCCGGGAGAGAGTGCAGAGATGGGTATCCTCCTCGTGGGCTCTGTGGCTGCCTGGAGCGCTGCTGGCCTGGGCCCGAGCATCCAAGCACTCTCTATTGCCCACTGCTGGCCTCTAGGGGGTCAAATGTAGAGTTGAGGCGGGATCCATCTGCTGGTCTCATCTTCCTCGCAAAGCCCACCACTCGCCCTGTGCGTACCCTCGTCTCCCTTCTGCCCCACACCCATCACTTAGCAGCCTGGAGCTCGTCTCTCAGCCATCCTTCCACGGGAACATTTGGGGCGTCTGGTCTCACCTACTCCCCATCTTTCAGGGATTCCTCCCAGTTTGGATGCGCTCAGCACATCTTTTGTTTTCTAGCAGTACTGATATTTTTAAACGCTATGTTCTGTCATTCCTGGGGAATTTGGGACGGAAGAGTGAGATTGCCAGTTTTGCTTAATCCTTCATCTGGAACCCGAAGACATGGTATGCTTCAGTAAGTGGTTGTTGAATGAATTCTCATTTGCTCCAATAATGCCCTGTAACTTCTTAAATTTTAGGCATTTGAAACATACTGGTTTCATCACCGACTGAGGGACGGATTTCAACCTGCTTCCTGCTGCCCTGCCTCAAGTCAATGCAGAACTTGGCACCCAAGGGTGGGGTGGGACACAGGCTGGTAGCTTCTCCCTGCCCTCTGCTTACCACCCCTCCCCCCATTGCTCCAGGTTCCCCAGGAACTTGATAAGGTTGAAACAAGACTCTAATGTTTTTCGCTAATGATAGATGCCCACACAAGCTAACAGCCACCAGTGCTTCTTGATTTCAAATTCGGCTTGGTTACTCTTCGAATGCACAAGGGAAGTCTGGATTCTAGGGAACAGGATGGGCCTCTGTGCCCACCAGAGGGAGATGGACCCCTCTCCTTCCTCCTCCGCCCTAGGGGCACGTGTGGAAGCTCAGCGACCCTGCCTCATCCCGGGTCTGCCGTGTGAAAGCGAGGGTTCACCCTCACCGTGTAGGCCGCAGCAGCCAAAGCTTCCGCACTTCCAGCACGACGTGGAGGAGCCCAAGACGAGGTTCTGGGACTCCAATCCCTGCAGGGGCCGGGGGTGGATGCCATGCTATGGCAACAACCTCATGTAGAGTTAACAGGAAGGACCGTGAAGACTTCTCAATCATGCGGCCCATTTCTGTCACCTCCCCCAAGCCCTGTCCTGGGCTCAAGATCCAGGTAAGCTTCATTTCCATGAAACCATTCCTGGGGCCTCCCCACACTCAAACTCTTTCTTCTTCACACTCTCACAGCTGTGTAGACAGTGTAGACAATGCCTCTCACGCTGACCCCTCCTCCTGGAGGGTACTACCCCATCTTCGCCACAAGTTACGTCCAACAACTCTGATCATATACAGAACACAGCTTAAGGAAGGAATGGATGCACCCTCAGAGAGGTCGGGGAGTAGCTGTCACTCTGCCCGCCCAGCTCTCAGCCAGCAAACCAAAGCTTATCGACCTCAAGTTGAATACAAAGCCGAGCTTGCTCATTAAGAAAGCAGTTCTCTTGGTCCTTGGGGAAGTCTTCCATCCTCACTGGATACAGCCGGTGAGGATACAGCCGCAGGGGGAACTGATACAATGACAAACGGCTGCCTGTATCATGGAAGAAAAAAGTGCCAACAATTAGAAAAGCTTGGGGAACACTCGAGGAAGGGCTGAAATAGGACCAAACACCAAAACAAAACAAAACAACAAAGAGACGAGACTCTGTTCTGTAGATCCTGTTTCCAAAGGCAGAGGAGGGTTATCTTTTTGGAAGACCTCCCTCAGGAGAGGTCCGTAAAGCATTTCAGAATCTAAAGGAAATAAAAGCCGCCACTGCAGAAAAAATCAGGAACATGGGGCACCACAGAACCACAAAACAAAGAGAACAAGCCACCTCCCCCTTCCCTCTGCTCCACACCGGCTGCGCCTCTCGCTTTCTGAACAGAGGACGGGGCTGTGCCCTCTGCTCCATCTTCCACCCAGCGCCGACTACACACAAGGTCATTATATGCACTGGCTAAAATGGGTGGACCGGCGAACGAACACCTCTCAGTAGCGATGCCGCAATCCTTTCTTCTAACTCGTGAGCCCACTGCCTTCCCTTACTCCAGGCAAAGATTGTAAGTGGGCTTCCAGAAACTGTTTTGTACATAGGAAGCCTTGTAAACACAACCACAGTTTTCAGAGCATCCGTCTGCCTGAAGACCCCACAGTCCTAAGTGGCTTCTGCCCTCCCCCCACCGCCACTTCCGGAAGGACTAAAGGAAGATGGCATCTCAGCCAGAGTCAATCACACTCCGCTCGCAGCTGCCCAGCAAAATCCTGCAGGGTGCAGCTTCTCTAAAAACACCACCCGCTTCCTCCGCCACCTGGGCCTTGCGGGCCCTCCTCCCTCTGACTCCCACCAAATGGCCAGACCAGAAGCCCAGCCCCCGTGTAGCTCACAATCTTGCCACCTACTCGATGCTCGCCTTCCAGAACCCCCAGACCTAACTGCAGACGCTTTGGCAGCTAGAAAGAAGAAAGGCTACCAGGGGTGGGGGGCCTGTCTCTGCTAACCGGGACGGCAGCCGTCTGCTGACAGCTCGCAGAGAGTCCTGCTTGGGAAGGCTGTTCTTGCAAGGATCACTCCACCCCGCCTTTGTCTCGTGACCTCCCTACACAGTCCTTGAACACAGTTCCTGGCCAAGACGGTCATGGGGGAGGGAGAGAGGACTCCCAGAGGGCCTGGGAGGAGCACCTGTTGGTCTTCCACACAAAGGCAGGCTGGCTCGCAGACACGTTCCTGGGTTCACTGCTTATGCTCCTGCCAATAACAACACCTAGGTGTCCGTGACCGTCACGGCGCCAGGTGCCCGTGTGGCTGCAAAGCACATGCCGTATTCTAGGCAGTGTCATGGTGTCTGGCACACAATGGAAGTGATGATGGCGGGGGCCGGGGGGGGGGGTCAAGCTTGCAACCACGTTGGATCTGCACGCACTGAGGGGAGGGCTGCCATCCTCAGCTCCTCCTCTTTGGGACCGGTTATCCACACGGCGTCTTCCCTCTCTGAAGACGCCCAGATCCTAAAGACAAAACAGAGCACCCAGCCCAACCCTATTTCTTAGCAAACTGTGAGAAGGACAACTTGAACAGTTCTGACACAGAGAAAGGTGTCTTAAAAAGAGAAGCCGAGACACAAAACTTTGTCTTCAGCCACTTGTCTTACACATAAAGCATGCATCCATCCTAGGTGGAAGAGAGTGAGTGTAACAAACAGGAGTGTTCTGGGTATGCCTGGCCCCTGGCACTCCTCTTCCAAAAACCAGCAGCCCCAAGGCCCCAGCTGCTGGGAAGCAGCCTTGCCTTGCTACTGTGGCCCGAGAGCAGGCTCAGTGCTCCCGGCCCTGCAGAGCATTGACAAGGGTCCTGTTGGCAGGTGCTTGCAGTCTGTCTCCACTTCTGGAACGGACCAAGAGCCATGGAGGCCCAGCGACTCCTAAACCCACTCAGGAGGTGTAGCCTCCTATGGATGTAAGGGACCCCACGGGACAGAGGGCTGAGCAAGCCAGCTCAACCCAGCTGGGAAGGCCTAAGGCAGCCCCAGGGGTTCTGCCACGCTCACTGGTGAACTACTGGGGGAGGGGGTGGCTTTCAGAGACTCTTCTGCCTAAAACTGATCTAGAAACAAAAACCTAAACCCAGTTTGGTGGCAAAGGTCAGCGGTGGCCTGATATAGTCCCTGGGGACAAATGTCCACAGTCCTCTATGCCAGCTGGAATAAGAAGCTGGGCACCTCCTCTCTGACTTTCTTTGGTACCTGCCATCCCAAACTCCCTTTGCTTCCCCAGGCCCAATCCCCCTACCTTCCCGTATGACCACCCCCGCTACCCCCCCCACCCCCACCCCACCCCCTGCCCCCCGGGAGCCAGGCCAGGGGACTTATTTGCATAAGATGAGATAAGGAAACCTTTGCTTTCCCATTTCTGCAAATTCTACAGGTCACTATGCTGCCAGGGCCCCCTGCCCTCAGGAAGCAACAGCCACTCCCAAGAGGAGCAGAAAAATAAACAAACAATGAGTGCAAGAGTTTGAATGCCACCCCTGGGCAGAACTCCACCTTGAACTTTGCTCATCCGTCAGGTCCCCATTGGCATCCCAGCATGTCTGGAGTGCCAGGGATATAAAGATCAATAAGACATGATCCTGACCCTTGAAGAAGCTCCCGGCACAGGGGGGTGCCCGTGAGAGAGAAGGGAACTGTCAAGATAAGGAAGAGAGGGCCTGATGTGTGGCCCTGAGAAGACCGCTCGGGGAAACTTCTAGAAGGTTCTGAGGGGAACCTGAAACAGTTGTAAGGAATTAATTAAGTCAGGCGCTAAGGTGAGCATGGGGCATGACGGGATTGGGAAGCATGCCCCTCCCCAGATGGCTGGAGCATGGTGCACCCCGTCACAAGATGACAGGAAGTGGCAGGGAGGGCAGAGGCTGGGAGTACAAACAGTGGGTCCCATTGTTGTGTGCCTACAACCCACAAGGCACTTTGCTAAGAAAGATGATAATCCAAAAAAAGCTTCAAGGAGGCGTCCACATTCCTTCCTGCTGTCCCAGTGGGGCAGGCGTGTATTATCCTCGCTGGAGTTAAGAACACAGAGGCTCACAGAGGTTAAGTAACTTACTCAAAGTCACACAGCAAGAAACGCTGCCGGCTTTTGCACCTGGGTCTGCCTGAGTCCCACTCTCCGTGTTCAAAATCATCAGGGGTGACGAAGGGTTGGGCACCCCGCTAAAGAGTTTGGACTTTATCCTGAAGGCATCAGGAAAACCTCGAAGGGTTTTAAGCCAGAGGAGGGGCTTGCGTGAACAGGCGTGCTTTGAGCATGCACCTGCAAGCTGTTGGAGAACGGATGGGCGGAGCCCACAGGCCAAGGCAAGGACAGCAGGAGCTTCGAGTAGGAGAGTAGCAATGCTGAGGACAAGGATGAACTTCACAGATAGTAAGAAGGGAGAACCAGCACGCTTGTGGCTGCCATGCTACGGACACGATGTACCAGCGAGAGGGTGCGGCAGCATGGGAGGCATCCAGCAGGACTGGTCCGAGTTGAGTCTCACGCGACCGTTCGTCGCGTTGCAGGCAGTATTTACGAGACAGGGAATAAAGGAGAAGGGTCAGATGTGGGGGCGAAGGAAGGAATTTAGTGGTGACAGGTGTCTGTACAGACGTGGTCCCCAGCAAAGACACCTGGGCTCTGGATTCTACTTGGGAATCATCAACGTCTCATACATGGGGTTGAATCTTGGGTCCCCGCAAGGAAAAAGTTGGGAACTGCAGAGGGTAGCCCCCAGAACTCTGGAAAGTGCTAATCTTTAAGGGAGGTGGACAGAGGGAGGGGGCCTTGGGAAGGAGCCCGAGAAAGACCAGCGAGGAGGCAAAAGGAAGACAGGCGGCCCAGCATCAACGGGGAAAGTCAAAGCAGGCGGGCACCTTGGGGTGCAGGCACCAACAGCCTGCGAGGGCCAGGCAGCCTGAGAAACCATGTCGTCTGGGCTCTGGGGGTCAGAGGTCGGCAGCAGGGGTCGCAGCTGCAGGGGCTGCGCGGAGGAGTGTTCTTGGGAACGCGGCTGTGAAGTCAGTTGGTGAGGGCCGCCCTGGAAACAGTGACTGCAGTCGGTCCTTTCATGAACTTAGACTTTCACGGGGAAGTAGTGATGAGCTCAGGATTTCTTAGGGACCCAGAGTTGAACAATGGGGCTGCTAATTCCTATCAGAAAGATCCGGGAGCATGTTTCCAGGCTAAGGGCAGAGGGCTGGCGGTGAGGAGAAGGCTTCCTCGGATGGGATCAGAGCTGTTGGTGTTGCTCCAAAGAGAGCAAGCTCTTGCCACTGTTACAGGAAGAGAAGCTTCCCGAAAGAGTGGGCAGAAGGCTCCAGAAGATGGCAAAGCCCCTCCCACGCCGTGAGCTTTACTTTTTACCGTGGAGTAGAGGATAAGACTGCCGGGAACTGGGGTCAGGGAGAGACTAACTAGTGGGAAAAAAATACAGTTACTGGCTCTGGCTAGGCCTTACTGAAGCAGGGGCACACAGCCGGCCAGGCGCCCGGTGGCGGGGGGGGGGGGGGGGATGCCAGGGCCGTCTTGTGCTGGCCGCGGTCTGCAGGCTTGGGTCATCTCCGGCAGCTCTCGGCCACCCCAAGGGGGAGCCAAGGAGGCGCCCCGCGGGGCTCCGTTGCAGGCGGTTCTTCTGGGACAGTTGAAACGGGTAGACAGTGAGGTCAAAGAGCTGAGGCGTCGCAGCCGTGCTGGAGGCAAAGGGTCGCAGAGAAGCAAATGAAGATACGGGGGGCCTTCCTGGGAGTCCCCGGGGGGAAATTTCAGAAACCCCAAGTCGTTGGCATTGGACAAGGTCTCGAGGTAACAGACAGAGAATTGCAAGCACAGGACTCTGGGGTAGAGGAGACCCCGACACACACACTGTAAGAGGTGGAGCAACTGTAGCTATGAGGAGGAAGAGGGTGGGGGGACTGGCCTGCTGGAGACTGTTAACTGCTGTGGGACGTACGCAGGGGAGCCTCTGGCTGGAGCCTCTCTCAGAGCGCACCACTTTTCTCCTGTCCCTTTCACCCCCCGCCCCCATCCACACAGCATCACACACTCAAGACCAGCCCAGCCCGTGCGGCAGCGAACCGGCACACACTGGGCTCCAGAGCTGCTGCTGTAAGACCGGTGGGGTTCAGACCACCAAGGCGACGCTCCTGGCCTCCAAGCAGAGACCACCCTGCCCTGAGACCCCCACCCTGACCCCCCAGCTTCCCCTCCGGCCCTGGGCATGCCTGCTCTTGGGCCCTGCTGGCTTGTGGCTCTTGGCTTTTGTCCCCCCTCCCCCCTAAGCTGACACAGCAGCTCATTTGGCTCTGCGCCTTCATGTACCCTGTGCACACGTTGGCAATGCTGGTGTTGCTTTAATTCCGGAACCTGCCATCTTCCAGCTGTTCGCCAAATCCTGGTCTCCTACACATGGCCAATACACACACACACACACACACCTGCCAGACTCAAGCCTAGCCCTGGTTGTGACTGGTGCATCTGTCTCGGCACTGTAGCCTCCCTTCCCCATGAGTGGTGGAGACAAGACCTGCGGCGAGGGTGTGGGCCTGCCCTGCACATCCACAGTCACGTTTCCACACTCCTGTGCACTCAGGGGCACTGACGGCGCATGAGCCCCTCTGACCCACCCCCCCACCCCCACCCCGCTGAGTCAGCCTGCTAAGCACAGCTCTCAAGAGGAGCACACTGCCCCTGGCTCTGGCCTAGGAAACAGTCGACGGTACGTGCCCAGACAGCTTTGAGGTGGAGTGGGGATACTGCAAAGCTCATTACTGAGAAAAGAGAGGCGCAGAGAAGTTAAAAACTTGTCCCAATGTCACACAGCTTGCAAGTGGCAAAGCCGAGAGTCACATCTAGGCCTTCCATCCATTCATCCATTCATCCATTCATTCATTCATTCATTCGCTGATAAAACTTTGGAGCGTGTACTATGCTCCAGACACCACTTCCAAATTTAGAAAGGCTGAGCCTAGCCGTAGAAGGAAAACGATTTGGATAAGCCACAGCATGAATTAAGAGCACCCCGTTTTCCACAGCAATCTATGCACCATCTCCTGTAGCCAGAAAGAACTCTGCTAACTTTTTCAGTCTCCTTTTCTTGTTCCCACTTACGAGACCACAAAAAGGAAAAGAAAGAGGGAGAATACGGGGAGGAGGCAGCATCTTCCAGTCCTGCTATTGGCTGATCAGCTCTTGTCTCCCCAGATACTCTTGTCAGGGCCTCTGGAATCTTTTCAAAGCACCCTCGGAGCGCTTCATACTTTTGACTCCTGGCACCCAAGTTCAGGCCAAGCCTTACCAGACCTGCTGGTCCCTTATTTAGCATTCCCTCCCTGCCACACACGTTGTCGGGGCAGCACCATAACCAGTGCCTTCCACACGGGAAAGGGGTCTGCCCCTGGCCAGCCTGCTCCCCGCTGGCTGCAGCCACCCGGACCAGGGGTGATCATCCTGGTCAAGGCCAGCCAACGTCTCAAGAGGTGGCCTAGCATGAAAGTGGCTACTAGCGTGGGCCGCGGTGGCCAAGACGTCTCATGGCAGCCTCTTGGCAGGTTGGAATGGGAGAGGAAAAGACAGCCGATGGTGTAACTAGAAGCTGGAAGCCAGGAGGAGGGGAGCCACGGGGAAGCAGAAGCCATGAGTAAGCAGGTGGAGAGCATGGGCCAGAGCTCAGGGCGTGGCCGGAGTCCCAGGATCCTGTCTGGGGCTCTACAAGCCAACCTGCACTCACTGTTTGCAGAACCCCCGGACCTGGTGGCCTCCCCATTTTCAGAAATGTCCTTGCAGTAAATTCCCATGATTTAAGGTAACCAGACGGGGGGCCCCTAAGAGGGGAAACTAAGGCTCTTTGAACCAAATCACCGTCTGTAGACAATCGGAGAATGGAGGCACCACAACCACGCTCCGGAATTTTCTGCGCGCCATCTTGTCCTGCCGATTGCTGTCAGAGCCCATCAGACCTGTGTCAGCCCATCCCCCGCCTTAAAAAGGGCACTCCCACTTGCTTCCCCAGGAAGAAGCCAATGTGGCCCCTTCTGCTGCGCTGCCGCACCCGGCTCAGCCACAGTCTCCCACAACTCAGGCTGCAGGTCACCCTCTCTTGGTTTTCAATCCCCTCCGGACGCCCCCCTGCCCACCAAGTTAGGGCCCCCACCCCCGTGGAAAGCCACCACACAACTGGGGGAGCCGGCCCGTTACCCATATGGTTTCCAGAAGCAATCCTGAATTTACATCTCCAAAAACTCCAGACTGTTTGTTTTCAAAAGTAGGCCCCATGTCCCAAAGCGTGTGACAAGGAGGACCCTAGAGGCCCTTAAAAGAGCCCGAGAGCAGCCCCCGGCCCCTGGCCCCGGGCGCCCTTGTGAGCTGCGGGGGGGGGGGGGGGGCACTGAGGAGGCGAGCGGGCAGAGCCTTGAGAAGATGGTGGCTCGGACACCTGCCAAGTCCCCGACCGGCACGGCACCGCCAGCTCGCCCCGGACACGGCTGTGTTCTAGAAATCCCTTCTGTTGGGATACAAAAGGGGGAGCAGGCTCAGGTAGGCTCCCAGTCACAGCGCCACCCCTGCCCCGGCCACCTCAGCTCCGTGCTGTCCTCCACCCTCTGAGAAAGAGACTCATCCGTCTCTGGGAAAAACTACCAGCTACTATAATCAGGGCAATGGGAGGGCCCAGGTGCCGCAGAGAGCTGGAGTTTTCCCGAACAATCCGGGTTGCCTTCTCTCTGGGGCTAAGGATCCTGTGGCCATGTTTACTTTTCCCACAAACCCGGCAGCACCTCTATCCTTCTAGGGAGTCTCTTGGAAATGAGCCCTCCTCGGACTCCTAGCTTTCCAGCTCACCGAAACCGGACAACAGAGACTCCAATTCCTTTAAAAGTTTGGCAACTTGGAAGTTTTTGAAACAGATTTGTTATGAGCCACTCACTCCCCCTCGCCTTCTTACGGAACTAAGATCTTCGTGGGGACTTGCTTGGGGTCTTTCTCAGGAGCACTCTGCCTCATGTTGAGGCTTGATTCCCCTCCCCCTCGCCCCTGCGCCGAGTGTCACCTGTGCCCTCGTTAGCAGGGCACAGCGGGGCAGGCATGGACGACAGCCTGCAGAGGCCATGGGATGAGAACCTGGCAGAGCTGGCTGCCCCCGACCACTCTGCATTGTGAGGAAAGCTATCTGTGTCTTCTCTGGCTGTCCGGTTATAAACCTGTGCCATTTCTGGAGGTTCTTTTTTTAAAAAAAAAAATTTAAAAACTTTTCTATTGAGATGTAATTCACATATCGTAAATTCACCTCTTTAAAGTGGTTTTGAAATATATAGTTGTGTTAACCATTGCTGCTAATCCCAAACATTTTCATCATCTCCAAAAAGAAATCCCCTACCTACTGTCAGTCATCTCCCCCCACCCCAGTCTCCCTTCCCTAAACCCCTGGCAACCACTAATCCACTCCTTGTAGCTCTCTGGGTTTGCCTAGTCCCCATGTTCCCCCAGACATGGCATCTCACACCCACGGACCCTCAAGTCTGGCTTCTTCCAGGTCCCCCCGGCTCATCCGTGAGTCAGCACTGGATGTCACCTGCTCTCCTTGCTCCTGCCTCCGAGCAGTGCCTTCACCATAGTCCTTCATTTCTAGCGGTCTGTGAACCTACAGCACAGCTTGCTAGAGATGCGTGCAAAACGGCGCAGACAAATCGTGTGCAAAACTCGGTGCACCTGAAAAACCTGCAAGGCATTGGGGGAGCTGTGTTGATTCAGGTGCCCTGAGATGTTGCCTGCTAGCTTTGTAACTGTCTCGGCTGTTTCTCAGGGGCTTCGGTTTCTGGGTACCAAGGACCCCGTTAAGGAAGCTCGCAGTCTGAGAACCACCCATCTCATTTTCGTTGTGCTGTCCGTTCCTACAAGCGCCCTCGTAACCAGCCCCTGTTTTGAATTTCCCAACGAGGCTCAAGAACTAGAACATCCATCAGAGAAAAGCTGCCCCCCCCCCCAGCATCTAGGAACTGGTCCAATGTCAACAACGAGGCTTCGGTGTTATTAGAAACTAATAACTTGGGCTTGACCGTGACGTTCTCTTGGGCACAGCTCATCTCACAGGATACCACTGCCAGAGGTGGCCCCTCTCTGACTGCAAGGTGGGACCCCCCCAAAAAAAAGACCCCAAACTACTTCATAATCTTGTCTAAGCACAGACAAAGACAAGGTCAGCGGTGCCAGTCACAAAAATATCAAACGTCCCCCAATCTGGGCAAGCAGAAACGACCAGTACTTGGTCAACAGCGCCCTCTGGATCCGCATCGAGAGGGGACACAGGCGCAGGGCAACGCCCACTTACTGCTCCCCACAATCACCAGACACAAGCACAGATCTGTCAGGGGCTTTTCTTCCAAGGCCTTCCTCACGGGCCTCCCTTCTCCCATTCACCATGAGGCAATGAACTCAACTTGGCGGCTCACGGCTGCAGAGCGTTGGCAGGAATAAATTCCACTGCAAGTCAACTGAAGCCCTCCTTCCCCTGGACCTCTGCCTCTAGCTATGTTGACGGAAGCCTGTTGTGTCTGTGTCAGGTAGCAGGCAGCCCAGAGCTGGGAGCAAGGTCAGGCTCAACGGAGTACTGCTAGTTCCTGGATGAAGCTCTTTTGTCTTCTTCTTCTTCTTCTTTTTTTTTTTTTTTCTAGCAGTCGGGAGGGCTTGGGGACCTGTGTGGTTCTGATTGGGTTGCAGCTCTGAGGCTGTTTGGGGATGGCTCCATGCCTGAACTGCCTGTTGTCTGTGAGTGCACAGTAACTGTCCCCAAAAGCCTGTCTTCCAACAGCTTTTCAGGAGACCCCAAGTTCAGAAGGTTTCTTGAGACCAGCACCTCCCAGGACCCTGCGCCAAACCCTTGGAACGAACGGTCTCCTCCCCGACCTCGCCTCCCAGCAGCTCCTAAGAACGCTTATCTCTCATGTGCCAGCTGCCTGGAAGCCAGGAGGATTTTCCACCGGCTGGGGAAACGTTCTGCTTTGACCTTTGACCAATGCCCAGAGACCCAAAGTCTTCTTAGCGATGGTTGAGAATCTCGTGGGACTATTTGGGAGGAGAGAGGGGCCACGAAGCCCAAAGTGTGAGAAATCTGCGGAGGAAGCTCACCTTGTGTTAAAAGAGGGATCGTGGTGTTTGACCTAGGGCAAAAATCCCTCCTCTGTTTCTGACCCTGCAGGGGTTAGGAAGCACTACTTGCTAAAGCTGTCAAAGGCCCAGACTATTGTCTCAAACACTGTGCTGTCACTAGTTTGGGGGTGTCCAGGTCAGAGTCTGTTTTTCTGCAGCAAACTTTTTCTGACCTCTCCTCGCGAAAGGAGTTGCATTTGCCTTATGGTGACACTTTCACTTTCATCGGAAGCCAGCTCCCCTGAGATTTTTGTTTCTGTCCCCCATTTGTCCTCCTCTTGCAGAACAGTGAAGATAATTGGTAAAAAAAAAAAATCCAGCTGTAACTTGTGCCTTCTAGAAACTTCTATCATCCAGGCAAAAATGTCTAAAAAGGAAGTTATTCAACTGCCTTTCTTTTCGTAGACATTGTACGTAATAGTAGCCTTTTCTACTATATTTGTGAGGTAAGAGGAAAAGGCTTTGACCCCAGAAAAATGGTTTCTGAAGTTTTTTTTTTTTTAACCTGTTAAACATTTGTTATTTGAAAGACACAGAGAGATGGAGATAGAACTCTCTGTCCACTGCCTCACTATGCCTATAACCACAGCAGCCTGGACTGAGTCAGGTCCAAACCGGAGGACCAGAACTCAGTCCAGGTCTCCTACGAAGGTGGCAGAGACCTAAGTACTTGAGCCATCACTTGCTGGCTCCCAAGGTTCACATGATCAGGAAGCTGGAATCAGAGCCGGGACTCAAAGGAAGCATTGCATTGTGGGATGCAGGCATCCCAAGCTGCACCAAATGCCCATCCCCTAAACAGAGTTGTTGCCTTCCAGAGTCTTCAACATGAATTTCCCATCTACAAGAAACAGCAGCACAGTGCGTTACTTTGGCCAAGACCAGGGTTAAAGTTCTTGGGATTCAACAACGCTCCTAAGTTTTCTATCATTGGTTTCATGACTTAAGTGGCACTGCTTTTTAGAAATTGGCTAAAGACGGAAGTTTTGTAAGTACGTATGTAACATTGCATTCAATGGAGGAATGACAGCGGCCCATTGCGGGGACCCGGTCGCCAGCCGCTGTCCAGTGCCGTACCAGGACAGCCTCCATTTTCTCAGTGTGGTCTCTCCTGCTTTCCTCCTGCTGCCTCTTCACCCGCTGTGGTCTTCTGCCTCCGAAGAAAAAAGCAAGAAAAAACAAACCTCCGCTGTGTGTCCCCAGCCTGACACTTCTGCTCTGAATTGAGCTGATTGCCAGCAGAGTTGAGTAGCTCGTCTTTAAGCACTCAAGAAGCCAGAGTTGTTTCCGCCGGGGCCTTCTGCTCCTAAGTTTCCCCACATAATGGATTCCACATCTGCATCTTCAAACACTGAACCCCGCCCCTGTCAACAAGACGCTTCTGATGAGGTCGTCATGACCGTTCTGGCCAAAGCTAGCTCTTCACCCAAAGGTACCAACGCGCGGGTTCCTTTAGTCCACATAGTGTCCTCTTGCACTTCGGGAGCCACAGAACTCAAGAAACCAGCCCACCCCCAGGGACAAACACCTAGCCCCCTCGTGTCGTGCTGCATGACGCTTCCTGCCCCCGTGCACCTGTCGGTTCTTTAACCTAGCCTGTGGATAACCTGCAGAGCCCCTTCAGATGCTTCAAGTCTACCGGGTTAAATTTCCCCATGAAGAAAACTCAGGCGCCTCCAAAAGAGACGGTACAGGGTCGTGGAGGGAATGCTTCCGCCGCTCCTGGGCTCCTGTTCCCACAGTAGCCATGCATACACCTGAGCCAGGTCATCCAAACAGGACTCTGACCCTGGCAGACATCAGAAGTGACCACTTCTGCTGCTGAAATGTCCAGCAAGTCTGCTTCGATTGCATTAGCAGAGCTCACTAATCGTGGATAGCTACGCGGCCCTCAGTTGCTCCGCAGGAATTCAGAGAGTCATACCGTGGCAAACACTGCTTGCTGCCCCTCCGTCAAGGCGACAAGTGTGGGGCACTAAAGCAAAAGCCACCTGGCTCTCTAAAGCAGAGCCAAGGGGATTCTGGGACACGTTTTCATAGTCTCCATTCTGCAATCCAGGCCTGGCTCCCAGACCTGTTACGGGCACTGTTAGTCTTTTTGTTTCTTGTAACGGCCTGCACTGCAGCTGTTTGACATATTTTGTGCAGGGTCTTTACTGCTACTGTGCAGCCCTTGTCAAGTCAGAGGGGCTGACAACTCATCATGTAATTCAAGACCCAAGAGAGATGGACCCTTGTCTCTGCATACTCTCCTGACCCTGGTCAACAAAGCCTCAGCAGCGGTCAAGATCTTCATGCCGAAGATTAATGTCCCAAAGCCTGAGTTTGCCTTGGCCAGAAACAGGGGTGGACTGACATGTTAGCCATTTTTTTTTTTGACAGGCAGAGTGCACAGTGAGAGAGAGAGACAGAGAGAAAGGTCTTCCTTTTGCCATTGGTTCACCCTCCAATGGCCGCCTCGGCTGGTGTACCGCGCTGATCCGATGGCAGGAGCCAGATGCTTCTCCTGGTCTCCCATGGGGTACAGGGCCCAAGCACTTGGGCCATCCTCCACTGCACTCCTGGGCCACAGCAGAGAGCTGGCCTGGAAGAGGGGCAACCGGGACAGAATCCGGCGCCCCGACCGGGACTAGAACCCAGTGTGCCGGCACCGCAAGGCGGAGGATTAGCCTAGTGAGCCATGGCGCCGGCTTTTTTTTTTTTTTTTTTTTGGAAAAAGAAAACAGGCTCAGGGAGGTTTTGTGACTGCCAAGTTCATGCTGCTAACGTGCAGCCGGGCCGGGACCCAAACTCAGGTGGTCAGTCCTGGCCAGGGCTCTGAGCAAAAGCTCATCTGCTTATGTGGTCTCCCTCAGTGCCAGTGAGGGCTAAAGAGAAACTTGGGGATGTCAGACCTCTCCCGAATGTGAGCGTGAGGCACTCAACCCCTGTAATCCCAGAGGGGGCATTTAGAAGCCATTCAGTCTAAGCTGTCTATTTACATAGGAGACTCAGGACCAGAGAAGAAAAGTGACTTGTTCAAGGTCACACAGCAAATTAGTGGCAACACCCAAAACTGAACCAAAATTGCCAGAGCTTGCAGTGCACCTGCGGCCGGCAGGGTCAGCCGTCCTCCTTGGTTCCCGCTGCCTCTCCAGAGATCTTCCCCTTAGGAGGAACGTCTCTGCGCTGGGGTGGGGGGTGGGGTGTCTGCCTCCTCTCTTCCAGCCGCGGACTCCTCCTCTCCTGGCACGTTAGTGAGAACAGTCTAAATGTCTCCAGTGTCTGGAGTGATCTCAGCTCCAGAAACCAGTCGGCAGAGGATTCACCTCTCCTGGGGACCTGGGCAGAGTGGATCCCTGCTGAGAAAGAGTCCCAGGGGGGAGCGACGAATATTATTAGCAAGAGGCCGGGCCAGAGTGGCTGTTTCCTTTTAAAACAGCCCTGAGTCGCAATGCTCCCATGTCATTCCCTTCTAAATTCATTCTCAAAAATGAGATTACAAATTTCACGAGTTACTTCTAGCCAGACCATCATGCACTCCCTTGCTCAAAGCAACAAGCTCGTGTATTCAACAATGCCTTCCAGATTAAATCCCAAAACCTTATCTCATCGTGCAAGGTTACCCGTGACCTGCTTGAAATCCACCTCAGGGAGCACTGCCCATTCTTCCTTTCTAGGAACTCAGTCTGCTTCCAGCAGATCAGATTTCATAAAAAATAATGGCTCCTCCTTCCAAACCCCAAACCAGTTCTGTCTCTCTTAAGTCACTTCCTACCCAAATGCAGATACCGGGGTACACATCTTTTCTTCCCTCCCGAGTAGGGCCTCTTTGGTTTATTTCTGTTATTCCCACATAGCCGTGAGAGCAGTATGTGACAAGTATCAACAAATGTTGAGGATGATGAATGAGCGTATGCTTGGAAAAATCACAGTTGCACTACATTTTCCCCTGGTATCCTATGTCTTGGAAGAATTAACTACTACAGAAGAGAAAACAGACAATGTCTTGAGATTTTTTTTTTTTTTTTTTTTTGTACAACAGAACATTAACACAAAGCTCAAAGAGAGAGCAAGTTGAGCAAAGTGTGACCCTACTGTATTTGTAGGATTTTTTTTTCCTGAAGGAGACACATGGAAGAATGAGAGGTACATCACGTTGGGAGCGCTGGAGATGGCGTTGACCATCTTTGTGGCTTATGCGCACTCTTTAACCAGGATTCATGGCTGGAGGAACAAAAGAAACTCTTCGCCTTTATAATCTTGTTCCCTTCCTTTATTGCTTTAAATAGGCAAGATGTGGTTTGCATCTCTTTCCCTGTTAATGTTATTTGCATTGTGTTTCTGCACAAAAATAACTTGCAGTTCATATTGCTCTCAAAGGTTGCTGACAGTCCCCGCCCCCCTCATACAGTCAGCTCCTTTGTATCCAAGATCTCCAGCATTGCCATTGGAGGTGCCCTCAGCCCCCCATTTTCTGGCCATAAAGCAGGAGGAAGTGGGTTTAGTTATGTTATGCCCCCGGCCACATCAATATCCATTGATTTTACTATAAGAATCCTAAAGAGAGGAGGATTGTTTGGGGCATTCAGTTGTCCCAGGTGACCCAGCCGTCCGTCCTGAGAATACAAAGCCCACTGACATTGTGAGGTGATGACCACTCTGCACAGCTTACCTATTTTTTGAGGGAGGTTATTCTCCTTCTTAACCATTAAAGAGAGTCCTACAAGATAGGGGTAAATCTTTCTAGGGCACAGCTGAAAAGCTTCAGAGTCTTGTCCTAGAGCTCATGGCTTAGTTGAGCCAAGAGGAAAATTGGAATCCATTGTCTTCCCCCCAGTGCCCACTAGCGTTTTACGAAAAGTCCATCTCACTTGTTGGCAATGTGGAGAAAAAGCAACTATAACCTTCCTTGATATTTTAACCCAGCTAACCATCTTCAGCCCAGAGAAAAATCTTCCAAAAGCCCAAGACATGGAGGTACCCGTGCCGCCTACCTTCCACCTATCAACTCAACCTTAAATAGGAAGCTAAAAACTAGAAAGATATTCTCAGGGTAACTTCGTTGTTTTGGTCATAAAGTCTCCTTCCAGGGCCAGGTATGACTGGGGTTTATGGCTCCAGTCTCTCTGCTCTGACCATAACAAGACCCCCACCCTAGGCTCTTTCTTCTGTTGATTGCACTCTTTCTATACACATTTTCCATGCCAAAGTGGACTCATCCTTAAACTTGTGCAGTCACCAGTAATTTTCATGCCTTTGCCACCTGCCTGCAACTCTGACAAAAGGGCTCTGGGGTGAGGACTACCAAGATCTAACACATGTGTGCAACTTGCCCTGGTTTCTGCCACTTTCAGCTCAAAGGTACCATTCTTCTCAGTGTTGGTTGTAGTCAGAGTACTGCTAAGCCCTCCCAACAATTTTCATTCCCTGGCACAATCTTTCCCTTGGCTTTCGCTCTCCCTGTCAGGATTTCTTCATAAGACCAGTCCCCACACTCAGATCGAAGCAAAGAATGAGGTTCCTGATGGGAGGACTTGAATGGCCAAGCTCCTTCCCGGCTGAAGCCCGGCCTCTGTTTGGGAAGATTTCTGACTCCAAGACAGGGAGAAGCTATCTCAGAGCAAAGAGGAGCTCCTGGCCACTGAGGACACAGCTTTCTGTTCAAGAGGTCAGAGCAGAACTGTTGGCAGCTTCCGTTAATTCTGTTGGGGTGAGGGGCAACTGGCAGTTAGTTCTGAGGCCGAGCAGAGGATTCTGGGATGGATTTTTAAGTGAATAGTTTGGCCCTGATATCACAGGGACGACTTAAGTGTCCCAGGAAGGGAAGAGCAGCGAGGAGCGCTCTCTTTGCCCACCAGGCCGAAACCTCTTGCTAATCTTCGGCTTCCATAGTCTTCGCCCGAAACTTCAGCCCATGTGCTAAGCAGCCCAATTGTCCAACCTTCTCCCCTTTCCTTCTGTGGAAAGGTACTACTGGTTAAGCAATATATGAGAAGCGAAGATGGCAAAGGGACCTTAAATTACCCTAGATAATCAATGTAGAGTTTTGTGGGAATTAAGCTATGGATCTCTGAAACTGAGCTCCATATATTGGGACAGCCACCATGACTCCTGGTTGACTTCAGTGGCGGTGTCAAGAGTGCTTATTGTACGGATGGAGAAACAGCTAAATCAATTTTTATCTGAGCCAGAAACTTCATCAGCACAAGTCAATGAGAGCTGCAATACCCTCAGGCCACACTTGCTGGAGAAATTGCAGTCTGTCAGCCCCAGGACAGAGTAGGCAGGATGAAGCAAGTCCTGGCCAAAAAAGGAATTTTCCCACCTCCTCCTCTTGTCTTCTCTTCCACTGTGGTGCTAAAAGCCCCATCAAGGCCAGGCATCTGAACAGCAGGTAGAAGAGAATCAATCACCCTTTGCTGTGGCCCCCTTAGAAGTCCTCTGGGAAGCAGTCTTTCCTTCCCACACCATGGCCCCATGAACATTGTGGTGACAAGCTTGGGCTCTGAAGTCAGGACACCCCAAGTTTGAATCCTGGATCCTCTTTCGACATGTAAAACTTTGGGCAAATTACTTAACTTCTCTAAACCTCAACCTCCTCAGTCTGTAAAATGGGGATAATATTGGGTAAAGCCCTAAGCACAATGTCAGGAATACAGTTAGCATTCAATAAATGGCTGTCTTTATTACTCCTGCACCCTGTACTGTCTCTCCCTTCTTTCTCTTCTCACCATAATTTCCACCTGCACCTCTGCCTATGAACAGTCAAGAGTGGGGTGATCACAAAAGCTGCCCAGAAGTTCTGGACAAGTCTGAGAGCAGCCATCGCCGTCCCACCACGGGAAAAGCGCAGTTCCACAAGCCTGTGTAATCCCCTGGAGTGACAGGGGTGTGCTTTCATAAAGGGATTCTTGAACCTCTATAAGAGGACAAGTGTCTTTGACTCCCAGGATATCTCTTTGGTGTGTAGGGTGTCATGGGCCTGCAGTCCAGTGAGTGCTACCATCCCGAGATGCATGACTGATGGCCAGTCTGGGGCTGTGACCTTGGCCGAGCCACTTCTTAGTGTCTTACTGCCTTTATGCATAATATAAATACAGTGGGTGGGCCAGATGATCCGTACACAGCCCTCAAATTAGGACAAAGCTTCAATGGCTTTCAAGATAGTCACAGCAGGGTCGTGGAAAAGTAAAATCCACAAAGCTTAACCTCCCAGGGGAACAATTACAACATTTTAATTTGGCGCTAACTCTGAAGTCATGCTATTGGCTGTAAATGTAGTGGCATAGGTCGGCCAGAGGGCTTGGAGGCCCTTTCACACCCATTTTCCCTATGAGCTGTGGCATCTGGAATGGCTCCAGGAGCAGCCAGTAGACTCCATCCTCATCCCAGCTTGGAGGGTGCCCCTGCTGTGAGACAGACAATAGGGAGGTCCCTGACGCTCTGCATCTCCACTGGCCACTCCCGAACTGGAAGGCAGACTCCAAGGCCGCCCGTCACCGCTGCGGCCACACACCAAGGGGCTCCCTCCCTGCTCGCCTGTCCTTCACTTCCACTTTCACCATTGGAGGTATTTGACCTCAGCAGCACTGCACCTGCAGAAGGTCTTCCTTTGCCACATTTTTTTGTTTTTCTTCTCTACATGGCAGAGAGACAATGCTTCCACCTGCTGATTCACTCCTCGAATGCTCACAAGGGCCGGGACTGAGCAGGCCAAAATTGGGATCTAGGAACTCCACCCAGATCTCCCACGTGGGTGGCAGGGACTCGAGCAGTTGAGCCATCATCTGTTGCCTTGTAGGGTCTGCATTAGCGGGGAGCTGGAATCGGGAGCTGGAACTGGGACTCAGACCCAGGGCACAGCGGTGTGGGATGCAGGCATGTTAACCCGTGTCTTTACCGCTATGCTGAACTCCTGTACCTTTTCTGCCTGATTTTTGTCACAATTGTTTTGTATATTATTTGCATAAACTGGCAAGTGGGATTCAAGAGACCCTGATTTCCAGTTTTGTAAGAGAAGACACGAGAACTACATTCACACTCAGCACTGGCTTTGAGAGAGCACGTTCGATTTGCTATAGAGAGCTAGGAAAGGCAAACTCACTCCCTTAGGCTGGGTTGCCCAGAGAGGGGCTGTCCCCACGAGTCAGGAAACCAGAACCTTTTCCACGATGACCTGAAGTCATGCCTAATTGGGGGAGGGGAGGGGAAGAATGAGCCTTTCTAGCCACAAGGAAAGACTGGGGAGGGGATAGGGGTAGGGTGGGCTGAGGTACAGGGGTCTTATGATCCACCCTCACGGAGTCTGGAGGTGCTCCTTCCAAAGAGTGACTGTTTGATACCTCTGCCCGCAGTTCTTAATGCGCCTTGGTCATCAGACCATCAAACCAGGCTCTGATTTCCAGACCAAAGTGAAATCCAGAAAGAAGAGTTTAGGGGAATGGAAGTATGTGCCTGATGATGGAACAGTCACCCTGCCGTCAGCTCTTAGGTCAAGGGGACAGAAATTACTCTGCCCACTCTTGCTAGGCATGAGCAATCTAACGGAAAAAAATCCCAACTAGAATAGCAAATGGATGAACACCTACCAAACGAGGCCAACCACTTTTGAGTGTAGTCCTTCAGAGCAACTTGGTAAAAAATGTAGTGTTTGTCTTCCTGCCACGTGGCCTGGGGGCTCTCGCCCTAGGGAACAGACAGGATGACTAGAGTGAAGCCCGAATGACAGAGACGAGGGAGAACATGCAAAGCCCACCAAGGCAGTCCAGAGCAGCCGCTGAGGCTTTTTCCAGACAGAGAGCCCCCACTGCGCTCACAAAGGGCAGGCTGATTCTCGGGACTGCAGGTGGATGCGAGGGCCAAATAGAGTGCAGAAGAGGAAGGAAGTTCAGTCTAACGGATCTCTGATTGGCTCCGTAAGCAAAGTGCGTAAACTCTGTCTTGGGATTGGTTGCTGTTGTATTTTGCATCCTGGAAGCAAGCCAGAGCCCAGTTCTTGAACAGATCCTCAGCCGATCTGCCCTGTGTGGCTCTGCTGGCCACTCTTTCTGAAATTCAGACTTCGTTTTTGTCTGCTTTGGCCAAAAGCACCACGGGATCCCACGGCCTGCTCCTCAGCATGACAGTGTATCCGTCACGCCAGCCTTCTTGTTTTCACAGCCTGTGATGCACCCACAGGCGCCTCTCCTGACCCAGTAGACGACAGAACCACACGGAAGCAGCTGGATGATTGTGTCGGCAGACAGGCACGACAGCATCCACACGGGAACACCGAGGCTCAGAGCCCTGAGGCCCAGTAAGCTGGACCGTGAATGATTAAAAAACAGATAGTGCTGACAACAGGGAGGGAAGAGGGAGGCTGGACAAAGGTAACTAAACCTGGGCGGCAGGACGACGGGTGATTTTAATTTCTTTCTCTGTACTGCTTGTCGGACTTTCTCCACTGATGCTCTCTACGTTTTCCAAATTTTCTACTGCTTGTGGTTTTGAAATCATTCTTTAAAAATAGTTTTGATGCAGCAAGGATGAGCTCAAGGTGAAGGTGGTTGTACAATCGAAGGTGTGCACAGCAAAGCTGGGGCACTGTTCCAGAAGAGGAGTCGAGGGCTTGGCTGTGCCTTGCACAGCTCGCTCAGATCCCGGTGGGGGCATGGGCACCACACAACACCTCACCGTAACAGGATACCCCCTCTGCTAAAAAAAAAAAAAAAAAAAAAAAAAAAGTGTATGTGCATATTTTCTTTTGCTGTCTGTAAGTACTAGTGACACAATCCCAGGGTGGCTCTCCTCCTCTGGCCTTACTGTTGGTGTGGCAATGATGCTTGGCAAGACCTGTCTGCCACCTTACACTTCAGGACCTTGGCCACACTGAGAATATCCAAGGTGGTCCTGCTTGCTAAAGTCTGTGAGCTAAGAGAGGCCCAGCTAGAGGGCTTAGAGTCTTACTGTCTGATCTCTCTCTCTCTGTGTCTCCCTCCCTCTTCCCTTCTCCTCCTCTCCCCCTCTCTCCCTCTCTCAATCAATCCTTAATTAAAGGGGCCAAGAGAAGGTGGCCCCGGTGGGGTAGTTCCGCCCCTCCTCAGCCCATCTTCACTACTGTAGCTCTCCTGCAGGGGGAGCCAACTCAACCACCCACTCAGACTGCGCCTTGGGTTTCTTCTCCCTGCGTTGGGTAGATTCGGAAGGCTCCGCCTGGCCCTGTCACAAGGGACAGGCCATTTGTGAACTGGGGGCTGACTGGTCTGTAACAAATAATTCATGGAGCTGGATCTGTGCCCACGTGCCCCGCCCCTCCATCCGGTAAAGGAGTCCATGGAGGGGACAGCCTGGGTGGCGGAGGCCGGGTATTCATTTCTTGCTAGGGAGGGAGACCCCTTAGCTTTCATGGGATTCTCAAAGGGATCTGTGACCCAGGGGGAAAAAAAAAGTCAAAAACACATCATCTGATGGCTGTATTCCTCTAAATTGATCAATCCCAGCAGAAACCAGGACCATAGGGAGAAGGGAGCCAGACAGGGCAAGGGCAGCCCAGGGGTGACTGGGGGCAGGTGCACAGTCGGGCAGTTCCAGCATACTCGGATGTGATTCTTGGGAAACGTGGCTCCAGGATGGGAGGAAAGCCACACCGTTTGAGGGTCTAGCTCTGGTGCCAGGAGCTGGGCTAACCCTTGTGTGTGTTGTCTCTCGTCAGCCCTAGTGGGAGCTATTATCCTCATTTTACAAATGAGAGAACAGGCTCAGAGAAGTGAAGGAGCTACCCCTATGTCACACAGCTAAGCAAGAGACAGACTCAGGCTTTGATGGAGGAACACACGGACAAAGGAAAGGCGTGTGCTTTTCTCGGGGCCCTATGCAGCGCCCCACTTCTTGGGCGGGCCCTTTACAAGGGAGGGGCCGTTTGTGAATTGGGTGTGAACACGCTGCCCCAGCCCCTCCTCCTGCCTGGCTCTTTCAAGGAGTAAAGAAGAGAGGGCAGCAGGGTCGCGCCGTATTGCTCAGCAGGTTCAACTCCACTTTTCCTCCCTGCCAACCCTGCTTTGCCAGGAGAGGGGTTAGGAGTCAAGGTCATTGGCCAGGTTTGTGTCGCTCCCCCTCTTCGTGGAGGAACGACACTAAACCCTGCCTAGGCTTCATATCCGAGTCACGGCACCATTATGTCGCTCCCCCTCTTCATGGAGGAATGACACTAAGCCCTGCCTAGGCTTCCTATCTGAGTCACGGCACCATTATGTCGCTCCCCCTCTTCGTGGAGGAACGACACTAAACCCTGCCTAGGCTTCATATCCGAGTCACGGCACCATTATGTCGCTCCCCCTCTTCATGGAGGAATGACACTAAGCCCTGCCTAGGCTTCCTATCCGAGTCACGGCACCATTATGTCGCTCCCCCTCTTCATGGAGGAATGACACTAAGCCCTGCCTAGGCTTCCTATCCGAGTCACGGCACCATTATGTCGCTCCCCCTCTTCGTGGAGGAACGACACAGGACCCTGCGTTGTTCTTTCGTCTGCTCGGCCCTCCCCGGGTTTGCTGCTGGTTCTTCCCGGGTTGGCTACCATCCCTTCCACCTCCGTGGAAGGGCGGTTCCCCCTGCCACTTTCCCCACTTCCGCGGGGGAGTGGCACACCGCCGGCCGGCTCTCTCGGGGGCTGCACAGGTGTTCCTCCAGATGTTCCCCTTAGATGTTCCTTGTGCATGCCGTCTCTCTCCTCCTTTATAGTCCTCCTCCGCCAATCCTAACTCTGCTACCCACACGCCGAGCACGCTGCTCTCCTCCAATCAGGAGCAGGTCCTACAGTTTATTGGTTGAACTGGAGGCAGCTGTGTAGAAGCTGTTTTCTCCTCTCCCAGCGCCATATTGTGGGAGAGCAGATGCATAGAATAAGTCTTAATTCCAGTAACTCAGTCTAGTCCGAGTTGCTCCCAGTTGCTCCCCACAGTTTGCCCTCAGAAAAAGAGCGTAGCAGGCTGCGTCCCCGCCACCTCTGCGTAAAGCTGGGCAGTGGGCAAGACACAAAGGGGCCGGAGGGCGAGGCCAGCGGCTGCCCGCACCATGGGATGAAGGATGTCAGGCTCCTCTTGAGCCACCCACCCCGGCGTGCGGGAACGCTCCGCTCATAGCCAGGGGATGGCACTTCCTTAGCTCAGCGTAGCAAGGGCATAGGAGGGAGGGATTCGCCATAGGGAGTGTGGGCAAAGGCAGAAAGAAAGGAAGGCGGCCCCCACCCCTGAGCCAGCTCACACACTCCCCCATCCTCTCTGCCGGAGGGTCCTCAGCCTCAGCCCACAGCTCCCCCTCCCAGCCTGCCTGGCTTTCGGGTGAAGTTACCGAATCCTCGTGCTTTGCCGAGGCACCAGGAGCCCCTCCCCACCCGCTCCCCTTCAGCCCGGTCTCCCACTTGAGAAATGGCAAACACGCCTGTCTCCCGTCCCTGCTCCCGCCTCAAAGGCTCACACTGAATGACTTCCCTTCCTTTCCAGCCCCTGCCTCCGTCCCCCCCACCCGGAAAGCGCTTTCCCACAATGTGGTCTTTCATTAGCGTCGCTGATTCATTTCCCATCAGACTTTAAATATTCCCCCTCTGAAGTGAGTAACTCTGATTTTGAAGGAAGCCGTGCAGTGGAGCCTGCTGCCTGCTGTCTTTCGCCACGTGTGGCTTTGCGTGGCAGGTGCAAGAAGCCTGGGCGAACAAGGCCAAGGCTAGGAACCCCAGAGAGAGGAGGGCGCCTGGGGCAGGTGTTTGGACCCAGGAAGCTCTGAGCAGCCTGGGCTTGGAGGGAGGGAAGCCCAGGATAGGTTGTTGGCGACCCTGATGGTCCTTTCCCACTCCAAGTCTGATGATCCCACGATAGCCTTTGGCCGTGGACTCGAGCCAGGTGCTCTGAGGACGTGTGGGGAAGCGCCCGGGGAGCTTTTGCACACACAGGCAGGGGGAGGTGCGCATGGCAACGACTTGGGGCTCTGTGACCGTGACCGTGGTGAGAAAGAGCCTCAGATGGGGGGGGGGGGTCAGCATGCCAGCTGGGCAGTGAGCACACTCTGTCCTGTGCTTTCTCTCATAAACACATGGCTTGCCTTTTCTTAAATCCTCAGTTAACACCCAAGGACGTACCTGGATCTGAAGAAGGCAGCCACAGGCCATTTCTTGGACACAAGCAATGGTGCTTTGTACCCTGTGACACCACTACCCTGGCTATTCAGATGTCTGGGCCTGAGCCCATAGCCTGAGGCTACATAGCAGCCCAGGAGGCAGATTTGCTGGTCACTTAACCCTGGGCTCTCAATCGTATCCTTCCTTTTAGAGAGTTGGAGAAAGGAACTTAAAAAGACACCGACAGGGGCCGGGGGCTGGGGGGTGCAAAACAGAAGCCACACTGTGGGGGGCAGGGTCAGAGATTAGAGAGACAGCACAAGCTAGAGGCTGAGACTGGGGGGCAGGAGGGAGCAGGTTGGGGTTGGAGTTGATATTCATCCACTGAGACCCGTGGCAGCCCCCACGATGCCCCCTTCTCTGTGGGGCTAAGGGCAGGTGCACTGCCTTATTTCTTTATGCAGCCTGACAATTAGGCCTCATCTGAGTGCGCATGCCTGCTTCTCGATACCTGAAAGAAAACAGGGCTCGCCCAGGAGCCAGAGTGAGATGGGGTCGCTGGAGGAAGGAGGGTACGCAGAGCCCTGGCTCAAGTGCAGGGCCGAACAACAGGTACAACGTTGGTGCCAATATCAGGACCCAAACCACAGGGAGCCTGGGACAAGAGATGCGAGTGGAACAGCGGGGGGACAAAACCCCAGCACCCAGCTGAAGTTCAGAGGCTCAACTCCTGGACCATCCGGAAGAAGGCACGGCGGTCCCTGGGTGCGGTGGCCACTGAAGGGTCAACGCGGAGATACTGAGCTCATCTCCTGAGGACGACCCTCCCTGACCTGTCCTTGACCCAGATGCACCCTCCCCAGCCCTGACTTCAAAGTCACAGTGGCATCTGGGATGCGGTGGTCCGGATTGCCCCAGAGCCCCAGGGGCACCAGCACCCACGCTGGAATCTGTATTTTCAACACATTCCAATCACCCAGCCAGCGTGGGCACACCTCTGCCCTCTGGGGTGTGCCAGCAGGCTCAGTGAATGACCTCCAAGGGATGAGAACCCAGGAGCCCTCAGGATGATCTTGGACCCAGTGAGGCCTACGAAATGGAGATAGAACCAGAGGGGGCGACCGTGCATGGGGAGGATGGAAGCAGCCATGGGGTCCGCCTCCCCTTTGGGCAGCATCCATCCCTCCCAACAGCCTTTGGAGTGAGAGGGCTGTGCTCCTGGGGTGGGGGGGCATCTCTGGCTGACCCCAGCCCCTCTACACCCCTGAGTAGTACCCTCTTATCATAACCCAGGGGGTTTAATTTGTATCCCCTTATCAGGGTGTAATCTCTGAACAAGCCAGGTATGTTTTCTTGTCTTTGGAATGCCAACTAAAGCACCATTTTGCCCACTGATCTGGGGAGTGGGGTAGGGAAGGTGCACCAAGCAGTCCCCTGATTGACCCTCCTCGGCACCCTCCCTCCTCCCCCATCCTGAGAGACTCTGGCTTTCTCAGGTTTCCAGGATTTTGCAGAGCCATCCCCAGGGCAGCCAGTCAGTACCTTCCCAGGGTGACCAGGGCCGTGGCTCTAACTCTCTGCCTTTAACAATGTGAGAGGCCAGAGCCACGCCATGACAGGCTTCTCACAAGACAAACTGACTAGAGCCAGGATGCACCTGCTGTGAGAAGATGAAACCTGACACCGGGCAGTCCTTGGTGGAGGACCTGGTGGAGGCAACCAATAAGGTGGGCCGTCCTTGGTCCCGCAGGGCCAGGGGAAGGAAGGAATGCAGACATAATACTTGTTTGCTTGGAACTATAAAAACCCCCGAGAACAAAGAGAAGGGGGTCTTGGTCTCCCAGCACTGCGTTGCACGGGAGGCTGGGGCCCCAGCATGCTGTACCTACAAATAAAGTCCCTTTGTTCTTTGCATTATGGTGAGTCTCGCTGGTTCTTTCTATCTGGACAATCCGGAACACAACAACAGTTCCCAAGGTGAGCCAGTTTTGCAACCCAGGTCTTCACTGGCCCTGGAAGCCCAAGCTGATGAGGCAGATGTCCGGGGCAGAGGCCCAAGAAGACAGCAGGCCTAGGGAGGACTCAGGGGCAGGATCACCTGTAAAACAATGGTGCTTGTGGACCACACAGCTGCCGTGCTCTCCACTGCCCTACCACTTGCGGCCCTTAGCTGTCGCTCGGGGGAGAGGGAGCAGGGGAGGCCAACGGGGCCAGGCCTCCATCCCTGGACAGGTAATCCTGGACAGCTTCTGGGAGGCCACACCGCACAGCAGTCCTTGGGTCCATCTGGTCCAGGGAGATGCCAAGAAAAACATGGCTCAAAGGAATTCTCGGGTCCCGTTTCTGATGCCCTGTGCATTTGCAAATCACCAATAAATCGCCTCTTTGTGTCGTCTGAACACAGCTAAGAGGAAAGGGTCCCCGATGTCCCCGTTGTCTCAGCTCAGTTGTCCGACAGCCACACGCATGTGGCTGGCAAAGCTGGTCGCCAGGAAGCGCTGTTTCATCTTCACGGTCGCGAATCTCTACCAACCCTGACTTGGGGGTCTGTAGCTTCCTTACGTGGGGATATCACCTCTCTCTCTCTTTCTCTCTCTTTTCTCGCCGGCTGCCCGACAAGGGAAAAACAGCCACAGGGTGAGAACTTCTCAAAGGGGTGCCTCTACTCTGAGATGTCGAAACCCCAACCGCGTCCTTGGCAAGTCGCGTGCCAATGGCGTAGAGAGAGCTCCTGAACTCTCGCATGTGACGCCTGCAGTAGTTTGTCTATGTCCAAGATGAAACGACACCCGGGTAGAGCAGTCCCGTGTTCTGCACACATTGGGGTCCCGAGAGCCTTTTGAGGGTCAGCAAGATCAACACTACTTTCGTGATAAAGCTAAGATACTGTCAGTCTTTGTCTCTGTCTTGCTACTTGCACTGATGTTGCATCAGCGAGGGTGTGAAGAGGTGAACGGGTTTGCCTGAGCGCCATGGAAGCAGTCCCTGTCTCGCAGAAGTCACTGAACCCTGCGCGGGGCAGGTGCCTGCCGACAGAAGGAAAAACAAACCCAGCCTCACTTAAGAATGTCCTTGACAAAGCAGAAAAAGGGTACTCATCTCTTTAAATCTCAACTCCTGAGGACACTTTTTAAAATATTCCCTGTGATAAGAGAAAGTCACACACAGCACTGGGGTTAGATATCAAAGAACAGTGGCCATCCAGGGGAGAAGCCCTCAGAGACGGCTTGAGCGACGGACTGAACCAGCTGGCCAGTGCGTCCACGGAACCGTGGGTTTGCTTGAAAGGACAGCACACGGTCCAAGGCTCCCTGGGTTCGGGCATGGGGCGGCTGCTTTCCTGATTAACAGGATGAGGACTGTTTTGAAACGAGTTAACAGTTTGACATCCTAACCTGTGCTACAGTAACGACCGATCGATGTAACCCACACAGACAGATTCTTCAGTGTCCTTCATAGTATCCCTGTCACTTCAGGGAAGACAACTGGGAGCCCACTTTGCCAAAGATAAAAATCAGATCTCCAAGAGGGAATTCTAATTTTTAGAAAACTTTGCATCAGCTATCGTGACATTAATGGTCTGTCAGTACTTAAAAGCTTTTCTTATTAAGAGCACCAAACGTAACCTATTTGACAGAGCTTAGTGGGGTGGGTTAACATTTAAGAAATTTGCTTAAATATTTTCCAAATGACTACTGTAGGATGTCGCAAAATTTCACACGGGCACGAGATGTATTCAGTGTCCAAGATACACGCATGTGTTTTAATGTAAGGGAGTGGGGAAGGTTCATGGGAAGAATTTCAGGGTCCACGTTGCAACCAACCACCACTGCCTGAGGTTAGACGTAGGCTCAAAGAACAATACCCACCGCTTCCTACAAAAGCTGTTAAAAACCCTCCTGCCTTTCCAGCGACCTGTCCACCCACATGAGGCTGTAATGTCATCATTTACTTCAACCAGAACTACGCATCTGCAGCAGATGGGACGCAGAAGCAGGAAGGAGAATCCAGGGGTCTCCTGGTGATCGGGCATTAGAAAGTTTTGCAAAAAATAACAAAGCAGAGGTGCTCATCCCCTGATGATATTGGCAATTAGCTCCTTTGCCCGGGGGGACACAAGGCAACTTTTTTTTTTGCTTGCCACAACCAGGAGGAGGAGTGCTACTAACATACATTTTGGCCAGGGATGTTGCCAAAGGCCTACAATCCACCATAGAGCTTCCTGCCATGGTGATGTGACCCGAAACTGCGACAGCTGATGGTCAAGGTTGAGAACCGTCATTGGAAAATAACGTCACTCTTCTCAGCAAACTTTTCATTTCAAAAATATCAATGTTAGCATGGAATGGGATTATCATTATTTTTAAATGAATTGAGAGGGTTTTTTTTTTTTTGCAAAAAAAAAACCTTTATTTGTAACACAGTAACGATCAATAGATATAACCCACATAAACAAAAGCCCTTTGGTGTCCCCAATACGTTTTTAAGGTGATAAAGGGATTCAGGGGCCAGAAAGTCTCAGGACCCTGTATGTGGGTTTACAGGGCACCTAGATTCCAGAACTAGCTTTGTTGAACAGACCGACGCATTAGCCAGACTGGAATTAGGAAAACGTCAAGGCAAAATAGCTCCTACTCAAGCAAAGGAGTCTGGAGCGACCCTAGTGCAAAGCAGTCAGGGTAGGGGTGAAGGCCATCGATTTTTACAGTCCCGTGTGTCAAGGCAGGGGACCACTGCGAGGTGGGCAGCCATGCCTAAATTTCACTCACTTGGCCCCACAAGAATGTCAAGAAGGGAAGAGGGAAGAACCAAAGTTTCCATTTGAATACTGCTATACTATACGTGCACCGGGTGCGTGGGAGGAGTTAGGGCTGGGCTGGGGATACATGGACAAGGAAGGCGATGAGAAAGTGATGTCGGAGTTGAAGGCTGGGGCACGTGGGGAGCTACAGGAGCTACAGCCCGAGAAAGGCAAGCCCCTCCCCCTCCCACGGTGGGCATGGCAGAAGCAAAGGCCCAGAGGTGGAAAATCCCAGCACAGCATGCTGGGGGAAGATGTGGGAAGAGGGTGGAGAAAATGAAAAACGGAGCAGCTCTGGCCCCCAACAAAAGTCAATCTCGCATCCCCAATCAAGTTGATTTTTTCTTTAAATCAAGAAATAGCAGATCTGATCATTAACAAACCCATTCTACCGTTTGAAGAAAATGAACTGGTTCCTAATTTAATTGTCCTGACAGAAAGTACCTGTTTTGGAAAATAAGAACGCGACTCCCTACTGAGTGGATGCCCCGACCCGTGCCTCCGCCGTGGGAGCTCGGGTCTGCCTTCACACTCGTTCAAGGGCCGCCGGGATGGTCACTGTAGGTGAGGGGACAGAGCACCCCCTCATGCCCCAGGAGCCCAGAACCCCCGCAAACTCACTCTGCATTTTTCGGAAAGGGGCTATGTGGTTAGTTCCCGGGACAGCACACGAAAGTTGTTTCTCGCACCGGAGGAGCTGGTCGAGGAGACGGCTGCGGGTTTATCTCAAGCAGCCAGAGTATGGACAGCCCCATTTGCAAGGGCCAGGAGGCCTGTTCTACAGCACCCAGGGTCAGGGGTGAGGAGAGAACATTTCCTGGTGGTAGGCGGCACCCAGTGCTCTCGCCAACAGCCTCCGTCAAAGGTTGAACAGACCCAGAAGACAGGCTGGCATTTGCCCGAGGATTCTCAGGCCTGGCAGGGAGGAGGAGCTGCCCTTTCGACCGGCCCTGGCAGGTGGTGTAAGAAGCCTACTTGACCTGCAGACTCTAGAAATCTGATTGAAACTCCCTGAATTAAAGAGGGCTGGCCATGTCCCTGAAGCCCCCTTGGGGTGCCTGTGCAAGCTGGCACAGGGCAGCCCATGGATACAAAGCCTGCATGGATACAAAGCAGCTGGAGTGAGCCGATGGGGAGCAGGGTGGTGGGGCTCTCAGTCTGCGGCGTGGGGGGTGGGGGAGTTGACTCTGCGGACAGAAGGGAAGTGGGACCTGCGGGGGGCGTGTTGAGATGGGATCTCAGAGCAGACTGGCGGCAAACAGTGAGCCTCCAGGGCCTGAGACGGGGAACAAGCCCTGTCCAACCAGCTGCAGGGTCCCGGGACGGGCGGCAGCTTCAAGCAGAGGAGCTCAGGCTCGGGGCCAAGGCTTAACTCCCTCTTGCCAATAGTCCGGAGGCCTGGCGTCATTCAAGACTTCAAGAAGGTCCATGGGCCAGGGCACAGCAGGACAGGGGGTGCCCGAGCCCAATGATGAGTGAGTGCGGCAAGGAGAGAGTGGGCGGATGTCCCCAGGAAGGTCTAAACTTTCCCTTTACTCAGGTCCACGATGCAGATAGGAGGCCAGTAAAGAAAAAGTTGATCCGTCTGGAAATCCAGATGGAATCCTGTCGGGGAGGCTGAATCCGGAGAGGCCTAGAGGGACTTCCTGAGCCTGCCTCGAATTTGAAAACCTCTCTTTCAGTTTCAAATCCCTGGCGGTAAACGACCCAGCCCCAGGGCGCTTTTGCCTAAGGATCCTTGAGGTGGTGTAATAGTATTGACTAAAACCCTTTTGGGTCACATCATCCCACCCCTGGCCCACATCCACTCTGTACCGCAGCTATACAAACACCTCCATTTTACAAAAGTGAGATCCTGCTTAGACTGGGTTCCCCACCACGTCTGATTGGCCCCCTGGGGTTCAGGGAGGCTGAGTGGCGGGTGGCGCACTTCCCCTCCTCGGCCAAGGCAAGCTGCGGGCAGCCTGCCTAATTCTCCGACGGTGACGAGGAAGAGTCACAGCAGAATCCTACAGGCAGTCCCTATCAAGGGGACCAGCAGGCAGGTGGCTCGACATGGTTCTGGCAAGTGGCTTCATAAGCCTGCCCTTGACCCCAGTAAACGCGACCACTGCAAACTCGTAGGTTCCTGGTCCACGAACAGACATGAAGTTTGCATTCCTTAGGTGGCACAGGCACACGTCCTGGGGCCATTGGAAAGCGCTGCGTTGGTGGAACAGGCCCGTGTCAAGACAGTGTGTAGGGACAAACGGTGGAGAGAGGCTGCTAACTGACCCCTTTCTCTTTCATGCCTTTGAAGCCCACCAGGAAAGCAAAGGGAGCCCACAAGCATTGCCCAAAGCACCCCAGAGTAACACCGGAGAGGAAACACACAGCCACAGTAACAACAACAACAACAACGACGACAATGATTGTTATTACCAGAGAAAGAGCTAAGAGTTCTTGGGGCCGTGGTATACCCTTTGCATTCACTAACATGGCAAACAAGTCCTTTTCAAGAAGCATAATTAAGGCAAATTACCTGAATTGGGTGACTAAGAATAAAAAGGTTATGGTGATGGCTCTGTATTGCTCTGTACCCAGCAGGTGCAGGCCTCCTTCCCTGGGGACCCAGCGGGCGAGCGCTGCTCCTCTCAGCTTCTGTGTGAGCCATGGTGACAAGGAGGAGGAGAGCATGCAAGACTGCGCAGACAAAACTGCATTTCTCATTCGCGCTCTCGATCTGACTTAGAGGCAGAGCGGGTGGTCCCCAGGCTCAGAGGGGCTCTCCAACTCATAGCTAGAAACAACCCTATGCTTCACTCAAATTCCCCTTCTTGGCAGTCATCCTTTGTTGGGCACAAAGCCCTCCCCCACCTCTGGCCCCTCCCCAAGGGGGACTGGGAGAGCAGGGGCACTGCAGGGGCCGCGTGCTTCGTTCACCCACTGTCTTTTCCTCCTAGTTCCATTGCTTGAGGCCGAGTGCGTCCCTGGGGCCGCCAGGAGGAGCGTGTGCAAGGCAGCTCCAGCAGCCCTTCCCTTGGCCTCTCAGAGGCCCGCCCACCACGTGGGCTGCCTTCATTCATCCCAAGGGAAGCAGACAAACCCGCCGGGAACCGCCCGGCTCTCTCTTCCCGCCATGTCTGCTGGCCTGTATGGTTTCTTGTGAATGTGCCAGCCTGGTTCCTGAAACAGAGTGGTGCAAGGTGACGTAGCTGTGATGGCTTGGCTTCCTCGATCGTATAGGCGGCCCCGCCTGATCCCTCGGCACCCGCCGATGACAGAACAGGTCTAGAAGGGACAGAGCGCACTCCTGGGAAATCAGGTTCTATAAAAATATTCTGAGAATAAAAATATTCTGAGTTGAGTGGCTATGGGCCAAAGCCTCTTTCTTCCCTAGAAAGTGGGTTCCAAGGCAGCTGAGGACGGAGATCCCCAGACTGTTACCTGGACCATGTGCCCTTCACTTTGTCCCCCATTCCTTTAGAGGTCCCCGGGGCCTAGTGAGGACAAAAAGCAAAGGTGAGGGGCTCAGAGGGGAGAGCTTAGAGGCCTGGGGGCCAGGCAGGTCTTGCCTTTGGGATACAAGTGGTCAGAAGCATCTGGGAATAGGACTTTTCCTTGATCCAGAACAGCTGACTGATAAAAAAAAAAAAAAAGCTCCATAGTACCTCTGATAAGAAAGGAAATTAACCCAAATCCTTGCCTGGGTTCCAGGCTACTGGCAGCAAGGACAACGAACCTGTCTGCTCACTGCCACCTCTGGGCACATCTGGAAATGCTTGGGGACTTCTAGGTCATTCTGTGCAAAATACATGGGCAGCGTAGCAGGTGGATAGGATGGAATGGTGGGGGGCGGGGGGCTTATATAAGGTCCAAAGAGAGGGTGTTGAAGCCAAAGTCAGACAAACAAGTGTCTCTTGGGGTCCACACTCTGCGGAAGAGGGAGTGAATGCAAGTCAGCTTCTAAAGCAGGGGGTACGTTGGGGAACAGAAAGAAAGGCAATTGTGGCTGAGGCCTACTGTGTGTGGTTTGGGGGGGTGGGTGCTGGGCCCCGGCTGCCTGCCAGGGCCTGGGTCTTCATTGGTTTCAGATCTGATGGACAAGCTCCTGGGGGGGTTTCAGCTAGGAGGATGCCATGATCAATTTACTTGCAGACTAAGATAACTGCCCCCCGCCCCGCCCGTGCCACGGGAACAGCCAGGAGGGTAAGGAGCAGACTCAGGAAGGGGGTGGAAGGGGCCGCTGTGCCGCCCAGGGGCCTTGGCCAGGGTGGAAGCCATGGAGAGGGAGCGGACTGCGTAGATCCGGGAATGGTTTCGGAGGTCTCGACAAGACGTTCTGGTGAACGGGTGTGTGAGTCAGGTGGGAGGAGACAGACAGCGTAGACTTCTAGAGATTTGCCTCAATCAACCCTGGGTAGATGTGGGGAATCCCACAGGAATCTCAAAAAGAGTCACGGATCACCGCTTACCTGACAAGGAGATGAACTGTGGAAACACAGTAAAACATTGCGTGAAGAAGTTACCACTAGCCATGAAGTAAAAGTAAAGTGGAGTTGTAAGTCAGGAGCTGAGGCAATGCCTAATGGCTGTTAGGGAAACACTCCTAATTATACCAAGCAGACATCTCTGGTCAGTCAGATAACGGTGCGCTATGGACAGTACCCTCCTGCCCACGCTGACTGGACCATTCAAACATAAGTAAGGCGGGAACGGTATTGACTGGACTGTTCAGCTGCAAGCAAGGAGGAAACAGCATTGATTGGACAAGTTGGAGGATGGCGAGCTGGAGAACTGCCGAAAATGAGGATAAAAAGGGAGCCCTTAGGGCCGGCGCTGCGGCTCACTAGGCTAATCCTCTGCCTTGCGGCGCTGGCACACCGGGTTCTAGTCCCGGTCGGGGCACCGGATTCTGTCCCGGTTGCCCCTCTTCCAGGCCAGCTCTCTGCTGTGGCCAGGGAGTGCAGTGGAGGATGGCCCAAGTGCTTGGGCCCTGCACCCCATGGGAGACCAGGAGAAGTACCTGGCTCCTGCCATCGGATCAGTGCAGTGCGTTGGAGGGTGAACCAACGGCAAAGGAAGACCTTTCTCTCTGTCTCTCTCTCTGTCCACTCTGCCTGTCAAAAAAAATTTTTTTTTTAATTAAAAAAAAAAAAGGGAGCCCTTGCACCACTCTTCATCCTCTGGGGATCATGGCCCGGTGTGTGTGAACCTCTGGATCTCCACACATCCGGAGCTGAAGAGGCAGCCCACTACTCTGCACAGAGCAGGTAGCAGCACAAGCCGACCTGCAGAGCTGTCCCTGAGCTGTAACCCCACTGTCTGAGTGTGTGTGTGTGTGTGTGTGTGTGGCCCAGTGCGCGCGAACCTCTGGATCTCCTCACATTTGGAGTCCCAGAGCCAGCCTGCTAGCTTTTGCTACGCAGCACAAGGTGATGACGGGATCCAGAGGCCAGTGGAGCTGCTGTGCTGCTGTCCTGCTGCCGTGTCTGACCAGCCGAGAGGCCGCCTCACTGCCTGGCCTGGAGTCCTCATCAGCCTGCTGCCAAACCTCACCACAAAGCCGGACCAGGCCTCTCAGCAGGGGACCTCTCCAACTTCTCGCCTGGCCGCCCGCCTGGGAACTTTGAGCCTACTGCCCAGAGTGACAGCCTTCCCACAACTTGCCGCCTGTGAGTGACTGATCTGACATCCGTCTCTGCCGAGACGTTGAGCTCTGGACATCGAACACTGACACTCTCGTGACCGTGATGCGAGCCTTGAAAATGCAGCTTTTACAAGTAGTGTTAGTCATGTGTAATCTAATCTAACTGTGCTTTGACCCTATGTTTTGACCCTATGCAAGGTATCTGCAAATAATGCTGGAGACCTTGATGTACATATACTATTATAATTAGATAGCCCTTAAAATTACTTTAACACTGTATACTGTGATCTATGGATTAATGAATAAGTTCAAGTAGTATTATTGATATTCAGTCCTCTAGTCATTAAGGAAATAGTGTTACTCTGATAGTTAAGTATTATGGTAAGTAAGTTAAGTAGATGATAAGTAGTTATGTTAAGCTAAGTGATTCAGTAAGTGTGTTAAGTTAGCTATAAGTTATGATAAGTGATACTATTGACATTATTGATAATGATATTGATAAGTGTGTTAAGTGATTATGTTAAGTTAGGTGATTAAGCTAAGTACTTACGTTAAGCTAAGTAGCTAAGTTAAGTAGTTAAGTTATGATTAAGTGATGTTAAGTTTATTGATAAGTGTATTAAATAGTATAGATTGATAAGTATGTTGGTACTGATAAGTGTATTGACTTCAATGAGCATGCTGATGAGTAGTGTGATAAAAAAAACCCTGGTGTGCAAGCAATAAAATCTCTCATTGGAAAGACAGTCTTGTGTCCTGGTGTTCCTTTCTTCCCCATGACTGACAAGTCGTACGTCGCACTTGCTGCTGTCAAGCTGCGTGACAGTAGGCACTCGTGACAGTTGATGGTGGCGTCATTTAAGTAGGTGGGGAGGAGGGTCAGGAAACCGGGGAGGAGGCAGTCACTAAGAACGCTGTTTTTAGGGGCCGGCGCTGTGGCGCAGCTGGTTAGGCCGCCTCCTGTGACACTGCCAGCCCATATGTGCATCGGTTCTAGTCCTGGCTGCTCCATTTCTGATCCAGCTCCCTGCTAATGCGCCTGGGAAAGCAGCAGAAGATGGCCCAAGTGCTTGGGCCCCTGCCACCCACGTGGGAGACCCAGAAGAAGCGCCTGCCTTCTGGTTTCAGCCTGGCCCAGCCCTGGCCATTGCAGCCATTTGGGGAGTGAACCAGCAGATGGAAGAGCTCTCTGTCTCTCTTCCCCCTCCCCATCTCTGTAACTTTGCCTTTCAAATAAATAAATAAATCTTTAAAATAAAGAACCTGTCACTGGACGTAGCAAATTGGAGCGCTAATAGCTAATGAGATCTAATACTACCATAGGTCCACTAGCACCTCTCAGGAACTTGGCTTTTGCACTGGGGTTTTAAGCTCTGCTGGGAAAACCATTGGCAAAATGCACAGCAATGCATGTTGTTGTCCTCAGGGTGAACACACAGTGGCTTTGTCCTTGGGTCACTCATTCATTCGTTCATCTTGGAAGGAAGGTCAGTTCGCCCCTTGATTTGCATTATTAGCCTGTAGAGTTTTTTAGACCCAGAATCTATCATTTTACTTTTTAAAAATTATCTTTCTCAGTAGAGAGGGACATGGAAAAGTACAAACAAGGTTAGGAGCACAGGCCCCAGCCTCCAATTCCCCAGTGCAGGAAATGCCTCAAGGGTGACCCCAGCCCGGGCCACCGACTTCACACTGGCCCAGCCCTCACATCCTGGCAGCCAGAGTGGAATTTTCCACTTCCTGTCCCAGGACCCCAGGAGGGCACCTGTTCACGTGGGGGCGACAGGTCAGGGGGAGGGGCAGGGGTGGCAGACAGGAGCCCAGTGGAGAGCCGCCGCCAGTCAGTTTCCCCCCTCTCCAATCTGAACAATTGTACTCCTCTGTGTCTTCCTCCTTTTCAACTTCGCATTTCCACCTTTTTTTGTTTAAAAAGGATCATAGCCATCCTATAACCAGCTCTTTGATTGCTTTGCCAAGCCTTCAGATTTTCTGTATTCTAAGACATTTTCAGTCTTATTTCCATTTCTCTGATTTCATTTCTGCGTGTGTGTGCATGTGTGTATGTGTGTGCGTGTGCACATGAGACCATGTCTAGCCCTTTCAGCTGGACTGCCCAGTTCATTTGCATGGTTTTATGTTTACTTATGTTGCGAATTGAAGGATATGAATTTTCCTCTCTGAACAGCATTAGCCCTATTCCCCAGATTCCAGTACGCAGTGTTTTCAACGTTAGCATCTTCTGAACACTCATTCCCTGTTGAAGGCTGTGGTGACCCTCTGATCCAGAGTGTGTTTAAAGGAAATTTGAGATTTCTACGACTGCTACTTTTTTTTTCTACTTCAGCATTTGTTACTTGTTTCCAAAGGTGCTGAAATGTGATTCCAGAAAAACTATCTCCGTTGAGAGAAGTGAAATTTCTTTGAGACAACTCTGAGGTCTTCTTTGAAGTCCAAGGACAAACTTTGAAGCATGGGACGTGGCCACCCAAAGTGAATCATCTGTTACCTACTTTACGCAACACAGATGTCCCTCACCCACAGGAGGTGTTAACTACTAACAATAGCACAAGGTGCTGAGCCCACAGAGCACTGGAGGTGACTCCTCAGAATGTCCCCCTCCATTCACTCACTCACTCACTCATTCATTCCACAGACAGGTGTGTGGAACACCACCAAGCATTCACTCCATGCCAGGCCCTTCACTGGCACTGGGGAGACACAGGTGACGAGGCCCGCGATCACAGGTGGACGGTCACAGGTGGACACGTGGGCAAAGGCGTTCCAGATAGAGGGAAGAGCAAATAGCCAGGGCAGGGGGATTGGTCCCTCGGGAGAGAGGGAGCCTGGGCAAGGTTGAGGGGGTGTGCGTGGTCTGCTGTTCATGTCCCCGCTGCCCGGTACAAGTTTGGTTCTGAGGGCACTCCCCTGAGTAAGGCAGCTGTCCAAGGTGGCAGCCCAGGGTACTGCACCGGAGCTTCCTCCCGCTATGAATCCGCCACTGCTGGCAAGCCCCAGGCGACAATGCAGACAACATGGAGGACACGCCGGACCAGGAGATACCATCCTGCATGAGTGTCAGAGTGGGGTGTGCCATGGCACTTCCTGGGTTCATGGTCTTCTTGGTTTAAGGCAGAACTTGAATGACGAAATGAAGATGTCCATCCCGAGAGCCGAACACACCAGTCAGCAGCCTGGCGCTCGGCACCAGTTCCTGCTGAATACCCAGCTCTTTGCCAGCATCACCCTGGGATGGAAGAGCCCGGAAGTGCCCAACACCCTGCTCCCTGGACACGCCCCACCCCAGGACCTGGTCCATTTCATGCTTTATAAAGCAAAGGATCTGGGAGAAGACCCACAAGGAAAAGCTCATGTCTGCTACTTCAGGAGAGACACGGTTCTGGAAGAAGAAACCGAATGTATCAGCAGACAAATGGAAAAAGCCAAAGCACAGATAGAGTCACTCCTGAGAACCATGGAGGGTATGTCTCCCGGATCTGTAGGAGGGGCGTGGGAAGGCAGATGAGGTTCCTACCGGAACATCCACTGAAGAGGAAAGAAACGGCCAGGACCCTGAGGGACATGGAGACCCCTAAGGGAGAGCAGCTGCTTTTGGAGCCAGGAGGAAACTGACCTGGGTTTCCGAGTGCGGTGCACATGCAAACCCCCAGGGTGGAGAGAAAAAGCAGTTCTGGGCCCATATTGCAGAAGAACAGAGCTTTGTTAAAAATCACAGCTGGGAATCTTCGGGAGAGAACACAGGGAGAGACTGGACTTTGTCAAGAGGGGGACACGGAGCTCCCCAGGCCATCCCAGGCAGACGCAGACACGGACGCGGAGCGAAAGGAGAGATGTTGAGAGCAAGTGGCAAGGCGAGCTGGACTGATGAAGAGCTGGCGACTCTGGGAAAGAACCGCTTCTGCCCCTTGAACCCCGAACCTTGACCCTTGACTGAGAGCTCAAGGAAGCCAAAGAGAAACCTCGTGGTCCCCCAACAGGAGTTGCGATGTGTGGAAAAGAGTAACTGAGACAGCGATTAAACCAAGTTTCTAGAAGCGGATTCTCCCTGTTTGTTAATTTGGGGGGAGGCAGCAGGACTGTATCTGCTCCCCAACATCTGGGCATGGAGAGCTGCTCCCTCACCCCCTGCCTTCTTGTCTGCCACACTTTCCTCTTTCTACTTCGTCATCTCCTCTCCTCCCCCTGTCTCCTTTCCTTCCCAGACCTGGCTTTCCCGAGGGTACCCGTGGAGAGTTCAGGACAAGGGGAACTGCCGCTGGCACTCAGGAGGCCTGGCTGGGTGGCACCCCACCCCGGCTGCTTCACCACCCCCCCTCCACCTTTCCCCCCGACACACCCTTCTTCCCACGCAGAAGTGGGGTGCGCTGAGGAGTGACAGCCTCTGCACCACCACACCAGTAGTCACAAGCCCAACACACCAAGGAGTGCTTTTTTTGGTTGGAGGGTTTTTTTTGTTTGTTTGTTTGTTTTTTTGTGTGTGTGTGTGTTTTGTTTTTTTTTTTTTTTTTTGACAGGCAGAGTGGACAGTGAGAGAGAGAGACAGAGAGAAAGGTCTTCCTTTACCATTGGTTCACCCTCCAATGGCCGCCGCGGCCGGCACACCGCAACAATCCGATGGCAGGAGCCAGGTGCCTCTCCTGGTCTCCCAAGCGGGTGCAGGGCCCAAGGACCTGGGCCATCCTCCACTGCACTCCCGGGCCACAGCAGAGAGCTGGACTGGAAGAGGGGCAACCGGGACAGAATCTGGCACCCCAACCGGGACTAGAACCCGGGGTGCCAGCGCCACAGGCGGAGGATTAGCCTAGTGAGCCGCAGCGCCGGCCGACGGCGTTTTTCAAATTATCTACATTGATTTTTAGTTTTAAAAGCAATTCAGCGTAGCAGTTGTAACACTTGCTCGACTTACATCTTTTGTAGGATTCTAAATTTCGGAATACTTTTAGAAAAGAGAGAGGATTTAAGTTACCACTCTGTGGGGAGCAACCCGGACTAGACTGTTACTGGAAGTAAGACTTATTCTATGCATCTGCTCTCCCACAATATGGCGCTGGGAGAGGAGAAAACAGTTTCTACACAGCTGCCTCCAGTTCAGCCAATAAACTGTAGGACTTGCTCCTGATTGGAGGAGAGCAGCGTACTCGGCGTGTGGGCAGCCGAGTTAGGATTGGCGGAGGAGGACTATAAAGGAGGAGAGAGACGGCATGCACCAGGAACATCTAAGGGGAACATCTAAGGGGAACATCTGAGCAGCCCCCGAGAGAGCCAGCCGGCGGTGTGCCGCTCCCCTGCGGAAGTGGGGAATGTGGCCAGGGGGAACCGCCCTTCCACGGAGGTGGAAGGGACAGTAGCCAACCCGGGAAGAACCAGCAGCAAACCCGGGGAGGGCCGAGCAGACGAAAGAACAACGCAGGGTCCTGTGTCGTTCCTCCGCGACGAGGGGGAGCGACACCACTCTTATATTACACGCTCCAGATACATTCTCACCTAACGGTTCATCTCACACCTCCCTTAAACTTGTGTCTAGGAGCAAGCAGTTCGGCCAGGAGGGGTCTTTGAAATGTCAAAAAGCAGACCCCGCCCATTACTGCTTCTATGTTCCACAGCGGCAAAAAGGTGGAAGTTATTTGTTGGTCTCAATAAATTACGATAGATCTTTTAAGAATGGATACTGAATGTTAGATCTTGACCTAACCCCCAGATGCTTCCTCCTTATCAGGGTCTGCCCTTCATTCAAATACTATCCACTCAGCGCGGTGCGCCAGCCGCAGCGCGCCAGCCGTGGCCACCATTGGAGGGTGAACCAACGGCAAAAGGAAGACCTTTCTCTCTGTCTCTCTCTCTTACTATCCACTCTACCTGTCAAAAAAAAAAAAAAATGCTATCCACGGTCACATTTGTAATGACAGCAATGTAACACAATTTGCAACTTCTTTTTTTAACCTTGGAGTCATACTTTGATATTTCAATTCAATTATCTCAACTACCAAACTTTTGATACACACATTCAGAAGCCCCGTTTATTTTCATGTTTGCTTTTGACGATTGCCAGGACTGAAAACTACAACTCGCAAAGGCACAGTGGGCGCACTACACGAAGTGTGGTGTTAGCATGAGGAGGTAAATCTAGGTTTCTAAAGCCTGGAGGCTCAGGAGGCTGTAAGTCAGCTTCTTGTGTAACCAATCAGATGTTTGCTGTTTGGGGCTCACTTGGATACTGATGGGCAGATTAGACCAGGCGCAGGAGAAAGGTTGATTCCACGGTTCTCCTAGCTGTTTACCTGCCCTTGCAAAATTACTGTTATCCTCAACCCATCTTTTTCTTTTCTTTTTTTTTTTTTTTAAGATTTATTTGAATGGCAGAGTGACAGGAAGAAAGAGAGAGAGAGAATCTTCCATCCGCTGGTTCACTCCCCAAATGGCCATTACAGTCGGGTCTGAGCCATGTTGAAGCCAGGAGCCAGAAACTCCATCCTGGTCTCCCATGTGGGTGGCAGGGGCACAAGCGCATTCACAGTTGGACTGGAAATGGAGCAGCCAGAACTCAAACCGGCACTCATATGCATTCATATGGGATGCCAACATGGAAGACAGTGGCTCAACCCACTGCATGACAATGCTAACCTTCAACCCACCCTTTTATGTGCAAAAATGTCTATTTAAGTCTCATCTGTTTTATGACTGTTGGTTTGGTTCAAATTAGATAACACATTTTAATGAGGCCTGGGTAAATTGCAAAGTGACTAGAAAAATCACAGAAGTTCATCTAAAACACCGCTGAAAATTAAGTGCTTCCATTTGTGAATTAGGAGGCGGAAGAGGAGGAAGCAGAAGAAGAGGAGAAAAGGAAAAGAAATACCCATCATCTTAAAAAGCATTGGCTATCCCACCGTCACCCTTGCATGGTGAACGTCCCTCTTCCCTCACATAACACTCACGTGCCGGGACTGCCTGGTTGTAGTTCCCGGTAGGGCTAACACCTGCATTCACACCCCCGTGGTCTGCGTGGACACCCTGATACGGGGGATGACCTGTTTCCCACATGCAGAAAATGACGCTCAGAGAAATGGTGACGTGTCCCAGGTCACGTAGTTAAACGTTGCAATCAGAGGCCGGCGCCGCGGCTCACTAGGCTAATCCTCCGCCTAGCGGCGCCGGCACACCGGGTTCTAGTCCCGGTCGGGGCGCCGGATTCTGTCCCGGTTGCCCCTCTTCCAGGCCAGCCCTCTGCTGTGGCCAGGGAGTGCAGTGGAGGATGGCCCAGGTGCTTGGGCCCTGCACCCCATGGGAGACCAGGAAAAGCACCTGGCTCCTGGCTCCTGCCATCGGATCAGCGCGGTGCGCCGGCCGCAGCGCGCTGGCCGCGGCGGCCATTGGAGGGTGAACCAACGGCAAAAGGAAGACCTTTCTCTCTGTCTCTCTCTCTCACTGTCCACTCTGCCTGTCAGAAAAAAAAAAAAAAAACGTTGCAATCAGGATGAGCCCTGAGCCAAAGGCCAGAGCTCCCTACCCCTGTCGTAGCAGGGGCCCTCACCCTACCCCGCCCTCTCCATTTCTAGCCCTCTTTGGGACCCCTGCCTCCCTCCGGAAAGAGTGAGCCCTCCAAAATGCAGGCAACAACACAGTCTGTTGAAGCAAAGAACTGGCTGAAGGCAACTTTACCCCGCGACAAAGGCTGTGCAGAAGGCACCACGCTCCGGTTAGCCCTAGAATAAGGGAGGGTCCCCAAGTCACCGCGTCTGCATTTCTCGTGTGTGAACCACCATGAGTCGTATGGTAACAATGGTTGCTGTAACTGGAAGTTATAACACTGAATTAGCGACTATGGAAAAGTGCCAGTTACAATAGCAATTGTTGCGAACTAACATGTTACCAGCTAACAACAGAGTCAAACAAGAAAGGCACGGGGGTGTAAGCTGAGAAAGGAGGAGTCTGAAGTTTCAGAGGCTAAGGAAGTTATTAGGAGAGGGGAACCGGCGCTGGGGTGCAGGTTAAGCCTCTGCCTACGGTGCCAACATCCCATGTGGGCACCGGTTTGTGTCTCGGTTGCTCCATTTCTGTTCCAGCTCTCTGCTATGGCCTGGGAAAGCAGTGGAAGATGGCCCAAGTGCTTGGGCCCCTGCACTGGCATGGGAGACCCGGAAGAAGCTCCTGGCTCCTGGCTTCGGATCGGCCCAACTCTGGCTATTGCAGCCTTTTGGGGAGTGAACTAACAGATGGAAGACCTCTCTGTCTCTGCCTCTGTAACTCTACCTCTCAAATCTTTAAAGAAAAAAAAGTAAGTTATTAGGAGGTGTATTAATTTTATTTGTTTTTAATGGGTCACAGAATAATAGACGGTTTGGCCAGGTGTGTTCATGGAATCTCCCGAGTTTCCATCGGGTGTACCAGGACCAATGAGCCCATTCCACTGAGATCAGCCACACCCATGAGAGGCAGGAGGGAGTGAGAACACCCAGCACAGTGTTTGCCAGACATTTCGATTTCACAAATAATTAAAATTCTAAAACTTAGGGACTCCATACAGGATTGACTAATGTTTAACCTTTTTTTTTTACAGGCAAATTTAGACAGTGAGAGAGAGAGACAGAGAGAAAGATCTTCCTTTTCCGTTGGTTCACCCCCCAAATGGCTGCTACGGTCAGCGTGCTGCGCCGATCCGAAGCCAGCAGCCAGGTGCTAGTCTCCCATGCTGGTGCAGGGCCCAAGCACTTGGGCCATCCTCCACTGCCTTCCTGGGCCACAGCAGAGAGCTGGACTGGAAGAGGAGCTATCAGGACAGAATCCAGCGCCCCAACCGGGACTAGAACCTGGAGTGCCGGCGCAGCAGGTGGAGGATTAGCCAAGTGAGCCGCGGCACCGGCCATGGATTGACCAATTTTTAATCTGTCCAAATAAGAACACACAGGTGTTTCACTTACTAAAGTTGAGATGAAGACAAATCATACAAATTGGAGATGAAATGTGTAATACAGTTAGATTTTTCACTGCTTTCATTAAAGTGCAAAAAATATAGGACTACTGGGCTGTGGCGTAGCGGGTGAAGCCACCGCCTACAGTGTCGGCATCCCATGTGGTCGCAGGTTTGAGTCCCGGCTGCTCTACTTCCAGTCCAGCTCTCTGCCATGGCCTGGGAAAGCAGTAGAAAATGGCCCAGGTGTTCGGACCCCTGCACCCATGTGGGAGACCTGGAAGAAGCTCCTGGCTCCTGGCTTCGGATCAGCACAGCTCTGGCCGTTGGGACCAATGAGGAAGTGAATCAGCCAATGGAAGACCTCTCGCGCGCGCTCTCTCTCTTTCTCTCTCTCTCTCTCTCTCTCTCTGCCTATGCCTCTCTGTAACTCTGCCTTTCAAATAAATAAAAATATACATAAGACTACATAAAAATGTATACTATATTAAAAAGCAGCATGCATGCTAGATAAAATTCAGTAGCGTGACAAACTGCCCTTTCTGCAAATACCTTCCTGAGGGATTAGTGCTTTTAAAATATATCTTGCAAGTTAATATCTAAAAAAAACACACCCAGTGACAGAGAAGCAAAATTTCTGAAAAGTCACAGAAGTTAATTTAAAATATTTTCAAAAATTATGTGTTTCCATTTGTTGAAAGGAATGACCATTTTTAAAAGGATATTTTAAGGCCAAAAAAGTCATCTCTGGAGCTCGAGGGTGAAGAATAGTGCTGTAAATTGAATACACTTCCCTTTATGAAAACTCTTCGCACTTCGCCATGAACCTCTGATTGAACGCAATCTGCAGATCGCTAAATGACCCACTGACCTAAAGCACTCTATGTACGTGAATGAGCCTATGCAAACTGATGGAGGTGCGGGATTTCTGGGATCTCAAAGGCGGTCCCCCTGGGTGCCCTTGCTGGTGGCCTGGGGAAGCCAGACATCGGGACTGCCTGCTCTGCCTCTGGACCCTGGGGGAGATGAGCCCGGAAGGCCAGTGTGGGAGGAAGAATGTTCTGGAGAACGACCAAGCGTGAGTTCAACAGAGGAGGCGGGAGGAGATGAGCATGGTGGCACCGGAGAATTAGAGTCACGGAGCATCAAGGGCCCCCAGGGGGAACTGCCAGGGGCTCCGGTCCCTCAGTCAGGCGGTGGCAGTGGCTATAGCAGAAGGCAAGGTGCTTAGCACCATGGCTGAACTGGAGGGGGTCCCTGCATAGGACCCCTCCCCCAACATGGATTCCCTCTACTTCTCAGCACAAAATGCCCCAGCGAGGGCGAGGGTGAGCCCCTGAAAGGAACACTCACGCACTTGCAGAGCAGGGCAGGGAGGCCCGTCCTCCTGGGGCTGCTCACGGACTCCCCCGCTCCACCCCTCCAAGGCCGCACTGGAGGCAGACAGCTGCAACTGCCTTTCTCCAAGGACTGCCCCGTGAGAGCCCCAGACCCGGTAGAGTCCTCTCCTTAGATGACAGGAGTGAGAATTCCGGCATGACGTGGGAGACCGCCAGCCCTCTTGGGCACTTGCTGCCTGCCAAGCCCTGTCTCACACCCAGTGCACAGCTCGCCCAGTCCTCCTGCCATCACTGTGGACGGGTCACTGCCCCATTTTATAGCTGAAGCCATGGAGGCTAGTGGAGCTTAGAGACCGTTCCCAAGATCATACAGGGAGGGGCAAAGTTGGGATTCAAATCCAGGTGTGTCTACTCACAAATCCTCCACTTAAAGCATAATAAGACAGAGCCAAAAAAAAAAAAAAAAATCAACCGGAAACAGCCTGAATGCCCACCAGAAGGCAGCGACCCAGTACATGTGCGTATCACGGATATGATAGCCCGAGTGTGTCATTCTACCCAGCTGCAATAGAGAAATGAACTGGAATCACACGTACTAACCTAGAAACTTTCCCCAGTTTACGGTTAAGGGGGTGGGAGGAGGAGGAAGTCTTGGGAAATGTGTATCATCTCACTCCATTTTTCTTGTGCTAAAAAATCCGATGTACGTGAATCTGTTTGTAGATACCTTGAGAACTTTTGCAAACCTGTGGAGCAAACTCAGCGTCAGATACCTGAGGGAGTGAGGTTGGAGCGGGTAAAAGGTGGCCTTTGGGCTCACATCTGATCTGTCAGAGCCAGCATGTTTCAGATGCTGAAGGGAGAAAGAAGACCCCAGTTCGTGTCTACTTGGAACACGCAGCAGGCAGCGAGTACATGTTTGCCGAATTGAATCAAAATGCCCAATTGAACTGTCCCCATGCCCGGGGACTTCCCGTCAGCTGGGCAGGCTGCCCGGAGTGGGGACTCGGAGCCTGCACTTCCAGAGATAAAGGGTCCCTCTGCCACCGAGGCTAGGCACCAGCGGAGAGGAAGAAGTGTCGCCTGCTGAATACCATCTCTCCCATCACCTAGGCTTCAGTGCTACCCAGGAGATGCTGCGATCGATCTGCTGGAAATAACTTCACCTTGATGTTCAATTGACTCGTGGCTTTTGCATTTCCAGGCAGCACAATCCTATTAACAGCCTCATAACCCAATTATGGCCATGCACCCAGCCAAAACTTCTCACTGCAAAGAGGGAGAGCTGAGCCAGGAACGGCTGCATGACTGCCTCCTCTCAGAAACATCACCGGTGGCATGAAATCTTTAGTCTATTAATAGAGATCTCCTGCACTCTGACAATAGCAGCTCAAAAAAAAAAAAAAAAAAAGGAAAGAAAAAAGAAAGCGGCTGCCTGGGTTCTCTGGGTTCTGATGGATGGATGAAGCCGGGATTTTATCAACCATTGCTCAGCCCCTGGCTTACGTAGGGCTGCCCGTACTGCGAAGATGGAGAGCTTTAGCCTTTCAAAGGCGTGAACTTGAAAGTCACCCCACGTTGCTGTGGCAGCCACGCTAAGGTGGTGGTGTTTTAAAAGCAAGTGTCAAAGACAAATGCAGCAGAGATGTACAAGAAATGTTTCTCTGGGACATTGGAATCCTGGCCGTCGTCACCAAATAAGGGGAGGGGGTGGCTTTTATTTTAATAAGTGGGTGATGGGGCGGGGTGGGGAACCAGAGGAGCCCAGGAACCTTCAATCAGATCTCAGCACAATCAGGGCTGAGCGCCAGCCTCACCCCAGATGTGGCCTCTCCCTCCAGAATCCACCCCGACTCCCCATGTCCCCCCCGACAGTCACTCTTCCTGCTGAGTCAGACAGCAGGCCTCAGGTTCCTTGCTGACCCAGGTGTCAGCCGGAACCAAATCCTTGCTTTCCCGCAGATGAAGTTTTAACGAGCTTCGTTTACCAGCCTAGTACTCGAAGGGCCCCACGAGCCTGTGCAGGTCAGAGAAGGTGCAGGTGCAAACACTCGATGCTGTCTCACTCCCAGCAGCCCCACGGCACAGCAAGCACCGCGCACCTCCCAAACCACGGGACTGGCCTCATTCCCTGTTTAAGTTGCTATTTTCATCTTTCATCTGAAAGACAGAGAGAGAAAGAGAGAGGGAGGGAGGGAAGGAGAGAGATCTCCCATCTGCTGATTCACTCTCCAAAAGCCCACAACAGCTAGGGCTGGGCTCAGCCAAAGCTGGAGACCAGCAACTCCATCCGGGTCTCCCACATCGGTGGCAGGGACACAGCGGCTTGAGCCATCACCTGTTGCCTCCCTGGCTGCACCGGAGCAGGAAACTGGAATCAGAAATGGAGCAGGGACTCAAACCCACGCACTCCAACAGGAGACGCAGGTGTCCCAAGCAGCGTCCTAACCACTGCCAGCTCCCCCTAATTCTCCCTGTTTAATACACAAAAAGGCTCAAATGGCGGGAAACAAGCAAGACCAAGACTGGAAACTTCCATAGCACTTCAGGAACAAAGCAAAGCAAACTTGTTCCTAGACTGTGGCCTGGCCTGGGAGGGAGGGAGTCCACTGAGCCACAGCAACAAAGCACCATGCTGGGGACCGCTCACCCTGAAACCCTCTGATGGGTCCTGCCCGGCCATCAGAGCATCCCCTAAACCTCGGCACCCGGTGCTGGTCTCAGCCGGAAACTGATCAGAAGGAGAAAGCCGAGGGGGGGTCACCTCTGTTCACCCCGTCCCCCGAGGTGCCCCCCACACCCACAACGCCCACCACACCTGCAGGGGAAAAGACCCGGGGACAGCTGGAGGGATTCGCCGCACCTTTCAGTAGCTCTGCTCCCTAATTCATGCTGCTCAGGGTTGTGCTAAAATTAGCATGTCCAGGAAATAGCAGCGACGAAAGGTGGCCCAGAAACCTTTTTTTAGATGGCAAGGAGGACGTGGGCTGCTTCTGATTTTGTGCAGGTGGACGGATGTACTACAAAGTGAGCGGAAGTTGACAAAGATCCGCCTTCCCTGCTGTCTTTTCTCGCTGGTGCCTTGTGGCCCTTGGTGTGTGTGGGGGGGGTCCACGGAGGGGGCTCTCGGGGCACCTCAACGGCAGCTTCTTTCTCTAGGCTGTCTTACCCAGACTCCTCACCTGTCTCACGTGGGTTTAACGGTGGAAGTTGCCTGGCTAAGGACGGGACCCGAGCTCACAGAGTTCCACGTGTTCTCCCCAGGTGGTGACACACGGCCAGCACTGCTGTGTGGGAGAGCCCCCATTTTGTCCCTTCATGGTCCCTGGCCTACCTCCTGGGATCCACTCCAGTGTCAGAATTCTATCGGGCCGCTGAGAGTAGCCGGCTTGTCACGTTTCAGGTGCCTGATACACAAGTCGCTTTTTCATGACACCCCATCTTTAAGATCTTGTGGCTAGATTCAATTCATGGTTTCTCACTGCTGTCCGCCTGTTCCCCACCCCCACCCCATCCCCAGGGGACACATCCCAAGGTTCCCTAGCGGATACCTGACACCACGGATGGTACCATACTCTATATAGACACGTACTACGCTTGTTCCTATACATGCAGATCCATGATGTTTTAATGTATCAGATAGGCGGCTGCTAAGTGACCCCCAGGCAGGCAGTGTACGCCGTGACTGACAGGCAGGTTAGAGTGAGCCAGCAGAAGATGTCGTCACTCCACTCAAAACCCGTGCAATTAAAAGCACACGAATTATTCTATTTCTGTTAATACTTGCAGGTCACTGTGGACCGTGAGAACAAAGTATGGGTGAGGGTGGACCAGGGAGCCGCGTCCACTCCATATACATCACGGTGCTGCCGCTAGTTTAGCTGTGTGATCTTGGGCAAATTACTAAACTGCTCTAGGCCTAGGGTTCCCAACCCAAAAAATGGGGTAGTAAGAGTTCGTCCATGGCAGGGAGGGGGCTGTGAAGATTAATGAGTTGTTTTTTTTTTTTTTTTTTTTTTTGACAGGCAGAGTGGATAGTGAGAGAGAGAGAGAGAGAAAGGTCTTCCTTTGCCGCCATGGCCGGCGCGCTGCGGCCGGCACACCGCGCTGATCCGAAGGCAGGAGCCAGGTGCTTATCCTGGTCTCCCATGTGGGTGCAGGGCCCAAGCACTTGGGCCATCCTCCACTGCACTCTCTGGCCACAGCAGAGAGCTGGCCTGGAAGAGAGGCAACCGGGACAGAATCCGGCGCCCCGACCAGGACTAGAACCCGGTGTGCCGGCGCCTTTAGGCGGAGGATTAGCCTAATGAGCCGCGGCGGCCGATTAATGAGTTTTAGATGTATCTGAAGGGCTTTGAGAAATACTAATTTAAAAAAAAAAAAAAAAAAAAAGCAGGAATCCTGGCTACCCAGCTAGCGTTATTATTCCTTCCCCATGCTCCTGGAGAAGAATGGGTTGGACAGACAGCGCCTGTAACCACACAGAATGCTGCAGTGGGCATCAGTGCTCTTACAGTTCTCAGTGAATTGCTCTGGGACACAGACCCGGCAGGGAGTTTGCTGAATTAGAGGAGATGTTCATTCCGCAAAGGAATCTCAAGGCTACTGTCCGGTGTCCAGCCCAGCGCTGACCCACCTGCAGTGTTGAGAGTTCTCATCCACCACGTCCTGTCCGAGACCTGGTAGTATCTGAGCGCCCCACGGCCGCCCATCAGGAGTCGTGGTGCCTGGTTTCCCGCTGTGTGTCTTGGACCACCGGCGAGGTCGAGCAGCCCTGGGTGTATGCGTTAGCCTCCCGTGAGCTCCCATCTGCGTAAGTCAGCCCCTCCTCCCTGTAACTAACATGAGAGGAGCTACATCAGAAGGAAGAAGGCTGAGCTCAGCTCACAGCCTTGGGGCTTCACGGTCTCCGTGGTGGAGGCGTCTGAGACCACGGACGGCAGAGGAAGGATCGCCCAGCCAGGAAGCTCCCTCTTCGTCTGCCCTCCACGTGACTTCCTTGCATGAAGCTACCATGATTTGGTCATGGGGCTCAGCCCTAGAGACCTAATCCAGTCCAATCACTTCCCAGAGGTCTCACCTTCACATATAATCCAAATCAAGCCACCACTCTAATCCTCCAACCACTAATCATTAACCTTTAATAGAGTTTAAACATCTGCACGAGTTGGGGAGCCAAGCCTTATCCAATCCTTTCTTTCTTTTCTTTTCTTTTTTTTTTAAAGACTTATTTATTTACTTGAAAGGCAGAGTTACAGAGAGAAGAAGAGACATCTTCCATCTGCTGGTTCACTCCCCAAATGGCTGCAATGGATGGCGCTGAGCCAATCTGAAGCCAGGAGCCAGGGGCTTCCTCCGGGTCTCCCATGAAGGTGCAAGGGCCCCAGCACTTGGACCATCTTCCACTGCTTTCCCAGGCCATCCCCAAGGAGCTGGATCAGAAGTGAAGCAGCAGGGACTTGAACCAGCGCCCATATGGGATGCCAGCATGGCAGTCTGACACTTAGCCCACTACACCACAGCACTGGCCCCTATCCAATCCTTAACAATATCCTTTGTCTAATTTCCTAAAACGTTTCTTGTTTTGTCTTGACTTATATTAGTCCCTGGTATGTTCTAGAAATTTCCTTGTCAGTTTTCAAAGTTGCACAGATCTTAAACTCTACAGCAATCTGTCACTTGGTCTATGGTGTCCTACATTAAACGGAAGCTCTTCATGTGCCCACATCCATCCTCCCCCCCCTTTATAATCCGTGCTATTTGAGTAGTGCTTAAAAGTCTTTCCCTAACCCCAACACCCCCACACACACACGCACATACACACACAATCTCCCTTATCTTAATACAGTTTTTCCTTTCGTATTTAGATCTACATTTGCAGCTTGGTTTTTCTTCTTAGTGATAGACAGAGATCTGAATTCTTTTTCTCTGGAGAGAAAACCAGGCCTGCAAACACCCACCACGTCCGCATGTGAGCCACACCTCCGCTTCTGCGATGCCACCTGTTGAGAGCGAGGGCGTGGTCCCGCGCTGCTTGCTGTGCGCTCTGCTTTGCTACGTGGACTCCGTGGCCCCTGCACCAGCTGCACCCCCAGTGCACTAGCGCAGCATTTGAGGCAAGTCTGCGGAGGATGGCAGGGTGAGCACCCCTATTTTTCCCTCTTCACCTTAGGAATTGATGGGATTTTATTATTTCATACACGTTTTACATGGCTTATGAGGCCACTCCCCAATTTCTACCTTAATTCCTGTCGGATTTGCATTGAACTTAGAATTTACAGGAAATTTACATTGTTTTCAGGCAGTAATTATTTTTTTTTGACAGACAGAGTGGACAGTGAGAGAGAGAGAGAGACAGAGGGAAAGGTCTTCCTTTGCCGTTGGTTCATCCTCTGTTGGCAGCTGCGGCTGGCACACCGTGCTGATCCGAAGGCAGGAGCCAGGTGCTTCTCCTGGTCTCCCATGGGGTGCAGGGCCCAAGCACTTGGGCCATCCTCCACTGCACTCCCTGGCCACAGCAGAGAGCTGGCCTGGAAGAGGGGCAACTGGGACAGAATCCGGTGCCCCGACCGGGACTAGAACCCAGTGTGCCGGCACCGCTAGGCGGAGGATTAGCCTGCCGAGCCGCGGTGCCAGCCCTTCAGGCAGTTCTAAACCTGGTCTAGCTCTCTCTCTGTGTCTGGTAATAACCTTTAGTTATTTTTCTCCTTGAAGGTCTTACATTCTCTTTTGGACACTTTGCTGAGAAATTCATAATTTTTGTTGACTCTGAAGACAGTATCTTTTTCTCTATTCTGTATTCTAATTGATTGTAAAGAACATTACTGATTTTTCTAAGTTGGTTTTGTGCCCATTCACTTTGCTGACTTCTCAGTTCTACTCGTCTGTCTCTTGATTCTGCTGGTTTCTACGTCTGCAGATGACTCCCTGTCCCTTCACTCTCCACACTTACTCTTTCACTTCTTTTTCATGTACGATTGCATTGGCCAGGACTTCCAGCAGTACACTGGGAAGCAGCAATGTTTTGGAGGCACCTTGTCTTGTTCCAGCTCTTACAGGAATTAGTCGTTTACCTGTTTCTCTGTATGTTCACAGTAGATCATTGGTATTTAGATTTTATCGAATTAAAGTTCCATCCCTACTTTTATGACCATTTACTCGGAGAGATTTTATGGTTTTGAGTGATCCTTGCAATTCTGGAGTTAATCTACTTGTCCATTATACATTTTTAGCATATTATTAGATTCAGTGAGTTAATATTTAATTAGGAACTCCTAATGAAACAGGCTACAATTTATCTTAGTATCCTTCTCCGACCTTGGAATCAAGGGCATACTGGACTTCTCCTTTTTCCTAGTTTCTAACACAATTTTTGTAAGATACTCTTAGGCATCCTTGGATCCTGTAAAGTTTGATGAACAGTGAACCTGGGACTTTTCAAAGGGAGGGTGGGATGTGGTTTGGATGATTTTTCAATCCTTTAGAAGGCTATAGTTCAATTATTCTATTTTGTGTTCCCCGTGTTATTTTACAAAACACCTGATTCAAAACAGCATTGAGGTTTTCAAAATTTTTGCTTTCTAGCTCATCAGATTCTTTTGCTATTTTAATCAGCTACGCAGGCGGCTGCTCCTCCTCTAATCCTTCTTCATCATGCATTCCGATCGTCTTCACCAGAGGTTTGCTTTCCAGAGAATACTCCTTCAGTCTCCGCTGCCGTCGCCCTTTCTGTCCCACTCCTGTGTGCCCTCGTCTTCATTAGCTCATCTCACACTTTCCCATCTGCTGGCTCCAATGCTCTTTTCTCCTAAGCACCGACTCACATGCTTGGCTCCCTTGCTCTCCGGCTTGGCTTGTTGGGTGGGAAATGCATCACTGATAGCTCTGGGTGCTGTTGAGCTGTGTCCCTCGACTTCCACGTGTGGCGCTTGCACTCCCGTCCCGCACTATGTCGGGTGTTCCTGTTTACCTGGATTCCCGCTGACCCTGGGGTCGCTGTTAGACAGGTGAGACTCTGCGCTATGTCTTTTTGGGTGACTACTAATGACTGCGATGTGTGCAGAGACCAGAGCCCCTCCCACACAGCCCCCTGCGTTGGCATCCTCGGGGCTGTGGTCCTGAACCGCCGTGCCTGGACCTGCCTGCCATAAGCTCCTTCTGACACCCGGAAATACTTGGTTTTCTTCTTGAAACCAGCGTCCCTATTGGGAACACAGATGTCGATTCTTGTCCTTTTATGGGTTGTTTGCTTTTGCTCTCTGTAAGTTTTATATTCTTGAATTTTGCCGTGGATGTGTCTAGACAATCTGAAGTCAGTCTGATGTCTTATATTTATCTTTCTTTCTTGTAAAATCTCGGTATATACGTGTGTGTGTGTGTATACACATTTCATTTCTTCCATTTTTTTTTCTCTTGTCGGGAGACTTCACAATTCTCTTTGCAATTTGTCTTCTGTTCTCCATCTCTCTTTGTGCTTCTCCTTCGTATGTCACTTCCTAAACTCCGGCATCCCTAAGGTGGGACCGAACGGCCGAAACAGGGGTGTTCTTCCCGCAAACCCGCAGCTCTGATCACTCAGCGTTAGACGGGGAACAAAAACAAGGCTCTTTCTTCAGCTTTCCTTCGACCTGCTTGACCGTGACCAGGCCGGGGGCGGGGGGGGGGGGGGGGGGGCAGGGGAGTGCCGTTTTGGAGGATACATTTTTTTTTAAAGATTTTATTTTTATTTCTTTTAAAGGCAGACTGACAGAGAGAGAGAGGGAGAGACAGAAATCTTCCATCTGCTGGTTCACTCCCCAGATGGTTGCAATGACCAGGGCTGGGCCAGGCCGGATTCTGGCCTCCTGCGTGGGTGCCAGGGATCGAGCACTTGAGCCATCTTCTGCTGCCTTCCCAGGTGCATGAGTAGGGAACTGGTGCTCCCATTTCAGATGCTGGTGTTGCAGGCAGTGGCCCAATGCCAGTGCCTGGAGGTTGAATTTGAAGCTGAGCCACCAGATACTGGGTGAATGTGGCCACAGCTTCCTTCTCCCTCTGCGCCCCCACCTCCCCATCTGCCCACTCCCTCACCCCGCCCCCCACTTCTGCTTAACCTCACCCAGTCCCCGGCTGCAGTCCATCTGGCACCAACAACAGACTTTGCATTGTGTAGCCTTTTGCCCAGAAGGAAACATGAACTTTCATGTTAACTGCTTTCAAATTCAATGGGATTCTGTGTATAATCAAATAAACTTGTTTGGTCAAATTGGAAAACTTTTAAATCATTTCCAGAGTATTTTTGTTCTTGTTCTCGTTCTGTTCATTCCCCACCCCCATTTTTTCTTCTTTTTAACAGACATTGCCCTCCCCTCTGCCTGGCTCTTGAATGTTCTGACATCGGCCCAGCTTCCCTTATCAATTTCATCTCGGATGACAGCAGGTGGCCGTCAATCTCCAGGTAGCTCAATCAGGAAGCTCCCACCCCCTTCCTTGTTTATCACCCAGATAAGCCCAGGCAGGTAATTTTCCCAAGGAGTGGGTCTCTGGCCCAGCACCGTGCTGGATAAAGCAGCATGAACCCAAGAGCTGCATGTAGCCCAGGCCTGACACGCCAGAGGCTTGTGGGAAACCACCAAAAGAAAGCTACTTAGAAATACACTTGGGGACCACTGAGCCTAGTTCCCTCGCTTTCCAAGCGAGCTGGTGCTGGGCTGTCCCGTCACTCCCGATGAGCACACACTGCCTCCAGCACCCCGCTCAGACCGCAGGGCCCTCCCCTCAGCTGCACCCATCCTTGCTGGCCCCAGGACCGGGAGCCTCCCCACAGCTGCACTGTGAGCAGCAGGCAGGCTGGCCAGCTGGCGATGGCTTCCCCTGCAGAGCAGAGAAAGATGGAGGGTGGGGGTGCCTGCAGCCCCGGCCTCGGTCTCCCTGGCCGTGGCACTCAGTTCTTCCTGAGGTTAATGGCTCTGCTTCCACATAAGTCAGCCTGAAAGCTTGCTCTTTCAAAACGAGGTTGTTGAGGTTTTTTTACTGCTATAATTAAATACTGCATCTTCAAAGTGTCTCTTTCCCAGAGGGGACAGTGTAGAGGGAACGGGTGCCAGGGGCCGAGGCTCGGCAGCAGGTCCTTCTGTCCCCTGCGGCATATTTCAGCCTCTTCTGCCTAAATGTCATCAGAAACAGCCCTGGAGCAACCGGGACAAAGAAAGCTCCCAGCCCAGCCCAGTTAACGTGAAAAATTGGCTGGAGCCCGGCCTCACGCTGGCCCTGGCGCCTGTTTTCTGAGCACCCAGGGTCTGAACGGCAGACGTGAGCCCAGGGATCCTGCTAGGAGAGGTCGGCAGGGCTGCGATCAAGTTCATCTGGCACGGCTGCCTCAAGCCAAGCCCAGACCTCAGCAGGCAGCTTCGATGGGCTCCACCCCTGGAGGAAGCCAGAAGCCTGGCTATTGAAGGAGTTTCCTCCCCTCTTGTACCCACAGAGGTGCCCCGGGAAGCTCTGAGACCTGGCCCCTGAAATGCACGCTCCTGCAGGTCAGCAACCCATCAAACCCGACATGTGCCTTTCCCGTTTGCACCCCACGATGATGCGTTTAAGCTCAATGTAAGGCCTTGAGGAGTAGGAGTGGGAGGGCTCTGTTGGTAACACAGGGAAAGTGGCTTCCATCTCCCTTGTCCGGCACAGAGTGTGCTCGCCTGGCACGGATGCGACTTCTGACATGGCTGTCCTAACCATGATCATCTCAGCTTCTCTTAAAAACGTGAGAGGCAGACCCTGGGGCCCCCAAACCCAGGCTTCCCCCAGAGCTGACTCCCACTGCCTGAGGCAGCCCCACCCTGCTCCAGCCCAGCCGCCCCACAGCACAGGTTGAGTCTTCAAGCCAAGCCTCCAATCCCATCCACGGAAACAGACCTGGGCCCCCTGATGAGCACAGAAGGACCTTATTGGGAGGAAATCAGGCAACTCCCAGAACTGACTAAAAGGTATAGAAAAAGAAATTGTCTGACCTGGACACCACGATGACACCCCCACTGTCACGGCTGCCCCCGCTGCTTCTCCTGGAACAATTCTCTCTCTTTTTTAAGAATTATTTATTTATTCAAAAGTCAGAGTTACACAGAGAAAGGAGAGGCAGAGAGAGAAGTCTTCCATCCGCTGGTTCACTCCCCAGTTGGCCGCAATGGCCGGAGCTGTGCCGATCCGAAGCCAGGAGCCAGGAGCTTCCTCCAGGTCTCCCACACGCGTGCAGGGGCCCAAGGACCTGGGCCATCTTCTACCGCTTTCCCAGGCCATAGTAGAGAGCTGGATCAGAAGTGGAGCAGCTGGGACTAGAACCGGTGCCCATATGGGATGCCGGGGCTTCAGGCCAGGGCGTTAACCCACTGCACCACAGTGGGCCCTCTCCTGGAACAATTCTCAACTGTGTCCGCCTCTCTGCACCAGCTTCGACTCATTACGACATAGGTGTGAGCATCTCCCTCTCTGCTGGGGCCAAGTACAGCGTCTAGGGTCAAGTACAGTGTCTGGCTGTTCTGGGTTCCCAGCAGGAGACAGGACCCTCCCCGTGGAGGCTGCTACAGAAGAGGATCCCCAACATGGGCAGGAGGCTCCAACGTCGGGCAGCCAGAACAAATGCACAGAAGACAGCTGCACAGGAGGTCAGCTACTGGCCCCATTTTCCAGGTGCAGAAAGCAAGACTTACAGCCTCAGTCAGTGTCTGGGCCAGTAAGAAATGGCATCATCTTAAAGGGCTCTGTCCTTTGCTCACCAAATCAGGGTGTGTTGTCTGGAGAGAGAGCTCCGAGTTTCAATCTTGCTTTGGTACATGTAGTCCAGCTCTGAGTCTGCTATCGGAGCTCTCTGGGCTGAGACTATCCCATAGGAAGGGAGTATTTCCATGTTGGCACTACCAGGCTCCTGGCTCTGAGTCACTCTCTCTCTCTCTCTCTCCTGTAATCTTTCTCTGGCTCCCTCCAGCCCTGCCCTCAAAGTCCCCATCGGATGCTGAAGAGGATAGGGAGGCCAATCTGGAGGGGTGGGCGGAAGCCATGGGATGGGCGTTGGGGCATTGTTAAACCTGAGGCTGCCGGGAACCTGGGAAGAGTCCTCATCAGGGTAACAACCGGACTGATGTTAGCAAGCAGGAGAATGGCCAGGAGAGAGCCACGGGTCACGAGTGTGGACGCTGTCCTAGCAGACAAGGGCTCCTCGTGGCTGGAGAGAGAAAAGCAGAGGGAGTCACACAGCAAACAGGTGGAATTCAAAGTCTTGATGATTGGGGTTGGCATTGCGGTGCAGTGGGCTAAGTTGTCACTTGGGACACCCACGTCCCAAAGCAGAGTGCTTGGGATCAAGTTCTGCCTTCACTTCCAATCCAGATTCCTGCTAGTGTGTCTGAAGGCAGTAGGTGATGGCCCAAGTGCCTTGGTCCCTGCCACCCATGTGGGGACCCAGATGGAGTTCTTGGTTCCTGGTTTCAATGGGACCCAGCCCTAGCTTTTGCAGGCATTTGGTGAGTGACCCAGCAGATGCAAGATCTCTCTCTCTCTCTCTCTTTGTCTCTATGCATCTTAAAAAATGTATCTTTTTAAAAATGTATTTATTTATTTTATTTGACATGTAGAGTTATAGACAGTGAAAGAGACAGAGGGAAAGGTCTTCCCTCTGTTGGTTCACTCCCCAAATGGCCACCACAGCCAGCGCTGCGCTGATCCAAAGCCAGGAGCCAGGTGCTTCTCCTGGTCTCCCATGCGGGTGCAGGGCCCAAGCACTTGGGTCATCCTCCACTGACCTCCCAGGCCACAGCAGAGAGCTGGCCTGGAAGAGGAGCAACCGGGACAGAATCCAGCACCCCAGCCGGGACTAGAACCCAGGGTACCGGCGCCACAGGCGGAGGATTAGCCTAGTGAGCCTTGACGCTGGCCCCTCTTTTTTTTTTTTTTTTTTTCCAGTCTTGGTGATTGATTAGGCACAAGGTAGGTGGGGAGTGGGCAAAGAGAAAAAGACACATTGCTTGGGCAACTGGGAAGTGGGTGACGTCATTCACCACGAGAAATAGAGCGAGGTGAGGGTCCCTTGCAGGTGGCCAAGTGATGCAGGGAGAGCTGGGATCTCCTGACAGCCCTGTGGCAAGCTGGTGTTATGACCTTGAGCAGACTCTCTCTGGTCTTGGTTCTCCGGCCGTCACCAACAGCCCCTGGTTTTCTGGATGAATACTTGAGGAGGTGAAGTGCTGTGTGAATGTTGACTGCTAATAAGAAACCATCCACAAAACGTCTGTGTATCGCCTGGGCAACCCAACGGCTTTAGAAATCTTAAGTGGCTCTTGTTCTTCTGATTCATCACATTCTATGCATTTAACTTCCAGAACAAATTTAGCCCTCAAAATATCTTGGTACATTTTCTACCCACCCCTTAACATTTAAATCCTCCATCTCCATGCCACTTCACCATTCCCGCAACACCTGCTTCTTTCCCTCTTCAAACAAGCCACCCAGCCCCAAACACCCTTCCTCCAGAGGGGACCAAAGCCAGCAGAGCCACTGTCTCACCGAGTCTGCCCCAGCCACATCCCTGCAGAGGAACCAGCACGAGCATCTGGGGGTGGGAGGAGCACAGGCGGCCGGGGAGGGCGAGAGTCCAGACCCAGCCCAGGGGGCAAAAGAGGTAGGCTAAATTGGCAATTGGAATAATCCCCACCCACCACGCTGTGGGCAGCAAGCCGCAGGACCGGGGGAGGATGCCGCAGGAGGCCAATTTCAGCACACTTGTGAGCCACTAGGGCCAGCAGCTAGCACACCAGCCTCTTTAGCACTGGCACTGGACCTGCCTGGAGTCTCCACCCACGCTCTTCAAGGAATGGCTACAACCAAGTTGTGCACGGTTCCATCAGAGGCATTTGCCTTGGCCGCACTCAGTTCATACCATCTTTCTTCTTTTTTTTTTTTTTTTTTAATTAAGCAAAACTTGTCTCTGAACCATCTTGCAATCCCAAGTGCTTAAACACAGGGCTTAGAATAAGCATGAAGTTTGCTAAAGAAAGGACTGAAGCGCCTTTCAAAGTGTTTGCAGTTGAGAAATGGAGAGCTTGAGAACACTCGCCTGTTCTCGCAGCCTCAGCTGTGGGCTCCCGCAGCTTGGCTGGGGCTGAGACAGGAAATGCTTTCGCAACAGCAGGTGCCGCCACCCCGAAAGCTAGTAAGGATGATGGGAAATGTTTACTGCGCACTTACTATGTGCCAGGAACTGCTCTGAATGTTGTTACATGCGTGGACTCATTTAATCCTCACCACAACACGACGAAGTAGACAAAACGGTTCCTCTTAACTTTACAAAAGGAGACATCTAAGTCCAGAGGAGTTTTGAAAAACTAGCCCCTAGTGCCCAGCTAGCAAGCAGCAGAGCCACTGTTTGACATCAGGACGTGGTGTCAAAACAGGGCCTCTCTGCAAAGAGCAGACCCAAGGTTATGCTGAAAGCCCAGCCAGTCAAGTGCGCAGGATTTGGGTCTCTTATTCCCACCTCTCATCTTTCCAGGTGCTGCCCTAAGCCCCTTCAGTGACGGACAGTCACTCTAGAGGCCTGACTCGAGTCAAGTGTGAGTGGTGAACTGGCAGGCACGCCTGGTGTGCAATTTCTGGAGCTGCGGTTCCTGAGCGCGGGTGGTATTTTAAGCGGGGGTCAGATTACCAATGGCTTTTAAATTACATCGTGATACTTCAATGATATACAAAGCTCATCTGCCCTAGCTTCTCTCTCCCCACTCCCCGAACATTCACACCCCCCCAGACAAGACCCTTTGCTGCCCTTCTCAGTCTACTTCCAAAACCCACAGGGTCCTCCTTCTTCTGTCAATCACGTGAGAGCTGGACTGTTCCCTGCCCTCCCAGTGATGGCCTGGATTTGTATGCTGAATGACCAGCTTTTCTGAAAGTGAACTCTTAAGAGCCGAGCCCCTGAGAAGCACCCCAAGGCCCCATCCCAGGCAAAGGCAAGATGCCCTCTCCCACCCCCTGCCTATGCATCCGTCTAGCATTTCACCATCAGCTAATTCTGATGTGGTAGATTGCAAGTCCTTTTCCCCCAAAGACGTGTCAGCGCTGCAAGGAAAAGACCCTTACATTTGTAAGCTCCAGCTGTCTCGCTCAAAGGTCTTGGGTTTATAAATCTCTTGGATTTTCCCACTCCATTGCGCGCCTCTGCTTGAGTACCTAATGGAAGCCATCAAAAATCTGAAAGACTCTGGCTTCAAATCAATGTAATGGTTCCCTTGGTGAGGCTGTCTCGTCTGCAGAACTGCAAGTACCCTGTCTCTCAAAACCCTCAGCACATGCTGTTTGTTCTCTGCCCACACTCATGTGTCAGTCTCTGTTGGAGAGGCCATGTGCGGGTGCAGGGGCCTAAGGACTTGAGACATCTTCTACTGCTTTCCCAGGCCATTGCAGAGAGCTGGATTGGAAGAGGAGCAGCCGGGACCAGAACCAGCGCCCATAGGGGATACTGGCACCGCAGGCAGAGGATTAACCTACTGCACCACAGTGCCGGCCCCGCTGCTTCTAGTTTTAACCAAGTTATTAATCCCATACAGCATGTGCTGTTTTAAAACCTGCTTTTCAGCGGAAACTATATAAACATGTACACACATACACATACATTTGAAAATGGAATGAAAAGCGAACGCACATTTGTGAACTTTTTGAAGTGCCTGCTGTTGCTGAGAATTCCCTCTCCAGGATTTAGCTGACCCCTTTGGACCAGTCCTTCCACTGAGAACCAGAAAAGCTTGACAACATAGAAGAAACTGTTTCACAGCATCTGAAAGATAATCAATACAGAGATGTATGGTGCTGGGACCTGAAAGAGGAAGGAAAGCCGGAAAAGTGGGCCCAGAGTTCATTCCACGAGGGGCCAGGAACAGCAAGTGAGGGGCCGAGAAAGCAATGAACTTCCTCCTGCATCTTGAAGCCAAAGCTAATGCATCCAAAATGGAGTGCAGGGTCCCCGCGGGAGGAGGAAGCCTGTCGAACACATCGGGGCTGGGCATTCGGTGCCCCGGTTAAGACACTGCCTGGGAGGGCTGGCACTGTGGTGTACTGGGTAAAGCCAGCGCCTGCAGTGCTGGCATCCATATGGGCGCCAGTTCGAGTCCCGGCTGCTCCACATCTGATCCAGCTCTCTGCTATGGCCTGGGAAAGCAGTAGAAGATGGCCCAAGTGCTTGGAGCCCTGCACTTGCATAGTAGACCTGAAAGAAGCTCCTAGCTCCTGGTTTTGGATCAGCAGAGCTCTCGCCATTGCAGCCATTTGGGGAGTGACCCAGCCAATGGAAGGCTTCTCTTTGCCTCTGCTTCTGCCTCTCTGTAACTCTGCCTTTCAAAATCTTAAAAAAAAAAAAAAAAAAAAAGCCGGCGCCGCGGCTCACTAGGCTAATCCTCCGCCTTGCGGCACCAGCACAGCAGGTTCTAGTCCCAGTCGGGGAGCCGGATTCTGTCCCGGTTGCCCCTCTTCCAGGCCAGCTCTCTGCTGTGGCCAGGGAGTGCTGTGGAGGATAGTCCAAGTGCTTGGGCCCTGCACCCCATGGGAGACCAGGAGAAGCACCTGGCTCCTGCCATCGGATCAGCGCGGTGCGCCGGCCGCGGCAGCCATTGGAGGGTGAACCAACGGCAAAGGAAGACCTTTCTCTCTGTCTCTCTCTCACTGTCCACTCTGCCTGTCAAAAAAAAAAAAAAAAAAAAAAAAGAAATTAACTGACAACAACCATGAAATAAGTATAATTGGTAACTTTAAGGAAATAGAAGGAAAATAGTGAAAATAAACAAAGAGAAATAATTTAAATTAAGAACTAGAATCTGTGTTCTTAAAGAATTAAATAGAGGGGCCAGCGCTGTGGTGTAGTGGATAAAGTCACTGTCTGCAGTGCCGGCATCCCATATGGGCACTGGTTTGAGTCTCAGCTGCTCCACTTCCAATCCAGCTCTCTGCTATGGCCTGGGAAAGCAGTGGAAGATGGCCCAAGTTCTTGGGCTCCTGTGAGAGACCTGGAAGAATCTCCTGGCTCCTGGCTTCAGATCACCACAGCTCTAGCTGTTGCGGCCATCCGGGGAGTGAACCAGCAAATGGAAGACATCTGTCTCTCCGCCTCTATCTCTCTGTAACTCTGACTTTCAAATAAAATAAGTCAATCTTTTCTAAAAATATATTTAAACATAAATTCTAAAACTGAACAAAATACAATATCTGAAATTATTGAACTCAATATCTGATACCAAGAACTCAAGTTTGGGGCCAGCATTGTGGCATAGCAGGTTAAGCCACTGCCTGAGAAGCCAGCATCCCACGCGGGTTCAAGTCCTGGCTGCTCCACTTCCAATCCAGCTCCCGGCCAATGTGCCTAGGAAAGCAGCAGAGGAAGGCCCAAGTCCCTGGGCCCCTGCACCCACATGAGAGACCCTGAGGAAATTCCCGGCTCCTGGTTTCTGCCTGCACCAGCCCTGGCTGTTGCAGCCATTTGGGGGAGTAAATCAGCAGATGGAATATCTCTCTTCTTATTTTTCCTTCTCCCTCTATCTTTGCCTTTCAAATAAATGAAATAAATCTTTTTTTTAAAAAAAAGAACTTGACAAGTGTTTTTTTTTTATAATTTTTTTTGACAGGTAGAGTTATAGACAGTGAGAGAAAAAGAGAGAAAGGTCTTCCTTCCATTGGTTCACTACGGCCAGCACTGCACCAACCCGAAGCCAGGAGCTAGGTGCTTCCTCCTGGTCTCCCATGCAGGTGCAGGGGCCCAAGCACCTGGGCCATCCTCCACTGCCCTCCTGGGTCACAGCAGAGAGCTGGCCTGGAAGAGAAGCAACCGGGACAGGATCCAGCACCCACATGGGATGCCAGCACCACAGGTGGAGGATTAACCAAGTGAACCACGGTGCCAGCCCCTCAACAAGTGTTTTTAGACACCAGAATACGAGCTAATGAAAATACCAAAATGAGATCATTTTTAAAATGGAAAATACACAAAAGAGCATAAACGACTTAGAATTATAGTCAGACGATTTATCATATATGAAGTTGCATGAAAAAGGAAGCAATTTTTTAATTTTTAAAAAATTTTACTTGAAAGTTAATGAGACAGGGAGACAGACAAACAGAGATTGTCCACCTGCCGTTTCACTTCCCAAATACCCAGAACACCCAAGGGTGCCAGGCCGAAATCAGTTGCTGGGAACACAGTCCAGCCCTCTCACGTGGGTAGGAGGGACCCAAGTACTTGAACTGTCACCTGCTGCCTCCCAGAGTGTGCATTAGCAGAAGCTGGGTCAGAAGGATCAGCAGACCAGGATTTGAAGCCAGGCACTCTGATAGGGAATGCAGGTGCCCCAAGTGGTGTATTAAGTGCTGTGCCAAACACCTCTCCAACCAGTAAGTTTTGAAATAAGATTTCAGAACTGATAGAGGACACCAACCCACAGATTCAGAATGCTCTGTGAACCCTAAGCAGTATAAGTCTAAATAAAACCACGGTGAAGTACCTCCCAGGAACTGGAAGAAAACCAACCAACCAACCAACAGCGGCAATAAAACCATAAAGCACTGGAAGAGGTAGTACCGAGACTTCCACCTGACTTCCATCGGAGCACCAGTGACAAGGTGCCGAGGGAAACAATCGCCAACCTGGAAATCTGCACGGGCCCTCATACCACGGAGGCAGCACACGGACATTTCAGACAGACGGAAACAGACAATGTGTCGCTGCCCGGCTCCCTTAAAGGAAATAGGAAAGGTATTTACTCAGGCAAGAGAAAAATGGCGACAGGTGGAAATACAGGAGACAAAAATGTGGAGAATGTAAACGGATATTGTGGAGATTAAGGTGCACACAAAATTCAAACGCGGGAAGACAGCAGCACAGAAGGCTGGAGGCGGAAGATGAGTACAGAGTACGTAAGGGCCAGCTTCATGGGGGAAGTGCTCAAGTAAGAGTTTGTATTAGGCTGTTAGTCAAGGATGCATATTTTTACAGTAATCACTATGAGCAAAAGAACAGCAAAGAATGTATAACCTTCAGGTTAGGAAAAGAAAATCAACAAGATACGTGCTCGCTCAAAAAGGTGGCATGAAAGAGAGAAAAAGGAACATTAAACAGGCAAGTCACATAGAAAACAAATGTGGCAAATGGGAGATAGCATCCCAATACCACGGGTACTGCAGCGAATGGACGCAGATAAAATGTTAATGTACACAAATCGAAAAGCTTAACGTATGTGAGCGACACTGACATTTTGGGATTTGACGATTGTTTATAGCCCTTATCTATATTCCTGCCGCACACTGGGCTTTCTGCATTCTACTTGTTGAACTCTTTATTGAGTGGCGCATTAAGCCTGTGCCTATAAAGTAAATGAACAATATGTTATTGCAAAAAGAAAGAAGGAAGGAAGGAAGAAGGAACGAGGTGAGAGGGAAGGAGGGAAATACCATTATATTCTTAGAATTCTATCTGTGAACTACATGAAATATGTTCTCTTTATATTAATAAAAATAAATTTTAAAAAATGTTAAATATGCATATATTAAAATAAATCTACTAAGATTATGAAAAATGGATTTGAAAATTCAACTACATGCTGCTCACAAGAGGTATTCTTTAAATATAAATACCCATGGGTGTAGAGGGTTAATCCACCTCCTGCGATACCGGCATCCCATATGGTCACTGGTTTGAGTCCTGGCTGCTCCGCTTCCGATCCAGCTCCCTGCTAATGCCCCTAGGAAAACAGTGGAGGACGACCCAAGTCCTTGGGCCCCTGCACCCTCATGGGAGACCCAGAAGAGGCTCCTGGCTGTAGATCAGACCAGTTCTGGCCATTGCACCCATTTGGGGAGTAAACCAGTAGATAGAAGATGTCTCTCTCTGTCTCTTCCTCTCACCCTTTCTCTGTAACTGTGCCTTTCAAATAAATTAATTAATCTTTAAAAATAAATAAATAAATACCCAGTACCCAGAAAGGATGAAAATCAAAAGATGAGAAATTAACTAAAGGAAAATTGGTACAGCCATCCTAATAGCAGAGAAAATAGACTTTAAGGCAAAAAAATTACTAAAGATAAAGAGGAGTATTCCATAATCATAAAGGGGTCAATTCACCAGAAATCTACCACAATTCTAAATGAAATATTTAAAGCAAAAGTTGAGTTAAAAGGAAAATAAAAAAATCTACACTTGGGGTGGGCATTGTGGTGGAGCAGATAAAGCTACCACCTGCGATGCCAGCATCACATATGGACACCGGTTCAAATCCCGGCTGCTCAGCTTCTGATCCAGTTCCTTTCTAATGGCCTGGAAAAAGCAGTGGAAGATGGCCCAAGTGCTTGGGAAGGTCCTGGCTCCTGGTTTAAACCTGACCAATCCTGGCCATTGCAGCCATCTGGGGAGTGAACCAGGGATGGAAGATTCTCTCTCTCTCTTTCTCTCTCTCTCTCTCTCTCTCTCTCTCTCTCTGTAACTTCTGACTTTCAAATAAATAAATCTTTTTTTAAAAAAATCTACATTCACAGTGGGAGAGTACAGAACATCTTTCCCTGTAACTGATAACAAACCCAAATAAAATTAGTTAGGAAAGAGAAGAACTGAACAACACCACCAATGAACTCTTTGGCAAACAGAGGGCATCCCACAGGTGAATTGTGACAGTGGCCACTTTTCCCAAGAACAGGCACAGCCGCAGCATTTCTGGGACATGGCTAATGTTCTGTCATTTCTGTTCCTCGACTTGGGTGACGTGTTCACTTGGAGAACTCATCAAACTGTTATAATTCAATTTTTTAAAGATTTATTTTATTTTATTTGAAAGTCAGAGTTAGAGAGAGGTAGAGACACAGAGAGAGGTCTTCCATCTGCTGGTTCACTCCCCAGATGGCCGCAACGGCTTGAGCTGCACCGATCTGAAGCCAGGAGTCAGGTGCTTCCTCCGGGTCTCCCATGTGGGTACAGGGGCCCAAGGACTTGGGCCATCTTCCACTGCTTTTCCAGGCTGTAGCAGAGAGATGGATGGGAAGAGGAGCAGCCGGGACTAGAATCGGTGCCCATATGGGATTCTGGCACTTCAGGCCAGGGCTTCAATTTGCTGCACCACAGCATTGGCCCCCTATAATTCAAGTTTAAAATTTATGCACATGCCATTATAATACGTAACAATTAAAATGGGCAAATCTTGAAAATTGTGTTGAGTGAAAATGTTAGGGTCTGAAAAAGCCCACCGCCCGAGGAACGACTCCAAGAGACTTATTCTCTCATGCAACCAGCAAGGGGTTAAATTTATTGATCCAACATGTTGGGGCCCTCTGACAAGGACAGAAGAGCAGTGAGGAACTACAGCATAGGGTTTATAAAGGCAAAACCCACAAAATCGGGAGGGGGAGAGAATACACGGTTGCTAAGCGGTTGCTAAAATCTTACAATCAGCAATTATGATCTTAAGACATAGACAAATCACATCTTCATTATTAGCCCAGGTAACCCAGGTGCAACCTTTCTACTTTTAAGCTTGAGCAATCATGCTAGGGGGTTTTTGTGCGTTGCCAAGGGTGATGTAGTGCACTGCTATTGTCCGACTATTTGAGATCATAGTTTCAGACCAGAGTCTCACGGTGGGGGGGGGGGTACTTCCCCAGAATGGAGTCTCAAGTGCTCCAAAATGGAGTCCCTACTGTCAAGGTGCTACTTCACTCTGTTTTATTTTTACAGCTGCACCAGGAAGGTTTCAACCTGTAAGCTTAAGTTTAACTTTTTACACCCACACATATACAATTTTAACTCTTCAAAAACAATATATTGCAGGAGTCTAAAACTTTTTTAAGTGCTTAGAAATGCTACTTTTAAGGTGATGCATTCATATATGTCATAAATGTGTAACCTCTAAACAAGAAACATACATACCAGTTTCAGGTTATCTCTGGGGTGATGGAAAAAGGAAGAGAACAAAAGAGGCATCAACATATCCCAGTGACAGACAAAGGGAGAGAGAATTCTTCCATCTGCTGGTTCACTCCCCAAATGGCTGCAACAGCTGGAGTTAGGCCAGGCTGAATCCAGGAGCCTGGAACTCCATCTGGGTCCCCCATGTGGGTGGTAGGGACCCAAGCACTTGGGATGTCCTCTGCTCTTTCTGAGGTGCCTTAGCAGGGAGCTGAATGGGAAGTGGAGCTGCTGGGACTCAAATCGGCGCCCATGTGGGATGCCTGCGCAGCAGCCCTTTCTACACATTCCTAGGCAGACACGGCAAAATGTCAACATTTGTTAACTTTGGCTGGAAGGCATTTGGATAGCTGTAATAGCAGCTATTTAATTTAATTTAATTTAATTTAATTGTAATTTCCTATACAAAATATTTCATGATTTTTTACATTTTAAAAATTGTAAATATGTCATCAGAGATCCTGAGATAGCAACTTGTAGTAGTTATAGCTTTTTACTATTATAAATATTAATAGGATAAACATCCTTATCCTAAATACTTGCAACTTATCTCTAATTTCTTTGGTGACATCCCTAGATGTTGGAATCTTAGGTCAAAAGTTAACAATATTTTTAAAGCCTTTGGTAGACACTGAGAGTTGCTTTAATGCAGTTACCTATTAATCCTTACAGAAGAGGGGAAACTAAAAATAAAAAATAAATAAAAAATCACCCATCCTATGCAGCTCCAGGGAGCAGTCAGGGACCCACGCTTCATCAGACCCATATGCCCACCTCGCCTGGGCCCTCCCCAGTCTCCTGTTGTCTCAGGCTAACCCGGGAGGAAGGGCCAGCTCAGCACCTCTCCAGGGCGTGTGCACTGCCTGTAGAGAACGCAGTGATGTGGCAGGGGACCTCCTGGGGGCACAGGGAGGCCGGCAAACAGTGCTGTCTCCAACTTCGGCGTGACCGGCACGGCCCTGGCTCCTCTAAGGGTGGTGTCTCAGGTGGAGGTGCCCGCCTCTGTGGGGGCTTCTGTGGACGGGAGGTTCAGTAAGTCCCGGGGCCCGGCTCCCTTCCCTGAATGCAACTAAAAGGAAGCCAGGGGCTCTTGATACAAGTTTCTTCCTCCAAATTGCCGGCTTCTTATGTAGACACCCTGAAAGCTGGGTCCTGGGGTTCTTCTAGCAACTCCATCCTGCCCCTGCCCCAGCTGCCCACTGCCCAATCATGAACACCACGTGCTAGTTAGAAGGGTTGCCCACCCGCCTCTGTGTCCTGAGGTGCCCGAGCCCCAGGGCACTCCTTGCAGGACAGTGCGGGGCACCATACCCCAGGCTGCAGGCACACTGGGAAGCCGCCTCCACCCAGCCCCATCAGAACGCACGGGAGGCGCATTGGCAGCAGCCAGCAACACCCGCCTTTGCCGTCTCCCTGCTTGGAGCAACTGGACACCTCCTGAAGCCCTGTGACCAATCCTTGACTTCAGACAAGACAGCAGAGGAGCTGCGTGCATGAAGGGCAGAGCCCGCCACCTCTTCCCTGCCGGCCCAGGAGAAGAAATGAAGCCTCCTAGCTGCCTGACTTCACGCAAGGGCTGCCCGGGGTGGATGAGCAGGGTAACGCAAGCAAAGCCGCTCTGGCTAAACCTGGCTGCCCATCGGAACGCACCCAAGGAAACTGCTAGATCTCTCACAGGGCAGAGGCACGGGCGCCACAGAGGGGAGTCCCCAGAGCTTCCTGTGACGTAATAGACGGACTCTTCGCTCTTGCACACGCCAGTGCTTCTCCACCTGGTGCTGACACAGTGCACAGTGCTGCACTGTGGCCACAGCGGGAGGCCCCACCTGCCCACACACAGCTCCATCCTCGGCCCTCCCTGCTGGCCTCATTGGTCGCAAGCCTGGACTGAGCCAGCAGCCAACACCTAATGGGCTGACTCCTGCCCTCCAAAGCAGATACGCACCGCTAGGATCGTGCAGCGGCTCCCCACCCGCTCCGCGCCTGATGTGCAAGTCATCACGGGACTCCTCGCACCCTGTCCACCCAAAACCTTCATCTCTTGGATGTCTTCTTAGCTGGCCCTGCAACTTTCCTGCCTCCCAGCCTTTGCCCCTGTCCCCTGCTCAGCCGAATTCACCTGTGCCTCTCTCTGTTATCAGTGGAATGCCTTTGCCTTCTTCCAGGCCTTTACATAGAAGCACTTGCTCCATAAAACCCCTCCTTCCTCATTCAAGTGCCGTCGCCATTCCTCTGGGTCCCTGCTGGCACCCAGCCCTGGCTCCTCTCATGCTGTTGCTGTGCCGGTCCCGTGCTCACTCAGCGGACAGGCACGGACTGAAACACCAGCTGTGTGCTGGGTCCTGGGCTCAGCACGGGGAACATGTGTGCAGACCTCGCTTCCAGAACCTCCCAGCCGAGAGGGCAGCAGACAGATGCGCGAAGGGTTAAGTTACAGGATGACATGGAAAGTCAGGTCCTGCCCATCTCCGGTCAGAGCCCTTCACTGGTCTTCTTCAAAAGTTGTCGGCATTGGGCATTTTGTTATGGTAACAGAAAATGGATCACAGCTCCTCTGGCCACCTGGCTTCCTGACACTTCATACCTGCAGTCCCCCACGCTCCTATCCCATTGTACGAAGGGCTTTGTATTTGCTTACCCTTTGTTGTTTGCTCCTCCAGTGTAGTGTGGGCTGGGTGTGAGAAGGCATTTGTATCTCTATGGACCGCTGCTCTGCCTGGAACAGCACCTGGCCCTGTTAGAACAGACGCTCATGAGAGAGCTACAGAATAAGTGAATTGCAGAACGAGCACAAGCTATAGTAGACGCAGCAAGAAAAAAAAAAGAAGAAAGAAAAGGAAAGGCAAGGCTCTGGTAAATCTGCCCAAAGCCCACTTCCCATGGGCCAGAGAGCTCCTGTAACTGTGAGAGGCAGATCTGGGGGATGGCCTGCTTTCGGTGGCTTCACCTGCTAGCGTCATTGTCAAAACACCAAGCAGGCCATGTAGGCTGCGCCGCCGTTAGTCATTCATCCCTAAATATACGTGAAGCATCCACTGCTCTGGACAAGGACGGCGCTGGACTCCAAGAACTCCGTGGAGGATGTTTAAGGAACATCCTGCCCCGGACAGAATTTGTAATCTAATGAACCACAAGAGGAATAAATAATATAATGATACATCATTTTTTTTTATTTTTTTAATTTTTGACAGGCAGAGTGGACAGTGAGAGAGAGAGACAAAGAGAAAGGTCTTCCTTTGCCGTTGGTTCACCCTCCAATGGCCGCCGCGGCCGGCGCGCTGCAGCTGGCGCACCGCACTGATCCGAAGGCAGGAGCCAGGTGCTTCTCCTGGTCTCCCATTGGGTGCAGAGCCCAAGGACTTGGGCCATCCTCCACTGCACTCCCTGGCCACAGCAGAGAGCTGGCCTGGAAGAGGGGTAACCGGGACAGAATCTGGCGCCCCGACCGGAACTAGAACCCGGGGTGCCAGCGCTGCAAGGCGGAGGATTAGCCTAGTGAGCCGCGGCGCCGGCCTTTTTTTATTTTATTTTTTTATTTTTTAATGCTACATCATAACAAGTGTGCTGAGTTGCCTGTCCAAGTCGTATCCTCTGGGGACTAAGAGGCCGCTTTGCTTCTGCGGGCCCAGAAATCCCAGTGCCTGGTTCAGTCCTGGTTCCAGGATCTATTAGCTGTGTGACTGCGGGCAAGTGACTTTCCTCCTCTGGGCTTCTGCCTCTTCCTGTGCAAGATCAGAATCTTACTAGTACCTAATTCTTGGTGTGAGGATGAACCAGGTAATCTGTGGTCCAGCACAGGAAAATGTCATTCAACTGTCACTGCTTTTAGGAGGCGGCTCGGGAGGGAGGGCCAGCAGAGCCCAGAGCCACGCCGCACGAAGGCATCCGGCCAGCTCTTTGAGAGGTGAGCAGATGTCTCCTAATTGGCCTCCATTGTCGAGGGGCAGCAGCAAGAACAGAAGCAAGCAGCCAGAACTTTTTCCTGCCTGTGCTTGGGTCTCATCAGCCCGGCATAGTCCTTCCTCCCAGCTGGCGATGCGATTATTCCCTGGTGCAGCGTAAGACGCAGGCTTAGTTTAGATCCCGTAACTAAGTGTCCATTATGCCGTGAACGGAGCAGCAAGCAGGAAGATCGCAGGCCTCCTGCAGCTGCGGCTGCCATCAGCGCCCTTGGGCAGTCGGGTTCTGGCTTCTCAGCATCCTCACTCCTTCCCTCCCCCAGCCCCAACGCCACGCCCACAGGCCCAAGCTCTGGACACTGGCAGCCCTGGAGGAGGCTCTCGCTCTCCCCTTAAACCCTGGAATGGAACACAGCTGTGGTCTCTCAGGGCCGGCAGCAGTTGCAGCCCAGCCACACCAAGTCCCCCTGCATCTGTGAAAGAGTGTTTCTGGGTCCCTCCCCGAATGCCCGCAGCACACACAGTCGAGCCCCACTGGGCTCTTTCCTTGCTCCCCATACCCGCCTTCCCTCTCCTCCGAAGGCCCTGCCTCCCCCAGCCAATCCCCAAGGGGTCAAATGAATTCAGGGCGTCCCTCCCTTTTCTGCGGGCAATGAGACCGTCACTCAGGCACTTGGTGCTCCGTGCCGTGGGGATGGATAACACAGCCGGCCCACTGGGTCTACAAGTCTTGCAGCCCTGGGGCCCAGCACCCACGGATCAAAGGTATTCAGGAGTCCAGAAAACAGCTGTGGACTGAGATGGGCGGCCTCTTATGCTTGCCTCATTCCCTAAACAACACAGTGTAACTATTCACATAGCATCTCCATCACCTCATCTGGAGGTGATGTAAAGCACCGAGTACAGGTGGGTGTACGTAGGTTATATGCAAATGTCGCACCACTTTATATAAGGGACTTGAGCCCCTGTGGATTTTGGTATCTGCTTGGGAGGGGCGGGCGGCTTAACCCAATCTCCTGTGGATACAAAGTGATGACTGTATTCCCTTCCTCCCTTAAGCAATAGCATCCTGCAAGGCACCAGCTGTGTTTCTTTTGGCTCTGTGCCCTCTGTGCCTAATGTACATTAGGAAAATAATAAACATTGGTTAATAATGAAACAACTGGGGCTGGCGCAGTGGCACAGTGAGCTGAGCTGCCACCTGCATGCCAGCATCCTATATTGCAGTGCTTGTTCGAGTCCTGCCTGCTCCATTTCCAACCTGGATCCCTACTAATATGCCTGGGAACACATGAGAGGATGGTCCAAGTGCTTGGGCCCCCGACTCCCTCGTGGGAGACCAAGATGGAGTTCCTGGCTTCAGCCTGGACAGCCCCAGCCATTGTGGCCTTTGGGGAGTGAACCAGTGGATGGAAGTTCTATCTGTCTCTCTCTTCTGCCTTTCAAATACACAACTAAATCTTTTTTGAAAAAAGAACAAAGCAACTAATGAAGGAATAAAGGGATGAGTAATTGCCTTCCAAAGGACACATCCAAGAAGGGAAGGGGTTGGCAAGGGCAGCAGAACAACCAAGAGCAGGCAGGAGGGTTTGCTTGGCCGTGGCAAGAAGATTGTATGCTCCACAGCACTCAGCCAATGAGGGGCCAGGGAAAGGCCTGCGTGCTAGGCTATAACTTGCTTGCTATAACTGCTCCAGGTGTGCCTGCCCAGCAGACACCCAATTTTGCAAGACTGATAGCAAAGTCTCACTTTTGGGGGCCAGTGCTGTGGCACAGCAGGTTAAGCCTCTGCCTACAGCACTTGTATCCTATAAGGGCACCAGTTCAAGTCCCAGCTGCTCCACTTCCGATCCAGCTCCCTGCTAATGTGCCTGGGAAAGCAACAGAGGATGGCCTAAGTCCTTGGGCCCCTGCACCCATGTGGGAGACCTGGATGAAGCTCCTGGCTCCTAACATTGGCCTGGCCCAGCCCTGGTTGTTGCAGCCATTTGCAGAGTGAGCCAGAGGATGGAAGGTCTCTCCTCTCTCTGTATGTCTCTCCCTCTTTCACTGTAATTGACTTTCAAGTTAAATAAAAAATTTTTAAAAAGTCTCAATTTCACCGCACTCTCTGAGTCTGAGTTTGAATCCCTGTCTTGCGTGGACAGGTGAGGATAGTGCCACACAGCTGGGAGCTTGTCCAGGATCTCTGTGCCTGGGTGGGGTGGGGCTCCGGCAGAGAGAGGGACGCAGTGGCCTGCTCTGTGAGTGCCCTGTCTGCGCACAGGAGCCACAGAAAAGCCCGAGGCTGTTACTCGGAAGACCCTGGAGGTGACAGAGAAAAGCAGAGGCAGGCCCTGCAGCAACCAGGCATCCTTGTGCACAAGCCAAGGTAGGAGAAACGGGTCTGTGAGTACTACCTCTGTGGCTGGGCATTTTCAGAGGTCGAGTGGGTGTGACTGAGACATGTCCTAGGTACAAAGTGAGTGCGGAGTCCCAATTTCCCGTGAGGGAAATGGCCAGAAATGAAGCAGGTCCCATGGGGTGCAAGGCACCTCCACCCTGGGGGGTTGAGCTCGCAGGAAAATGCAGGGTGCTGTGCAGGAAATCCCCATTGCAGGGGTTGGAGCACACAGGGAAACTCAGACACAGAGATCGGTCAAAAATGGGAAACAAGAATTCTAGGTTAATGGGGGTGGGGGTGGGGGCGTGGCGAAAAGGTTCCCTCTGACATCCCCCAGATAGTCCACTGGGGAGGATGTTAGCATCCTGGGGGGATGCCCCTCAGACAAGAAAAAGAGAAAAGCAAAAAGACAATTCATTATTGCTGCTTTATTTGGCCTAAAGGCACAACTCATGAACTCTCAATCTTCCGACCCAAGTTTGGTTCAGATGAAGTCTGGATGTGCTGGGCTCTTATTTTCCATGGGAACAACAACACCCCATCCTTACAAGAAGAGATAGCTTATGCTCTCTGCTGGACGCAGGAGCTGACCCCCATGGTCCCCCTTCAAGAGGGAAAGGGAGAGGAATGGTTAGGACGGCAGCCATGGCCATCTGGGGACAAGGATGTCTTCCTGGGCAGGGGGTTTTACCAGCCAAACAAGAGTTTCCGGATGCTGATCCTGAGTGGGATAATGATGACTCCAGGGATGAAGAACAAATGTGGGCTCTCAGAGAGCTAACGATGAAAGGAACCCCAGAGTCCATTCCCAGGTCACAAAATGTCCCTAAGGCGTTTGAAATTCAGCAGGAAAAAGAGGAGACCCCCTACCCTCTGTTTTTCTACAGAGACTTAGAGATCAAATGAGGAAATACCCAGACTGGACCCAGAGGACCCACCGGGATAAGGACTTTTAAAATTAATTATGCAATTAAAAGCCGGCCTGATCTCACAAAGCAATTACAAAAGATTGATGGGTAGAATGAGAAATCAATTAAGAAACTATTAAGGGAAGCACGGGAAGTTTTCATAACAATACAAGAGGAAAAACAAAAGCAAACATCAAAAGTTATGTTTCCACTGTGGAAGAGGTAGTTACAAAGAGATTGGATTAGAATCTCCCTTGCAGAGGTGGGGAAATCCCAAATTTCAACAAACAGCTGGGAGGACCACACAGAGGGCCACTCCTAAGACTGTAAGTGCAGGTGACAGTGTGGAGAGACAGGGCACCTCAAGAGAGAATGCCTAGAATGGAAGAAAAAGAAAAGGTAATCCCCCCATGACTTTGATGAGGCTTAGGGGGGTCAGGGGTTCCTTCCGAGTGGGTCCCACAGGGGATGATGAACTTAACTGTGGGACCTGAAGCCAAGGAGGCCACATTGTTGGTTGACACTGGAGCTGCTTCCATGACACATCAACCAAAAGGCAAAGAATTGTCCAGGGGAAAATTAACGGTGCTGTGGATAAAGCAGAAGGGAGCCCAGGTTCTAATATATATATTTTTTAAAGATTTATTTGTTTCAAAGTCAGAGCTATGGAGAGAGGAGAAGCGACAGAGAGGGAGAGAGAGAGAGAGAGAGAATCTTCCGTCAGCTGGTTCACTCTTCAGATGGTCACAATGGCTGGGGCTAGGCCAGGCTAAAGCCGGGAGTCAGGAGCTTCTTCCAGGTCTCCCATGTGTGTAGCAAGGGCCCAAGCATTTGGACCATTTTCCACTGCTTTCTTGGGCCATTAGCAGAGAGCTGGATGGGAAGTGGAGCAGTCAGGACTCGAACTGGCGTCCACATGGGATACCGGCATTGCAGCACAAAGCCAGCCTCCGGGTTCCAATATTTTTAAAAATGTTCATCATCATCAGTCTAGCACCAGAACAAATTGAGGGGTCATTTTTATATGTGTCTGAGGCAGGAATTAATCTCCTGGGGTGAGACCTGATTGTGTGAGATCAGGTTTAGGAATGGGAGTGAATGAGGGGCAAATCCCAAATGGCTCCCAATAGTGCTGCTTAGGATGAGATGGGCTCTGAGAAGGGAGAAGGGATTGTTCCTTAACTGTGTGCTGGCCGTATCCTCTACTTTATCATCCCTAAGGTTAAAAGGACTCCTTGCCCAGACTCTGCCTCTCGGGTTTACGGTTCATCACTTTCTTTTTTTTTTTTTTTTAAAGATTTATTTTAGGGGCCAGCGCTGTGGCGCAGCAGGTTAAAGCCCTGGCCTGAAGCACCGGCATCCCATATGGGCGCCGGTTCTAGTCTCGGCTGCTCCTCTTCCAATCCAGCTCTCTGCTACGGCCTGGGATAGCAGTGAAGGATGGCCCAAGTCCTTGGGCCCCTGCACCTGCGTGGGAGACCCAGAAGAAGCTCCTGGCTTCGGATCTGCGCAGCTCCGGCCATTGCGACCATCTGAGGAATGAGCCAGCGGATGAAAGACCTCTCTCTCTGTCTCTACCTCTCTCTGTAACTCTGTCTTTTGAAAGACAGAGCAGTTGTCATAAGAGGAAGCTGGAAAGGGTTGTCTGAGGATCGAATATACTCGGATGCCTCAGAAAAAGGCTATGAGGAGGAACACGCTGCATTCCAAATAATACAGCTCCCGACGGGACCATCCCGGAGGCATTACACTGGCCAACCACTTTGGCCAACAAACTGGCAGAGAATGCTCAAAATGACGACCCCTTTACAGTTGGCTAGGAGGCTACTTTGGAAAATGGAAGATATGGCGGCTTCAGTCCTCACCTCTCTCATAATGGTAGCCAGAGTCCTGAACTAAATTAGAAAAAAGAGAGTAACGATTTGAGAGCAAAAATAAGAGTGAAAATTGCATCCAAAAATGTAAAAATAAAAAGAGGAAGGATCTGTAAGAAAACACTCAGTGGTCCATTTTCAACACAGGATGGAAAATTACTGTTAGCTCAAGTGCACATGTAGCAAAACTCACAAGGCAAACAGGATTGGAAGGGAATGAGGAAGGGAACTTTGTAGCTTTGGCAACATCCGGGAAGCTTGTACACCCCATAGTGCTTAGCGGTGAGGAACCAGGGCAGGGACCCGCATGCTAGAATATAAACTGCTTCTGTAACTGCCCTGTACGTGCCTGCTCATGAGGCCTCTGATCTTGCAAGATCGATAATCAAGGGTCACTTTCACTGCACTTCCTGAGTGTGCAGGTCCATCTCCTGAGTGGACAGGTGGAGGTATTTCCCACACACAGGAAGCCACAGTTCCCGCCCCAGATCTGCTGGCACCAGCCACGACCCTGGTCACACCAGTTACAGTCCCACCGCTCAGTGCCTTCCCCGCTACAGGAAGCGGATCAGATTAGAGGATCTCTTCCTGTTTTAATGTTACAACCCTTTAATCCAGTTCTTGACTGGCAAATTTCATATCAATAGATAAATATGTTCCCCACCCCCATTTCTGGGTCTCCCAAAATGCCCCTTTCTGGAAGAACCCAGCAGGAAGTCCACTGTAAACATCTCTGGATGTATGCTGGGGTCTTTCTCTCATTTGAGTGGCCCATAAAGAAAGTCATTGCCTGGCTCACGGCGTGGTGCTGGCCAGCACCTGGGCACTCTGGGGTCAAATTCAGGCCACAGTCTAGGATCCAGTACACCGAAGTATAATTTATCTAACTAACATGTTTTGGGTAACAGAGACATCAGGCTTCAGGAGGAAAACGTGTTCAGGGGATAAGAAGGAAGAGACTGGAGAGATGAAATACATTGTGTCTTCTATGATCTTAAATATCACTTTTTTCTTGTCTTGCCTGGAGCAAAAGAGATGAGAAAGTCTGTCTGCAGCTGGTATGCTGCGGGAAGGAGTGAGCGTGCCGGCTGGAGGCGGCCAGACCTGGCTGACAGCTCTGTTCCTCATTAGCTGTGGCACCCTGAGCCAGTCTCAGCTCTCCTCATTGGAAACGTTCGGGTGATCATAGCACTCACCTCACAGGATCATTGTAAGACTTTAAAGGATAACGCATCCATTATCAGTGGATGCTAAATCCACTGAATGAGAAGACCAGTGGGGGATACTCACACAACCCTCCAGGCATCACCCCTTCAGATGACTGATTAATTACAAAGGAAAATGGTGCCGCTGTGGAACCGGGATCCGGCCATTCCCACCTTAGCCAATTGATCACAGCATCATCAGCAACCTTCAAACCAACACTGCACACACCCTAATGGGAGGCCTGAGAACACACCAGCATGTGACACTCCTGCCAACAACACTGAACTTGAGGTTTTCCCTGGGAGACATCCAGCAAGTCCATACGGAGGGCATTTTGCAGGGCGACTCACTCGGACTCCCCAGAACCACCAACGTCAGGAGAGGGAGAGGAGAGGCTGAGAAGTTGTTCTAATTAAAAGAAAACAAAGAAGCATGAAACATAGACACCATGTATCGTTCTTGATCAGATCCTGGATTGAAAGAAAAACAAAAATATAATAAAATAAAAGGAAATGGAGGAGACAGGAGAGGGAGGGCAAGACAGGTGAAAAAAAATGGGACACAGTTGAGTAAGAACTGCTCTGGTTTGAATGTGTGCCCCAGTGTCCATGTGTTGGGAACTTAATCCTAGGGCAACACTGTGGAGAGGAGGGATCTTTAAGAGTTGATGAGGTCATTGGCCGGCGCCGCGGCTCACTAGGCTAATCCTCCGCCTTGCGGCGCCAGCACACCAGGTTCTAGTCCCGGTCAGGGTGCTGGATTCTGTCCCGGTTGCCCCTCTTCCAGGCCAGCTCTCTGCTGTGGCCAGGGAGTGCAGTGGAGGATGGCCCAAGTGCTTGGGCCCTGCACCCCATGGGAGACCAGGAGAAGCACCTGGCTCCTGCCTTCGGATGAGCGCAGTGCGCCGGCCGTGGCAGCCATTGGAGGGTGAACCAACGGCAAAGGAAGACCTTTCTCTCTGTCTCTTTCTCTCACTGTCCACTCTGCCTGTCAAAAAAAAAAAAAAAAAAAACCCTCTTATAAAAAAAAAAAAAGAGTTGATGCCGTCACAAAAGCTCTGCCATCACAAACGTCATCTGGGGGTGAGTTAGCTGCGACAGGAGAGGTTCCCTAGAAGAGAATGGCTTTAACCTTCAGCCTCATCGCCCTCTCCCTCTCCCCTTTGCAAGGGGTTGACAAAGTAAGAAGACCCTTACCAGACAGCACCTTAATCTTGGACTTTCCAGCTTCCAGAACTGTGAGAAATAAATTTCTTTTCTTCATAATTTACCCAGTCTGTGGTACTCTGTTATAGCAACACAAAATGGACTAAGGCAAGGATGAATAAAACAGACAATGGAATTGTGATAATGCCATTGCATTTTATTTATTTATGTATTTATTTGAGAAGCAGAGTTACACAGAGAGACAGAGAGAGGTCTTCCATCTGCTTATTCACTCTCCAAACGGCCGCAAGGGCTGGAGCCGAGCCAGTCCAACCTAGCCTGCAGTGCAGGCATCCCATATGAGCACTGGTTCAAGTCCCAGCTACTCCACTTGTAATCCAGCTCCCTGCTAATGCACCTGGGAGAGCAGGGGAAGTTGGCCCAAGAACTTGGGCCCCTGCAACCACAGGGGAGACCCAGAAGAAGCTCCTGGCTTTGGATCAGCCATTGTAGCTATTTGGCAAGTGAACAAGCAGATGGAAGACCTCTCTCTCTTCTCTCTCTGTCTCTGTCTCTACCTCTATCTGTATCTCTGCCTTTCAGATAAATCTAAAAGAAAAAAATAAATCTAAAAAAATAGCACAATGAAAGAGATTGTTTTTGGCTTTTCAGTAAAAATCTGTCCCATTTGAGAGGAAGAAATCAGAATACAATGTTAGTGATGTAGTCAACTAGGTAAATCCTGTTTTGAATAAGCAGAGAGAAACACGGCATTTTATGGAAAAGGAATGACATAATTTCCTCCCATGCTCATCACTGAGCAGATACCATGTTGCAAACCCTACTCAGCCTGAAAATACAAAGACAGTGAGGCATTGAGATGCACACTCGGTAGGAAGATCTTTTCTGTAGACTTTTCTATTCTGAATTACAAAATTAGTAGTGGAAGAATTAGTAAAAAAGCAGTCTGAAACTAAAAAGTAGCTCTTAAGTAAAAATCTTTGCTGAACATAATGTGGCACATAAAATGTAGTAGGGTCACAGTAAGTAGGAATTTAATAAATCATTGCTGAATGAAAGATTTGCAGGGTGAATGAATGTGGATGGATGGGTGCATGGACAGGAGGAGGGGATGGATGGGTAGATGGAGAAGTGGGTAGATGGGTGGATGGGTAGGTGAATAGATGGAGAGTGAATGATTGATGGATAGATGGGTGAATGGATGTGTGGGAGTATGAATGGATAAATGGATGGATGGATGGATGAGTGGGTAGGTAGATGGATGGAGGATAAATGATTGATGGATGGAAGGGTGGGTAGATGGATGGATAAGTATACAAAAGAATTGGGAGGGCAGTTATAAATAACTTTATTTTTTAAAAGATTTATTCATTTGACAGTCAGAGTTACAGAGAGAGAACAAGAGACAGAGAGAGATCTTCCATGTGCTGGTTCACTCCCCAAATGGCCACAAAGACGGGAGCTGGGCCAAGCCAAAGACAGGAGCCAGGAGCTTCTTTTAGGTCTTACAGATGGGTGGCAGGACTTGACCATCTTCCACTGTTTTCCCCAGGCCAAAGCAGGGAGCTGGAGCAGAAGTGGGGCAGCCGGGACTTGAACAGGCGCCCATACGGATGCCGACATCGCAGGGGGTGGTTTTACCTGCTATGCCACAACGCCAGTCCCTGTGAATAACTTCAAATGCCCAAGGAATTGCCACTTAGAAGTAAGTGTGTCTACACGAAAGCTGCCGGAGGCTGGTCTCCATTCCTGGAAGCCCTGCACAAGCAAGGGAATTTCACAATGCCGGGAATCACTCCCACAATGGGGAAAGAGTAAAGCAAGCCAAAGCTTAGATAAGGAATAATTGAAAATAATACTGAGTGAGACAACTTATACTCATTGCCATATTTCGGTTTTGCCCTAATCATATCTTTTCTTGAGAACTGTAAAGTCTGGGTTATAATTAAGATATAGCCTAATAGTTAAACTGTTGATCTAATAAGGAGTTTTCTTTTTTAGAAAAAGCAAAATAATATGGCTGAGTCATGCTTTGTGTCCTCTGCCCCTCCTCAGTCATCCGCAGTCAGGGTAAATTTAATTCGTCTTCACTCTGCGGTTCTTCCACGTGGTGGGCAGACCCTGGCATCACAGGGACAGCCTTGGAGGGGTCGCCTGGCCCTTGGAGAATGTCTTGCTGCTGCTACCCAGGATAAGTAACAGCAAAAGACAACACAGGCTTATGTCAGCGGGGAGCAGTGTGGTGCAGTGGCTCACAGCGCTGACTCTGGACTTCCGCCTTGGGCAGCTTCCCTAATCCTGTAAACATCCATTTCCTGACGTGGGAAGTAAGGACAATAAGAGCCTCCATCTCATAAGGTTGTTCTAAGAGTTAAAATGACAAATGATATAAATCGATTAGTGTACTGTGACTCCTAGTAAGCCCTCAGTAAATACGGAATTTCGCTGAGAGATGAGAAATGAGAGAGGGGCTGGTGCCATGGCACAGTCAGCTAAGATTCTGCCTGCAGCACTGGCACCCCATGTGGGTGCTGGTTCGTGTCCCGGATGCCCCTCTTCTGATCCAGTTCTCTGCTGATCACCTGGGCAAGCAGTGGAAGATGGCCCAAGTGCTTGGGACCCGAGAGGGTTGTGTTCTGGGTTGTGTTCCAAGCTCCTGCCTTTGGTCTGGCCCAGTCCTGGCTCTTGAGGGCATTTGGAGAGTGAACCAATGGATGGGAGGTCTCTGTCTGCCTGTCTCTGTTTCTCTCTTTCTCTCTCTTTGCCTTTCAAATTAAATAAAAATTTAAAAAATAAAAAGAACTTTTATCATCTTCAAGTTGCCTTCCTAAGACTTCACCACTAGCACAAGGTCCCATGGAGAAAGAAGCGAGCCTGGTTAAGAGCAGGTCCCCTCTCCCAGGGCAATCTGAGGCGGTGGGAAGTCCGGACCTCTGCTACCACCTGGAAACACCTGCTGGGAGAAAGGTAAGTGCCACTGGCCTTGGAGGCCCTGCGAGAGAAGGTGGAAGCCCCCTGGGCCCACTCAGGTCTCTGGCTCCACACGAACGTGCTTCTTCCTCTCCCGTGGCCGACACTCCTGGTTGTCTACCACCAGCCTCCACTTCCTCCTTCTTCTGGGAGATATTACAAGGCAGAAATGGGCCCATGCCCTGGTCTAAACCAAAGGCTCACAACGGGAAGTGGTATTGCCCCCTACAGAGGAAGTTTGAAAACACTGCCACTGTGACATGAAAGCCGAGGATGTTAGATGTCCTGCATTGAGCAAGACAACCTACACAACTCAACACCATCATTTAAAACACAAACAGCATCTCTGCTAGGCATACTGAATTATACCATTCATGGAAATTCCACTCCTTTTGCCAGATTGGCTTAGGCTTGGGTGTGAACCTATTTTGACAACATAAAAAAGTATATTGTATTTTTGAAAGCGAATGTCCTCCTGATTTTTTTTTAAAGGAGTGCATCCTCTACTTCCTACCTACTTGTGATGCATGGAGCCGCAGCAGCCAATTTGCAACCATGAGGAAAAAAACCCAGAGATCCAGAGGACAGCATTCCTGCGGTGCTGAGTTAGCCGCCCCGAAGCTGTCTATGTCCAGGTGTCTTGTTCAGGAGGGACAAACATGGACTTCTTTTTAAATGAATCAGATTTTGGTCTGGGGGTCGGCACTGTGGCGTAGCAGGTAAAGCCACACGCTGCAATGTCAGCAGTTCATAGAGGCACCTGTTCAAGTCTTGGCTGCTCCACTTCCAATCCAGCCCTCTGCTATGGCCTGGGAAAGCAATGGAGGATGGCCCAAGTCCTTGGGCCCCTGCACCTGCATGGGAGACCCGGAAGAAGCTCCTGGCTCCTGGCTTCGGATCAGCCCAGCCCTGGCCATTGCAGCCATTTGGGGAGTGAACCAGCAGATGGAAGACCTTCCTTTCTCTCTCCCTCTCTCTGTTTGTACTCTGCCTCTCAAATAAATAAATAAAATCTTAAAAAGTATCTTTACAGTCACCACTGAGCTTATCGGTGAAAGGCTGACATCCTCGTCCTGTTCCTTCTTTCGCCTCTCTTACCCAACAGTGTTATGCGCCCTGGGGTCTTCATCCTTGTTCCAGGTTCTTGCTCCCACAGAGCTAAGAAGTCAAAGCGGAGGCATCCATATCATGCACAATGAGAGCAGGACGCACTGGATAGGGAGTGAGTGAGCCACAGTCACGTACGAGCGTGGAGAGACACCAGTCAGGAGGGGGTCAGTGAGCTGCCTATGAGGAGAGAGCAGGGAGGAGGCCACAGAAGGATCCCCAAACATGGCCAAGGGCACAAGACCTCCATGACCAGGTTCTATATGAGGCAGGAAGTATGTGCCTTAATTGCATAAGCAAACAGGTGCGATCTGGACAGACCCCAGTCCCCATGAGGCTTTCGAGGCATTTTCACGGCACCTTTGCATTGGAGTTTAACTTCCATGTGGTCACCATGGCATCTCCTCTCTCCTGGTCCTGAATGAGACACAGGTGCATCCTGGGAAAGTGGGCATATAGATTGACAGGTGAACGCAGAAAGTTACAATGCAGGGCTGGCAAATATTCCATCTTGCCTATTTCTATCTAATGCCCTGCCTAGTCTCCCCATAACAATAGGACTAGGAGAAGTTCTAGTGCAATCAGATAAGAATGGGAAATAAAAGATATGTGAACTGGAAAAAAGGGAATAAAACTTTCCATATGTGTTTCTGAAATGACTGTTTATGTAGAAAATTCCAAAGAATCTACTAAAAACTCCTAGGACTTATACCATCGGCAATATTGCAAGGTGCGTAATAAAAACACAAGTCAATTACACGTCTATATACTAGCAATGAGCACACAGGCACCAAACTTAAAACTACAGGAGCCCGCGTTGTGGTGTAGCAGATAAAGTTGCTGCCTGCGACACCGGCATCCCATCTGGGCGCTGATTCGTGTCCCAGCTGCTCCACTTCCCATCCAGCTCCCTGCTAACAGCCTGGGAAAAGCAGCAGAAGATGGCCCCAGTGTCTAGGGCCCTACACCCACATGGGAGACATGAATGAAGCTCCTGGCTCCTGGCTTCAGCCTGGCCCAGCCTTGGCTATTTGTGACTACTTGGGGAGTGAATCAGTAGATGGAAGATCTCTGTCTCTGTCTCTGTCTCTCTCTGTTTGTCTCTCCCTCTCTCTCTCTCTCTCTAACTTTCAAATTAATAATAATAAAAAAATCTTCTTAAAAAACCACAATACCGGGCCGGCGCCGCGGCTCACTAGGCTAATCCTCCGCCTAGCGGCGCCGGCACACCGGGTTCTAGTCCCGGTCGGGGCGCCGGATTCTGTCCCGGTTGCCCCTCTTCCAGGCCAGCTCTCTGCTGTGGCCAGGGAGTGCAGTGGAGGATGGCTCAGGTGCTTGGGCCCTGCACCCCATGGGAGACCAGGAAAAGCACCTGGCTCCTGGCTCCTGCCATCGGATCAGCGCGGTGCGCCGGCCACAGCGCGCTGGCCGCGGCGGCCATTGGAGGGTGAACCAACGGCAAAGGAAGACCTTTCTCTCTGTCTCTCTCTCTCACTGTCCACTCTGCCTGTCAAAAAAAAAAAAAAAAACCACAATACCGGGGCTGGCTCTGTGGCATAGCAGGTAAAGCCACCACCTGCATTGCCAGCATCCCATGTGGGCACCGGTTCTAGTTCCAGCTGCTCTTCTGATCCAGCTCTCTGCTATGGTCTGGGAAAGCAGTAGAAAATGGCCCAAATCCTTGGGCCCCTGCACCCACGTGGGAGACCCAGAAGAAACTCCTGGCTCCTGGCTACAGATCGGTGCAGCTCCAACTGTTGCCGTCAATTGAGGAGTGAACCAACAGATGGAAGACCTCTCTCTCTCTGCCTCTCCTCTCTCTGTGTAACTCTGACTTTCAAGTAAATAAATCTTTTATTTTTTATTTATTTATTTATTTTTTGACAGGCAGAGTGGACAGTGAGAGAGAGAGACAGAGAGAAAGGTCTTCCTTTTGCCATTGGTTCACCCTCCAATGGCCGCCGCGGCCGGCGCACCACACTGATCCGATGGCAGGAGCCAGGTACTTATCCTGGTCTCCCATGGGGTGCAGGGCCCAAGCACTTGGGCCATCCTCCACTGCACTCCCTGGCCACAGCAGAGAGCTGGCCTGGAAGAGGGGCAACCGGGACAGAATCCGGTGCCCCGACCAGGACTAGAACCCGGTGTGCCGGCGCCGCTAGGCGGAGGATTAGCCTAGTGAGCCGTGGCGCCGGCCGCAAGTAAATAAATCTTAAAAAAAAAAAAAAAAACCTACAATACCGTTTATTATATTATATTCAAAACATAGTATATATATTATATTTAAAACAAAAGGAAATACTTGGGTGTAGATCTGAGGAAATATGTACAAGACTTTGTCCTGCTCCTTTCAGGCTTGTCCCGTCTTAGAGTGTGTAGCTTAAAAGCAGCAGGAATTTACTCCTCAGGGTTCTGAGGCCGGGAGTTCCCCATGGAGGTGTGGCCGACGCAGTGCCTGGGGCTCCCCAGGCCTGATCCTGAGATGGCCTCTTCTCGCTGTGTCCTCACCTGGCAGAAAACAAACAGGCTCCCAAGGGCCTCTCTTGTGGAGGATGCAATCCCATTCAGCAGGGTTCTGCCCTCGTGACCTCCTGGCCTCCCGGAAGCCCCACCTCCGACACAGCCACTTGGGGGATCAGTTTCAACATATGAATTTCCGGGAAGAACACCAACATTCAGACCACAGCAGCCTTGGGTACAGAAAGCTACCAAATGCCATTGAGAGAAATAAAAAAAGGAAAGATAATTAATAGCAGGACAACACTGTGCTCATGGTTTGAAAGACCAACAGGAAAAAAATGTGCATTATCACTCACATGTACAGATAGGTTTAACATAACTCCTATCGAAAGTCCCACCAAGGTTTTTATAGATATAGACGAGCCTATTTTAAGCTTACATGGAAAGGCGGCAGAACTGGAAAAATTCAAACAATTTTGAAATAGAAGAATAAAGTAGGAGGAATCCATCTCTCTCATTTCGAGAATTATTATATCCAAATATATAGCTATAGGAATCACGCCTGGCTTCCACAGGTGGAGGGGAGACACGGAGATCACAAGTGTAGACTGGAGAACCCAGAAATAGGGCTGCACACATGGAACATGTGGCTGCTTTTTGAAAAAGGCCAAGAGACCATCCAGTGCAGGAAAGATAGCCTTTCAGCAAATGGTGCTGGAGCAACCAGGCACTTACAGGGAAAAAGGTAACTTTCCCTAAGTCCTACAGGGTATACTGAAACTAGCTCAAAGTGCATCCGGAACTCATAACCATTCTAGAACTTTTAGAAAAAGCACAGGTAAATAAAAAGCGTACCAGGTAAAACCACTACCTGCGAGGCTGGCATCCCACATGGGCACCAGTTTGTGTCCCAGCTGCTCCACTTCCGGATCCAACTCACTGCCTACGGTCTAGGAAAAGCTGTGGCGGATAGCCAAAGTCCTTGGGCCCCTGCCACCCACGAGGGAAACCTGGACGAAGCTCCTGGCTCCTGGCTTTGGCCCAGCTCTGCTCTGGTCATTGCAGCCATCTGGGGGAGTGCACCAGCAGATGGAAGATTCCCTCTTTCTCTCTGTAACTCAGACTTTCAAATAAATAAGTGAATATTTAAAAAGAAATATAGAGAAAGCAAAAGCATAGGAAATCATCTTCATGTTCTAGCTTTAGGCAAAGAGCTCTTAGACTTGGCACCCAATTTGTAATCTGTAGACATGGTATGCAATGTGTGATCCATAAAAGGAACAATTGAAAAATGGCACTCAAACAAAATTTAAAACTTCATTGAAGGATGGAAGAGCCCAGTAACCAGATGAAAAAAACAATTCTCAAACAGGGAAAAATATTTGCAAGCTAAATAAAGGCTTGGTTTCTAAGAAATGTAAAAGTTCAACAGTAAAAAAAAAATCCATTAAAAAATGGGCAAAAGATATGAACAAGCGTTTCACCAAGGAGGAGATACAGATGGCAAGAAAGACCATGGAAAGACAACATCATAGCAACAAGGGAGATGCGCATTTAAACCATGAGGACACGCACGATGGTGAGAATGACTAAAATAAAAGGCAGTGGTTACAAATACAGGTGAGGGTGTAGGAGACGCAGAAGACAGTTTGGAGGATTATTCTTTTTTAAAAAATTAAATCTACTACTACTATCTGACCCAGCAATTGCATTTCTGGGCATTTATCCCAAAGAAATGAGCACTTCCGTTCACACAAACTCCTGTACACAGCTGCTCACAGCAGCTTCATTTGTAAAAGCCCAAAGCAGGGCCCTGTGTTGTGGCATGATAGGCTAAGCCTCTGCCTGCGGTGCCAGAACCATATATGGGCACCAGTTCGAGTCCCGGCTGTTCCTTTTCCTATCCAGCTTTCTGCTGTGGCCTGGGAGAGCAGTGGAAGATGGCCCAAGGGCTTGGGTCCCTGCACCCGCGTAGGAGACTCAGAAGAAGCTCCTGGCTCCTGGCTTTGGATCAGCTCAGCTCCGGCCATTGTGGCCATCTGGGGAGTGAACCAGCACACAGAGGATTTTTGTCTCTCTCTTTCAATCTCCCTCTCTCTCTGTAACTCTGCTGCCTATCAAATAAATAAATAAGTTCCTTTAAAAAAAAAAAAAAAGACTGTGAGGTAGGAAGTTAGAAAATTAGCCTATGTGTGTGACAGGGCTAAGGAATTGACATCTACAGTGGTCCAGCATCTGCATTTCAGTCACCCCGATAACCCAGACCCTGATGACCTTCCAGGGGGTCCTGCCCCTTCTACCTGGCCTGATAAACATCCTTCCTCTAAGGCAGGCACCCTGGAGAGAAGCCCCCTTGGCTGAGCCCGCCAGGCTTCCCCTGTCTGACAACTTCAGGGGGAAAACTCAGAAAGGAATTTTTCATATTTACAACCAACAAGTCCTTGTTCAGGGAGGAGAAGAAGACGAGGGGGAGAGACAAGGCGGGAAGACAAGACCCATCCCCTTAAAAACCCCAGCCTACATGTGAAGTGCGCACTCTCTCTCAGGTTCTGCCTGGAGAGGTGCCCATCCGTTCTTACAGATGTCCCTACCCTAATAAACCTTGCTACTTTGCTTTCCACTGCTCTCTGTCTCACGCCTGAATCTTTCTTGCGTGAAGACAAGGACCCTTGGCTTCTCCGGTAACAAGACCCTTGTCCGCAAAAGAAAAAAATTAATCAAAGTGGTGTGGATCCCACAGCACAGCACTAAGGACCCTTGGGATGGGAACTTCCACACCATGAACTTGTCGGTGCTGACGCACGGTGTGATTTTGTACTGGGGTGCTGCACGATGCTACCCCTGAGGAAAACCGGCTCCAGGACCCTCTCTGGATTATTCCTTACATCTGCCTGGAAATCTACAATTATCTCAAAATTCAAAGCTTCGCTGGCAAAAAGACACAGTCAGGGCGCCATCCACCAGTCTGTGGAGGCTGGCAGCCCAGGCAGCGTGGTTAGGAGCTAGAGCAAAGAACAGGCCCTCCAGAGGGATAAGGGGGAAAGCCGGCTGCCACACCCCGGCTCCAAGTTCATGTGCACTGACCTTTCACTCCCAGAAAGAAGCGAGGAAAGACATTGCCACACCAGTTCAGGGACAAAAGAAACCTCTCAGAGACCCCATTCACCCTGGCACACATGGACCGCAAGCCCTGCCCCTCCCTGGCGCAGCTCCCATCCGGCCGCCCCGAGTGATTCCAGCCCTGGACTCGCAGTCAGCAGTTTGGACACATGTTTGCAATCTGAGGGCTCCACGGACCCTTAACTAGCTTCTTACGGGAAATGGCTGTGTCTGGCTGCCAGGCCCGGCTGGAGCTGGCCTGGAGCTGTGGCTGCACATCACCAGGGCTTGCAGGGCCAGCTCTCCCACCCAAACTGCCGTGCGGCCCCTGGGCGTGGGGTGGGGGCGGGGTGGGGAAGCGGCTCCCAGTGGGTTTTCTCTGCAAAGGCTCATTTTTCCTAGAAGAAAAAGCCTACAGGACTTTTCCATTCACCAGCTGCCGCTGATGGTAGGCTGGGGGGCGGGGACGGGCTTTGTGCCATCGCCCCCACAACCACCCACCCCTGGCCAGCCCTGGGAGAAGGGCTAGTAGGTGTGGTCTCAGCCAGGCACAGCGGGGGCCTCCCCTCCAGCCCCACTTTGCCGTGAGTCCGTGAGTCCGTGCTAAAGGAACAATTTTCTTCCCAGTGGCCAGCTCTGGCATCTCCACTGAGCCCGTGCACCGCACTGAAAGCAGTGTCCGAACCTGTTCATTTGATGGACAACCCCTCCTGTCCCCAGCTGTCCCTACTGTCCCCAGCTTCTTCCACCAATCAGAACGGTGGCCTGGGGGCCAGCAGCATGGTGCCGCTGATGAAGCTGCTGTTTGCAATGCTGGCAGCCCATAGCTGGCTGAGTGTGGGTTCCAGTCCTGGCTGCTCCGCTTCTGATCTAGCTCCCCGCTAATGTGCCTGGGAAAGCAGCAGCCGATGGCCCCAACTTGGTCCCCTGCCACCCACAAAGGAAACCAGAGTGGAGTTCCTAGCTCCCTGGCCCAGCCCCAGCCATCGCAGCCATCAGTGGACGGCGGGTCTCCTTCTGTCTGTCTCGGCCTCTCTCCCTGTTGCTCTACCTCTCAAATAAATAAATAAACCTTTCCTAAATGCCTAAGAACTGAGATCTACACAGACCCGTTCTTTCTCACTTAACACTAACATCCTTTATGTGATTTCACGTCTTTCTTCTGCGTCTAGAAACAGAAGCCAGACTTAGGAGGAAACACTCCCCTAAGCTATGAGACACAAATGCAGCCCCTCTGTGACCTTTGACCTGGAGTCCTAAGCCCTCCCCCAGCCGTTGGTCTCCCCCGGGGCTGTTTTCAAAAGCCTGGTCCATGGACGAAGGAAAGTTGATTGACTCCCTGGCAAGAGGCTCCTACCCAGCGTTTCCTTTTCTGTAAACTTCTAACTTACCTGGGGCCTCAGCAGCCCAGGGACCAGAAGCCCACGGACTCCCAGGAACTCAGAGCGAGCCCACGCCCCGCCTGTAGACTGGTCTTTCCCATTGCCCGGGCTCTCGCTCAGCCAGGGGCGAGGAAAAGAGGGAAGTCAAAAGCTGGACAGGAGACTTGATCTGCTGGACTCAGGTCCTAGCCTGCCTCGGTGGTCACGGGGGTGTGCCCTGGACAGCCGATCACTCCTTGTGGGCACATGTGAAGGTCACACACAAGGCAGGGAAAAGCAGGGGGGCGGATCCCACCCCTGTGATTCTCTGCTGGGGCAAGTCCAGCCCCGCCTCCTCGTCGGTAGAGATATTAACGCACAATTCTGGAAGCGATGGCAAGTCTGAGCGGGGAGGTCTTGCCTGCTACTAACAAGAAGCTCCCCAAGCACACCTGCCAGAAGCAGAGTTTGTTGACCACACATCAGAAGTCTGGAGGTGGCTATTCCAAGGCCCGGACACCTACTTAACCCTCATCCAGTCTAAGACCTGCATTTGATTTTTCGAATGTTAACATCCTGAGAATTGGAATACGTCTCACGGTGTCACGTCTCACCAGCTGCATTTTCTTTCAGAGTGGTACTTAAATAATAGTGTAGCTTACAAGACTGATTGTGTTTCCAAGGAAAGACAGCCTTTCTGAGAGGCCACACTCCTTCTGCCTTTTATCATCCTCATCTTCAAGCCTGCCTTGTCTCATGGTTGCAAGATGGCTGCTGTGCCTCTAGGCATCACAAGTATATGACAGACAGGAGGAAGAGAAAAGTGGGAAGGAGACAACGGGTTTTTCTTCTCAAAACTTTGTCTTCGGCCCTCTCCAGCAGCTCTCACTTGCTTATTGCTGGACAGAAGTGTAACCCCTGGCCAGCTGCGGAGTGCTGGGGAGTTGAGTGGTTAGACTTCCTGGCCCCATCAAAGAGACAAGCAAGGGAGAGAGAGTTGTTGGGTGCGCCTGCCTGCCTGCCTGCCTGCCTGCCACAGTATTTTAAATGGCTGGCGCCATCTCTGACACACACCAGAGGCTCATCAAAGAGCAGTCCGTATACAAACAACAGTGCGAGTGATGGGTGTAGGGATGCGCTCAGGCAGCCCACTTCTCTCCCTGGATAAATGAAGTTTCTCCCGGAAAATGCGGTAAACACACTGCCCAGGTCTGCACCCCCGTCTCCGCCGGGTCAGGCCCGAGGCCACTCGGCCATAAAATAACCAAGCAGCTGCTCTGCTCTGCTCACAGAGGAGCTTCCCAGGGTTTCCTCCATCAAGCTCGGCCCCTCTCCCACTTGGCATGTGTGCTGGTCCCAGCTCCGTGGGAGCCACAGCCCACAGCCCCTGCTGGCCCCCGTGGGAGCTAACTGTAGGCAGGTGTCCCTGACCCAGGCATTGAGCCCTTCCGTGAGGCACAGTCGAGCTAAGATGTAGGAAAGGAGCTGAGTTCTATTCCATTTCCTGTCAACTCATGGCACCTTCCCTGCAGATCCGTGGGCAGGGAATAAGCATTCCTGTTTGTCACAGCATCTCTGAGCGATTAGGAACGTGTTCGGGGGCCGGCGCTGTGGCACAGTGGATAAAGACTATCCCTGTGGCACCAGCATCCCATTTGGGCACCAATTCAAGTCCTGGCTGTTCCACTTCCTGTCCAGCTCTCTGCTGTGGCCTGGGAAGGCAGTGGAAGATGATCCAAGTCCTTGGGCCCCTGCGCCCACATGGGAGACGTGGAAGAAGCTCCTGGCTCTTGGCTTCCGATTGGCACAGCTCAGGGCATTGCGGCCAATCTGGGGAGTGAACCAGCAGACGGAAGACCTCTCTCTCTCTCTCTCTCTCTCTCTGCCGCTGCCTCTCTGTAACTCTGCTTTTCAAATAAATACATAAATTTAAAAAAGAAGAAAAAGAAAAAGAAAGCGTTCGAGGGCGTCCTGTTGACGAGCAGGGAGCTGAGACACGAAGCCAGGTGCTCCTGCTGCCCGCGCCCCTTCCAGTGACAGACGTCTCCTCCACCGGCAGGAGCCCAGCCAAAGGCTGCTGCAGCGACAGAGCGGCCGTCGTGGCTGCCCCCAAACTGCCAGGAGCTGGCCTCTCCCTGGGTCGGTGAAGGGCAGCGTGGAGGGTCACCAAGTCTCCCAGGATCTGAGGGACCACCCACCCCAATTCCCGCACTGAACAGTCAGGGAGACGGAGGTCCAATGAGAAGCCAATGGCAACAAGAAAAGGGACTCCCAGGAATGTCTGGTTTCCACATCTCAGAAGGCCTCTCCCAGTGCAGCGGCGAGCCAGCCTGCGAAGCCGCCATCAAGTCTCCTCGTGGATTCTCATCCCCTCGTTGGAAAACACACTTCCAGAGCACTTCCTGTGGTTGCGAGCACTGCTGTACACCCTGAAGTGCAGCAAAGAGTGACAAAGCGAGTGCCCCAGCTCTCTATAGTTGAGTAGAGCAGACACGTAATCAGTAAAGCAACAGAGGCAAACAAGAACATTGCATACTGAATAAGAATGCGTTCTGTGTGCAGGGACCACCCAGAGAGCTGCTGGGGGATGCACTTTCTCTGTAAGTTTTGAATTAATGCATTTGAGAGGCAGAGAGCCAGGGCTCCTATGCACTGGCCGTCGGTGGCTGGCTCGGAGCCAGGCTGAAGCGAGGATCCGGGAACTCACTCCAGTTCTCTCATGTGGACAGCAGGGACCTGTTTACTTGGGCCATCACCACTGCCTCCCAGGGTCTGCATTAGCAGGAAGCTGGAGTCAGCAGCGGGAGCCAGAAATCAGCCCGAGGCACTGCCTGTGTTAACCATGGGTGTCTTAACCATGAGGCCGAACACCCACTCCCTGGGGGTGTCCGTGAGAATCAAGTCAGGAAAGGCCCCTCCCAGAAGGTGACATTCAAGCTGACACCTCAACGATGAGATGGGAACAGCCCATGGGAATCAGGCAGAAGCAGGGCTGTGACTTGAATATGGTTGACTTCTCCAAGACTCGTGTTGGAGTTGAATCCCCGCTGTGAGAGAAGAAGGTGGAACCTGAATCTGATGATGAGATTCAGGGGTGACCACTCTGGGAGTCTGGGAGGTGATCAGGGTTGGATAAGGTCAGGGGGGCTCGTGCCCATCACTCAATATTGGAGGCTTCATAAGAAGAGAGAGAAAGACCACACACACATGCGCGCGCGCACACACACACACACACATGCACGACACCCCTATCTCCCGCCATGCAACACAGTGGGGCTTGGCCAGCAGGTGCAGCCCCTGCACCTCAGGACTCCTCTGGGTGGCTGCTCCCTTGCTGAACGGAGGCTGAGAGCAGGTCACGCCCCCAGGGATTTGGTGGACTTCAGCACGGATGCGAAAGACCCAGAGCTATGGTGGTTCTTGGAGGGGAGCGGGGTGGGACCGTGACCCACCCTTTTTCCACATCATTGCTAGAGCACCTGACGCCCCACTGAAGAGCCCCTGCACCAGCAGCCCAGACTGGAAACACCAAGCAACGCGTGAGCTACCTGAGGGCACGCATTCTGAACAGGAAGCAGAGTCAGAGGGAGAAGCAGCAACAGCAGGCAGCGGCGGACGCTTTCACAGTCGCTGTGAGACCAAGTCACGCTACAGCAGACGCTGTGCTGTAATTATTCCCGACTTGGTCAATGTGTTCTGCGTATTTTAATGCCTTCAAAAGTGCCATGAAAAAAATTCATGAAGCAAACACATAAAACTGTTGGGAATCTCCAATCTAGTGGGAGAGAAGTGCGAAAAAAAATGAATTTCCAGGTGGGCATTTGGCTTAGCAGTTGAGATACCTGCGTCCCACATCAGAATGCCTGAGTTCAAGTCCTGACTCCAGTTCCTGATTCCAGCTTTCTGCTCATACAGACCCTGCAGCAGGTGATGGCTCAAGTCCTTGCCACCACTCGGGTTGAGTTCTGGGCTGCAGGCTCTGATCCAACAGAACCTTTGCCATTGCAGGCATTTGAAGATCTCTCTCTCTACCTCTGCCTTTCAAGGAAAATAATAAATAATAATGATTTCTGTTCCATGATTAAGTTCTTATTGGAGATAAAAGCTCAATAAGAGCAAGTCATTTGGTTCTACCTAGAGAGGTCAAGGAGGGCTTCCCAAAGGAGGTGACAGCTAAAGCAAATCTTGAAGAATGAGTAGGAGTTCACCAAGTAGGGATACAACGTCATGCATTTAATATATACAAATTTGGGAACATGGTGATCCTTCCCCTCTCCCTCTCACCCACACTCCCACCAGAAAGGTCTTAACTAATTTTTAATTATACAGATATTTTCTCCCTATGAAAATGTTATTTAAATTTTTAAATTTTATTTATTTAAAGACAGAGTTACAGAGAGGGATATATATATATATATATATATATAGAGAGAGAGAGAGAGAGAGAGAGAGATCTTCCATCCACTGGTTCATTCCCCAGATGTCTGCAATGGCCAGAGCTGGAGTCAGTGAAGCCAGGAGCCAGGAGCTTCCTCCAGATCTCCCACATGGAAACGGGGGCCCAAGCACTGGGCCATCCTCCACTGCTTTCCCAGGCCACAGCAGGGAGCTGGATCAGAAGCAGAGCAGCAGGGACTCAACCAGCGCCCCTATGGGATGTAGGCATCACAGGTGGTGGCTCAACCCCTTATGCCACAACTGGTCTCTTTTTTTCTGATTTAAAGAGAATTTGGTTAATTTCATTTGACTACATCCCTAATCCCAGTCCCTTCTCAAGAGGTAATAGCTATATTTAAATTTGAAGCATGGGGCTGCCGCTGTGGCATAGCGGGTTAACGCCCTGACCTGAAGCGCCGGCATCCCGTATGGGCACTGGTACGAGACCCAGCTGCTCCACTTCCGATCCAGCTCTATGCTATGGCCTGGGAAAGCAGTGGAAGATGGCTCAAGTCCTTGGGCCCCCGCACCCGCATAGGAGACCTGGAAGAAGCTCCTGGTTGCTGCCTCTCCTCTCTCTGTGTAACTGACTTTCAAATAAATAAATCAATCTTTAAAAAAAAATTGAAGCATAATTTTTTCCCAGATTTGGGGGAAAATTTTCTAGGTACATATTACATATATGGGGAGTGTCTATCCACAAAAAAAAATTTCTGTGACTCCATTTCTAGAATTTCATCATGAAAAAATAATTGAATAAGTAGGCAGATATATATGTGAAAGAGTGTTTCATAACCACACTGAAAAATACTTTTAATTTAAAACATCTTAAACATTAATAAGAGATTGGTTAATAGTGATACATTCATATATTACATCAAAAATAATACAGTATGTTCTTAAATCCATTGATATTAAAAGATGCCTAGAATATATTCTCAAACTAAATCAGGTTATAACACACTCAGAAACACAGACACACACGTACACAGTCACAATCAAAAGAGCATACACCGAAACAATGCAAGGGCTGGCGTTATGGTGTAGCCACGTGGACACCGGCACCCCATAGCCAAGCTTTGATTCAAGTCCTGGCTGCTCCACTTCTGATCCAGCGCCCTGCGAATGCACCTGGAAAGGCAGCGGAAAACGACCCAAGCGCCTGGGGCCCTGCCCACCCATGTGGGAGACCTGGATGGAATCCTTGGCTCCTGGCTTAAACCTGGCCCAGAGCTGGCTGTTGCAGCCATCTGGAAAGTGAAACACTGAATTGAAAACCTCTCTCTCTCTCCCTCTCCCTCTCCCTCTCTCTCTCTCTCTCTCTCCCTCTCTTTCTCTGTCACTCTATATTTCAAATAAATGACATAAATGTTAAAAAAAAATATGGTAGTTATCCCTGAGGTCTAAGATTTTGGATGATTTTTTGCTTTCTTTAACATTTTCTAGTGATCACAATTTTCTTACAATAAGCATAATAGATGGTATACTTTTGAAAATACAAAAAAACCCTGCTCACTATTTGCCCAGAAACATTAAACAAAAGCTTAACTAGTGCGGATCCTCCAGGAAAATTCATGATTCTTAGGGCTCCTCTTCCTCCCTGGCACGTGAACTTGAACCCACAGAGACTGTCTCCCAGTGACAAAAGCAGGCTTTAAAAACTTCCTACTAGGAAAGATTAGCAGTGTGTGCTACGTGTACCAAAAAAATTCCAGCTGTAAATACCCTTAAGTGTCACTTTGTGTGTTATTTCTATATTTGCTTAGCTGTCTGCTCGTGTGTTCTCCATCCTAGATGTGCATTTCTGTGTTTCGCCTTAACAAGTGTTCTCTTGGGACAGAAGCTGGCTGATGGGCCTTCACAGAGGTTGCCAACAGAGTGTGACAGCAACTGGAAACTCCAGCATTGCTTTTGACGCTGCCACTGATGACCAATAATTATCTCCAGCACTAACTCATGCAACAAATGTTCTGGATGCCACTAGAAGTATGGCTCAGAAAAGTGGAAACACTGGGCATGTCTCTCGTGGGAATTGTTCCGAAATGGTGAGCTTCCATTCAACAATCACTTTTTCACCTGTTAAGCACCAGGTATCACCACAAAAATAAGCAGGCTCAGTCAGGTTCACAGTCAAATGCGAGTTGATGGCTCATCTTAAGCAATTAACGGTTAATATCTGGGCTGGCACTCTGGCATAGTAGGTTAAGCCTCTGCCTGTAGCACTGGCATCCCATTTGGGTACTGGTTCATGTCCTGGCTGCTCCTCTTCCGATCCAGCTCTCTGCTGGTGGCCTGGGAAAGCAGTGGAAGATGGCCCAAGTGCTTGGGCCCCTGCACCCACGTAGGAGACCCAGAAGAAGCTCCTGGCTCCTGGCTTCAGATTGGTCCAGCTCTGGCTGTTGCAGCCATTTGGGAAGTGAACCAGTGGATGGAAGACCTCTCTCTGCCTCTCCCTCTCTTTTCGTCTCTCTATGTAAAATAACAAAATATATAGTTAATGTCTAGTCATTCCCTGGGCCTTCTGGAAGAGGGAAAGGTGCTGACCTGAGGCCAGTCTGCTTTATTTCTCACATGCATGAAAAAAACAAGTCCAGTTCCCACTTTCTGAGAGCATAGAAAAGAAAAGATCGCTGGGCGTTTCTCCCTATTTGAGAATCCTGAGGGGCGTGTCTCCCACCTGGGGGTTTCCACCTCCAAGACAACAGGTGCTTTTCCAGGAATGGCCCCAGGGAGCATCTCCAAAGAGTGTCTGTTAGGCCTCATGAGGCTGGGATTTAGCCGAGCACGGAGGGCAGGGAGGCCGGGGTAGAGACTGTGGAGGGAGACAACCATTGGAAGGACAGACTTGGGCTCTGGGGGTGGAGAACCCCACGTGTCACAGTTCCTGACCTGTGCGGATTATGGCACAACCGGCATGCTGAGCCAATGTGCCACCTGCCCTAGGGATGCCAGCAAGAACAGGCCACACCATTCATCTCCTGTGTGTGACCATCCACAGTGCCAAAACACCGTGGGAACTTCTGGGATCCCACTTCCAGGACCGGATGCAGAAGACACTGCAGGACACCAGGCCCTGTGCCGTCCACCCTGTCCGCACCAGTAGCAACAGATCAAAGGAAGGGAGTCTAAGGATTATTATTACAATTTTTACAAGAAGGCCCCACAACTTCATCCCCACACCCTGTGAGGATCTCTTTAGCCGCTGCAAAGGCAGGCAAAGGTTTCAGAGCCTGGCTTGAAAGCAGAAGCTTTGAGCTTCCAGCCAGGGATGGACGAGGAGCTGTAGGCCCGGGGCAGAGGCACAGGCGTCCAGATCTGGGGTTCATACTCCTGCCTAGGAGGGTCTCATCGGCCCTCCCAGCTCTTTCCAAATGAGGGACTGCTCTCCACATTTCGCCCACACTCAGCAGCCACGCCCCCGTGCCGATGACTCAGCCAGGGTTCAGAGCCCAAGAGGAACTGCCAAAATGGGCAACGGTGCTCCTCCCAGTGGCACAGGGCACCCCCAGACCTGAAGGACCCCGCCTGGCCGGTCTTCCCAGGAGCCCGGCAAGCCATCAGAGTGGAACACCCCTGCGGGGTCTCATTCCCCTCACTCCTTTGCCAGTCCCAGTCTGCCTACCCCCTCCCTTTCCAGCGACATTTGTTTCTCACTTTCTCCCTCATCGTCTTCAGGTGTGTCTGGGAATTTAGGTGGATCAGACAAAGCTCCTGTTCTGGTGCAGCCCTGGGAGAGGGGTCCCACTCCCTCACAGAAGGGGGGGCACAAAACAAACACCAAAGTCCAAGAAAGTCCGGGAGCCATTGGCCCTGTGCGGCTTTTGAGCACTGGAAATGCTTTAAACGTACCTGCAAGGCTGAATTTTGCAATGTCACTCCTTTTTAACTAGTTTGAAGTTCAGTGCAAAAACTGACCGTTTGGTGTAGCAGTTAGGATCTCTGTATCCTGTATCAGAGTACCCGGGTTCAAGTCCTGGCTGCTCCTGTGCACCCCGGGAAGTAGCACATGATGGGTCTCTGTTACCCACGCAGGGGACTCGGACTGAGTTCTGGGCTCCTGGCTTGGGCCTTGCCCAGACCCAGCTGTTGTAGGCATTTGGGAAATGAAGCAGTGGATGGAAGATTCTCTCTCTCTTTCTCTCTCTCTCTGCTTTCTAAATGATTTTTTTTAAACTGACCACTTGATTCAGTTATCAGAAAGCTTAATTATATGTGATATGACTTGGGTTTGTTAATCTCTGAGAGATCTTCAAAAAGTTCATGAACATGTATATTATGAAAAAATACACAGAAGTTTTCAAGTATTTTTGCACCAAAATAAGCTTCTCATTTGGTCCCATTTTTTATGGACTTCTTGAAGTACACTTATAGTTCCTCAAACAGTTCTTGTAACTGTTGTGAAATCTAAACATGGATCAGGTGTTTCCAATGAGAATTCAGAGTCTGAAATTAGTTGTGCTCTACACGTACGGTGGAGTTGGGAGCCTTAGTACGGAAAGTATAAAATATATCACTAACAATTTTTATATTGCACATGTTGAAATGATATTTTAGGTATATTTTATTAAATAAAATATATCATTAAAATTATTTTCCCATTTCTTTTTTATATTTTTATTCATGAATTACATATTTATATAGTTGTATATAATTACAGGATAGCAAATGAAGCAATGCTATGGGTTTTAAATACAATGTGATATGATAAAATCAAGCTAATAAACCTATCCATCACTTCAAATACGTGACATTCTTGTGATGAGACCATTTGAGATTTATATATCAAAATGCACATTCACGTGGCTCTGTAACAGATCTCCAGCAAAATAAATCAGAGTTTTTGTTCCCCTCTGAGGCTTCGTTCCCTTGGGCTGACCTTTCCCGGTTCTCCCACCCTCCATTGTGACCTTTTTCAGCGTGGCTCCTGGAACACTGCTAACCGCATGTTGCAGTCCTGCTGGTTCCCACTCTGTGCGCTGACTGTCCCCGGGGATAGTGCTGAGAGGGACCACGGCCGTCCAGGGCTCCTCCGTCACTCACCCTCTGCTTTGCTAACAGATCCGTCTTCTCCACGCCTTCCTCTCCAGCACACCCAGCAAGCTCAGCGACTGTCTTCCGCTGCACCTCCTAGTTCAAGTCTTCTTCTCCCAGGGACTGTGACAATTATCTTCTTCCAAAGTCCTCACCTGAGGGCCCTCTGTTAACCCTTTCCCAGCAGTCAGCCAGGGCACATGGAACCCTGGGGCTCCAGTAGCCAGTGGCTCTGTCAGCTGCCTCCAACAGCTCCCCTGCCTAGCGACTTGGTAAATGGGTAACCTTGTTCTTTCCGCGCAAAGGAACATGGTTGGATGAGCACAGAGCTGTTGCTGCTTTAGCAAATCGAGATATCGGCCACTTGGCACCTCCATTGGGCCTGGTTGAGGTGGGTGGGGCAGGGGGAAGATGGGCACCAGGGTCTCCTCTTCCTTTTTGCCCCAGTCTGCCTGGAGACTTGGATTCACTCTGGGCCTGGGGAATGCAAGAGAGCGACAAGGCAGCTCTCCGAATCCTCCACAGGAGACTTCAGAAAGTTCGCGGAAGCATGCAATGAAAAGAAGTTTATTTGGGTTGAAAAAAAATTACGAAGTCCACGCATATGCAGGGTCTTCAACAAGTTCATGGAAAATGCTTGTTATCAAAACACTTTGCATGGCTTTCAAACTTGTTTTGCTCCAAAGTAAATATACAAGTGCATTTAAAAAAAAAAAGATTTATTTATTTATTTGAAAGGCAGTTACAGAGAGGCAGAGGCAGAGAGAGGTCTTCCGTCTGATGGTTCACTTCCCAGATGACTACAAGGGCTGGATCTGAGCCTATCCGGAGCCGGGAGCTTCTTCCGGGTCTCCCATGCGGGTGCAGGGGCCCAAGGACTTGGGCCATCTTCTGCTTTCCCAGGCCATAGCAGAGAGCTGGATCGGAACTGGAGCACCAGGGCCTCGAACTCGCTAAGGCACAGCACCAGCGCCTGCAAATGCATTTTCCCACAAATGTTTTGAACCCTCTCCAGGTGTCTGAGTTGGTGGGGGGAATGGTGTTGAGGGGTTCTTTGTCATCAGACAGGACCGTCCCTGTGCCCCTGGGAGCCCCCAAGAACCAACTTCTCCCAGGACCCCGTGGCTTTTTCCATTGAAGATCCGAGAAGGAGGGTCAGGGCTGCAGACGGCCAGCAGGTTTGAAAGCAGCTCCACCCCACCCCCAATCCACCCCTTTCACCCACCCCGCCCCGGCAGGTTCCCCCAGGCAACCGCACAGCTGTCCCCAAGTCCGATTTAATTCAATGTGTGTGCTCTGAATCCCAGAAAGGCAAACTCCCAAACAAAGAGCCGCTGCCTGCGCCCCGCCGCCCGCCCCCACGGGGCTCTGGGGCCAGTAGCGCTGGCCTGTCTAGGAGAGAAGGCGCCTGGGACGCGGAGCTGGCCTCGGAGCGCAGGAAGCGCGGGGCGCGAGGCTGGGAGCCGGCTGCCCGCGCGCTGACCCTGCCTGGGCGGGCGGGACGAGCCGGGTGCGCGCAGTGGGCGGCGGGCGGCCCCGCCAGCGCCTCTCCGCGCCGCTCCAGGCTCCGGCTCCAGTCGCTGCGTCCGAAGGAGCCCCGCAGACGGGTAAGTGGCGGTGGCGGCGGGAGAAGCGCGCCCGAGTGGAACGGGGAAGCGAGCGCCGGGGAAGGCGGAGGGGTTCCTGGCGAGGCGTCCCTGCCTGCCCCGCCCTGCGCCCCGCGCTCCCAAAGGCGGACCGGCCCGGGGCCAGGCCGAGAGGGCCGGACGGGGGCAAGGGGAAGCTGGCTTGCAGAGAGGCGCGCGGCAGGAGACCTCCAGGACACTCACGTGGTTGTGTGTCTGCAAGGCGTGTGTAGCGGCTGAACGCTAACTACGTGTCCGCGCTTGGGTCTTGGGAGAGAGCCCTGGGCCTCTGAAGGCCTTGTGCTGTCCAGTGTCTCTGGGTGCCTGTCTGCCTCGCTTCCTGGTGTCATTCATTTTGTCCACTCTGAATTCCAGGGTAACAGGTCCAGAGTCGTGTTAGCTGGCCATGTACCCCGGGCAACCCAGGTTTTGCTCAGTGCAGGGTTGTGCGTGCATTTGGTGGGCGTTTGTGGGAGCGTGACTGGGTGGGCCCTGTCACCTGCCTCTGCATGCCCAAGCCTGCATGTGCAGCTTGCTGGCTCCACATGGAGAACCCTGATGGGACTTTGTGGGAAGTGTGTGTGTGTGTGTGTGTGTGTGTGTGTATAACCAGTGTTGTGTGCAGAGTGGATATGTGGGAGTTGCCTGGAAGAGGGCTCCCTTGGACTGGACAGGGTAGCATGATCACTGGGACAGAAGCTGCACAGGGCACAGGAGTGAATGCTGCAGGGGTCCCCAGTAGGTGGCACACGTTAGGAGGCAGGGGTGGCCTGGCGGGATGCCTGACGCTCTCTAGGGAACCAGCTGGGGCAGAGAATGAGGGTGGTATCCGTAGTCTGTGTTTAATTTGTGACCAGCTGGGATGTAGTGGAAAGCAGCTGTTGACATCTGAAGAGCTGGGTTAGCATCAGGACTTAGCAGTTGTTTGTCAGTGGCACTGGTGCCTGGAGCCACCCTCTGGGTCTCGGCGGCTTTGTGTGCACAGTGGGACCCACAGCCCCTGTCCTGCCTCCCGAGCGGCGGGCGTCTGAGATGAGTGAGCACCAGAAAGTGCCGAGACAGCAGCGCAGCCCCTGGAGCAAGGTCGCTGCCGGCCCCCACGTGCAGCCGAGCTGGTTCCGGGAGCGCACGGGTGGCCCGGAGTTGTTCCGTCTGGGGTAGTAGGGGAGACATTGGCAAGCTGCTCCGTGTGATACTGAGCGAAATGGGAGTGCCTGCCCAGAGCCAGCTTTTTTGGACTCTGGGTGTGGACAGTCTGTACAGGCCTGTGCTTTCCCACAGTTACTGCGTGAGTGCCTTCTGCAGCCTGGCTTTGATGCTCGTTAGAAATATTTTTATATTCAACAGAGAGAGACAAGAGCGCCTTTGGCCAGGTTTACTCCCTAGATGCCCACAGGGCTAGGCCAAAGCTTGGAACTCCCCCAGTCAATCCAGGTCTCCCATGTGAGTGACAGGAATGCAATTACTTGAGCTGTCACCAGTGCCTCCCAGCGTGTGCATTGACAGGAAGCTGGAGTCAAGAGGCCAGAGCCGGACACTGAAGCCAGATGCTCCCAGTGTGGGACGCAGGTGTCTTTTTTTTTGAACAGAGTTAGACAGTGAGAGAGAAAGAGAGAGAAAGGTCTTCCTTTCCGTTGGTTCACTCCCCTACATGGTCACCACGGCCAGCGTGCTTTGGCCAGCACACTGCGCCAATCCAAAGCCAGGAGCCAGGTGCTTCCTCCTGGTCTCCCATGCGGGTGCAGGGCCCAAGCACTTGGGCCACCCTCCACTGCACTCCCGGGCCACAGCAGAGAGCTGGCCTGGAAGAGGGGCAACCAGGACAGAATCGGTGCCCCAACCGGGACTAGAACCCAGAGTGCCAGCGCTGCAGGTGGAGGATTAGCCTAGTGAGCCGCGGCGCCGGCCCAGTGCAGGTATCTTAACTGCTAGGCTGTTACAGAAACCTGGGCTGGGAAAACTCCCTCCCTTCAAACAGGCGCCAGAGACAGTGGAGGACCCAAGCAGTTTACTACCCAGCGGGCTCAGCTGGAATCAGTTCTTGAGAACTGAGCAACATCCCCAGTTTCTCACAGTATTTATAGGTTCAGCAGCATCACGCCTTAGCTGTTACAGCGTTGGTGGGTTTAAATTGCAGCCTGTGTGACTTAGGACCACACTTCCAATGGTCGGTGGGCCTGGTATGTTTGTAAAAAGAGATGCCAGGGGCAGATTTATTAGGACAGATTTATGACTGGAGTTTGTAGAAGCAGAACTTAGGACATCTTCCCTCCCTAGACCAGATAACAGTGGGCAGCTGCTTCGCTGGTTAATTTCGAGCAGAGACTTAAAGTTTGTGTTGGGAGGAGGGGTCCGCTTTTCTTTCTTTGTCTCTGGTTGCGCCGTGTTTCCTCTACAAGGCCACACACTGGCCCCTGACGCTGTTTAAATGGCGTTGCAGCACCTGACTCTCCAGAGAGCCTTTCTCCAGATGAACCCAGCAGGCTGTCTTGCTTTTATCCTGATGCCGCCCGATGAAGCAGGAGGAGCACTGTGCACAGTTGGCAGCCAGAGAGATAGGAGATGAAGCGGTTTTCCCCACCAAGGCCCCAGGTCTGGATTGTCCGCTGTAGAGCTCCTTGGGGGCTGAAGCCTTCAGTCCCAGGGCCAACCCTGAAAAGGGCTGAGGAAGGGTGGGAGGGAGAATCACGCACAGACAGCATTGAGCATTGAGATGCCGTTGGGTGGTTTGCCCACCCCTGGTTGCAGAGACGTCTTTGCACTTAGAAGCTGTTTAGTAACTGTTCGCGAAAGGCAAGCGCTCTGGCAGGAGAACCTGGAAACCCCGGGTCAGGCAGTGGCTCGGCTCTCTGCCCATTACGTGCTGGGGAGAGTCATGGGACGCCTCTGGGTCAGCTTCTTCACTGGTCACGGTCGGCCGTCATTCCAGATTATACTTCTGATCTCAGCTTAAGCTCCGCTTCACTTGCTCAGAGAGGCCTTTCCTAATCCCCATCTAAAGTGGCCACCTCCCGGCCACCGTGATGTGGCCCTGATCTGTACCCTCCACTGCATCTGAACTCTGTGTCCTCTTACCGTGTGAATGCTGGGGGGGCTCGGAGCTGCCTTTACCCTGTCACCTGCCAGCCCACGGACACCTAGAATGCAGGAGGTGCTTGGAGTAGTGTTGGGATGTGAGCGAGCAAGCAGATAAATGGATACGGAAGGGGTGCACCTGTGGTTTTCACCTGGCGCTCTTCAAGAGGGAGCGAAGCCCACAGGCTGGGCCTCGACAGCTCAGACTTAATCTGAGTCACAGGCTGGCTTCCAAGTGGGATTTCCTTTGAAGGAAAGGTTTCCCCACTAAAACAGTGCTGGGAAGCCATTGAGACTCACAGAGTCTCGTCAACGCCAAGGTGAAATGATAGTCCTGGCGTGGAAGCTGTGGACACTTGGCCTCCAGCCGGGACGGAGGCACTGATTCCGACACCCCGAAGACCTAATGCCACAGATCATTGCTGCTTGGCCCGTGGAGTTTATCCACTGATTATTTTTCTGCAACTGGTGTAATTTCCTGACTTTCTGGTTTAGGTTAATATGAAAGTGATTTGTGGGCGCTCTGCTCTCTGTGAGACAGGCTCTAGACAGGGAGAAGACATCAAACTCTACAAGGTGCGCAGGCCACGTGCACACACACCAATCTCGGAGAGCCTGCCCATTTAAAAAAATATTAATTTATTTGAAAGTCAGAGTTACAGAGAGAGAGAGACAGAAAGAGAGAGATTTTTCCATCTGCTGGTTCATCCCCAAGAGGTTGCAATAGCCAGGACTAAGCTGGGTCGAAGCTGGGAGCCAGGAGCTTCATCCAGGTCTCCCAGATGGGTTCATGGACCCAAGCACTTGGGCCATTTTCCTCTGCTTTTCCTAGGCCATTAGTAGGGAGCTAGATTGGAAGTGGAGCAATCAGGACCTGAACCTGTGCCCACATGGGAGTCGGACATAACAGGCAGTGGCTTTACCTGCTACGCCACAGTGCCAGCCCCGAGAGCTACCTGTTGAGGGCTCTGTGTCTGTCATCGACCTCTCTTGGGCATGTTACCAGGCAGACTGCCCAGATGTGCTGCACACCGGCAGGTGCCCACTGAGATGGCTTTCCTGGAGTAGTTGGCATTGGAGAAGAGCCCTTATGCCGAGAGCAGAGCGGAGTGCCGGGACAGCTGTGTCCTGTTCCGCAGCCAAGCTCCCTGCAGCTTCCAAGCTCGCCTCCATCCAGCACACTCCCTCGTCTTGTCTCTTCCTGTAAATGCAGCTGCAGACAACAGTGGGACTGCTCTGCCCGGCACTGTGTCCACGTTTGGGGCACAGACCACAGGTTTGTCACCACCTTTCCTAAACCCCGTGGGAGGAGCGCTCGTGGCCAGCCTGGGTGGGGATGGAGGCCCTGTGGCTTTGGCTGGTTACTCAGGGCAGGTTGTTGAGGAGGGAGCCCGTGGGGGAAGGAAGGGCCGTGTACCGGAAGCTGGGATCCTCTCTTGATTCCTCTGGACTGCTGACCTGGCTTCTCGTGCGAGTCCCTGCTCTGGCTGACTCATGTGGGTTCTGCTTCCGGGACAGCGTGGAGCAGTGCAGAGGGGGAGGTGGGTGATCTGTATGCAATGTGCATATCTGAGGGGGCTTCAGGAACATCCTGGAAAGATGGAATTAAAAGTTTCAGGCCAGCACCGCAGCTCACTGGCTAATCCTCCGCCTGCGGCGACGGCACACTGGGTTCTAGTCCCGGTTGGGGCACTGGATTCTGTCCTGGTTGCTCCTCTTCCAGTCCAGCTCTCTGCTGTGGCCCGGGAAGGCAGTGGAGGATGGCCCAGGTCCTTGGGCCCTGCACCCGCATGGGAGACCAGGAGGAAGCACCTAGCTCCTGGCTTCGGATCGGCGCAGCGCACCGGCTGTAGTGGCCATTTGAGGGGTGAACCAACGGAAAGGAAGACCTTTCTCTCTGTCTCTCCCTCACTGTCTAACTCTGCCTGTCAAAAAAAGTTTCAGTTTATTTTGATGCAAAAATGAGTTTGAAATCCATGCGTAGTTTTTTCATAATATACATTTTCCGTGTACTATGAAAAAATGTTTTCAAAAAAAGTTTGAAAAACTTTTGCACCCAAATAAACTCATACTTAACACAAAAGTTCTTTTTAATTTATTTGACAGAGAGCTCCCATCTGCTGGGTCACTCCCCCAGATGCCCACAACAGCCAGGACTGGGCCAGGTTGAAGCCAGGAGCTGGGAACTCCATCTGGGTCTCCCAAGTGGGTGGCAAGTACCCAACTACTTGAACCATCACCATTGGCTTCCAAGGTGCACATAGCAGGGAGATGGGGCCAGGAGCAGGATGTGGGGATTGAACCTAGGCAGTCTGATGTGGGACTGTATCATAACCCTAAGCCAAACATCCCACCTCCTATTAGAACTCCACCTGGGTCTCCCACATGCATGGCAGGGCCCAGGCACTTGCTCCATCTTCTGCTTTCCCAGGCGCATTAGCAGGGAGCTGGATTGGGAAGAGGAGGAGCCAGGACTCACACCAGCACTGCCACGGGGGATGTGGGCGTCCCAAGCTGTGGCTTAATTGGCTCCGCCACCATGCCCACCCCAACTCGTACTTTCAATTCCATTTGCCATGAACTTTTTGACCTCCCTGTATTCACCAGATACCTGGCTGTGAGCCTTGAACCACCAGGCCCTGGGAAACACGTAAGGACCTAGCCCCCGACCTCTGAGCTTTAGTTGTTGAACTTAATAAACCTCCCAGGAAGAGATGAGGAGGCAGCTGAGTGCAGACTGTGGCACACGCCCAGGCCACAGCCCCAGCTCCGAGGAAAGGGGAGCTAGTGCAGAGCAGAGCAGGCCTGGGCCTGGCCCTGCCCCTCCCTGTCCGGTGACCATCCACGTGTTGCGTGACCTGGCTCACCTTCAGCTTCCTCATCTGCAGGCCGAGGAAATGATCGCTAACTCCTAGCAGCCATTCAGTTCAGCCTGGACAGCTCAGCTTCCCAGAGGGCCACGGAGTGTCTGCTGACCTCAGTACTGCAGTTAGGAAAGGGCTCCTGGTGAGGAGGGGCTGGCGGCCTTGTGTCTGCTGTGCCATTGCCTTTAACACTGATCCAATCCTCCCTGTGGGTAGTTAGTGGGTGGAGGGGCTCTATGACCTCCTGCTGGGTTGCCTGAGACCGATTCAGCACCCCCTCTTTACTGGGGTGCCTTCCCAACTGGCCACAGCTGCTCCCCACACTATTACGAGGAGGTCCTGTGAGCCTACGCAGCTCCACACACAGGGAGTCAGCTGTTGGCCTCCCTTTTTGGATGGGGACGCAGTTAGGGCAGAATCAATCCTGTCCACAAGGGGACCATCCGAGTGCCCCAAGGTGCAGGTTGGTCGTTGGTTTCTTTGGAAAATGGGGAGGCTTCTGTTTCATACCCAGGTCCCTGCTTTTCTGATGACATCATTTACGTTATTTAAGAGGTGCTTTAGGTTGTTTACTACCCGGCTGTGTTTAAAAGGCTCAGGAGAATAGAACAAAGGGCCGGAGTAGAGATGGGCATTGTCCCTTTTGTCTGAGGTCTGGCACTACTTGAAAAACAATAATCCTATAGGACTCACTCCCCATTCTGCCTTTATTAAAAAAAATTATTTGTTTGTTGGTTTGTTTGTAAGACAGAGTGACAGAAAGGAGTGAGATCTTCCATTCTGCTGGGTCACTCCCCACGTGGCTGCAACAGCCAGGGCTGGGCCAGGCCAAAGCCAGGAACTTGGCAGGGGCCTTATCACTTGAGCCATCTTCCACTGCCTTCCCAGGCACATTAGCAGAGAACTAGCAGGTAAAGCTGCCTTCTGCGGCGCCAGCATCCCATATGAGCACCGGTTTGAGTCCCGGCTGCTCCACTTCCAATTCAGCTCTCTGCTATGGCCTGGGAAAGCAGTGGGAGATGGGTCAAGTCCATGGGCCTCTGCACCCTTGTGGGATTCCTGGAAGAAACTCCTGGCTCCTAGCTTCAGATCGGCCCAGCCGTTGTGGCCATTTGGGGAGTAACCCAGCGGATGGAAGACCTTTCTCTCTCTGCTTCTGCCTCTGTGTAACTCTGCCTTTCAAATAAATAAATAAATCTTAAATAAATTTAAAAAAAAAAGTGGAGCAACCAGGTCTCGAACCAACACTCCATTACGGGATGCTGGTCACAGGTAGCAGCTTCACCTGCTGTGCCACACTGGTCAGTGTTCCTCTAATGGAGAAGTGGAGCAGTTAGGCTGGGATGGAGGAGGGAGGAGTGACTTGGTCATCTCTGGGTTGGAGCGAGGCACAGAGAAGGACACACGGAAGTGGCTTGCAGCTATCACTGCCCACTCAGAGGCTTAGGGCAGCCAGGCCTTTCTCTCTGAGCGGGCCAAGTGAGACAGGAAGTTAGTGCTGGAAGCAGTCCCAGAGAATGGAAACATTAGGTAGATTAACACTGTAGGAGAGCGTTCAGTAGAGGGAAGATTTCTGCTCAGCTGGAAACCTGCCAAGTCCCGGTGTGGGGTGCCTCAGAAAGGTGTAGGGAAATGGAGTTACAAGACAAGCTTATTTTCGGGTAGCATCTGGCACAGTGGTTAAAAAGCTGCTTGAGATGCCTGCATCCCGTATCCCAGGGCCTGTGTCATCTTCCAGTCCAGCAGCCTCCTGATGCTGGCTTTGGGAGGCAGTAGATGATGGCCCAAGTGTTTGGATCCCTGCTACCCATGTGAGAGACCTGGATGGAGTTCAGGGCTCCTGCCTTCGGCCTGGCTCAGCCTTGGCCATTGTGGCCACTTGAGTGAACCAGCACGTAGAAGAGCTCTTTCTCTGCTTTTCAAATATAATGAAAATCAATAAATTTTAAAGCCTCTTAAAATATGGAAATATGCAAATGTTTAAACAAGTGATAAGAGAGGCCCAGAAGTTTCTTTCAAAAAAAAGGAGATAGGGAGGGGATAGATTTATTTTGGTATGAAACAATCCATGAAATCTCTGTTTTTCTGTAAAATGCATTGTCCATGAACTCTGAAGAACTCTGTGTATGCACGAATTTCCAAATTTGTCGCACCAGAATAAGCTTAATTCCATTTTCTATGAACCTTTTAAAGGTTTATTATTTATTTGAAAGTCAGAGTTAGAGAAAGAGAGAGAGAGAGAGAGAGATCGATCTCCCATCTGCTGGTTTACTCCCCAAGTAGCCACAACGGCCAGGGCTATACCAGCTCGAAGGCAGGAGCCCAGAGCTTCTTCCGGGTCTCCCACGTGGGTGCAGGGGCCCAAGCACTCGAGCCCTCTTCCGCTGCTTTCCCAGGTCATTAGCAGGGAGCTGGATCAGAAGCAGAACAACCAGAACAGAAACCAGCGCCCGTGTGGGATGCGGACATCACAGGTGGCAGCTTTAGCCGCCGTGCCACAGTGCTGGCCACGATTTTCCATGCACTTTTTGAAGTGTCCTTGTCTTGTAAACTGGAAAGGACGGGGGCAGGAGGAATTTCCCTTCTCCCTTTTGTGAGTGTAAGAAGGAGAACTGGGTTAGAAAAAGTAGTGATCGCTAACAACAATAAAAACTTGGCAAGGAGAATCCGCGTTCATCCCTCTGAGCTGGTCTGTACTCTACCCTGGTTTTAATTTACTGTCTACAGATACGCTTGGGTAGAGCCACTGCTTTTATTGTTAAATTCACAAGATGCGTGACCAGATGACGTGGGTTCTCCGGGGGTCTTCAGACTGTTTTTATATGACCTGCAAGCTAAATGCTGATTTTTACGTATGGCGAAGATCGAAACAAATAGGGGGAAAACAAAGAATATGCTGCAAAGACCATATGTGGCCTGCAGGTTCTGAACTGCTTACTAACTCATCTTCCTGCAAAAATGCTGGCTGAGCCTGAATCTCTCAACCTCAGCATGGGATGGCCAGCTGCCAAGTGATCCTGTGGTACTGAGCACCGTTTCCCTGGGTGCACTCTCAGAGATGGCCGTGAATTCCTCTGGGCTGCAGCCTGGCAAGCCAGTATCATCATCATCATCATCATTATTATTGTTTTTGCACTCTCCAGGTCATTCTAGTACATGTCCAAGGTTGAAATACCCTGCCCCAAGGCCCCCGTTCCCAGGGTGGGGTCAGGAACCAGCAGCATCCGTATCTCATAGCTTGTTAGAAATGCAGGATGCCAGGCCACACCGCACACTTGCGGACTCGGAAACTCATGGCTAGGGGCCAGCTGCCTGCTTTCCACGTGATGCCGATGCACGTTCAAGCCGGAGAACTCCAAGCCTCAGCCTTTCAAAGCCAGACCTGCTCATTGCAGGCAAACCTCACCAAGGGGTGAGGTTGAGAGAGGGGGACCCTCAGGGCCTCAGCTGTGAGCCTGGGAACAGCCCTGGTCATTATCTTAGACACAGCCCCGCTGGAGGCCGGAGGCAGCGAAGGGAGTGGCGGGCGCCAGGACTTGGTGCTGGAATCATGTCCCAGGAACAACAGAATCATCCCCCAGTAACAGCTGTGGGTTCCTGCCTATAGCGTTATCAGTTACAGTAACTTCCGCCTGGGGCTCTGTTCTTGTGACAGCAGGTGTGCTTACCTTTTAGTAAATTAACTTACAGAGGGGCCCCTGTCGGTCGCTGTTTGAACATGACCACTGAGCTGTCTCGGAATAACGTACAGGCAGCAGTTTAACCCACTGTGCCACAGCACCGCCCCCCCCCCCCAAAATAAGCCAGCTCTTTTCATACCTGGTCAGTTTGAGAATGGAGGCGTGACATGGCCTCTCTGGCCAAATGTGGGAGGAGGCTGACTTCGAAGCTTCCTGGGCCACCTGGGACGTGCAGTGGCTTCCTGAACCTCAGAAGCAATGCTGTGGCAATGGTGTGGGTGGTGCCTGATTAGGGAGTCAATCCGGGTAACACCGAGAGAGTTCTAGTCCAAGTCCGTAACGTCTTCCCTTGAGTGGTTGTGGGTTCATAGCCAAGTGCACGTGCTGTTGCCTTGTCTGAAAGGTCAGATTCCTTTAGACAAGAATCTGTGTGCCTGGCCCGCCTGCATTGAGAAGATTCTACTACTTTCCAAAGGGGTTCTTAAGCCCCTAGAAAATATGTTTTACAGACTGGGATGAAGAAAGGTAGTTTATTTATCGGGGAGCTTAGCAGCTTCCAACCCTTCTTGAGTAAATGATATCACCTTGTAGACTTCAGACCCACCAGATTTACATCCAGGTCCCAAAGTGAACAGTGGAATTTAAATTTGGATGCATGAGTGTTCTCTCCCTCGGTCATGCACAGCGACGCACGGACTTATGGATCTCTGTGGTGTAGGGGGAAGCCGGCTGAGCGGGGCCTGGAGAACGCGGAGACCTGGCTTCATTGCCAGCTCAGCCTCTGGAGGCATCCCTGGGGCCCGTGGAGTCTCCGAGCTTGTGTCTGAGACACGGCGCTTCTCCTGGGCACTGGTAGTTGAAGGCTTGTGTGTGCCTACCCAGCGATGGGAATGTGGAGGATCAGTGGGCCCCTCTGCGAGCTTTAGAACCCCAGTCATCAGTGGTCAGAGCTTTCCCTCCAGTCTCCTGGGCCCCCAAGTTACAGCTCCCTGGGAAGCTGCTCTTGTAGGCCAGCAGCTGAGCCATGGTGTCTCGTTCCAGAGACGAGACAGGCACTGTTTAAAAGCCAATGGGAACTATACAGTTTCAACTCCTGCTGCCTGGACGGGGTTGTCTGTCTGCTCCAGGTTCCCGGAGAGCGGGTTGTAGGTGCACTTGAGCACGGAGCGCTGTAGACCATGATGAAGGCTTTTATAGGGAAAACCCCAGCCCCTCCCCAGAGCAAACTCTCCTCCAGCCCGGCTGAGCCCTGCCAGAGCCATTCCTCTTTGTTGCTGCTGCTGGCGTGTGGAGGAGGCGGCTGCTGTCCTCTCAGCCAGCCTTTGTGGAATCCAGGCCTCGGCTCGGGCCGTCAGGGTCACCGCCTCAGCGACCTGCGCTGTCTTGTCTCCTCCAGGGAGAGGAGGCAGTGGGGCGTGATGGCTGCGCTGAGCTGGTGACCTACCCAAGGTCTCACTGCCAGTTAGGGCGACGTTGGTTTTCCATCCGTGTGTGTGCCAGCCCAGTCCCCCAGCCAAACAGCAGAAGACCAGGCTCAAGGTCAGCGTCGCTCTCCAGCCCCTTCCTCCTGGCTAGAAAGGGGGGCGGGGGGAGGGGAAGGCCACCTCCTGCCTGGACTCAGGATCCCCACACGAGCCTCTTCCTGCGAGCTCCTGGGTGTCCTCTGAAGACCCCAGACAGGGTCCTTGCCCACCCAGCCCTCAGAAATGGCACGACCCCTCAGCAGTGGCTGCACGGTGGACAGTGAGGGGCTGCCTGGGGAACTTGCACTCAGCTGGGCATTCCCCCCCTGGGGGAGGGGTGGCTGTTTCCACCAGCCATGAGCAGGCCCTCTTGCCATCTCCTGGTATGGTGGGACCCACTTGCCGGTGGCAGGTGCCATATTTTAAAGATGGAGCGAGGGGCCATGGAGCACAGTTGGGACCCAGCAGTTCTGCGCCTTGGCGTTACCCCAAGGCATTGGAAACAGGTGTTGCAAACATCGACATGTGCCCGAATGTTCACAGCAGTCCTGTCTGCCATGGCCAGGAGGTGGAAACAACCCCAGTGCCCATCACAGATGAACAGATAAGCAGCATGCATGGAACATTATTCAGCTAAGAAAAGTAGTAGCATCCTGATACATGCTACAGCACGGAGGAACCTTGAGATAGCTACGTTCACTGAGAGAAACCAATGCAGAAGGCTGGCCACGGTGTGATTGCCATGTGCTATTTTTTTTTTTTTTTTTTTGACAGGCAGAGTGGACAGTGAGAGAGAGAGACAGAGAGAAAGGTCTTCCTTTTGCCGTTGGTTCACCCTCCAATGGCCGACACGCTGTGGCCGGCGCACCGCGCTGATCCGATGGCAGGAGCCAGGTACTTCTCCTGGTCTCCCATGGGGTGCAGGGCCCAAGGGCTTGGGCCATCCTCCACTGCACTCCCGGGCCACAGCAGAGAGCTGGCCTGGAGGAGGGGCAACCGGGACAGAATCCGGTGCCCCGACCGGGACTAGAACCCGGTGTGCCGGTGCCGCAAGGCGGAGGATTAGCCTAGTGAGCCGCGGCGCCGGCGCCATGCGCTATTAAGAATGGGCCCGTCTACAGGGACAGTGGCAGATGCGTGGTGTCCAGGGGGCGGGAGGAATGGACATGGGGTCTCCATTTGGTGATGGGAATGTTCTGGAAGTAGATGTCACACAGCATTGTGACTGTAATGCCATTGGAGTATACACTCTGAAATAGTTACCGTGGTAGATGTCGTGTGTGGTTCATTCCAAGAAAACAGAAAATCAGGTGTGTTGGGGCCAGGTGGAGTTCAGCAGAAGCAAAACCATCAAAACATGGAGGGCTTCTTGGATCATCTCAGGCCACTTCCAGCTGTAAACCCATCTCCTGGGGTGCCATACTGTCCCAGCTCTCCCCCGGCTCGTTTCGGCCTTGGGCTGATGATACGCCAGGGAGGAATGAAAAGCCGACAGCCGGTGGGGATCGTGTCCAGTGCTAGAGTTGGGTTCCATTGTGGTCCCAGCTTTGGAGGCGGAAGGAAGTGGGGAGATGTAATCAGAGGAGTATAAGGTTGGCCAGAGAAGCTGTACTTGATATTGAGGGCTTCATGAAAGTTTGCTTGAAAGAATCTGCCAGCATGCCAGTTTTCTCATCACACACAGGAAGAAACTATGGCTCCAACAGGAGCAGTGACTCCCTAAAGGTCAGTGATGGGCTGTCTACTCAAAACCGCACAACGCACCTGTTGCGAGTGTCACTTTGCAAGCCCCTTTCTTTGGGGATCATGGGAAGCAAGAACTTCCCTCCCCTCGCCGCTCCTCTCCTGGGATCCAAGAGCACACACTTCTCCCCATGCTCAGCACCAGCCTTTCCTGGAAGGTGGTGGGCACGCAGGCCTGCCTGGATATGGCTTCCTGCACCTGCCTCCCGCCCGGGCAGAGAGAAGAGCACTCTTTCTCAGTGGGAATCATACATGCATTCATTCAAGGAGATAAGAAAATTATAGTAGAGACCCTCCTCTGAGTTTGGGGGAAAGGATGGGCCGTATCCTTCTCTGTGATTCAGCTGGTGTTAGTGAGAGCGGAAACACTTTCTTTGTGAAAGTCGTCTTTGAAACCCAGTGTGTCCAGATGCGAACCGTGTGTGCCTGGTGCCCAGGGACAGGGATGGTCCTGTGCGGGAGGGGCTGTTAGGGTTTGATGTCTCGCCATCAGCCTCCTCTGCTCCTCCAGCTGAGACCACCCATGCAGTTAGGCAGCCTGGGCCAGCTGCCCGGGGTGGGGGCTGCTGGGATGAGGCTGGACCGGCCAGCCCTCGCTCATCCCAGGCAGCCCAGCCTGGTCTCTGCCGTGGTCTTCCAGAGTCACGGGAAATTGACTAACACATGCCTGCTACTTCTGCCAGAGAACTGGGCCCCTGGGTGTTGTTTTAGAATCCACTTAAATGAGTGCTCATTCCTTAACCCCAGACTCGGGTTTATAACCTGCGAGACCGTTTGGGTTTATTTAATTTAACCTCCTAAGTGGTGACTCTCATTCGCTGCAACAGGAAGTCCAGTTCCTCATTGCTTAGGAAATTAAACCCAAAGTCTCTCTCCTGGCGTATTCCTTCCTGGTCACCTCCGCACCTAATCCCTGCTCATCCTCTAAAACTCCTACCCAGAGCTTCCTTGTCCACACCCCTGAACTTCAGACTTGTGCTAAGTGACCTTGATGTGTCTCTCTCCCCAGCTGGGAGCTCTTGGAGGTCAGGCCCGGTTTCATTCATTCTCTTCTCTTCATCCTTTGGAGGTTTACATCTCCAGCACGTAGCACATGGCGCCACGCAGATGTCCCGCGAGTTAATAGATTAATTATTGTGATTAGTTCATCCCAGAGGGAAACAGATACGTGAGCCACCAGCCAGACCGCTGCTCTGATGAATGAGGGGGCGGGGCGTGAGGCAGGCAGGCTTCCCGAGGATTGGCACGGGTGGAGGCAGGAGATGTTGGCTGCAGGGGGCCGGGGAGGGGGCAAACTGGTAAAGCATTCTGTGCTGGGGTGGGAAATGGTGACGCGAGAAGGGGGCGGAGTGTGGCTGAGATGAGGGCCGCAGCGTGGAGGGGTGCGGGGAAGGAGGTGGACTCGGTGTTGGACGCACTGCGTGGGAGAGACCTGGCCCTTGTGAATGACCCCAGACATTTCAGGGGCAGCAGCTGTGACCCATTCCCCACCCATGCTGGGCAGAGAGCCCGCCCGGAAGAGATGAGCTGTGAAGACAGTCTCATCAGTGAGACAAGGGACAGGGGACAGGAGTTGGAGACTTGGTGGCCATGCTGTGCGGTGTCACGGTCCACTTTATGCTGCCGGCACAGAATACCACGGACTGGGTCATTTATCATGAATGGGAGCGTGTCTGGCTCCTGGTTCTTAAGTCCAAGAGCATGGTGCTGGCATCGGGTGGGGACCCCTGTGCTGCATCATTCCATGGTGGAGGGCAGAAGGGCAAGAGACAGTGAGAAAGGGCAGACAAGTGGGGGCCACGCTCACTTCTCTAACAAATGCACCCACAGTAGCTAACCTACACCTGAGAAGACAACCAGGTCCTGAGAATCCAGGACCTCGTGAGCCAGACGCCGTGTAACTAGGCGCCCACCGCCCAACCCTGTTCCCCTGGGATTACGTTTCCAACACTTGAATTTGGGGGACACAAGCAAATCACAGCATTCAGACTGGGGCAGGTGGGAGACAGGGGAGAAAAATCCGGAAAGAATGGTGCTGTGCAGCCAGTGGCGGAGAGAGCGCTTCCAAGGGGGAGGTGAGATGCAGGCTTCAGACTCAGAGCAGAGAAAGCGCCTTTGCTTTGGCCATCAGCAGTGACCTGGGAATGAGTGGAATGGAGTCAGCCAGTGCAGGGCAGACTGACCAGAGCGGGAGTGGAGCCCAGGGCCTCGGTGGAGAAGAGGACAAGAGAAACCTGGTGGTGACTGATGAGGGACACAGACCCAGGAAAACGTGGGAGACTCGAGACACAGAATATGCGTCGTGGATCTGTAGGCTGGGACTCCTGCTCCTCACCGGTATCCTGGCTCCATATCCTGCCCTGATAAAGGACCGATTGGCTGGAACTGCAGCTGCATTTTTCCTTCCTTTTGGAGAGGGACTCTCTACCAAGGTCGGAGCCTGAGACACGAGGAGTCTTTGTAAGGTTGATGTATGAAAGAACTGTGTATGGATTGCAACTGTTTTTGCACCAAAATAAACTCATCCTTTACAATATTTTTTTTTAATCTGCAAGGTAGACGGTGGGTGTGAGGGGGAAAGAAAGAGACTCCCTTTCACTGGTTCACTCCCAAAATGCCTATGGCGGCCAAGGCCAGGAGCCAGGAACTCAGTCCAGGCCTCCCACATGGGTTCCACTCTGAGGCATCGCTGCTGCCTCCCGGGGTCTGCACCGGCAGGCGGCTGGAATCAGGAGCGGGAGCCAGAGTTCAGACCCTGGCACTCCACTTAGAGATGCCGCACCTTAATATGATGTCTTGCCTGCAGGACGAGATGCCCTAAACTCACCTGTTCATTTCATTTTGCCATGAGCTTTTTGAAGTACCCCTGTGTGGAGAGAAGGCTGAGCTGTTTTAGCAGAAAGCCAACAGCATAGCGGCTTAGAGACCAGGGAAATGTCTTGTTCGCTCGTGGATCAGTCCAGGAGATGCGTGCCCTTCTGCTCCATGCAGTCACGCGGGGATCCAGGCTCCGGCCCTCCCGTGGCCCTGCCGCCACCGCCAAGGGCAGCTGTGGTCTCAGAGTGGAATGCCCAGACGGCAGCACCCGTGTCGCCTGGAAGCTCGAGGGCAATGTGGTTTCTCAGCCGCACTCCAGGTTCCTGCATCAGAACCTCACGGGGGATCCAGGAGAAGCACCTGGCTCCTGCCATCGGATCAGCGCGGTGCACCAGCCGAGGCGGCCATTGGAGGGTGAACCAATGGCAAAGGAAAACCTTTCTCTCTCTCTCTCTCTCTCTCACTGTCCACTCTGCCTGTCAAAAAATAAAATAAAAAAATTAAAAAAATTTAAAAAAAGAACCTAAGGGGGGAGAGGCCAGGCCCTCTGTGCTTTCAAAAGTCTTCCCGTGATTTTAACACACCCTGAGTTTGTCCTTGCCTGTGTGATTGGAGCTGAGCTTCAGGCTTGTCTGTGGCTGCAGTTCTCATGAAGGGGAAAGGATGGCGAAGAGTGCAGAGGCAGTGGCTTAAGGTCCAGGCAGCGAGTGGCCCTCCCGCTCCTGTTCCGTTGTCCAGACGACAGTATGGGGCCGGCGTGGTGGTGCAGCGTTGGGGTTAAGCTGCCACTCCAGATGCCGGCGTCTCCTGTGCGTGCCGGCTTGCATCCTGGCTGCTCGGCTTCTCCTCTAGCTTCCTGCCAATGCACCGGGGAAGGCAATGCAAGACAGTCTGAGTGCTTGGGTCCCTGCACCCACACACGGGAGACCTGGTTGGAGTCCCTGACTCCTGGCTTCCACCTGACCCAGACGCAGCTGATTGGCGGGCATTTGGGAAGTGAACCAGCAGATGAAAGATCTGTCTCTTTCTGTCACTCTGCCTTTCAAATAAATGAATAAATTTCCCTTTTTAGAAAAGGATATGGAAAACAGGAGTTTTTAAAAAAGGAACTACTGTCTAGCCAGCCCTCACTGTGTAGAGGAAGGAGAGGGCAGCTGTGTCTGAAAAAGACGCCCAATGACCTGCCCACCTGCCCCAGATCTGCTATTTGACTACCTAATGAGCTTGCTGAGATCTGACATGCCTACTCTCAGTTTTCACAGCCCCACCCCTGCGGGGCCGGGCTTCCCCAGCCTGCGTTGTAGGTCTGTTTCCAAGAGCTGGAACAAACGTAAGGAAGAGCAGGTGTGGAGTTAGGCTAAGGGGGCGCCTCTGTGCCCGTCTTCAGTGTCCCTCCACGCTGCCCTCCATGGAAGAACCTGATGATGTCCCAGGTGTTTCCCATCAGAGGAACCATCCTGTTCCCATCTGCGCCTTGTTTGGATGATTCTCAAAAGGACTTTGTGCTTTGATGGGTCTGCGTTTCTCCTCTGAGGCTGAGATTAAAAGAAGACAAGGGGGAAGAGAGGTCAGTGCAGAAAGGACTGAGAAAGCCCGGGAGGGAGAAGACCAGGCCAAGGCCATGGCTGGTTTGTGCTGGACTTCCCAGGGGGGCGCTGGCCGCTGCCTGCCCTGAAATGGTCTACCCGGCCCTGGAGCAGGAGCAGCCGCAGCGGTGTGGCTGAAGGCTCGCTTCTCCTCTCCGCTACCTTTGACAGGTTAGCCCGGGACTGGGCAAGAGCAGAGCAGGCTGGGAAACACCCTGCTGGGTGGGTGGTGGGGACTCACGTACTTGAGCCGTCATTCGCTGCTTTCCAGGCACACTAGCAGAAAGCTGATCAGAGGTAGAGCAGCTGGGCTACAAACCAGCACTCTGATATGGGATGCAGGCATCCCAAGTGGTGGCTTACCCCACTGCGCCACAGAGGGAAATAGTTATGTAACTCCTGAGGGGTCCGGAGCTTGCACGTGGCTCTGTGGTGCACTGTCCATTTGTCCACTCCTTTGTTCATCCATTCTGCAGCAGTTGACACCTGCACATCAGGTACTGTCTTAGGTGTTAAAAAACTGAACCGAGGAGGTGACATTTGGCCTAATACTGAAGTCGTCACTTGGGGACACCTGCATCCCACATCAGAGTGCCTGTGTTCAGGTCCTGGCCTTGCTGCTTCTGTCTGTGCACCTTGGGAGGCAGTGGATGGTGGCTCACGGAGCCGGGTCCCTGTGTGCATGTAGGAGACCGAATTGAGTTCTGGGCTCCTGTCTTGTCTCGTCTCGTCTCGTCTCTCTCTTTCTCTCGGTCTTTCAAATAAATTAAACAAATAGCTTTGTTTTAATTGAGCTCAGATGTTAGCAATTCGTGCAATGAGTGGCATGCCTTGGGCTCAGTCATGGGAGTTGGAGACAATGGGACTAAGAACAGGAAGTGGACTGGTCAAACCTATAGAACGTGAAAGGGGTGAGGCAGAAGGACTCGGGGCTTGAGGAGGACTGGATGCTGTTAGCAGGTGCCATGTCGTCGTGGGGAAGGGCCAGGATGTGACATCCAACCAGGGACATTTTGTAAGAGACATGGGGGCGCTGCTGGTAACTGTGTCCACATGATAGGTGCAAACCAGGATCATCCCTGACCCACTGGTATCATATAGTCCCCCGGACTGCCTGGCTGCCTACCCCGTGACCTTAGGCAAGCTCTATGACCTTGGGCAAGCTCTCTGACCTCTCATTTCATTTCTGCAGCATGAGGATGATGCACACACCTATCTCACGGGGTGTTTTGAGGATTAAAGGAGCTAATGGGGTGGACGTTGGGTGCTGTGGTTAAGCTTCCACGCAGGGTGCCAGCGTCTCATGTTGGAGTACCTGGCCAGCTCTGCTCCCTCCCAGCTTCCTGCTAAGACAGCCTGGAGGTGGCTCCGATGGCTCAAGAACTTGGGTCAGTGCCACTCCCGTAGGAGTCCTGGGTTGAGTTCTGGGCTCCTGACTTGAGCCTGGACCAGTCCTGGCCCAGCCCTGGCTATTATGGATGTTCGGGGGAGATACTGTACTGCACCGCAACACCAACCCTCAGTCCTCAGGTTTTAAAAAGGCAAAGAAGTGCCCAGGAAGAACATAGCAGAAAAGGACAGTCTGTGGAGGAGACAAACTGTTTGCCCAAAGATAGGAGCAGAGGCCTGACTAGTACATGGAACGTGTGTTGGTCCTTGCAAATAAAGTGACGCTGAAAGAAAACATGTCGCCTAGGGCAAGAAGACTGAGAATTCTTTGTGCTAGAATTTAATTCAAGTTCCACCTACATCACCAGCCACGGGACTCTATAGTTAGCAAGCAAACCCTCATGTGGCCCACATGGTCCACTCTGCTTCTGGACGATGGCCCTAGGCTAGCGCCCTGCCCTGCTCCCGGGCTCTGCTAGGCACATCTGGCCATGGCTCCCTCTGTGCGTGGGGGAGAGGGGCCCGGGTCTGTGGAGGAGGAGGAAGCAGGCCTCCCCCAGTGGCACAACCCGCGTCATGGCACACCAGGCCCTGGTGGAAGTGCCTAGGGCGTGGCTTCGCCAGCAAGGCATCTGCAGCTGCTTCTCTGAGCTGTCCCGTGGTGTCAGTGCCCAGGGGCTGACTGCTGCCCCGGGACCCCAGCTTTGTTCCACAGGAGGGACAGGACCCCCGAGGCTGCCTTACCAGGGCATCTGGGAAGTCACGGCCATCTCAGCAGAAACCGGGTCCTGACCGTGACTTTCACGTAAGAGGACCTCGTGCCTGACTTGCACCTGGCCCGACCCTGGCTCAGCCGTGCCTGATGCACACTTCCATGGCAGGGCTGAGGGCCGGGGACTTTCAGGGGTAGGGGGGACACTGACAGCTCCAGGAGTGGCCCCCTCTGAGAACAAGTGGACCAACTGTCCCAGTTTTCCTGGGGTGTTACCCAGGGTTAGCACTGAAAGCCCCATGCCCCAAGAAACCCCTGTGTCCTGGGCAATTCGGGGTTGTGAGTCACCCTGCCTGGGAGCAAAATCTCCAAGGTCTCACCCCAAACCTAGCAAACCAGAACCCCTTGGGGAGGGGCCACCCATCTGAGCTCTGGGGTCTGATGCGTGCTCAGGACAACTGCTGTCCCGTTCAGCAAACACCCAGAGAAGGTGGCAACTTGCCCGGGCCCAGGCAGCGAGTAAAGAAAGGGCGGAGCCAGAGGAAGAGTTCCCAGCACTGCCATGGCGCTGCCCCCACCACGATCAACAGGGTCGGAGCAGAGTCCCCGAGGCCAGGTCATCACAGACGTTAGCGTCCATCACTAAGGCCTGCCAAGACCATGTCACTGCTGTGGTCTGCGGACTGCATGGGGACAGGCACCTCCAGAGAGGGTGGGAGCCGCTGGGCCCTGCAACAGAAGGGCGGCGGGGGGAGCGTCCCTGTAGCGTGAGCAGACGCCTGCAGCAAGGACCACCCAGGCTTTTGGGATCCCGGGGAAGAGCACAGCTGGGTGCGTAAGGAGCAGAAAGACCACCTGCTGCCTGCTGGGCTGCTGCAGCCTCGGCGTGGACGTTTTTTCAGTCGCCAGCCGCACCAGCAGACCCCAGATCAGTAAGGTTATAGAAGATGCAAAAATTACCCAACTAAGCCTGCTGGGCAGCATCATGCAGCCTGCAGGGGCAGGATTTGCACTCTTTCCAGGGGCCCCTGAAACACGCCCCGGGATTGAGACTTGGACGATGCTGCCTGTTCTCCTTGTGTCTGGGTGCCGCTTGTTGGCCAGCAGTGAGTGACTCCTGGCTACACACCAAGCAGAAAAGGAGCCTGGGAAATGCCCCTTCCCTGATGGCCAAGGACCGAGCAAGAGGAAGGGGAAGGCAGCAGCATCTGGCCCTGCTTCCTCCTGTCCCCAGGCAGCTGGGGCACTGAGACGCCCCCCGCCCCCTGTCCCCAGGCAGACACCGCACTTCCGTTCTGCCTTTGCCACTCCAGAGCTGACCACCTTCCAGGGGACCCATCTAAGCCTCTGTGTGCCAACCTTGCAAACTGAGAACAGCCCCACTTGGAGGGGATTGGGCGGGCCGACTGAGCATTGGGCCTGGGCCTGCAGGTCCTGGGCCTGGCACACGCCAAGTGCTTCGTGAGTGACAGCTGCGCAAAGAGGTGCAGGAAGATGCCCAGGGTCACATGGCCGGGAAACAGCAAGGCTGGCTTTCAGACGCAGGCGCAGGCGTCTGGCCCCTCGCTGGCACGCCGCCACCCCCGTCACGGGGCCCTGTGGAATGCTTAGCAGTGGAGGACAAACCACCAGTGAGAGAAGTCGCTCTCACACGGGTGCCTGAGCTCAGACATGCTAATGCCTCCTGTTCAAGGTTAACAGGGGCCTGGAGGGCCCCCTGACCCGCCAGTCCACGGCTCTTCCATCTCCACTGCGAATGACCAAATTGTGACCATTCGATGTGCATTCCTTGGTTAAGTCCTGTCTTCTGCTTGGCGTCCTTCTTCCCTTTTGGGCGGGCTCCTTTCCTGCAGGGCTGGCATGAGTCCAGGGGGTGGGGGCCGGGGGCTGTCCAGGGGGCCGGCGGCCCGGTGACCACGGGAAGGCCCTCTGGGGGTCAGCCCCACCTCCCCCGAGTCATGACTTCCTTTTCTTGCCTCTTTCTGCAGTCCTGCCCCCACCCCGCCTGCTTCTCCAATTAAACTGGAGAAAAATGGGTTTTGTCTTTTTTTAACAAGAACTCTGAAACTCTTAAATTACCTTCTTCAGGGTCTGCAAATAGAAAACCCAAATAAGCCAGCCACCTTTTCCTCCTCTGCCTTCCCACTTCTGTCTTTGAGAGCCTCTGGGCCCGGGAGAAGGGCACGGGCTGTAAGGGGGGGCCCACCGGGGGTTGGCAAAGATGGAGATGGGCAAAGCCAGCACCTCAGGCAGTGGCGCTGAAAGGAGAGAGGGTCCCACGATGTGGACGGCTCTGTAGGGCGCAGCTGTTGAGTGAGGGCAGACAGGGGCCCAGGGTTCATGCAGCTCGAGAAGAACCACAGAGGGTTCAGGCTGTCTGAGAAGCAGGTGAGATTGGCAGGCACACGGGGGCCTTCGCTGCCTCCGTACCACCGCTGGTGTCGCAGCTGCCGGGGAGTCCACCGCCGGGCGTCAAGACAGGTAGGGTGTCCGGGCAAAGACTGGGTTCTAATCCTACTCTGTGGCATGTCAGAAAACTAACTGGGGTTTATTGAGCACTTACTATGAGCCAAGCCTGTCCGTGGGTTATCCCATGTAATTGTCAAGATGATCCTACGCCGGAGGTCTGATCGTTATTCCCCATTTACTGATGGACTCTGAGGGCTGGGTGTGACACGTCTAGTGACAGCTCGGTGTCCTGCCAGACCTCCGGCCTATCTGCACCTGCTTCCTTGAGGGGGGAATCGAGATGCAGGGGACAGGACGGGCGGTGGCCTGGGCAGTCGCTCAGGTCCTTTCCCACACAGGTGTTCTGATCTGGGGCTCGTGCCACACCTTTGCATGCAGGGATGGTGTTGAGAGGATGCTGAGTGCAGGGTGCCAGTGCAAAGCAGTAACACTGAGAGAGAGAGAGAGAGAGAGACAGACAGACAGACAGACTCATGTCTTGCAATGCTGATGAGATAGGACAGGAGAATAAGAACACGAGACCAGTGCAAAGTCTGTGGAAGATTTGCAGGGACGTGCGTGTGGTGTAGCAAGTGGGTCACCCGTTGGGATGGCCAGCTGCCATATCAGCATGCCTGCTTCATATCAGCATCCTCTGCTCCACTTCCAATCCGGCTCCCTGCTACCTGGGAGTCAGCAGGTGATGGCTCGAGTACTTGCTACCACTCATATGGGAGACCCAGATGGAGTTCTGTGGCTGTTGCAGGCATTTGGGGAATCAGTCAGCAGATGGAAGAGCTCTCTGTATCTCTGTCTTTCTGCCTTTCAAATAAAATGCAAATAATTTTGTAATTTTAAAAAATTGTTAGACATGTGTTGAGAGGACAACACTGAGATCCAAAGGTCTAGAAACTTCTACGCCAATTCAGGTGCATTAGATGTCCAGAAGCCGCTGCGTTGCCACCATCTTTCCTCTATACACCCCCCTACCACCACCACCCAGGGCCAGATGATGGCTAAGGCCTTGGAAGGCGGCCTTGGCCATGGGGAGGCCCGGCTTCCCCGCCCAGCCTGTGTGTCTTCTTTGCAGGAGAAGCAGCCATGGCACGGTACCAGCTGGAGCAGGACGACTGGCTGGTGGTCTACCTGAAGTACTTACTGTTCGTCTTCAACTTCTTCTTCTGGGTGAGTGTGTTCGCCTTCCCCATGCACGAGTGAGTCAAGTCCCTTGGTGCTGCGTGAGTCACCTCCGCCTCCTCAAAGACCACCCAGGGGCAGCTTCTGCCCACTGCAAAGCAAACATGTACATTTGCCACCAAGGGGGAGGAGAGGAAGGCGGTGTACGGGCTGGCATGGAGCCCCTGCCCTACAGTGACTCAACAGGGCACGGGCGTGATGAGTAGCCTTGTGTTCCTGCACCAGTACAGAGAGTCCAGTTCCTTCCTCCCTGCTGATTTGCAGCCTGAGTGCCTGGGGGCAATGTGATAGCCTGAGAGGGATGATGGGGCCGGCGCCGCGGCTCACTAGGCTAATCCTCCGCCTTGCGGCGCCGGCACACCGGCTTCTAGTCCCGGTCGGGGCGCCGGATTCTGTCCCGGTTGCCCCTCTTCCAGGCCAGCTCTCTGCTATGGCCGGGGCGCCGGATTCTGTCCCGGTTGCCCCTCTTCCAGGCCAGCTCTCTGCTGTGGCCAGGGAGTGCAGTGGAGGATGGCCCAAGTGCTTGGGCCCTGCACCCCATGGGAGACCAGGAGAAGCACCTGGCTCCTGCCATCGGATCAGCGCGGTGCGCTGGCCGCAGCGTGCCAGCCGCGGCGGCCATTGGAGGGTGAACCAACGGCAAAGGAAGACCTTTCTCTCTGTCTCTCTCTCTCACTGTCCACTCTGTCTGTCAAAAAAAAAATTTTTTTTTCAGAGGGATGATGGCTGGTTCCCCGCTGGGGCCCACTGCCCTCTCCTGGTTCACAGTCTCTGAGCTGAGGACACAGAAGCACAGGTCTTGGGGGCTCCAGGCTGCTGCTGCCAGCCATGAGCATGGTCTCTATGGCGACCCCCCCCCCCCCGCAGGAAGCCTGGGTCTGCTCCCAGAAGGCAGTGGCCTTGGTAACTGGAGAGTGGACATCCATCGCTGGCCCAAAGGGGAGGCCCGGGATGGAAGGCGTGTGTTTTGTGTTGTGATGGTGCCACGTCTGGGGAGGTGGAAGGGTTTGAGGGTGGGGGCTGCTCCCTTCTGATGCGGTGGTCTTGGGTGGGGCCGCTTGCCTGAGTTCCAAGGGTTGGTTTTCCCAGCTGCAACTCAAGGATCGTTTCTAGTCTTTGGGGTTGCATTCAGTATATGGAGCATTTTGAATCTGTGAAGACACTTCAAAAGAAGTGAGTGGAAGATGGATTAACAGGTGACTTGGGTGTGGGTGTTAGCCTAGTGGTCAGGACACCCACGGCCCATTTCAGAGGGCCTGGGTTCGAGTGCCAGGTCTGGCTCCTGACCCCAGCTTCCTGCTGTGCAGCCCCTGGGGGGCCATGGGGATGGTTCAAGGAGTGGAGCCAACCACAATTCCTAGCATCCAGCTTTGGTGTGTGCTTGGTCCCGGCTGTTGTGAGCATTTGGGAAATGAACCAGTGGACGAGAGATCTTCCCCTCTTTCTCTCTTAAATTAAAAACAAAAAAAGTTTTAATGCAAAAAATTTTTGACGTCTATGCAGTTTTTACAAAATAGGTAAATTCCAAGACCCCTGCATATTAGGTATTAAATGTCTAAAAATACCACTGAATCAGGGCTGGCATTGTGGCACAGCAGATCAAATCACTACTTGCAATGATGGCATCCCAGATGGATGGCCAGTTCCAGTCCTGGCTGCTTTGCTTCCAGTCCAGCTCCCTGCTAATGCACCTGGGAGAGCGGAGGAAGATGGCCCAAGTGCTTGAGCCCCTGCCACCCACGTGGGAGATCCACATGGAGTCCCTGGCTCCTGCTTTGGCCTGAGTCAGAGCTGGCTGTTACAGCCATCGGGGGAGTGAACCAGTGGATGGAAGATCTCTTTCTCTCTGTCTCTCTGTCACTCTGCCTTTTGAACAAGTAAAGTAAGTCTTTAAAAAAATTATCCTGCCAGATTAACTGACAGCGTGCAGCTGGGTTTCCTGCTAACCATGGAAAGGGGGCACCTTCTCACTTGATAGCACCTTGGAAGCTTCCAGAAATGCACGTGCACCTGGGAGCTGTGTCTGCAGAGGCGTGGTTGAGTCTGGGGAGGACCATGGTCGAGTAGTTGAGGACGTGGACACGGCCAGGCAGGAGCCTGTCGCTCCCCCTCTTCGTGGAGGAATGACACTAAACCCTGCCTAGGTTTCCTGTCCGAATCACGGCCCCATTATCCCTCCTAAGCTTCATATCCGAGTCACGGCACCATTATGTCGCTCCCCGTCTTCGCGGAGGAACGACACAGGACCCTGTGCTGTTCTTTTGTCTGCTCGGCCCTCCCCGGGTTTGCTGCTGGTTCTTCCCGGGTTGGCTACCGACCCTTCCACCTCCGTGGAAGGGCGGTTCCCCCCTCCCACTTTCCCCACTTCCGCGGGGGAGCGGCACACCGCCGGCCGGCTCTCTCGGGGGCTGCACAGGTGTTCCTTTAGGTAGATGTTCCTGGTGCATGTTGTCTCTCTCCTCCTTTATAGTCCTCTTCCACCAATCCCAACTCTGCTACCCACACGCCGAGTACGCTGCTCTCCTCCAATCAGGAGCAGGTCCTGCTGTTTATTGGTTGAACTGGAGGCAGCTGTGTAGAAGCTGTTTCCTCCTCTCCCAGCGCCATATTGTGGGAGAGCAGATGCATAAAATAAGTCTTAATTCGAGTAACAGTCTAGTCCCAGTTGCTCCCCACAGAGCCGTGCAGAGGCTTGGAGGACAGACAGTCACCAGGTGCTATCAGCCTAAAGCTGCAGTCAGGTAGTTGTTTCCATGCATTTTGCAAAGTTTCTGAAACAAACAGTGAAGTTATTTGCAACTTTACTCTTCTGAGCAAGACTTTCCTGGAATAGTGAAGCCGTGATGATGAGGACAGGAGAGTAATAAAGCCACATTGCGGGCCGTGAACCCCGGGGGTGTGGGTGTGGGTGGCTTCCCTTCCCAGAGATGAATCTGATAGGGTGCTTCGGACGCTTGCTGAGTGAGCATTTCTTTTTCAGAATAACTGTCTTCCGGGATGATAGAAGTCTCATGTCGCCACTGTAGGCAGTCTCCAAGAGATTGGAAAGTATAAAAAATAAATAAACTGCCCATATCTCATTGTATAAGGTACTGCAAGTGGGAAGCTAGGTGTTAGGCACAGTGGTTAAGAGGCTGCTTTGAACACTTCCGTCCCCTGTCAGAGTGCCTGGCTTCACTGCCAAGTCCAGCCTCCTGCTCATGCACACCCTGAGAGGCAGGGTGAGGGCCCAAGTGCTCCTGCCACCCGTGTAGAAGATTCAGATTGAGCTCCTGGCTCCTGGCTTCTGCCTGGCCCAGTCCTGCCTGCTTTGGCATTTGCATCAGCCAGCACTTTGGCCTTGGCCTTGGCCTTGAGCCTCCAGAACTGTGAGGCACTGTCCAGGCCATGCTGTCCATGGGATTCTGCTAGGCAGGCAGTCCTCACAAGCAGAGGTGCTGGGACAGCCCATCTCACAGAGCCTTGCTTTTGTCCTGTGTGAGATCAGAGTGCCGATGCCTGTGAGAAATGGAGGTGAATATGCAGAAAACCGCTCGTGTAACTCTCAGGATCAGACTGATGGACAGACCTCAGCCCTGTCCTGGCCCACGTAAGAAACGCTGGGAAGCATAGGAAATGCTCACGCGAAACACGGAACACGAGATGACCTCACACGTGCCCCGCACTCCGATGGCGTCTCGGGTTTAATTTTCTTTGCTGGAGGATACAGCTCACTAAATTCTTATTCCACGACCCTAATGGGTCACATTCCGAGGTTTGCAGGACCCAGAGCCGTGCCTCCATCCCCTGTCACCCTGCCCTTGAGGCACCCTTGGACGTAGCTGTGGGTCAGGAACCACCAAGGCCACAGCCCTCACTTCTCAAAAGAAAATGTGGAGGCTGGGGCTGTGGGTTAAGTTGCTGTTTGCAACATTGGCATCCCATATCAGGGCACTGGTTCAAGCCCCAGGTAGTCCACTTTCCATCCAGCTCCCTGCTAAAGCACCTGGGAAAACAGTAGAAGATGGCCCGAGTGCTTGGGCCCCTGCACCCACATAGGAGACCTGGATGCAGCTCCTGGCTCCTGGCTTTGGATCGGCCCAGCCTCGACTCTTGCAGCCATTTGAGGAGTGAACCAGTGGATGGAAGCTCGCTCTCTCTCTCTCTCTCTCTCTTACTCTCTCTCTCTCTCTAACTTTGCCTTTCAAATAAATAAATCTTTAAAAGAAAGAAAACGTGGTCCAGGCTTTCCTCTCTGCTGCCATCCTCCTTGCTTTTCTACAAGGCTCCCTACCGCTCCCATCTCCCTTGCGATGTCGCTCTCTGGTTTATTATTTTAATTAGCTGCCTGGCCATGTCAATAATCAGGACTGCTCCCACCTCCCAGGAGCTCTGCCAGGCTATGGGCAGAACAGGGAAGCAGTTCTTGACGCAGTGGGGGGAGCCTCTGTCCTGAAGCCCTGGCCTGCCCTTCCCCTGGGGGCCAGGAGGGCTCAGCCTCCAGGGAGTCCTTGGATCCTCTCCAGGGAGACCTGGGGCCGAGGCAGGTGGCAGAGAGGGTGGAGGGCCCCAGGCCGGCCAGGAGAGGCCTGGCAGGGAAGAGCCAGAACCAGGACATAGTGAAGGAGACTCACTGCCTCCATTGCCATGCGTGGGCATGGCCAAAGACCACTCTCAACATACTGAAATGGTTAAGCCTCCCCCCCCCAAGCTGTGTGGGCTTCAGGGCACCTCTGCCCTCTGTGCCAGGGACCAGGGGCACACTCAGTCTGCACAGGGCTGTGGCAGGCCAGGACGAAGCCTGTGATCAGTGCTCTGAGCCACCCCTGGCGTAGCCTGGACACCAGGCCACTTGCCTCGTGGGCAGGGCGGCTTTGGTGAAATGGGCGCCCAATGGGAAATTAGGCTTCTTGTGCCCTTCCCGGCTTGGGTGACCTTGGAGAAGTCCTGTGACCCTGGGCTTTTATGTCTGCACCCAGAACAGAAAAGGGGCTGGCTCGCTTCTTCCCCTCTCGCCCTGCTGTCCTCTTGGAGTCCCAGCGCATCCACCCACTGTGCTGCTCCTCTGGGGATACCCAGATGTGTAAGACTTAATTGGGATGCTCGGAGTGGAGACACAGAGATGGCAAATCTAACAGAGACCGTGATAGGTGTGCACGCACCGTGGAGTGAGTACAGAGGGCAGGATGGTTTGCTGTGTGTGGGACAGGGATGGCTCCAAGGATGCTTTCCTATGCGTTCTGAGCTGGGTTTGAAAGAGGATGTGGGGTTGGGTTGGGGGTGTTGTGGCACTGTGGGTTAAGCCACCACCTGTGACTCAGGCATTCCATATGAGTACTGGTTCAAATCCCGATCCAGCTCCCTGCTAGTGTACCTCAGAAAGCAGTGGCTGATGGTCCAGTGTTTGGTCCCCTGCCACCCACGTATCAGACCCGGATAGAGTTCCTGGCTCCTGGCTTCCATCTGGCTCAGCCCTGGCCGCTGCAACCATGTAGGGAGTAAACCAGCGTAAGGAATATCTCTCATTCATATTCTCTCTCATCCTCTCATCCATTCATATTCTCTCTCTCTCTCTCTCTCTCTAACTCTGCCTTTCAAATTTCGAAAGGAGAACGAGGACAGGGGGAGGGGTCATTTAGGTTCTCTCCCATCTCTGGTCCACAGTCTGTCCCATGTGTCCTAGGCTATGTGGGGTTGATGGCAGGGGGAGGTAGGGCCCCAATTTATTTTCTCAAGAGCTCTTTAAAACCAGAGAGCCTCAGCACGGACGATGGCCGCTAGCAGGACCAGCCTGTCCTGGAAGATTTAGTGCAATGGCTCTGGGGCCGTAGGCAGGGCTGGGGAGCTGTGCTCACCTGGTGCCCAGAGAGCTGTGGCTCAATGCCAAGGTGAAGAGCACACCTGCTGCCTGCTCCCTGTGCTCTCCCTGGGAGCTCAAAAGCTGGGGTGCAGGGCTGGGGAGCTGCCCACCCCACATGCATGTGCAGTCCCGGGCCCCGCCCTTCCAGGGCTGCATCCTGGGGCCATTCTTCCAAAGCAGCCCAGCCAGCCCCAGGGGACAGAGCCTTGCCGAAACCCAGGCTCCCAGTCCTCTCCTGGAGCCCCCGCACTGTCTGCTCCCCAACCCAGTGACTTCCTGTTCATTCTGTTGAGGTGGGACTCACCAAATCAGGTCTCCCTTCCCAGTCACCTGCATGAGACGTGAGGGCAGGGGCCATGTCCGTCAGTTGTGGTGCCCACGACAACTGGAGAGCCTGGCAGGGGCATAGTGGGTGTTGGTTGAGACAAAGCACAACAGCACATCAAGCTGGCATCTTTTTTTTTTAATTTATTTATTTATTTATTTTTTATTTTTTGACAGGCAGAGTGGACAGTGAAAGAGAGAGACAGAGAGAAAGGTCTTCCTTTGCCGTTGGTTCACCCTCCAATGGCCGCCGTGGCCGGCGCGCTGCGGCTGGCGCACTGCGCTGATCCGATGGCAGGAGCCAGGAGCCAGGTGCTTTTCCTGGTCTCCCATGGGGTGCAGGGCCCAAGCACCTGGGCCATCCTCCACTGCACTCCCTGGCCACAGCAGAGAGCTGGCCTGGAAGAGGGGCAACCGGGACAGAATCCGGCACCCCGACCGGGACTAGAACCCGGTGTGCCGGCGCCGCTAGGCGGAGGATTAGCCTAGTGAGCCGCGGCGCCGGCCCCAAGCTGGCATCTTAAGGCCCCTTGGGTGCTACTCCTGGCCTTGCTGAGAGCGTCCTAGTGGCCCGGAGAAAAGAGCGTCCCAGCCTGGGACTCTCACTGCCTCTCTGTATGTAAAAGTGGCCATGCAGCTGGAAAGGAAGTGCTCACTGGTGCCCAAGCGGGCAGCAGGTGGGGCCAACACGGGGCGTTATTTCCGTGGCCTTCAGTGTCGCCATGGCAGCGCCTGTGTGCTGGGCCCGAGAACTCTCGGGTAAGTGCTCTGTATCTCCTACGTGTGCACCCAGGGCTGCTGTTGGGAAGGGAACTAGGCAATCCAGGCATACAGTCCAGGAGAGAGAAGAACTTGTCTATGCAGGAGGTCCAAGCAGGTGCACCCTTAACACGGGCCTGGAAGGATGAGTAGGCATTCAGTGGCCGAAGAGGACCACAAGAACAGGCGAGAAAGGCGGCAGGGGTAAGAGAAGCGGCCTCTGAGACCCAGAGAGGCTGTGTCACAGACCCACATGCACATGGCCAACACAGCGAGGAGTTTGGACGTGGACGTCAGTGCTGTGTCCCCAAGTTCACCTTCTCGGCCACTGTCCTGACACCACTGTGGCTACTGGGCATCCACAAAGTGTTCAGGAACAGCCACTGCGTGCCTCTTAGTGGTCCAAACCCCGGTGTGGAGGAAGTTGAGTAACAGAAGCTGAAGCCTAAAGTCAGGTTGAGGTCATGCAGACTTTGGACTTGGCTCCCTGTTCTGGGAATTTGTTGGGGGGGGGGTGGTCTCAGCAGGGAGTGCTGTAGCAGATCAGCATGGGAGGCCCCGGGTGCATCTGGGTGGCGAGGAGCTGGGGGCTGCCCCGGGGACAGGGAGCCATGGCACGGCGTCATATGGGGGAGACCCAGACGGGCCTGAGAGCACATGGGAAGTGGCAGGTGGCTGTGACTGAGGGGCGAGGCCCCGCTCAGTGTGACCCTGTGGGCTGTGGTGGTGGGCGGTGGTGCTGCTGATGAGATTGCCACGGGGTAGGGGCGTGGGAGACCAGTGTGGTTCTCAGCAGGTGAACGCCTGTCCAGCCCTGTGCCCTTCCAGTCCCTGCTGTTGCTTGGTGCAGTGTAGGTGGCCGGCAGTTGGCACGGTCACCCTGTGCACATCCTGCCCACCCCCTGCCATGCCCTGGCTCCTCCTGCACTGAAGACTGGGAACTCTCCAACCCCAGGGACCCTTCCTTCCTGGGGGCCCCCTGGTCCTGACTTTGCTCCCAGCTCGGACAGCAAAACCCTGCAATCCCCTGCACCCCCTCTGCCTGCTCTTCTTCAGGTCTGCTGCCTTTCTGTCTCGCCCCAGGGGTGTGCAGCTGCTCGGGCTAATCGTCCCCATGACATGCCCAACATCGGGGCAGTGTTTCTCTTCTATAAATGGGCAGTTCCTAAAATTACCCAGCCTGGGTGACCTGCTCTGCCCTCTTGGCCCGCCTGTGTCCTCATTGTCCTGCTTCTCTCGCTGCAGGGTTTGCTGGTTCATCGGCCACAGGCTGTGGCTTTGAAAAATGTAGTTAATATTCTACGGGAAAGCAACCTAGTTTCTGGAAGGAGCCAAATACTGTTGAGTCAACTCTATGCAGATGGCTGTGGACACAGCTCATTGGGGTCAGGGCTCTCCCCGCCCCTCATGCCTCCTCCTCTTCCCACCCCATCTCCTGCCCTTTCTGCCGACTTCACAGTTCCCAAGTGGCTTGAGTGACAGGCATGAGCCACTGGTCCAGAAGCACCAGGCTGGGGGTGAATGGACAGAGGTTGTCCCCCTGGTGCTCACAGGGACATATTACCCATGTGGAAGGGACTTCGGAGATATTCCTGCCAGGGTCCCCAATGTACAGATGGAGAAACTGAGGCTAGGAGAGATGAAGTATCTGTGCCACAGTCACAGGGTTAGTCAGGGGCACAGCCAGGACCTGAATCCTGTCTCCTTTGATACCATCAGGTGGTCTCTTCCAAAATTTAGCCATTGTACTTTTCTTTTCTTTCTCTCTCTCTCTTTTTTTTTTTTTTTTTTATTTTGACGGGCAGAGTTAGACAGTGAGAGAGAGAGAGACAGAGAGAAAGGTCTTCCTTCTGTTGGTTCACCCCCCAAATGGCTGCTACAGCTGGCACGCTGTGCTGATCCGAAGCCAGGAGCCAGATGCTTCCTCCTGGTCTCCCATGCAGGTGCAGGGCCCAAGCACCTGGGCCATCCTCCACTGCCTTCCCGGGCCACAGCAGAGAGCTGGACTGGAAGAGGAGCAACCGGGACTAGAACCCGGCGCCCATATGGGATGCTAGCGCCGCAGGCGGAGGATTAACCAAGTGAGCCATGGCACCGGCCCCCCATTGTACTTTTTTTCTCCTGTGTGTTTGGCATGGACCCAACTTCCTTCGCTGTCCCCTCTGCCTCTCAGGGCGCTCATCAGCAGGAAGCCGGAGTGGAGAGCAGAGCTGGACTCAAATCAGACACTCGGGTGGGGCTGGGGTGTCTTACCTGCTGCACCGCCCTCCCGCCCAGGAAAGATCGTTTTCAGAAGAGCTGCCCGAGTCCCAGGCCGGTGCCCTCCGGCTGTGTACCGGTGGCGCTGACTCCTCCTGCCTCGGCGGGGCTCCGCATCCTCCCTAATCCTCCTGGACGTCAGAATCGGGGTGGACTCTCCCAGACCTGCGTCAGACCGGCCTGCCCCTCCAGATCCCCCACCCCGACCTCGCGCTGGGGGCTGGGCACGCAGCCGTCACCCTGGCTCACCTGTCAGCTCCGTCTGCTTTGCAAGATTCCAGGCCTGTCTGTGTGGCCAGCATGTGCAGTGACCGAGGGCTGCGTTCCTCAGAGCCTCCCACCCCCACCCCTTCCCCAGGGAGCCACACTTATTTTTTTTTTTCCTTTTCTACATAATCAGGGTTATGTCCCCCTTTAGACTAAAAACTGCTGCTCAGTATCCTACCTTGTACCCCAAAGCCGCTAGCAAAGAACAGGGTAAAGGGCAGAGTTCCAGCCCTGAGCAAGTGTCGGCGGGGCCGCAGAGCTTGAAGTAGCATTGTGCTCTTACACCCATAGATAGAAAATACGTGAAATTTGTTCCTTTTATAAAAAGAGCCACCTCCAGGGACTCACACCCAGAAGCCCAGTGTATTCTGAGATTTGGCACAGCGCCACCTACTGGGGGGGAGAGGAACAGGACAGTTGCACCCCCTGGGCAGCCTGGGAGCTCTGTGAATTTTCCTGGCCCATCCTACTCCCAGAAACCTGGTAGTTAAAGCCAGGTCTTGGCAGGCAGAGGGAGAGGAGGCCTTAGTGACAACCTAGACCAGGGATCCACTGCAGCCTCTGAACTGGAGCATGACATTTGGTGTAGATGACCTTTGGCCCAGGGAGCAAAAGTTTTTTATCAGGTTCTCAGCAGTGGGTCCCATGTCTCTAACAGGTGACTTCTCCTAGGTCAATCCAGACATCTCCGTCTCGGTGGCACCAGACCCGGAGCTCTGGTTTGGGGGTGCTGAGTCAGCCCGCCTGCTGGATAACGTGTGTGTTGCTATAGAGATCAGACCCCACAAAGAGCCAAGTTTCTCAGCGTTTTGCTGGAGTTGGATCAGCAGAGTGTGGTCACGTTGACTGTCTCGTGCTGCTCCAGAAGCTCTTCCTGGCACTATTATGTGCCTTTGATTAATAAAAAATGAGAGATGAATTATTGCTTAATTAATGCACTGTGTTTGGTAGGCAAAAGCCCTCAAAACACAAGGGCTGTGAGGAAAAGCAATCAATGGGGCCCTCCGTGGTGCTCGCTTGGGAACCGCTGGTCTAATTCCGCTCAGTTATTTGAAAGAGAAAGAAACCGGGGTCCAGAGGGGTTCGGGGACTATCATTTGGTCACACAGATGGTCACAGGGCATTGTGACCTCACTCATGCCCTCCAGGCCAGCCAGAGGGGGCAGAAAGAACTATGAGCAGAACATCTGCCAATCACCTCACTGGACACAACCTCATTGGCCCAGACTCGGGAGGACCCTCCCAGACCATGCAGGTTGGCTGGGCCTTAGATAATCCACACCCTCAGAGAGTTTTAAAAACCTGCTGCAGGGTGAGCGTTTGGCCTGGTGATAAAGTCCCCAGTAAGGCACTGGCTCCTGACTCCAGCTTCCGCTGACACGGAGCCTGAGAGGCAGCCGTGATGGCTCAGAGACCCTCGTGGAGAGCCTGGATTATATTCCCGGCTGCTGCTTCAGCCCTGCAGCCCAGAGCCGCCATGGGCACTTGGATGGGAGCGCTCTCTCTCTCTCTCTATTTGCCGCTCTCTCTCTCTCTCTATTTGCCTCTCTCTCTTTCTTAAACATTTTGTTAAATGAGGAGCCACTTTATTTTTAAAAGATTTATTTAATTATTTGAAAGCCAGAGTTACAGAGAGGGAGAGGTCTTCCATCCACTGGTTCACGCCCCAGATGGCCACAACAGTTTGAGCTGTGCCAATCTGAAGCCAGGAGCCAGGAGCTTCTTCCAGGTCTCTCATGTGGGTGCAGGGGCCCAAGGGCTTGGGCCATCTTCCACTGCTTTCCCAGGCCATAGCAGAGAGCTGGATCAGAAGTGGAGCAGCCGGGACTCGAACCAGTGCCCATACGGGATTCCAGCACTGCAGGCAGCAGCTTTACCCACTACACCACAGCAGCAGAGGAGCAGCTTCTGAAAGCTCCCCACCACCAGGGAAATATGGACAAGAGCAGACGTGGGGAGGGAGTGCTCAGGGCACTGGGAGCTGGGGAGGCATAGGGACTCCGACTCAAGTCACTCGTGGCATTGGGAGCCACACCTGGACTCAAAATCTGGTTCTGCCATCCATAGATGTGTGACCTGGGACAAATCTCCCAGCTGGCCTCAGTTTCCTTATCTGTACAATGGGAACCAAACTCTTCTTGCCGGCTCCCCAGAAGCCTGAGTGAGAGACGGATAGATGTGTAGGTGGCAGGTGTGCGGGTGTCCTTGCCCCGCCCTAACTGGAGGTGTCCCACAGGTGGGAGGGGCAGCCGTCATGGCCGTGGGCGTGTGGACCCTGGTGGAGAAGAGCGGCTACCTCGGCGTCCTGGCTTCCAGCACCTTCGTCACCTCTGCCTACATCCTCATCTTTGCCGGCGCTCTGGTCATGGGCACCGGCTTCCTGGGCTTCGGCGCCATCATCCGGGAGCAGAAGAGCTGCCTTTCCACGGTGAGTGCCACCCTGTGCCCTGGGGTCCTGCCCGCCCGCCCCGGTCCCCTCAGCTTGCCCACGGAGGAGAGGGGAGAGTCACGTGGGCGGCTGCTCTGGGCTGGGGGAGTTCCCTAGCCCAGGCTCCCACCGGGTTCCCTCCTGTGGCCAGTCCTGGCTCAGCTACGCCCCTGCCCCGTCCCTGTGTGGAAGGCAGCCCCACACGGGTCATCCATCACTGTTTCAGCGTGTGCCTCAGAAACTCCAGACCCCTTCTGGCTCACTCCCCCAGATGGTCACAGCAGCCGGAGTAGTCCTGGCTGAAGCCAGGGGCTTTGTTCACGTCTCCCATGTGAGTGGCAGGGGCCCAAGCACTTGGGCCATCCTCCACTGCTTTCCCAGGCACATTAGCAGCGAGCTGGATCAGAAGTGGAGCAGCTGGGACTCGAACTGGTGCCCATATGGGATGCTGGCGTTGAAGGCAGTGGCTTTACCTGGTACACCACGATGCCAACCCTATATAGCCCCCCTTTCTAGAAAACACAGCGGCTATGCTACCATCACTGTTCACAACCTTCCCCTAACATCACAGAATAGCCCAGCCGTGCCCAGTCTCCACAGGTGAGCCAGAGCCCGTTGTTTTCTTTTTGAGTTAGAATCTGAATGAGGTCAACGTGTTAAAGTTGGTTGGTTTGTCTCCTCTGTCTCTTTTAGACTCTAAGCTCCGCTCTCTGCCTCTCTCTCTCTCTCCCTCTCTCCTCTTGCAATGTATCTGTTGGGGGAAGCAGGTGATTGTCCATTGCCTGTCCCCGTCGGGATGTTCTGACGCCGTCCTGTGAGCTGCTAAGCCTGCTCTCCCGCTGTGATCTGGAAGCTTGAGCGGACCCAGGTTTGATCTCTGTGGCCAGCGTGCTTCCTGGCTGGGGTTGGAAGCTCCATGGCACGTGTGAGATGGGGGATCCAGGGCACAGAGAGGTGAAGGGGTTTGCCCAGTGCCGCACTGCATGCTGTGCGGTAGTAGTGGGTCAGGTGGGGAGCGCAGGAGTGGTCCTAGACAGTCGCTGTGTACCCTGCCCGGAGCGTCACAGGCTGCAGGCCCAGCCTTGGCAGTGGGACCAGAGAGCAAACAGAGCAGGTGCAGGGGCCTCCCTGGTGCACTGGAGTATTGCAGGGTCACTGCAGGGACCTTGTGGCAGGGACCGGCCGTGTCCCCCTGCTGTTCCTGGCCCCTGGTGTGCACGGCCTCTTTTGGGGGATACTGAGGCAGCAGGGATGTAGGGAGTTTTAAACTTGCTGGTACACACTGTTCGGGAGCCCACGCTCTGGTCCACGCACCCCAGAAGGGCCCCAAAGGTGCATGATGCACCCCACTTTACAGATGCGAAGGCTGTGTTCCACCAAGGAGGGGCTGGAGCTGGGCCTTGAATTCCAGCTCATTGGAGTCCCCTCCCAAAGCCTGCATCCCTGGAGGAGGCAGAGGGGCAGGAAGCCGAGCAGGGAGAGCCTGCCCAGGGCATGTGGCTCTGTTTCCCAGGGAGGCAGCACCTGGCTGGACACAAGACCGGAACCAAGCACAGGAGACCCCGGGCGTGACTGTGGCACCGGAGGCTTCTGTGCCCCCTCAGTGGAAGGGAAGGACCAGCACGCGCGGGTCACAGCAGATGCGGTTTGGAAGGGGACATGAGGGCCGTGGAGGCCAGCTCTTCGTCCAGAGGTTCTAGGCAGAAGGACCCCAGTGTGGGTGAGAGCGTGGGTTACTCAGGATGATTGGCTGTGTTAATAGTCCCATTGTCAGGGCTCTTCCCCCTGGCTGTGTCATAAAGAATAAGTGTGAACTCCCCCATCAGTGTCCTGCCTTACCCACTTCCTCTGTTTTTAAGGATTTATTTTATTTATTTGAAAGGCAGAATGACAGGGAGAGACAGGGAGAGCTCTTCCATCCGCTGGTTCACTCCCCAGAATGGTCATAGCAGCCAGGGCCGGCCCAGGGCTAAGTCAGGGCCCTGGAACTCCATCCAGGTCTCACATGGATGGCAGGGAGCCAAGCACTTGGCCCATCTTCCAGGGCCTTCCCAGGCACATTAGCAGGGAGCTGGATCGGAAGCAGAGTAGCTGGGACTTGAACTTCAAGATGCTGGCATCAGGAGTGGCTGCTTAACCCACTGTGCCACAACACCAGTGCCACCTCATTCACTTCTGACGCAATGCATCCCATCCGCCCGCCATCCCCGCTGCTCCTCCAGCCTCCCTGGCCGGGCACAGCCTGGCTGTCACTGCCCAGAGAGGACCGCACCTGGGACCGTACAGGAGAGATATGGGATCTGAGTGCAGGACCAGGGCCTGGTGCAGCCTGGGGGCCTGGTGGGCACCCCTATGCTGCACCTGCTGCTCCTCCGAGGCAGAGCTGCTGGGAGATGCAGCCTCCTTCCCTTGCTCTATGGACATCCATAGACGGGCACCTCTGCAGGTAGCCACCTGACTCCACAGCCTATAATCTGTGTCTGCTTTCCCTGCCGTCCTCCAGAAGAGCCCAGGCCAGAAGGGGCCCAAACACAGGCCACAGGCTGAAGCCCCTGCCTGGCCCAGCAGCCCCTGTTCTGTGGAGCCTGGGCTTGCTGGGACCAAGAGGTGGCCAGCAGGCCTTCCTGGGGCTGACACAGCGGGTGCCTAGAAAGCCAGCCCTACACTTAGCATCCCGGTTCAGGTGCACTGCCAGCGTTCCGTGGTTCCTGGAGCTTCCTCCTCGGTTTCATTTCATTTTGCTCCCCTCTGCATCTGGTTTCCTTTTGAACATTTTTTTTTTTTGACAGGCAGAGTGGACAGTGAGAGAGAGAGAGACAGAGAGAAAGGTCTTCCTTTGCCGTTGGTTCACCCTCCAATGGCTGCCGCGGCCAGCGCACCGCGCTGATCCAAAGACAGGAGCCTGGTCTCCCATGGGGTGCAGGGCCCAAGCACTTGGGCCATCCTCCACTGCACTCCCGGGACACAGCAGAGAGCTGGCCTGGAAGAGGGGCAACTGGGACAGAATCCGGCACCCCGACCGGGACTAGAACCCGGTGTGCTGGCGCCGCAAGGCGGAGGATTAGCCTATTGAGCCACGGCGCCGGCCTCCTTTTGAACTCTTAAGATGGCTGAAGACTGAGAGAGGCTGTGCAGGAGAGACGCAGCGAGTGTAGCACGACCCAAAGTGGTCCCCTGCCCCTCAGTCCGAGAGGACTGGGACAAGGGGAAGAGCGGGCAGCTGCACGCCGCTGTGCGTCCAGCTCGGATTGAGAGGAGGGAGAGGGAGAGGGAGAGGGAGAGTGCCGGCATCAGCAGCTCCCAGGGCCTCGCCCACCGCACTGCAGGCCTCACCATCGGTCCCAGCCTCACCCTTCCTCCCCACCGCCATCTGCAGCCCCTCCGAGTCACTGTTGCTGGTGCCGACAGCACAGGGGGCGAACAGGAAAGGGGGCCTAAATTATTCATGCCAGACCTTCTTTTTTAGCCAAGACGGCATGAGCGAGACAGAGAATCCAGGCCACCGACCAGGACAGGTGTCACCCCAATGGAAGGAGAGGGATATTTTTAGAGTCTGGAATTTGGGCTCGCTGCACTGTGGATATCTCCAGCCAAAGGATGCTCGTGACAGACGGTCCCGAGGCAGCCCGGCCTTTGTCAGGGGGCTCTTCTCTACGTCGGGGTGGATGGAATATCAGAAGTTCTAGAAACTGATTTCTGAAGGCGAGGGGACCCGGAGTTGCAACACTGCCGTTGCGTCTTCCCGCCGAGCTATGGCTCTCGGGGCAGTGAGCCCCCTAGTGAGGTCTAGGATCGGGGGCCAGTGGTGTGCATGCTGGGGCACTGTGTAGCTTGCCCAGCCAGCGCTGCAGCCCTGGGAAGTCACCCCGCCCCCCGCCTCTCCTAGCTCCCCGGATGTCCCCATCTTTGTACCGCGTGAGGGCAATGGGGACGGGTTTTCAGGTCTCGGGAAACGAGTCATCATGACCTAAAGCATAATCACAATTGTAATCACCAAGCTCCTTTGAGAAGGGACCCAGATACTCGCATCTATTCTTAGGGCCTTTCCTCCAGGGTCCGCACGGCCCAGGGTAGGGACTTCCGCTGAAGAGGCTGGCAGTGGTGGCGGGGCAGGGAGGCTGCCAAATCCCGCACCCAGGTCTTGTTCCACCAGCCACCCAGCCCCGGGGTGGTCACTGCTTCATCTGTTGCATGCACACTGTGTGGCTCATGCTGTGGGGTCAGAGAAATGGACACAAGGCGATGGCTTTTCAGGCGCTTCAAGAAGCAGGGCACAAATGTCCCAAGAGCTGGCCTTGATATGGGTCATGGTGGGCTCTGTCTGCTCCAGCTGGACCCCGCTGAGGTCATTCAGCAAAGGCCATAGGCTGACATGAGCCATGGACGCGAGCCAGGACAGCCAGGCAGCTGCCTGTGGACCGCGGCCCCCTGCTCTGAATAGCCTGGCGACTCTCTCCATCGGCCGCCTCCTCGCCGGCCTCACGCAGCCCAGGGCTGTGCAGAAGGTGCTGCCAGCAGCTTCCAGATGCGCCTTGCACCTGTCTGCTTGGCCAGAAAGAGCCGGGCCTCAGGCCACTCAGCGAGAGGCTGGCAGAGCCTGGCCAGGGCCCAGAGCTCCAGGCAGGGCCGTTTGTGGTGTTGCAGGCACATGCTGGCCCCCTGTGCCTGGACGTCTCTGGCACGGAAATGGGCACGCGCCTCATTCATGTCTCAAGATCTGTGGTTTCTTTCCAAATGGAACACGAGCCGCCAAGAGGAGACCTCGAGGTCGGGTCCCTGGCTGCCTGGTCCACTCCGACGCGGAGGGCAAGTGTCGGGGTGCTGGTGTCCAGTCTGCTGGTGCCACAGAAAGTTTGTCTCAGTCCTGTGTGGGTGGGTGATCGCCCCCATCCTCAATGGAGGCCCTGAGCAAGTCTCAGAGCAGGGCCAAACCAGGAAGGCGGGCTGCAGTGTGCATGTGTGTGCGTGTGTGTGTGTGTGTGTCTTTAGTGCACACACCTGTGTGTGCACATTATGTGCGTGTGTTTTTCAGGAGGAGGGGTTGGTAACAGCTCCCGTTTGCCTCCCAAATCCAGGAGTCTCTTGTGGCATCGTGCAGTGCCTTTCCTCTCTCCATGTTCCGACTTCCTGTCCCTGGCAGTTCCCAGCCCCAGTCCCAGTCCCAGCCCCAGCCTCGGAGATTGACATAAGCTCGTCCCTCCCGCCTCCCTGGGCAGTCAGGACCCTGTCACTGAGCGCCGTGAGCAGAGGGGTCCCGCTGACCCTGTCACTGTGCGCCGTGAGCAGAGGGCGTCCCAGGGAAGATCTGAACGGGAAAAGCCCATGGACACAGGCAGAGGGTTTTCCTCCCCGTGAGGTTTCATCGCCCTGATATCGGGACAGCGATCCGCCCCTCCCCCTCGCCTTAGTCCCTTAGGCAGCAGCTTCCTCTGTGCCCCTGGGCCAGGTGTCCCCATGGGAATTTGGTCCTCACTTCTGCAGGCAGCCAGCCAGCCAGGCCCCGCGGCTCACGCTGGTCTTCCCTTCTCTCTCCGAGCCTGTGCGGACTGAACTCTTAAATAGTCTCAGCTTGAGACTTAGCAGAATCTGTCTTGGGCCTGTAGCTCCAGAGATGGGGCCCTCTGTGACCCTCCCACCGACACGTGTGTGCACCTTGGGAGCCCCTTGGACTCCTGGCTTGGCCTCGGGCTGCCCTTGGCTGCATCTTCTCCCCAAGCCTCTGGAATGCTGCCTGTCTCTCGGGGCTCAGTTTGCTTCCTCGCCTGGTTGACCAGCTGTCCTCGGCCAGCCTTGGGCCTCTCCCCAGCCCCCAGCCCCCAGCCTCTCCAAGCAGCACTGGATATTGGCGCCAGCCATGGGTCAGAGGGCCTCCCAGGCCTCCACTCACAAATGGCTCCCAGGTGGAAGGGCTGAGGCCCAGCATCTGCATGGTGGGGACCGGGAGGGAGGGCTGGAGGTCATGATGAGACATCTTTCAGGAATGGCTTGAGGCTCCCAGACCCACATCCTCTGTGTTCTGCACGAACAGCCTCCAGCTGGCCTTTCGTTGCCAGAACCTGATTCACCCGGAGGTCCTTGCTGCTGCAACAGCTGGCTCCGTCTTTTCCTGTTTGGCCCCGCGTGCTCTGAGCTCCCTGACCCGCTCTGGCTGCTGTCTCCGTCATCCTCACCCAGGACCAGCTGGGAGCCTCTGGCTGGACCCTTCTCCTCGCACCACAGCCTTGGCAGCAGCTTGATCCTCCTGTGACACTAAGGTGTGCACAGTTCTGAGAACAGGCTAGCGCCTCCACCCCCAAGCCCGCCTGCCTGCAAACCACTTGGGTCTAATCCGGTGGAACGTTGGGGTGCATGGAAGGGGACGTCTCAGCAGAGCTCACTTCTTTCCCATCAGCCCAGTGGAAATAGTCTGCAGCTCCAGTGTTACTGAGTTCTTAAAACGTATCTCAGGCCGGCGCCGCGGCTCACTAGGCTAATCCTCCGCCTGCAGCGCTGGCACCCCGGGTTCTAGTCCCAGTCGGGGTGCCGGATTCTGTCCTGGTTGCTCCTCTTCCAGGCCAGCTCTCTGCTGTGTCCCGGGAGTGCAGTGGAGGATGGCCCAAGTGCTTGGGCCCTGCATCTGCATGGGAGACAGAGGAAGCACCTGGCTCCTGGCTTTGAATTGGCGCAGTGCGCCAACCATAATGGCCATTGAGGGGGTGAACCAATGGAAGGAAGACCTTTCTCTCTGTCTCTCTCTCTCTCACTGTCTTAACTCTGCCTGTGAAAAAAAAAAAGAAACATGTCTCAAAGGCGACGCCAGCTGAGCCTCCCTGTCTCACACCAGCGAGAGTTTGCGGGGCTCCGCTTGCCCCGTGCGCTTTGTAATTAACCACCTGAGTGTCACGGGGGAGCTATTCCTGCATTTCCCGCAGAGCGTCTCATAAATGAAGGCTCAGCTGGGTTCAGAGAATGCTGCACTCAGCTCCCTTTTGGATCTAGTGTTTTCCATCGTATCCAACTTTGCGTCTAATTCAAACTATCCCAGTAAAGAATGAATTAGCAAAAAAATACCTTGTTACCTGACCCAGGGTGGTGTGGGGGAATTAATGTTTGGGGCCACACTGATTCCTTCTCTATAGGGTCAAGTGTGGCCTCGTAGTTAAACTGCGTGGAGGGGCCGGCATCGTGGCCTAGCGGGTAAACTTGCTGCCTGCAATGCCGGCATCCCCACTTCCAATCCAGCTCTCTGCTGTGGCCTGGGAAGGCAGTAGAAAATGGACCAAGTCCTTGGGCCCCTGCACCCATGTGGGAGACCCGGAAGAAGCTCCTGGCTTCTGGCTTTGGATCGGCGCAGCTCTGGCTGTTGTGGCCAATTAGGGAGTAAACCAGCAGATGGAAGACCTCTCTCTCTCTCTCTCTCTCTCTACCTCTCTTTCTCTGCGTAACTCTGACTTTCAAATAAATAAATATTAAAATAAATAAATACACTGCATGGATTTGAATTTTTGCACCAAAATGAACGTTATCCTTTCACTGCATTTTCCCGTGAACTTTACAAAGTACTCTTGGACTTTGAAGTGGAATTGTTCTCAGGCAGGACTCAAGCAGTAGAAGCGATGAGAGATTGGAGAATTCTTGTTGCTGGTTTCCATCAGAGTGAGGCAGGTTGTTTCTGCAAGGACCTGGGCAGGCTGGGTCTGCGGGGTAGAATGGCTTCAGAATTCAGTGAACTGGACGTGGGAGGAGCAGGTTCAAGTTGCAGGGCAAGGGGAGTGTGAGGGCAGGACCAGGGAGGCCAGCAGCCATCATGATCCACCGCGTCCTCATGGCCCAGACAGGTAGTGAGGTCCCTGTCCGAGGGAGGCTCAGAAACAAGGACGCCAGCCACAGGCCCATGGGTCAGAAACTTAGGGAGGCCTTCCTGGAGGAGGTGCCCGAGTGTCAGTGGCCGAGCAGCCGATGTACAGAACACAGAACCAGTGGAACAGTGAGAGCCAAGGCCCTGGGGCTGGAGGTTTCCCTTGTGTGCAGGTGTAGACAGAGTGAGCAGCTGGGCTGGGTACCGTGACGGGGTGGGGCCGGCAGAGCAGGCAGGGGGATTCGGCCCATGGGTCTTGGCCCTGGGCTGTCCTGCTTGCACAGAGGTGGCCGGCAGGGGGCTGAAGGCAGGGCAGCCAGAGCTGCCCGTGCCCTGTGGCTCTCTCCATCTCCTGTCCTGCCCCCTGTCCTTCAGGGAGGCACCTGACACCCCGTGTCCATACCGAATGCACCCTGAGTGAGCTCAGCCAGTTCATCCGGCCGCCAGCAGTCAGGAGCCCGCCTTGCTGCTTCATTCCTCACGGAGCCCAGGACCTGCAGGGTGACCTCCGAGGGGCTGTGCAGCGTCCCTGGGCACCTGTGTGCGTTCAAGGGTGCCTGGCGCTCTGCTGGCCTGGCAGTGAGATGAGTAGTGAGTGCTGATCTCCCAGGGCGGTGGGGACAGAGCCCGTGAACAGGGCCGGTGGAGAGCGTGGGAATGCTGACTCTTGCTATCAGGGAGCGCCCACCGCGTGCCTGGCTGGGCCTGGCACCCGGGCTGCGCGGGTGAGTAAGGTCCAAGCTCTGCCCAGAAAGGGGCTGTGTGTTTTAGAGAGGCTGGGAGGGGCCTTTCCCCTGATCCCGCTGTCGGGAAATGGGGCATGCGCTCTACTCCCTAGTAGGTTTTGAGGCCCAAGATCCCGGGTGACCCCTTGGAGAGTGGGGGCTCTGGTGGTGGAGCCTGGGCTGTACTGGCATGGCAGGCTGGGAGGAGCTGGGAGGAACATGACCTGGCGAACGCTAACCTGCAGTGGACGCCAAAGCCAGCCAGTGGCACACAGGGGATTGGGGACGTCCTCACTATTGGCAGCGGTGATGAAAAACTTAGCTGAGCCAGACTTCAAGGAGGCAAAATGTGGCTGCAGAGCCTTCCTCCGGCTCGCCGGCATCAAACAGACCTGCTGTGCAGCCCTCCCCAGAGGCTTCCAAAACCAGATCGCCACTGTGGCGTAGCTGGGAAGGCACTGGCATCCCATGTAGGCAGTGGTTTGAGTCCCAGCTGCTCCACTTCTGATCAGCTCCCTGCTAATGCGCCTGGGAAAGCAGTGGAAGATGGCCCAAGTGCTTGGGCCCCTGCACCCACGTGGGAGACCTGATGAAGCTCCTGGTTCCTGGCTTCAGATCAGCCTAGCTCCGACCGTTGTGGCCATTTGGGGAGTGAACCAGCGAATGGACGATCTCTTTCTCTTTGCATCTCCCTCCCTCTCTCTGTAACTCCGCCTTTTAAATAAGACAAATTAAAAAAAAAAAAAAACAGCAGACTGAAGGGCGGGCATTGTGGCACAGCAGATTGAGCCACCACTTGGGATGCTCACGTCCCACATCAGGTGCCAGTTTGAGTCTTGGCTGCTTCACTTCCGATCCAGCTCCCTGCTGACACCCCTGGGAAGCAGCAGAGGATAGCCCAGGTGTTTGTGCCCTGCCACCCACGTGGGAGACTCGGATGGAGTTCCTGCCTTCTTACCTCCAACCTGGCCCAGCTCTGGCTGTTGCAGGCATTTGGGGAGTGAACCAGTGGGTGAAAGATACCTCTCTCTCTCTCCCCAACCTCCTCCTCTCCTCCCCTCCTCCCCTCCTCCCCTCCTCCCCTCCTCCCCTCCTCCCCCTTCTCCCCCTTCCTACCCCTTTCTCTCCTCTGCCTTTCAAATTAAAAAAAAAAAAAAAAAAAAAAAAAAAAAAAAAAACAGAAAAACCAGATTGACTCCAGAGAACCACTCAGAACTCCTGCACTGTAGCTGGGCTACGGGCCTCACTCCCCACCCTCCCTGTACCCGTGAGCTGAAGCAGAAGAGGCCTCCATGAGCCTTGCTCACCAAGGTCAAGGTGAGCACCTGCGTGCTCCAGCCCTGCCCTCCCAGGCTGGTGCAGGGTGAAACCCCGCCCATGCTTTCTGGCTGTGTTCACGTTCCGGCTTCTCAGGAGCTAAACAGCACAGTTTGTGTGCGCCTCCCAGAGTGCACAGGGGCCCCTGTGTGGCTGATTCAGTCCCAGCCGCAGCCGTAGACCCTGAAGGTCAGTGTGGCCCCGAGGTGTGCTGATCCTCGGCTCCGCCCCTGCACGGCAGGATGGTGAGTGGCTGCTGGCCGTGCCCCTCTGCATGTCGGGAGTTCCTCTGGGGGTAGTCTCCAGACGTTGCCACATGGGCCTGGTGGAGAACCAGTGGCATCAGTGTAGCTCAGCTAACGGCTCTGTGCTCCGCTCGGATGAGCTGCTGCCCCCAGCGTGGGGCTGGCTTGCTCCGGCTGGCCCTGTCTCCCCGGCGTGTGCTTTGTAAAGAAGGGCCCTGCTCTACCTTCCTCAGGGGGTGTCTGTGAGCAAGGCTGGGGATCCGGACCCAGCGTCGCACCTGTGCAGGTGCAGTGGCGGAGCCAGGAGAAACCTGCGGTGTGGCCTCTGTTCCCCGGGAGCTCACAGCCATTGTTGGGGCAGGAGAAGGCGGCAAGAGCAGAGGGCCAGCTGCGCCAGGCCTCTAGGCCTACATGGAGGAGCCGTGGGGCAGGCCGGGAAAAGGGCACAGAGGTGGTCTCGGGGCTGGTTGAGAGCAGAAGCAAGCAGGGGTGCGCATGGGTGGGTTTGTGGAGCTGTGACTGCACTGGGCAGGCAGAGGGAACAGAGGGCAGAGGCACGGAGGCTTGACAGTGTGGCCTGTAGGAGGACAGTGCCTGCAGGAGTGCAAGGAACGCTTCCCAGGTCTGCACAGACAGCGCCCCCTGCAGTCGGAGGCCTGACATGCAGCCACAGCCCAGAGCAGGTCGGAAGCAAGGCCGGGCTGGGCGGCCTGGGAGAGAAACGCTTACCACTGTGGTGGCCGCGCCTCCCGTGGAGTGGGGCAGTTTCAGCCAGTAGCACTCCCTCCCCTGCCCTCTTTCTCCTTCTTTCTCTTCCCTCACTGACCCTTCTGCCTCCTGCTCCTTGGCTGCTGGTAGCCTGGCCCATCTCCCTGTCCCTGTGCCCCGGCTTGCTGGCTCCTGTGGGAACACACCAACAGCCAGCAGTGTCCCTGGAACCTCCAGACACTGCACAGCTGGGGGCACTGGGGAGGGAGGCTGAGCCGGACACTGCGCAGCTGGGGGCACTGGGGAGGGAGGCTGAACCGTCCTTCGGCCCTCACAGCCAGGAAAGCAACCCTGAGCCCAGGAGGCCAGGCAGCAGTGAGGGGACCTGGGAACCCATGCAGGGCTGGGAAGGTTGGGAAATGGGTGTGGGGCTGGAGACTGCTGTACGCCCACCGCCTCTGCTTCCTCCTGAGCCCTGCCTGCTGCTGTCCACCTGCCCCTGCAGCCCCGCCACACCTGTGCTCCCTGAACACGAGGGTCCCGCACTTAGTGCAGGCTTCTGGCTTTGAACTCACTCGCTCCTGCCAACTGGCAAATGTCTACGCATCCACAGAGATGCCTCCCCAGCAGGGGTCACCACCTCCAGGAAGCCTCCCTGACTGCCCGCTTGTGGGGAGCAACTGGGAGCAACTCGGACTGGACTAAGTTACTGGAATTAAGACTTATTCTATGCATCTGCTCTCCCACAATATGGCGCTGAGAAGGGAGAAACAGCTTCTACACAGCTGCCTCCAGTTCAGCCAATGAGCAGCAGGGCCTGCTCCTGATTGGAGGAGAGCAGCGTGCTCGGCGTGTGGGTAACAGAGTTGGGATTGGTGGAAGAGGACTATAAAGGAGGAGAGAGACAACATGCACCAGGAACACCAGTGCAGCCCCCAAGAGAGCTGGCCGGCGGTGTGCCGCTCCCCCGCGGAAGTGGGGAAAGTGGCAGGGGGAACCGCCCTTCCACGGAGGTGGAAGGGACGGTAGCCAACCCGGGAATAACCAGCAGCAAACCTGGGGAGGGCCGAGCAGACAAAAGAACAACGCAGGGTCCTGTGTCGTTCCTCCACGAAGAGGGGGAGCGACACCCGCTCCTCGAGGACCCTCCCCCCATGTTTTCCAGGGCTTATGTTTGTAATATAATGTTAGACTGGCTTATCTGTCTCCCAGCAGCGATGATTTTGAGGGTAATTGTTGGTGGGGGTGGTGGATTATGGAGTTGGCAGGGCAGTGAGTGAAGAGGTGAGTGAGGAACCCTAGTTCCTAAGGCTGGCTGGCACGTGCAGAGCTGGTGACGGGAGGGGGCAGAGGTGCAGTGGTGGGGCTCCGGGCAGGTACCCCTCCCACCTGACTCTTGTCCAGGGGGTAATGACAGTCGTCTCTCTGTGCTCCTAGTATTTCTGCCTGCTGCTTGTCATCTTCCTGGTGGAGCTGGTGGCAGGAGTCCTGGCCCATGCGTACTGCCAGAGGGTGAGTGGCAGTTCCTTCCCCTGTGTCCCCTGCCAGGGTCCCAGAGAGGCAGCGGGGAGGGCCACGGGGATGGGGGAAGAGAGACAGACATGCAGGGGCGGGTCCTGTGGCCCAGGGCTCTGCGCACAGCCGGGTCCCTGCTCCGTGCCCTGGGGCCGGCAGGTCTTAGCCAGCTCCTCCACTGGCCCCTTGCCTTCAGTGGAGCAGCTGGGGAGAGAGAGCCCCGTGGGAGGTGGGGTCACCCCCATCCCTTCCAAGTGTAGACGGAGGAGGCTCTGCCCAGCAAAAGCATCCCAGGAGGATGGCTTGGGCTGAGGTCAGCCAAATGAGAAAAACAGGATCCGGCCTCACCTGCCTGCACTGCACAGGGCTGAAGTGGCCAGTGGGACCCTCTGAATCCGGGCTCAGGTCATGAGCAGGGCTGGTAGAGACGCATGATAGAGTCTGTGGCACCCGCGGGGTAAAAGTCACAAATACTTTAAAGAGCACCTCATAATCAACATGGAAATGCGTCCCCCTGTCCAGCCTCTGGCTGTGCCATGTGACATGAGCTACCCCCAGCCGCCAGCCTCTCCCCTCCACTCTGCCCTCGTGCCAGGTTCCAGTTTCTATGACACCTTGTGCACGGGTGTCCCTGACCCCTGGAGGAGCCCCTGCTGTGCCATCACCCAGAGTCCATGGCGTCCCAGAGCAGTCAGTGTGGGTTCGGGGCAGGCCTGGGCCCCGGAGGGCAGGGGATGTGGCGGGGCAGGGGGGTCCTGCTGATGCCACTTCCGCCGTCCCCCGTCCTCAGCTGAGTGAGGAGCTGAAGCAGCACTTGAACCGGACGCTCACCGAGAGCTATGGGCAGCCCCGAGCCGTGGACATCACAGCCTCGGTGGACCGCCTGCAGCAGGACGTAAGCCGGTGACCCTGGGCTGGTGACGCAGCCTCATAGCTGCGTGGGCGGGCAGTGCCTGGGGGGGTCCCCGGCCACCATGGGAGGTGCCGCTCCTTCTCCACCATGGCTCTCCCCGAACAACCCCTGCGGCCTTCTCACCCCAGGCCCTGGAGCAGAAGCCGGCCACGCCCGGGAAGGACGCCATGTCCTGGGCCTCTTCCCTCCAGGGCTGCCCCCTCCTCCCACCACCGGGGAGCCGGGCACTGGGGCCCCATCGCGCTCACTGTCTGGGTGTGGCCGCTGCATCAACCTGGCAGGTGGGAGCCTGCAGGCAGGACTTGGGGACAGGAGGTGGCCTCTGCTTTCCAAGACCCCTCCAGTAAGGCCACAGTCCTGGGCAGACATGGGGGACAGGCAGATGGCCGCCAGGCCTGTGCCCGCCCATCGGTAGTCACGTGTGACATCTCACATTTAATGGGAAATTAAGCACAGAGCTCCGTTGCCCCATCCCAGCAGCCCGGAGCCGCACGCACTGATGGCGCAGGACGCTTCCGTCAGAACAGAAGGGGCCACAGCAGCGCTGCTCTGGGGTCCTGATGGCTGAGTTGGGAAACTAAGGCAGCGCTGCCTGCCCGCCCCGGTCCCCCTCCTCCCTGCCACCCAGCCCACCCCTCCCTGGACATGAGGCTTTGCTCCAGGGGCGTCACACTTGAGGGCAAGTCCCTCCCCGAGACCCCGGCTCGGCTCGCAGTCATCGCTGCACAGAGGAGCTTGTCTCTGAGACAGTGGCCAGGGCTTGGGGCTGGAGGGCTCCCAAGGTCTCGGCCAGCTTCCGCCGCTGCAGGACAAGGCCCCAGGGGATCTACGCAGGGCTGAACCCAGGGCCACGGGATTGAATTTGAAGGACGCCCCCTGCAGCGCTGGGACCCAGGGGCTGGGAGCTCCCAGGGGGCTCCGCTCACCTCCAGCCTTGGCCTCTCTCTGACAGTTCAAGTGCTGCGGGAGCAACAGCTCGGCTGACTGGCAGCGCAGCCTGTACATCCTGTCCCGGGCAGCCGAGGGCCGCCGGGTGCCGGACAGCTGCTGCAAGACGGTGGTGGCGCGTTGTGGCCAGCGGGCCCACCCTTCCAACATCTACAAGGTGGAGGTGAGCACCCAGGTTCAAGGACCCAGGGCCTGGCCCTGCAGGAGCCCCCAGACTGGCCACCTCCGACAGATGGGGGTGGGAAAAGTAGAGACCGCTTAACCTTGGCCATGGAACCACAGTGCCCACGGCCTTCAAGGGTGTCTGCAAAGCCCTGGGACAAACAGCTCTTTGCAGGAGGAGAGTCTCCGCCCCATAGTCTCTGGCCCACCCTTCCCAGCAGCCCTTCCCGCCCCACGCCTCGCCTGTCGTGGCCAAGGCACAGGTAACGAGTGGCTACCTTCCAGGGAGGCTGCATCACCAAGCTGGAGCAGTTCCTGGCCGACCACCTGCTGCTGATGGGGGCGGTGGGCATCGGGGTGGCCTGCCTGCAGGTGAGTTGGCACACGGGGACCGGGTGGGGAGGGTCAGGGAGGAGCTCTGAATCCCAGCCCCTGGGCTGAAATGGCCAATAGCAGGACTCACCCCGCCCCCGCCCCCGCCCCCGGCCCTCATCTGTGTAACCAAGGGCAGATCCCATGCTCAGGCTCTTCCCCTTGAACTTGTAAGGAACAGGGACCTGAGAGGCGTGTGAGTGTGGGCCCAGGTACGTGCCTGTACCCTATGCGTGTGCACGCATGGCTTGCCATGGCGTGTACAGGGCCCGGGCATGCCTGCATGCGGGTGGGTCCGTGTAGGTGGCAGCTGAGCAGGTGTGTGTGGGTGTGTATGCGTGTGTATGCATGGACTTTTATGTTGTGCATTTGTGTGTGCACACTCTCCACTATGTACACCCAGCCCTCTCCCTCCCCCGGCCACCATCCAAAGAGACAGCATCACTCTCACAGGTCGATTGGTCAAGGGTCCAAGGGAGAAGCAGAGACAAAGGTAGTGAGCCAGGCCCCTGTAGTCCCCGTGTCACTCGGCACTCCTGCAGTGCCAGGAGCCGCGTGGGTGCCGTATCTCGGGAGGGCCGGGCCATCCTGAGTCCTGCCGGGCCCTTCACGCACCGCCTGGGGCAGGGGAAAGGGGCTTTAGGGCCAGGGGATCTGGGTCCTCACCTGGCTGTGCCCTTGTGTGACCTTCAGCCGGTCCTTAACTCCCCTGCCCTTCTGCTGCTCGGCTGCAGGAAGTGGATCATCTCCCGGCTCCTGCGGTCTAAATCAGAGCGGGGTGGTGCGTGTGACCCACTTTCGGCGCCCAGCACACCGGCAGGCCTCTGCAGGGGAAGCTATCTTTATCCAGCTCTCTGGAGGCTGCGGAGTATTTTGAGATCCTTGCCCTCATTGGATCCCCCAGAGCCACCGGAGAGCCAGGCCGGGTGATGAGCAGCGTTCTCCCCATTTCACAGATCACACAGTTGAGGCCCAGAAAAGTGACTTAGCCTGGGGGGCACCCAGGTCCACTGGCTTTGGTTTTTTGCCTTCCCTGACACAGCGGTCTATGGGAAGAGACACAGCAGAGGCAGCAGTGGGATCCTGGGTGGGACTTGGAGACTTGGAGACCACTGTGCCCCCTGGAGGCCCCGGCTGCAGCCCAGCACATTGGGAAGAGGGTGCCCAGCCCCTGCACAGGGACCCACCGTGGCTGTCTCACCTACTAGCCCCGTGGCCCAGGACTGTTGAATTCACCTCCAAGCCGTGGTTACGTATCTGTACAGCACGGCAGATCAGCCCTCAGTTGGTGCTTGGTAGTGAGAATTAGGTACAAGGCTACTTCCAAAAGCTTCATGGAACGGGAAGTACGAGTTTATTTTGATGCAAAAAACATTTCATTACTAGGTGGAAAGTGCACTTTATGAAAAACTAGGTGTGGGCTTCAGAGCTGGTCCTGCTGTTGCACGCTTATTGCAAGTAGACAGCAGGTATGCCCTAAACGATGCCCACTCTGCTTAGCCTGCGTGGGCACACAGGTGCTCCCTACAGTCTCCAGCTGTCCCCTGGCTGGGATCGGAGCTCCCAGGGGCATCGCCATCCCCCTCTTTGCCCTGCCCCCCGAGCGGGCCCCAGGAGTTGCCACTGGGCACTTCCCCCCAACTCTGGGACTTAGGGAGGCCAGCTCTGTGTGGACACTGACCAGGCCTCCTCTGCTTCTGTCTCGAGAGCCTGCAGGAGCTGCAGACGAGGGCAGGGAGTGGGACCGCAGGTGCTCTGAGCTTGTGGTCAAGGCTGCGGCAGCAGCAACAGTCTGAAGTTAGGGAGGCCAGGTTGGAGCTGTGCACCTGCAGGCCTGAAGACTCCGCCTGCCCGCTCACAACCCCCACCGTGAAAAGTCCTGCAGGCTTGCTGTGGAGCCACCCCTGGGGAGGAGCGTCGCCTGTGGGGCTCAGCCGCTTGCCAGGTTTTCTCTCTGGTGCTGCAATGAGCCAGTGCTGCAGCAGCCAAGCTGCGGGTCAGAGTGCCCTCTGCCGGCCAATGTCAGCCAGTGCTGGACATCAAGCCACCCAGGTCCTGGAGGCAGGCCCTCATTGTCCCAGCCAGAGCAGACACTGGGCACCTCCTTAACCCTCCAAGCCTGGCACCCAGTACCCGGGGGACAGCAGCTGCTTCCTGGTCCCTGGAACTGAGGGGAACCTTGCTTGGGGTTCAGAGGGACTGCATTCCAGACACAGCTCCACCTTTTGCTGTGTGACCTTGGGCAAGTCACATTCTGTCTCTGAGCCCAGAGTTTCCTTACCTGAAAATGGAGAATCGGGCATGTGTGGGCCTCTTGTAGGCAGTGGCATCCTCTCTTCAAGAGGCTCTCCCCTAGGAGCTCATCCTGTCAAACAGAGCTGTTCGCATGGGAGCAGGACTGGCCGAGGACGGAGGGCCCGCTTCTCTGCTCGTGTGGCCCTGGGATGCACCTGGGGGCTCCAGGACAGTGTGAAAACCCTTGGCCGGTGCCATGGCCCAATAGGCTAATCCTCCGCCTTGTGGCGCCGGCACACCGGGTTCTAGTCCCGGTCGGGGCGCCGGATTCTGTCCCGGTTGGAGGATGGCCCAAGTGCTTGGGCCCTGCACCCGCATGGGAGACCAGGAGAAGCACCTGGCTCCTGGCTTTGGATCAGCACAATGCGCCGGCCGCAGCATGCCGGCCGCGGCGGCCATTGGAGGGTGAACCAACGGCAAAGGAAGACCTTTCTCTCTGTCTCTCTCTCTCACTGTCCACTCTGCCTGTCAAAAATAAAAAAAAAGAAAAAAGAAAAGAAAAGAAAACCCTGGGCTAGCCCACCTTCTAATGGGGCAGGCTTTGGGGAATAAGATCCCTGCCTCTGTGACCTGTTATCTCGGCATTGATGCCTCCCAGCGTCCCGGCTGCTATAGCATGTGGTTTGTGAGCGCTGAAAACCAAGCAGAGAACTCCGTGGTGCAGGGAACCCTGCCTGCAGCCCAGTGTGGAGCACATGGGGGCCAGGCATGTCTCTGCTTAGGAGAGCTCGGGGCAGAGGGAGGTGGCCCCACTGTGGGAGCGAGACGAGAGGGTTAATGCGAGCCCAGCAGAGGGTCTGCAGGGGCAGGCTGTGGCCTTCAGCCTTGGGGTCATTTCTTCAGCGTTATCCTCAGTGGTCTCAGGGGAGACCACGCTGCTCAATTCCTGCTTAACCATGTGTGCAGTGGCAGCTGCGTGTGCAACAGTAACACCGGTGTCGGGGGGGCATAACGGAGGGGGCAGGCTCTCAGTGACAGCTTCAAGCAGAGCCTGGTGTGCACCAGGTGCTGTGCCCAGGGCTGGGTCCCCGCCTCGGGCAGGGTGTGACTCTTCTCCCAGGTAGCTTTCGCTGGTGGGAAGGTGACAGGTACACGGGCAGTCACACGAGCAAGCTTAGCAGGCTCTAACCAGTCACATGAGGTCAGGGAGGGCTGCCTGGAAGAAGTAGAACAGAAACCCTAGAGGAGGGAGGAAGATCCGTGATGGTGGACTGGTGTGTACAAAACCCTGGCTGGCTGGAATGGGTGGGGGCCTTGGGGATGATGGTCCTGGGGAGCCACTGCCTGGCCTCAAAGCCTCAGGGTGCTGTGCGGTCGCCTCTGGTCACCCTGGTTTTGAAGGACTCTCTCCAGGGAGGGCCCTGGGCCAGGGAACAGACTGGAGGATTTTCTGATGATGGGGAGGCTCAGAGACAGGTGTAGATGTTCCCGAAGCCACACAGCCCCCCACCACCCAGCGACGTCCCACCCAGTGGAGTGGCACTTGTGGGGCACTAAAGGGGAAACCAGGAGTGGCTTCCAGAAGCCTCCCCAGCCTTCACTCTCTGATGGCAGCCAGGTGCCAGCTCAGAAACCCTGTAATACGCAGAACCATGCGTGGTAGGGCTCCACCCAGGCAGCTACCCAGAGAGAGCCCCAGGCCCATGCCCCGGGCCCATCGGGACCACCCTGCCCTGTGCCTCCAGCTGCTGCCGGCTGCTTGTAACTGTCCTTGCCAGTTCCCTTGTCCTCCTTCCGGTCGGAGGTGCAGCTGCTCACACGGGTCTGATGGCCGACATCCTTGTCTCTTGTGCGTGACTCAGGGTGGCACTGTGTGTGTGTGCGTGTGTGTGTGTGCACGATATGACTCAGGGTGGCACTGTGTGTGTGTGCGTGTGCCGTGACTCAGGGTGGTGCTCGTGTGTGTGTGTGCGTGTGTGTATGTGTGCACACGGGGACTCAAGCTGGCTGTGTGTGTGTGTGTGCGCATGTCTGTGAACTTGGAGACAGAGCCCTGGGAGGCCCCCTGGGAACACACACACACACACACACACACACACACGTCCTACCAGAGCAAGCGTGCTGGGAGCTCCGCCCCCGCCCGTACCGAGAGATGCTCACTGTGGGAGATGCACACGTGGTTTCCAGCAGGGGTTTGTGCCACCCTGCAGCTCCCTTCTGGCTCAGCAAGATCCAGTAACCCCACGGGAAAGGCAGCAAACCAGGAGGTGGCAACAGGACAGGAGGGCGTGCTCCGTGCCGCCCGTGACAGATGCAGAGTCCCAGGCCCACCCAGCACCCCTGACTGGGAAGGGTCCCGGTGGGAGCGGCTCGGCGCCAGAGGCGGCACTGTCCAGGGCACCGCGAACCCGCAGCTCCGTGGGTGTGTCTGATGGCTCTGCCCTCTCCCCGGCAGATCTGCGGGATGATCCTCACCTGCTGCCTGCACCGGCGGCTCCTGCGGCATCCTTACTGACAGCCACGCTGCCCGCTGCCCGGCGCCCTGAGGACTGGGCTCCACGGGGCTCCCGTGCTGTCCGCCAGCTCTGCAGTCAGCACCGGCTCCATGCGGGCCACAGCGCCCCCTGCTGTGCGCCCAGCCCCTGCGAGCCCTCCAGGGGCTCTTCACACCCAAGGCAGAGCCCCTGGGCTCCATCCCTCCATTTCTCACTGCTGTGCCAGACCTGGGGCCAGCGGCCCTCACCAGGCAGGAGGGTGCCCATGGGTTATTGGAGGGTGAGCGCTGGTCTCTCTGCTCCTGCCAGCTCCCAAACCTGGAACAAAGGCCTGAGAATTGGTCCCTCGAGGGCTCCTGTATTGCATTCAGTGCACGGCTTCCCCTCCAGGTGCTGAGCAGCCCTCATCCGCTCAGCCCTCTGGGAATCGCCTGGGCGGGGGGAGTCAGTCAGGTTTAGCTCTGCTCCCCCTTCATCTGCTGTGCCCTGCTGTCTCACCTGGACAGCAGCGTCCTCTTGGCCCCACTCTTTCTGCAGGGCCTTGGGAGACAGAGGCCTGAGATGGGGCAGCTGTAGGCTGGTGGCGCTGCCAGGGCAGGGGCAAGGAGGCGCTGTGTGGCCACCCCAGCACATCCTGCACCAGCAGCAGACCACTGATCCCCACCTGGAGGCCTTCCCGGGAGACCACGACCCCAGGCCCCAGCCCCTAGAAGCATGCCCCCCGGGGACCTCCTGTTCCAAGGCCTGATTGTCAGGGACGCCAGGTCTAAGCAGTGGGAGTGAAAAGCTTCCCACATGGAGCACATTGCGGGCCCTGCAAAGTCAGAGCTGCTGAGACGGGAGCTCAGGGGCAGGTGCTCTGCCTGCCCCTCGCCTTCCCAGGGGCCTCTTCCTGACCGCGTGGCCACTGCCACATTGCACGCAGGGCCTCCTTTGCCTCCGTCCCAGGCCCGTCCTTGGATCTCTCCCTGTCCTGGGCAGTGGAGAACAGACAGGAAATCCTTGAAAACCCAGGGTACAGGTGCTGGCAGTTTTCCAGAGAACAGGTGTCAACTCAGAAAGCAACCATAAGGGACCCACAAACGGCATGTTAACACGAGGATGCCACGCCCAGCTTTCGTCCCTCCTGGGTCCTGCCGGGGGGACCCCTCACCTCCCCACTGTGCGGGGCCGGCCACCAGAGGCCACACACCCCTGAGCTGTTCACCTCCAGATAGGCACAGCTATCGCTGAGCTGGGTCTAGGAGAGGCACGTCCTTGCTCGCACACCCGGGCCGTGGCCTTGTCTTGAGTTCTATGGAGAGGGAAGGATTGCCTGTGCAGTCTTCAGCAGCCCCACGTGGGCCCCCTGCAGCTCGGACCAGCTGCTCCTCACCCCAGACACACCAAGCTGCCTCCCCCCGAGGCGATCTGTGTCTGGGGGGTATAGGAATGGATCAGGACCTTTGGTGAGGGGGAGCACCACTTGGGCCGTTCTCGTCTCTGGCTCCAACTCCAGGCACCCCCTGGGCATAGCCATTTGGGGTATCCAGAGGATTGCACTTGTGCTTGGCCTGCCGTGCCCTCAGACTGTGCTGGTCACCGTGACTATGTTAGCTTGCAGTCACCGAGCTACCAAGGAAGGAATTACTTCCCCATTTCACAGACGAGTTCATTAAGGCTCAGCCAAGTTGAGCCGCTTGCTGGTCAGTGGTGACTCACAGACGCAGGGGAAGCTGGGCTGGCAGCCCCCTCTCCCGGGCACCCCACAGTTCTCGCCCTTACAATAGGCCATCCGCCTGGCCTTCGGGAATCAAGCGTCCTCAGGGGGCAGTGCCCCTGCACCCCTACCCAACTCGGACCGGGCCATCCCTCTCCGCCTGGTGCCGGGACCCTGCCCGCCTGCAGTCGGCACAGTGGTCTGGCTGATTTCCCAAGTGGGAGGGAGCACAAAGGATCATGGCTCCTGGGAGGGGCCCAGCCCAAGCCTCAGTGGCCAGTGCTGACCCAGGGCTTCACACAGAATGTGGGATCTCATACCTAAGTGCGGGTCATGGTCTAGGCCAGGAAGAGCCTCTCCCTACCCACCCTGGAGGTTAGGAGAGAATCTGAGATCACGGCCTCTCCCAGGGCCCCCGTGGGAGGGAGCAGCACCCCGGGGATGGTGATGGCGGCACCTCCCGTACACATGACCCCCTTTCTGCCTCCTTCCTGGCCCCACCCCTACAGCACCTGCTAGGGCTGGGGCTCTGGGGTGGACCCAGAGATTGCCTCGGGAGCTCCCCCTGTGCACGGCCATGGGTGAGCAGATGTGGAAAGGCCCAGTGTGGCCCTGGGGTGGGATATGGCAGGCCAGCGGGCCCAAGAGCTGTGGGGGTGCTGGGACCTGCCTGGACCAGCCGCTTTGGGCCTGGAGCAGGAGAGGAGGAAGGGGAGGGTGGCCAAGGAGAAAGCCAGGTTTTGGAGTGGTCGCTGGGTGGCGCTCACATCCGGCGAGGATGGTGGTGCTCCAGTGTCGTAACTGCTGACTCAAACCCCAGCGTGCTGAGTCACTCAGCTGAGGGGGGGAGGGGGCGGCTTTTCAGGACAGCCTGCAGCCCCCAGCCCTGCAGTTTCTAATGGGAGTGAAGGGGCAGTGATTTGCCGTTCTGACAAGTCCCAGGTGAGGCTGCTGCTGGCCCTAGAACCTAGACCACAGCTCGGGGGCACAGCGCCACCTTCCTGCGCACGGGGGATCAGGCTGCCTGCCTGAGTTCTGTTTGCAGCAGCCCACGACCATGCCCACCACCCACCCACCACAACGAGGGGTTGAAGCGTGCCGCTGGGGGATGTCCACAGCCTGACAGGGGAGCGTCTCCCGGACCGCCAGTCCCTGCTGCAGCTGCCTGGCCCTGAGGGCTCTTTCATGACTTTGTGACCTTGGCCAGGAGACCAGGTGCCTGGAAGGGGACACGTGATCCCCACCCCTACCCCGCCACGGCTTCCCATGTCCCCACCTACTCCTTGTGCTCTGGGGTGGGGGGGGGGGAGGACATATCCTCGCTGCTCCCACTTTCTGTTTCGGCACAAGCACCCAGCCATGTGGGCGGTGCCCCCGCCCCCCTGCTTGGGCTCCTGAGAACCCCTGCAAATGCGGCCAGCCATTGCAGGCAGCCCAATGTTGGTGGAACTACACGGGCTCCTGGAGGCCGCCGGCTGACGCATGGATCATCACACGTTCTACACACAGTCCCCTTCCGCTACCGCATAGAGAGAAACTGCTCAGGCTGCTCGCACGGCCCCTCCTTGGCTAATCGCAGAAGCAAGGGGCATGACAATAAAGGGCTGTGTCCAGGACTGCCTTCTGTTGCACCGCTTTTTGCTGCTCTGCAAGGCAGTCTCAGGGGATGAGTTCACCAGGTGCATTGCTGCCCCCTGCTACGGCTGAAGCCTCCATGACTTTCATGGATCCTCAATTAGGAAACTCATCGACCACGTCGGTTAGGGTCCTGCTCCCCTGCGTTTGTCAGCTGACATCAGTCAAGTGTCGGACTGGCCCTCCCCTGCTCGTGAGCGACAGTAGCTCCTGGCTGCAAGTGCATGGACTTCCGCCGTGAGCTTCCCGCCTTGGGTCAGTCAGTATTTCCTCGGCGTTTGCCGTGACGCGCCACCAGCCTCTGCTAATGAGCCGGCGGCGTGAGCGTCCATGCTCTGCCTCGCTGTAGCAGATGCCAAACCTGGCGACGGGGCAGGAGCAAGGGTCCCGTTCCCCACCCCACCCCATGGAGACCCACTCCCGGTGCTGCCTGGGCTGCCAGGCCCCGTCACTGAAGCGTGATAGGGTTCTCCACCTTGTGCCAGCTCATTTGTCCGCATCCCCAAATGCAGAGTTGGTTCCTTTTCATCTCCTTGCGAAAGGACTTGGTGTCTTTGCTGAGGGCCGTGGGTTGCCTGGTACAGAGCTAAAAGACATAAACCCTCCTTCTGTTTAAGTCACTCTCCCTTCAAACACTTGCTGGAGGTGGGCTGGGGGAGCCTGGGCTCAAGGGGCCCCCAGTAAAGGGATGAGGGGTGGGAGCATCCCCGCTTACCTGGTGCAAACCTGGAGGGCGGCCTGTAGTCCGTGTCTGCCAAGCCTCTTTGGTCAGGCTTGGCTCACTGAGCAGTGAGGGCAGAGGCCTGTGGTGGCCTGGGCCTGGGGGGATGGGCATTCCCTTCCTAGGGCACCTTCATGTCGCCTGTCCTGTGGGGCCAGGACATCCGCACCATTGAGTGCATGGACATCCCATGAGTGCACAAACTTATGGACGGATAACAAGCACCACTCTGCACCTCCCCTGTGGCCAGCAGGCAAGACAGTGCCTCGACTAAACAGCGCCAGTGGCCAACAGGACCCCTGGCAGGCAGGCAGTGGGAGGCTCTCGCTGCAGCCATCTCCCAGTGGCTGCCGACTGGCAGTCCCAGCAGGTGTGGATGCCTCGTGCCATCCTCAGGCCAGGCTGGCACTGCTGACTCCGTGTGGGGTGCTTAGAGCTGGGGACCAGGTTCCCACTCCCTTCTCCACTAAAAGTAGAGAAGCTGGGGGCGGGGGGGAGGGGTGAGGCGGTGTCTGGCCTGATGATTAAGACACCTGCGTCCCGTACCTGCCGTGCCTGTGTTCAGTTCCAGACTTCAGTTTCCTGTGAAGGAGACCTGGGAGGCAGCAGTGATGGCTCAGATAATTGGATGCCCCCCCCCCCCCCAGTGCGGGAGACCCAGCTCACAGCTCAGCATGCACCCTGTCCCTGGGCTGTTATGGGCAGCTGAGGAGTGGACCAGCAGATAGGAGTTCTGGCTCTCAAACTAATACAGTTTCAAGAAAATTTTAAAAGGAGGGTTGCCATGGGAGGGGAGGGCACAGGAGCCAAAAGCCAAGCTCCTGTCACTTAGTGTCTTCTTAAAAGCAAACAGAGATAGGAGTTATGGCCCAGGGGGCTAAGCCACATAGGAATACCTGGGATCAAATCCTGCCTCTGCTTCCAATCCAGCTTCTTGCTGATGTACGTTGAAGAAGGCAACAGGTGGCTCAAGTACTTGGATCCCTACCGCCCATGTGCGAGACCTGGATGGAGGTCCTGGCTCCCAGCTTCAGGCTGGCCCAGCCTCAGCTGTTGTGGCCATTTGGGGAGTGAACCAGCAGATGGAAGATCTCTCTTCCTTTCTCTCCATTTCAAATGTTAAAAATAAACTTTAAGACAGGCAAATCTACAGCAGCAGCCCCTAGTTCCCCTCCCTCCCAGCCCCACCTCTAACCGGAGCCCTCTCCGGCAGTGACTCCCACAGGGAGGAGAGGGTGCTGCTGGCCTTTACGGCAGACCAGGCCATGGGTGGGTCTGTCCTGTCCCTCAGCCAGGTGCCAACATCACTGAACCAAGGACAGCCAGAGCCGGCCAGAGCCAGGAGGTTCAGGGTTCTGTGATGGGTCGATGACTCCCCTGAGCAGCTCGGGAGTCCCTAAGTCCGCGTCATAGACCCTTGGGCCGGGGTCGGAGCGCAGCCCCTCCCCCTGAGCTGCCAAGGGGTAAAGAAGGCGGCCAAGTCCTTCTGAGAACTGCGGTCTCTCGCCGGGGAGAAAACTCCTCGGAGCATCTGTTGGGATCCCAGGTCTTCAGCGAGGGGTGAGTTGGGTTGGGGTGGGGATGGGAGACAAAGGTCCAGGAGCTCCCTGGGGTCACCCACAGACTGGGCTGGCCCTGCTGCAGGTGCTGTGCTAGGCTGAGTTCCAGAACTCCCTAACCAGAAGTCTCTGAGCACCGGGAGCTAACCATAGACCTGGCAGAGACCTCTGGGTGGTCCTTCCTCTCCAGTGTCCCTCTCTGCTTGGCACACAGGGCCCCCAGGGAAACAGGCCAGGGCCCTCGGTTCGCCCCAGTGAGCTCGCAGCTCTCATGCACCCTCAGAGTCATGATGGGGAAGTCCCAGGGGGCAGCTCCAAGGCGGAGAGCTCAGCTGTCCGTGCCCCGTGCATACAGCCTGGCACTCTTTCTGTTAGCTTTAGGAGACAATCGTCCATCTCACGACTGTTGTTAAACTCAGCGCATACGAGATGGCTAAATCGATCTCCTCGCGATCCTGCCGAAAGCTTTAAGAAGGCACCGCCACAGTGCCAATATTTCTGTGTCCACGGTGACATTTATTTAATCTGTTTTTCCTCATGCTGCTGTGGCTTATTGAATGCTGCTGCTGAGCCAGCCCTGGGCAAAATGGAGGCACAAGGAAGCTGGTCCCCCACCCCCAGCTCCATGAAGCACCCACTGCCCCCATATACACTGATGCCCCTGCCCAGCTCACTCCCCTGGTTCTCGTTCTCAGCCAGGGGGCGCTCTTCCTTGGGGTCCTGCCTTTAGCTTGGGCATCTGATCCCACCAATTTCTTTTCTTTTTTTTTTAAGATTTATTTTATTGGGGCCAGTGCTGTAGGTTAAACTGTGCCTGCAGCCCTGGCATCCCAAATGGGCACTGGTTCAAGTCCCAGCTACTCCACTTCCAATCAGGCTTCCTGCTAATGCGCCTGGGAAATCAGTGGAAGATGGTCCAAGTGCTTGGGCCCCTACACTCATGTGGGAGACCCAGAAGAAGCTCCTGGCTCCTGGCTCCTGGCTTTGGACTGGCCATTGTGGCCATTTTGGGAGTGAAACAGCAGATGGAAGCTCTCTGCTTCTGCCTCTCTGTAACTCCACCTTTCAAGTAAAATAAATATTTAAAAAACAGATTTATTTATTTGTAAAGGCACAGAGAGACAGCGAGAGAGAGAGAAAGAGTGAGAAAGCAAGCTTCCATCTGCTGGTTCAGTCTCCAAATGGCTGAAATGGCCAGGGCTCATCCAGGTCTCCCACAAGGGTGCAGGAGACCACGCACTTGGGCCATCTTCAGTTGCTTTCCCAGGCATATTAGGAGGGAGCTGGATTGGAAGTGGTATAGCCAGGACTCGAATCAGTGCCCCATATGGGATGCCAGCATTGCAGGCGGTGGCTTTACCCACTACACCACAGTGCTGCCTCCCGATGAATTTCTTGCCAAGATCCTAGCCCAGCCCAGGAACGAGCTGGATGTCTTACACAAGTGCGTGTCTTTAATCCTCACGTCAAATCTGCACAGGTAGTGCCCTCATTTTACAGATGACAAAGACAAGACAGGTTCAATGACTGCCTGGGGCTCCCGCAGACATCAGCTAGAGTGGGAATTTAATCAGGGGTCCTGGCTCTCCCAAACCAGTGGGCTTCCACCTTGTCCCGCGGTGCAGCTCTAATGGGGACAGCTCGGGAGCAGTGACAGCCGACAAGACAGCGGTCAGCGGAACCTGGGTGGTGTAGATGAAAGCATTGTGCGAGCTGTGAAGCTCGATAGAAATAAAAGGGAAGATTTAATTATGCCGGGCTGATGGCTGCTCTTCTGCTCACGAGCACCGAGCCAAGACGACAGAATCATCCATCCACTTGGAGCAAACAATTAGTCAGCTACCTGTCCAGGGTGAGAGTGTCGTGCCGGGTGAATGGCAAGAAGCCTTGTTAGATCTAATTAACCATCAAGGTTTGCTGATTCTCCTGCGTGTCTCTCAGATCCACCCCGCTGGCCACCTCCCTGCGGCTCTGTCATTTCTCAGCCACATCACAGCAGCAGCCAGTGTCTGTTCCCCTCACTGCCGCCATGCTGTCCCCTCTGACGGCTCTCCCCACCAGTGCCCACGGCCATTGTCCCCAAAGGCCAGACCTGAGCCCGTCACGCTTGGGCTTAAAGGCTTTCAATGAATCCCCATTGTCCTTAGCTTCAAGTTCAAGTGCTTGCATCTGGACTTCAGGTTATGCAGCTGCCTTTTCCAGACACTGCCCCTTCACCCTGTCTGCAGCTCGGTGCACCTCCATGGACAGGCCACGTCTCCTCCTGCTCCTTCCGCCTTCGGCTCTCACGTAGCCATCACCTCCTCTGCAGAGCCTCACCCTGCGTCTCCCACCCAGCCGCCCAGCCCTGTGACTATCACCATCTGCCCTGGGCTGCAGTCGCCTGTACTTTTCTGCATCCCCACCAGGCTGCTGGCTCTGCAATCTGTCGTTGCCCATGGAATCCAGTGCCTGGCACAAAGGGACGTTCAGTGCCAGTGGGCAGGCTCCAGGCTTGGCCACACTGGCGGCTGGCAGTGGCCTTGGGCAGGCCGGGACCAAACCTCTTCTGAGGCTGCTCAGAGACCAGCCTTTCTCAGCTGGTCCTTGCTGAGCACGACAGGGAAGCAGTTTTCTGAGCACCTCACAAGGGAATGGGGGTGCAGAGCAGGGTCCCAGCAGTCATCATAGCCACCCTCCCTCTCATGGATGCAAGAGCTCAAGACCCGAAGGGAAACAAGCCCCACTGTGTCCAGCCAGGGCCACCTGCCACCCACGGCTCAGCTCACCTGACCAGAGCCTTGTGCTACAGAGCAGTCTGGGGGGTGGGGGTGGGGCAACCACGAGAGCAGCAGAGGTGAAGTGGCCTCCACCCAAAAGCCTATGCCTCGGTTGGTCCTTAGCTGCCATTGGGATCACCTGCCCCTCAGTGGGGAACAACTCTTGACCCTGAAAGCCCCGGGGAAGCCCCTCAAGAACCCCATTCAGGTACCACTGTTGGACGTGGTATCCCGAGGGCTTGGTCCCCAGCGTGGTGACAAGAAGTGGGGGGGCCTTTAAGACGTGGGGCTTAGAGAGGTCACCGAGGGGTGCCGCCCTGGAAGGGGTTAGTGCTGGTCTGGGGTGGTGACGAGCAGTGAGGCTGGCCTGCCCCTCGGCCCTGGCTCCTGTCCCACCTGGTGTCACCCCTTTGGCATGTGCTCCCACCATGGTGATGCCACCACTCAGGTCCTCACCAGGGCTGGGGCCTGGCCTTGAACCCTCAGGATGGTGACTCTTTTCTTCACAAGGGACCACACCCCAGGTATTTCATTCTAGTACAGCGGATAAGCAAACACAGGGCTGAGTCTCTGCAGGCTTGGCCACAGTAGCTGCAGGATGTGGCCCTAGAGGCTGATGCATGAGGACCGTTCTGCCTGGGAGGGAGCTGGACCTCCACACATGGAGGGCTTCTGCCCGCAGGCCATGGTGCCCACACGTTCATTCTTGCCTCTGAGCCAGGCACATGCAGTGCAGCAGTGCCCAGGCCAAGAACTGGGAGCTGCTGTCTGGAGCTGGTCATCCTGACAGCTGAAGGAACCTGGAAACCAGAACCCGATCATAGCCCACGGAGACCTGCACCTGCCCCCTTCCCAGGGACCACCCTTGTGCCATGTTTCTATGCCTTCTCATAGGCCGTCTCAGCACCAGCCTGTGCCGAGTGACATCAGGTTCAGAACAATCCCAGGAACATCAGAGGGACCGGGAGAACCTGCACCTGGCGCAGGAGGCCATGGTGACCTGGCTTCACCTCCGTGCCCAACACACTTGGAAGCCTGGCAGGCAGCCTGGCACCATGACAGGCCAAGGGCACCAAGGTAAAGCTGGCCTCTCCAGTGGAGGACTTGGGCCAGTGCACGGCCTCCTGGAGTGGGTCCCCAGGAAACAGGGGTGCTAAGGGCAAAGACGCACCCGGCTCCAGTAGCTCTCCAACCTGAGCTCTGGAAGGCAGCTGCAGTCCCGGTTGGGGGCGTGTCTAGAGCAGGAGGACAAGTGTCTGGTCCCCTCCTGGGTCCCCACACCAATCACTCCATGAATCACGAAACACATGCCAAGGGACAGCCTGCTTGTGCTTTGACACGTTATCAGTTTTTATTTAAAAACATGCTAAAAACATGGTGTTCCATAAAGCCAGGGTCAGGATGAAGGAAACCCACAGATGCGGCATTGCAAGCAGAAAAGTGCATTGAAACCAACCAGCGTGCGTTCCCGGCTCTCCTGGGCTAGGTGGCAGCAGGCCCCTGAGGCCTCACTGCCTCCAAGAGCCCATTGGGTGGAGAGGGGGAAAACGGGAGAAGGGGAGCCCGAGTGGGGCCGGCCAGATTGCGGGACAAGCACCTGGCACCCAGCCCCTGGCCTGTGCATGTCCCTGCTGTTAGCACCTCCACCAGACGGTGGGCAGGGGGCAGGGGAGGAGGGGACAGTCGCCTCCATCCACCTGGACGGCTCTTCGGCCACCAAAGCCCACAGCAGTGGCCACCTAGCTCCAAGCCAAACCAGAACATGTACAGGAGGGTCTGGCCGGAGGGAGGGGCGGGGGTCATGGGGGCTCCGACACCCGCTGCCAGCACGTGAGGGCGCTCTCGGCCCCTGCCCACTCACCCCAGCCACGACCCAGCAGTAGGGAAGGGCCGAGTTCTGCAGACTTCCGGAGGCTTGGGGGCCTTCTCTGAGTCCAGTCTGCAAGGTGCCCGGGTCATTGCCGATTGAGCGCTCGCTCTGGCTTTGGCGAGGCGGTGCAGGTGATGGGATCCACTCTTCCGAACTCTGACCCAGTGAGATCGCAACCGGGAGACACGGAGTCGCAGGGCCACCCTCACTGGCAGCACCCAGTGTGGCCTTCCAGGAGGCGTGGGGACCACTCTGCAGGACGGGTGAGGGGCTCAGACCACCCACCCCGTGCACAGAGATGCTCCCACAGTAGACTCTGCATGAAATGAGGCCGAAAAGCAGTTTGGGGACCAGCAGATGAGGCTCTCCATCAGATGGGTGAGGTGGGGGCCGCCCTTGAAGCACTCGGGAAATGAAACAGTGCACTGGGCCTGCTGCTGATTGGAACAAAACCCAAACCTGTGCTGCTGGCATCAAGCACGCCCCTTCCCCCAACGCTCGTCTCCAGCCAGTTCCCCCCATGACTGCACTGGGGGCTTCCTGGGGAGGAATAGGAGGGCAGAGGGGCCAGTTTACCCAAACACCTGCTTGTCCCCTCTTGCTGTTTCGGGGCACTGGTCTGCACTCTACCCCCTGGCTGAACCTCCCTCCCTCCTCTCCACTCCACTCCCCACCAGCTGGCGTCCTGAGCACACCCCGAGTTCTATACCCCTGGCCCCGACTGGCACGCTACTTTGGGGTGAATGCAGGAGCTGCAGGTTGGCTGGGCGGCCCTGTCTCAGCTCTGGGAGCAGACAGGCACAGGGCAGGGGGTCAGAGAAGAGACCAGGCCCGGCTGGGGAGGCAAGGCGAGGAGCCACACAGTGGAAGGCAAAGGCAGCGGCCCCCAGCAGGGCCCCCTCCAGGGCTGCGTGCGAGACCCCAGTGAGCCAGCGCGTGGCCTTTCTGAGCTCAGGCCTTTGGATTCTTGACTTCCAACTGCAAAATGTTAAAGGAGCCCAGGATGGGTGCTGGTGGCTGACCCCACCGCACCTATGGCTCGAGCGCCCAGGGCTGTCTCTGTCAGGACCCGGGGGGCAAGATGCAGCTTGGGCTTTCTGGATTTCTTCTCTTTGGGACCACCACCCACCCAGGGATGCCCCTGCTGCTGGCAGTGACGCCCAAGAAAGGAGCTGGGACCGGCATGGCCATCGCTCCCTCTGTGCCAGCAGCCGTGACTGGGGCGCCGCCTCCCCCTCCTGGTGGCCACGGGTCCTCTGCCGCCCTCTGAGCAGCCATGAAGCCGGGAGTGCCTCCCCTTCCAGAAGCAAGGAGACCCAGTGAGCAGCATGTGAACTAGAGAGGTATCTGTCCGAGAGTTTCTAGCAGGAATGTCTGTGAAAATACCGGGGTTTGCAGAACCTGTTGCGGGAAAGCCCGCGTGGGGTGGAAGAGGAGGCAAAAGGGAAAAGTCAAAAGCTGCTCACAGAGGGAAAAGCAGGAGGACCCGGCCAGCTCCCGCTGCAGCCGCCAGCTGCCCTGGAGGGTGCCCTGCCAGCGCCCCCAGCCCCGCCCCGGCCCCTCGGCCCTGCGGGATGCTCCACCTCGCCTGCTGCACCCTAGCTACTGCCTCGCCCCTTCTAGCACCCCAGGGGGTGCATCCTGAGGGTGGGTCTGGCCCAGCTCACGGGGAGCCTCCTGAGTCCTCTCTCCCTGACCCCCACCCTCTGCCAGAGAAAAACCAAACCATTCAAGAAATCAAACACAGTAAAAAGTTATAAATCAGAATCGCTAACCCTAAACTTATCTGAGGGATAATATTCCTGAATGACTGTAATCAGAGTAAAATAAAATTAAAAAAAAAGTTATACTATAAGGTATAAAAAGCCTGGGCAGGATGTTCCTGGCGCAGACAGAACCCCGCCCCTGCTGGCTCTCCCACGGGTGGCCACGGGCAGGTGGTGGTGGCCTCCGCTGGGGGCCATCACCCCCGCTGAAGCGGGGACCAAGTGTCAGCGTGAGGAGGGGCAGGGGGCTTCCCCCTCGAGCCCAGCCCCAGCCCCAGCCCACCCTGTCTTTGGCAAATACACAGGGGCAGCAGATGCAGGAACCCAGAGGCCTGGGGTCAAGGTCTCTGTGCAGCCCACTTCCCGGACCTTCGCCCCGCCCCACACAGTCTGAGGCCTGGACGGGGGTGGGGGCAGGGCGGGCTGGGGCTGGGGGCAGGGGTCTCAGTCTGGAGAGCATGGGCTGGCCACACGAGGTGCAGCTCCTCTTCCCTGGCGGTGCCCAGGCAGGGGCTGGGGGCCCGGCAAGCCGGCTCACGCGTCATACTTCTTCCCCGTCCGGTGGATGTGCTGGAAGAGGGTCATGGAGAAGGCCATGCCCAGGATCTGAAAGACAGCAGGGAGGGCTTCAGAGGGGGGCCCGGTGGCCTGGGTTGAGGCCTGGGCCTCACGGGCCGCAGCCCCGAGTGCGGTGCACACAGGCCCCCGGGGGGAGCTGCGGCTCAGCCTCACAGAGCTGTTTGTGCAGAAAGCCACGGAGCCTGGCCGGGACCTCCAACAGGCTGACTTCAGAGGCCGCTGTGAGGACTGGATGCCCGAAGAACCGTCCCTAAACCTCGGGTGGGGAGGAGGGAGGTGACTGAGACCACCAAAACCTCCCCAGTCACTTCTGTTTGCTCTGGGAATGCATGAGGGAGGGGTCTCACCCATGAGGCTGTGCTTACGCCCGAGGGACTACAGAGGTACTCTGGAATAGTAACTCAGAAATGGACTGAAACCATGGGCTGCGGCCAGCGTGTGAAGCCACTGCTTACGATGCCAGAGTCCCTATGAGGGTGTGGGTGGGAGTCCCAGCTGCTCCGCTTCTGATCCAGCTCCCTGCTAATGCTCCCGGGAAGGCAGCAGAGGATGGCCCAAGTGTTGGGGTCCCTGCCACCCATGTGGGAGACCCGGATGGAGTTGCAGGCTCCTGGTTTCAGTCTGGCCCAGCCCTGGCTGTTGTGGGCATTTGGGGAATGAACCAGCAGGTGGAAAATCTCTCTCTCTCTCTCTCTCTCTCTGTTGCTCTGTCTTTCAAATAAATTAGTAAACAAATCATTTGTAAGAGATGATCTTATTTTGGTGAAAAATGTTTGAATATCACACATACAAGAGATCTTCACAAAATTCATGAAAATGCATATAACGAAGAAAATCATATATAGATTTAAACATTTTTAGCACCAGAATAAACTTACCTTTTAATCCCATTTCCCCCCAAACTCTGTACAGTGCCCTCGTGCTTGTCTGTGTCCCTGGAAGGAAGGGGGTTGGTGGCCCAGAGAGGAGGAGGCAGAAGGAAGCAGGTGGCCTTGGGTCACTGCAGATGGTGCCAGGGCACAAGCAGTGAAGGCAGTGACCAGGCCACAGTCATGTGCCTCCCACAACTCCCACAGGTCAGCGCCGGGGCACAAATGGCCTGGACAGCTGGGTGACTCCAGCTCCAGCCTCCTGGTAGGCCCGGTCACCCTGTGACGAGCCCCATGGCCGCCAGAGCCCTGCCTAGGTCAGGCTCTGCAAACCAGCACCGCTGGGCTAGGAGGCGCCTAGGGACATCCCAGGCGTGGCACCCGGGCTCCCCCCACCCCAAGCTCAGGTGCGGCCAGGCACGTCCCTTACCTGCATGATGAGCACGCACATGCCCACGGTGCCCAGCACGTGCTTGTTGTCATCAAACCACATCTTCACCTTCTCGTAGCAGCCCTGGGGAGCGAGGGCCACGGGTGACAGTCCTGCCAGGACAGCGCGCACCCTGCGGCCCAGCCCCTGCCCTGCCTGCTCCTCCTCCCCACCTCCCCAGCCCACCAAAGGTTCCACCTGCAAGGCCCGGCCACACAGCCTCACCCCCATCCCCTCCCTGCCCTGCCCCGCCCGGCCTCACCGTCTTCCACAAGGCAGTGGTGGTGGCATTGCGCCCGCAGCCCTGGGAGTTCTCCATGCAGCAGCGGTCGGGCACTGTGTTCTCCCCCAGCACCGGGTACCAGTCTGTGTAGTCAGTGACGCCACAGCACCGCATCTGCCAGGTAGGGACGCAGAGGGCCGTGGGTCACACCTGTCCCACCCTCCCCAGGGCCGCCTTCTGTGCCTGCCCTGGGCTTCAGCTGGACTGCAGGGGAAGGCGGCGACTGGGAGAGGACCAAATGCCCCCCCATACCAGGCAGTAGAACCCAAACCCTCCGGCTCATGCACCACTGGCTGCCGGCCCCCCTGCTGCCCTGCCCCGGGGGCTTCACACGGGGCATCAGGAGCACCAGCTTGTTTTCCCCTTGGAACCAGATCCCCTCACCCAAGCCAAGCACCACAGGACGGGGCAAGCCTGGTGCTGACATGAATGCTGGGGGTGGGCATCTGGCCCAGCGGCTAAGATGCCCGCATCACACCTCCAAGTGCCGGGGATTTGAGTCCCTGCCGCAGCTCCTGACTGCAGCTTCCCGCTAATGGGACCCTGGCCTGGGCTGCAGGCCTGGCCCTGACCACTGCGGGCATCTGGAGAGTGAACTAGAGTGGGCAGGAGTCTGTCCCGCAGCCCGGCTCGCTCGGGCTACCTGCTCCGGGCCCAGGTCCTGCTTCCTTCCTGCACTCTCTCCCCCACCCCTCCCCGGCCGGGTCCTGCTCAGGCAGTGGCAGTGGGGCAGCTCCCACTGCTCCCCACCCCACCCTCGGATAAGCTCCGGAAAGGCCAGGTGGCCGGTGGGCCCGGCCCTCACCTCGGCCTGGATGATGTTCCAGGCGTTCTTGAGCCCCACGTTGTTCTCGGTGTTGTAGAGCAGCAAGCCCTCCTTCAGGTCCTTCTTGGCATTCTCATTCACCTGCCGGGGAGGGGCGGGGCTACGGGTTGCCAGGAAGTACCTCTTGTCCACCCCTTCCCCCAGGACCACCAGGACAGCTGGCACCCGGGGTCTCTCCCAGGAGCGGAGAGGCAGGTGGTCTGGGGGTGGGGGTAGGCTGGAACACTACAGGTGCAAAGCCGCAACTGTTCCAGGTGTCCTGGTCCCAGGCCAGCTGTGCACACAGCCACCACCACCCCAACACCTCCCCGAGGGCCCCTCTCGATGCACGGTCACACAGCTGTGCTCAGTGACACCCGCACAGTCCACTGCCTGCCCTGGGTAACTGGGTAACAAACTCCCCCAGGCTCGTGTTCCCCGCACTGCCCCACCACAGCCTTCCACCTGCGTCTCTCCACCTGCCTCTCGCAACTCTCTGGGCTCCCATCTCCTTTCCTCACACGAGGAAAGGACGCTGGCTCTCCCAAGCCCAAGGGCACCTTGCTGCAGGGTTACCTTGTCCATGTAGACGAAGAAGAGGATGAGTAGGATCAGTTCTGCCAGGAGGATGGCCAGCAGGACGATGAAGAACTGGAAAGCAAAGGTCAGGGCTTGGGCACCTGGTGGTGCTGGTGGCCGGGCACGCGCGCAGAGCAGCAGGGTGGGAGGCAGGGAGCATATGGCCCCAAGCAGGGCTTCCAAGGAAACCCACACACCTTACCAAGGGGTGGGAGGGACCGCCAGGGGCAGGACTGACCAATCACAAGGAAGAGGGGCATGGTCAGACAGGAAACAGTCCAGGAGCACCTCCCCTGGGGTCAGGCTGGCCGCCCAGTCAGTTGAGTGCGGGGAGAGGCAGGGTCTGGGGGTTTGGGGCCCAACTTACACTGAGGAGGAGGCACTTGTTTTCCTTGATGGCCCCCAGGCAGCCCAGGAAGCCCGTCACCATGACAATGGTGCCCATGGCGATGACCAGGTTGGCTGCAGACAGCGAGGGGAAGCTGGGGGAGAAGGTGGCGAAGTTGCCCTGGGACACGGACAGCCAGATGCCCACTCCAAGCAGCCCGCAGCCACAGAGCTGGAGAGAGAGGAATGCCCATCAGCCCAGCACAGCCCTGGGTCCACCACGCGCCCGGCCGGACTCCGAGATGCGGGCCAGGGGAGAAGCGGGCTGCGGCCAGGTATGGTCCCACACCACAGCGCACCAGCTCAGCATCCAGGCCCAGTGCCTCTGTCTCTACACTTGGCACTGGACTCAGCCTGGAGAGGATGGAACTGGTGCCCACAGGTGGGGCAGATGGGGTTCCAGGGGCTTCACAACCCCCACAGAGTCACCCCAAGGGTCAAATTCAGGGAGACACAGGCAATGAGGCCAGCACTGTGGAGGAGCAGGTAAAGTCAACCGCTGCCCATATGGATGCCAGTTCAAGCCCCAGCTGCTCCACTTCTGATCCAGCTCTCTGTCTATGGCCTGGGAAAGCAGTGGAAGATGGCCCAAGTGCTTGTGCCCCTACACCCATGTGGGAGACCCAGAGGGAGCTCCTGGCTCCTGACTCTGGATTGGCCCAGCACTGGCTGTTGCGGCCATTTGGGGGGGGGGGGGTTGAACCAGCACAGCAGATGGACAATCTCTCTGTCTCTCCTCTGTAATTCTGCCTTTCAAATAAATAAATTAAATAACTAACAATAAAAGAGACAAAAGCCCGTGACAAACACCCGAGGGACCGAGGGGCAGAGGTTCCTCTGGGGAAAGGTCTCTGGGGTGGGAAGGGGGCCTCAGGGTCCGATTTCTCCAGAGGCTGAAGAGTGAACTTCCCATAGGTAGGAAAGAAAAGCACTCATCAGGCTGGCGGAGGTGCAGCATGTGGCCGTCTGCAGCTGCCTCGGCCATCGATCCGAGAACGGCAGCCGCAGACATGACTGGCTGGAACTCGGCTCTCCCGACAGCACCCCTGGAGCTGCCAACCCCGCCAACCTCACACGGGAGAGCTTCCGTTTCACCGGCTGCCGATGTCCACGTCGGAACGGTTTCATGCTCCGTGCAGCTGATGCTTGCCCGCCCCGTCTGCCAGCCCCAGGGCCGCATGTGCTCTGTCTGAGGAGCCCATCAGCCAGTGACACACCTACAGCATACAGCAGCTTGAACCACCAAAGACCACCACCACTCTGAGGCCGGCTTCCAGGCAATCTGCTCTGGCTGCATCCAGCCAGCATCTACCACAGTATACCCTGGTGCCAAATAAGTGCTACAGGGGTTCTGGGCAGAGATGCCGGCTGGAGGAAGCAGTCCCAGAAAGATGGGGGCATCTGTGAGCAGCTGAGGGCCAGCTACTGAGCTCCACGAAGGGTGGACGTGAGTGGCGCCATGGGAGCCACGGGAGCAGGTTCCCCACGCGGTCCTGCCCAGCGACATGATCTGCTCTGGCTGCTGCTCATCAAGGAGACCAGCGGAGGGCGATGGGGGAGCCTGGAGAGCAATCAGCAGATGTAGACAGTGCAGAGGGTGCCCACCCCATGCCGGTGGTTATCAAGGGCAGCAAGAAAACCATGCAATCGGAGATACACCTTGAAGGTGTTATTGACAGGGCTTGCTGAGTTCTGAAGAACAGGTGAGATTTTGATAAACGGGGGAACCGAGAGCTGGCCCAGGCTGTGCCTGGAAAAAACTGAGCTGACTTCCCTATATTTCTGAGCCAGAGAAGACTCACGGAGCTGCAGGGTAAGAGGAGTGGCTACCTGGGTCCCCCACACTGTCGTGTGGTCCTGGTCCCCCTGACCCTGGGGCAGCCCCAGGTAGGATCGGGTCAAGGCTCCCAGGAGACGGGTGCCCTCAGCCCAGAGCAACACCCAGGTGGGGCATCAGCAAGCTCTGTAAGGGGAACGGGAGCCACCATCTCTGGCAACCACAAGGTGGTGCTCCAGACTGGCTCAGAGCCCTGTGGTTTGCAGGGGCCACGTGGAGCCTTGTGTGCAACTTGTCTCTCTGACTTTCCTCAGTCTGCTCAGTTTCTAGGCTGCCGTCTCAATTTTTCTCTCATTAATCACACCCTGGGAAATTCATGATCTCCATGCTGAAGACCGATGGCTGTAGAAGCCAGGCCCTGGAATGAGTAAGCGGACAACCCGCTGCTGCAGACGCTCGCGACAGGTGGAAAAGCAGCCCACAGAACAGGCTGGCTCAGGGCGCCCCAGACTTCAGATCTGGGCCCTCTCAGGGTCTGGAGAAGTTCTCACAGGAGCAGGGGCCTGGTGGAGACACACTTTGTACCTCACTCTCAGCTTCCCTGTCTCAGGGGAGCCTCTGCTGGCACTGGAGTGGTCAGATCCTCCCAAGGGCCAGCCACCTCCCTCCCAGCCAGTGCTCGGGGCTCACCCCGCTGTCCTACAGATCGGCCCTCGAACTTCCCAAAGACCCAGCCCTGGGAGGACGGAACTGGTGCCCTGTGCTGCATCCCCTCTCGCTGCCTGTCCAAGGTCCCAGGTAAGATCTGCTGCCCACAGGTGGGGCAGCCCCATCAGCAACCTGTCTCAGAGCCCCCAGACCCGCTGCTTGCCCCAACCCAAGGATGACTGCTGAGCCATGAGGCCCAGCCAGGTGCCCCGTACTCCCGACTGCCTTGCCTATCTTCAGACGACCCAGCACCTGAACAGCCTCCAGGCAAGAGGGAAACCTCAGCCAAAACCACAACTGGACCTTTATTTTATGGACAAGGGGACTGAGCAGGGGTGTGGCGTCCCAGCCACCCTGTGGGATGGGGCAAGATCCTGGCTTCTGGCCCTGGGTTGCAGACTCCCAGCCACGTTCCCCAGGAGGCCCGTGAGCGCTCACCGAGCCCCTGTCCTCCTGGCACACACCCAGCATGAAGGGACTGAGTGCACCAACCCGCCCGGCCCCGAGCCGGCACCCAGCACCCGGCTCCCGCTGCCCTCCCTGCCTCCGGCCTCCTGCTTAGGCAGGTGGAGACCACAGATGCTTCATGCACAAAGGACTTCCCAGGCCCACACGTCACTGGGAGTTGAGAGACACTGCCCTGGACTCCCCCCGGGGCCAGGCACCTGCCCTCTGGCTGTCAACTCCGGAGATCACAGCTCCTGGAGAAGATCCTGCGTGTTCCATTCAGGCTGGAGCAAGACAGAAGCAGTTAGGGGCTCGGAAAGCAGCCAGAGGGAGGGGGAGACCGCAGACACGGAGCTGTGGCAGCGTCCTGGGGAAAAGCCTGCCCTGGACAGGCAGGAGGCTGACCTCCAAGGGCTGAGCAGATACAGGGGGAGGAAGCAGCAGGGCAGGGGAGCAGCCCTCAGGTGGCCAGCGCCAAGCAGAAGAGGGAAGCTAGGCCAGGGGTGGCACAGCCGAAGCTTGGTGCCGCGACCTCAGCTGGTGGCCTCTGGGAAAAATTCCCTTCCAAAACCAGAGGGCTGTCTCAGCTGAGATGACCAAGCTGTAACCGAGTCCAGGGCAGGAGCGCGTGGGGCAAGGCTGGGTGACTCAGGCAACTGGGACCCAGCCAAGGTTCGCACTGCTTGGCCCGAGGTCATAAGCCACCCAGGCCTGGGGGGTGGCCCTCGCCTGAGCGAGCCTCTCCCTCCCCACTGGCCCAGTAGAGGGGGGCCCTGAGACATTTCAAAGTGGCTTTCATTCAGGGCTCTCGATGAGCCCAGGTCCAAATTTGGGAAGATGAACTCCGACCCCTTTTGCATGGCCTGCGACCCCTTTTGCATGGCCTGCGGCCTCCCCTAAGGGCTGGGATTTGGGTCTGTTTTGTTTGGGGTTGAATTCCCAGAGCTCAAGGAAGTACCTTGGCCCTGGCCATGTCTCTGGGTTCCCCTTCTCCAGGGCTATCTCGTCTCGGCCCAGCACTGACCCTGTAGAAGGAAGAAGGGAGCAGGCCCCGTCACACTGACACACGCACAGCAGGTAAAGCCGGGCTGTGGACATGCAGCGAGCCGGGGGTCCGGACTCATCTAATATATGAAGCCTGTTGTGGTTACCCTAACACCCCCATGGCACTTCCCCCATCTTTGGTTGTTTTGTCACTTTATGCCTGTCCTGGGTGTGAAACACGATTAGGACCCCTGGTGGAACACACGCTGAGTTTCAGGCAGGGATCCCACTCCTCACAGTTCCCCCTCAAGCCGCCCTCCCTCCTGAGCTTCTGGGCCCAAGGACACCCTGCTTAGAGGGCGGGACAGCTGCCACCCACACCACACCCACATTCTCTCCCTGCTTTGGATCAGGCCCTTCCCAGGGCCGGGCCCCTGAGCCAGGGCTGCACCCAGAGCAGCACATCAGGGGTCCTCCCCACCCTGCCCCAAACACCAGCGCCGCCAGGACCCAGGACCCTTTCTCTTCCTCCGAGGGGCCCAGAACGCGCCTGGAATACTACTAGCCAAGTATGTGTTCAATGCATGAACGAACAAATGAATGAGAGGACAGGTGCGGAGGTGGGGAGCCAAGCAGGCAATGGCCCGGGAATAGGACCAGATGCAGGAATGCAAAGACACCTTACAAAAAAGAAGCCCCTGTGCAGCTTCCTCCCCACCCCCAGGCCCCTGTACACCCCACCCGAGTCACTCACCTAAGCTGCCCTGAGCTCCACACTGACCTGGGAGAAGTCGCCCGCTCCCCTTGTCCCAGGCCCCACCCTGGGAAACCATCACAGCTTCTGGCGTACCTGCAGACCCCAGCGAGACACCCAGGCTCCTGGGCCAGATGCCACTGGCGGCCCCCAACCAGATCCCTTTCCCTGCCCCCCACATCCCTTCTTTGCTCGCAGCTTTTCAAGTGCCAGGTCTCAGCAGTCCCTGGTGCTTTCGGTAAGCCAGGACCAAGCCCAACATTTCATGGCATTTAATAAATTAGTGGATGCAGAGAAAATAAGAGAAAACCAAGAGGGTTTTAGTTGCGCGGCCTGACGTGCTGGCCGGTAATGAACTGGCACAGCTCTGGCCTGCTGGGACCCTCGTGGTGGGGAGTGCAGACCATCAGTCAGTGTCAGCAGTGGGGCGGCTGCTCTGCATTTCAGACGCCCTTTGCCTTCGAGGGGCCCTCGCAGCACCCGAGAGCACTTCTGATTCTGCACGGAAGGAGGTGAAGGGACAACATGACACAGTCACATGCAGCAGGCAGGGGGATGGCAGCCCGGTGAGCCACTGGGGGAGGCAGCCGGGGGGGCCCCTGGGGCTTGAGGGTTCACTGTCCAACACTGCACCCCACTCACTCTTTTGTGCAACCCTCATTAGTCAAAAACCCACATCCCCGTGGCCAAGACCCGCACCAAGAACCAGCGTGATGCGTGGGGCTGCCAAGATCTGAGGCGTGGAGCTTACATCTCTCTTCCCCAAGTCTCCTTGGGGCTGCATGAAGGGCCCTGAGCTGTGGCACCGCTGAGGCCCCCTTCACTGCTCACCTGTGCCTCAAACTCAGAGCCAGACCCCAGCTGCAAGAGGGGCAGCCCCAAGAGCAGAGGCACCGCTGGCCCTCCCTGCTCTTAATGACCAGCCTGAGCCCATCGGCTGGGCCTCGCTGACCCACGCACACTTGGAAGCCAAGCGGCCCCACGGCCTGCACTGCTCTCTCCCAAAGCCTCCGGCATCTTCGCAGCTTCACAGTCCCTGACACTTGCCAGCTCGCATAGATGACAGGAGGATCACACCCCTGTGTCTGGGCCTAATTTTCCTCCCAATAAACACTACGTAAGGCATTTGCATAACGACAACCCACTTACATCTTGATGATTCCAGAATGGGGTAGGTTTACGCCAGGGGATGTCCAAACACAGCCAAGCTCATCGGCTATCGTATTTGGGTTTTTTTGTTTGTTTGTTTGTTTTTGACAGGCAGAGTTAGAGAGAGAGAGACAGAGACAGAAAGGTCTTCCTTCCGTTGGTTCACCCTCAAAATGGCCTCTACGGCCAGTGGGCTGTGCCAATCCGAAGCCAGGAGCCAGGTGCTTCCTCCTGGTCTCCCATGCGGGTGCAGGGCCCAAGCACTTGGGCCATCCTCCACTGCACTCCCAGGCCACAGCAGAGAGCTGGACTGGAAGAGGAGCAACCTGGACAGAACCGGTGCCCCAACCAGGACTAGAACACAGGGTGCCGGTGCCGGTGCCGCAGGCAGAGGATTAGCCTAGTGAGCCGTGGCGCAGCCAAGCTATCATATTTGGGAGTCACAAGTCTCTGGGGCCAAGAAAGGACCCACAAGTGCCAGTCATCTCCAGCGAGTTCTGCAATCCCCTCCCCCACCCACCATGGAGAGTGGTCCCGTTACAATGCCTGTGCCTCTCACACTCCAAAATCCTGCTGAGTACTGGGGAGACCCCATCTGAGACTCAGAACCACCCTCTAGTAAACAGGGAGGGGTGAAGCCCAGTCAGCAGCAGCCCGGGCCCTCTGTGGGCTGCACAGGGGGCTTGGTGGCCTTGATCTGTTTGGGCTTCCTGAGGGACACAGGCCCTGCCCCAGGCACTTCCTTCCAGCAAAGCGTTGCTGGGTCTCTAGGGTGGCTGTCCCCAGGGGCAAGGAGAAGCCATGTCAGTCCCTGGGTGTCAAAGACTAAAGGGCTAGGTACCGAGAGATGGCAGCTGATGCCTCAGGAGCAAGGAGTGGGGTGAGCAATTGGGAAGGGTGGTTCTACTGCTCTGTCCAGACTGCACCCCTGCATGGCTCAGGCCTCCGCTGGGAGAAACAGCTGCAGAGCAACACAGCGCCCTCCCGACTCACACCTGCATGCTCGTCCCCGAGGCCAGGCGGCCTGCTCACACCTGACAGCGGCCCGGTCAGACTTCTCCCACTCGGGGGGCCGGACAGGTGGCGTGGCCAAGCTCAGAACCCCTAAAGGAGCCTGATGGATGGAGGGCTGAGGCCAGCAGTGGGGCACCCCACCACAGCCCACCAGAAGGACCACAAAATGACATGTGGCTGGAAAGCTAGAGCAGTGGACAATGCAGAGCACCTGCCGGCCTCACAAAGCAGGAGGCATGCTTCCCCAGTCGGTGCCTCCCAGGGCAGGGCAGGGCAGGGCAGGCCGTGCGTGCCTGGGCAGCACGGCACGCTCTTCCCAGCAGGCCATGTCATGGGCCAGTCACACACAGGATGCAAATGAAATGGAGTGTGGACAGGTGCTGAAAGAATGCACACACAGGGCACGCTTGTGTCTTGGGGTCCCCAGGTGCCCACCAGCCTGTCCAGCTCCAAGACACAGCCACAAGACCACGAGATTCTGCTGTGTGCCCTGGTTCCATCACAGAAGGAGAGGACACGGTTGTTTCCCACCAGACTGGGGCAAGGTCACAGGCAGGCGGGGGGGGAGACCTCCTAAGAGGGAGACTCACGATCCATGGTGAGTCTGTCCTCTGTGCTGGCCAGACGCGGGCCCTTGGCTGGGGGCGTGGGGTGAGGGCGTGCATACACTCACAGAATACAGTGTGGAGCTTCAGCCACCCAAGCCCAGTGACACTTGTAGCCCGGTGCTAGTGTGGGGAGGGGCTCTGTGCTGGAGTATGGGGCAGGGGACACAGCTCCCATCACCTGTACCCCAGGGCCCAGGGAGGAGGCTGAGGGGACAGCCTGGGGCCATGTGCAAGGTTCAGTCTGTGCCCTTGGGCCCCTGCACATAGGGAGAGAAGTACCAAGTACATCCGGGAGTTTGGCTGGATGCCTGGAGAAAGAACTTCCCCTCCACCAGCCTTGTCTCTGTCCTTCTGTGTTTGTTTTCTCACATCCACCTGACAGCATCAAAGCTCAGGGCAGCCGAGGGAGGCAGTGCGGGCAGCCACTGGACTCCCGAGAAGGGCCAGGGACGGCGAGGCCACGGCACCACTCAGAGACCTGCGCTGCCCAAGGACCGTGGGAGGGAAGGCGCCACCTCCTCAGTGCCAGTGAGGACGCAGACGAGGATGCAGATGAGCAGGGCTGGCCCAGCCCCGTGCTCTGCGCTCCCCAGGGTGTGAAGATTGCACCAGGGGTCGCCCTGTTACTCCAAGCCCTTGGAGAACGCAAGGGGAGGCACGACAGATGAGGAGCACGTGCAGTCACGGGACATCGCCTGGCGAAGACGGTAACTCATCCGTGGGACAGCGCTGCTTTAGAAATGAAGGCTGCCCTAGAGGCGCAGAGAGGTGAGCCCCTTCTGGGAAGCACCTCCTTCCTGGAAGCCTTTTGGCTTGGCCGTGCGGCCAGCATTTGCCTGTCATGGAGCTCTTCGTGGTGTCCAGGGGACAAGCATCTACAGTTCGGGTTCAGTGAGTGACACCCTATAATCACACCTATAGAGCCGGGACTAAGCATGGCTGACGACCAGGGCCATCGCTGACCCCAGGACAGCCGCCCACGCCTGCTTGTGCTGTAACCCTTTCACATGCTGACCCATGGTCTCCTTTCTCTCTAGGAATGCGATGCCCTCTGCCTGTGTGCAGCGCCAGCCGGGAGCACTGTCCACCCACGCCAGGACAGTGGCATTTCTAGCACGCTCTGTGGAAGACACAGGATGCTCGAGCCCAGGTCTCTCTGCCAGACATGGTCTTAGCACCAGCGTGAGTCACAGCCTGAGAGCCCTCCCTGCCCTGTGCCAAGCTCTGACCACCTCCTGGGTCTCCTAGAACAGGAGGTGAGTGCCCACTCTCTGCTTCTCAACACAGTGCTGCAAACGAAGGGGTTCTGCCTAAAGCCACCTGGCCACAGCGTCACCAGACAAACCTGTCCAAGGTCACAGAGCTCTTCCTGGAGGTGCCAGGCTGTGCCCACAGCACCCACGCCCAGGGCCTGGCATCCCCTCTGCCCCGCTCTGCTGCAGGGGTGGGAATGCACCAGCGATGGACCATGGGCCCAAGCTGCTCTGATGTATGCCCTGCCCCCACTGCCCACTTACTCCAGTGGGCACGGGAGTTATTTTTATCCACCCCATTTTACAGGTGAGAGGACAGAAGCTTAAGAGGTTAAGTGGTGAAGAAGCCTTGGAAACCCGACTCCAAAACCATCCGTTGACCCACTGCACCTGCTGCTCAGGCCTGAGACATCCCCCAGAGGCCAGGACAGCAGCAGCACCCAGACACGGCCCCACCGTGGCAGAGGCATCTCTGGTGTGGTCGGCAAGCCCTTGGCCTGGAAGTACAGACCAGGACAGGACAGGATACAGGAGCTGCACTGGTGACAGCAGCAGTGGTGATGAGGGCGGTGACGCTGCCGATGCAGCTCGCGCTTAGCTCGCCTGCTTCACAGGCCAGGAGCTGGTGTGAGCCCTTCCCACGAGAGCCGGACGAGGTCATGCCTATGGTTCTCCCGACTTTACAAATGGGAAACATTAAGACTCAGAGGGTCAGAGAATCTGGGCAGAGCTCTGTGGCTGGCAGAGCTGGGCTTTTAATCCAATTTGCTGTGACCTCCATACACCTCCTATAGACCTAAGGAAAAGCATCTAGGCTGGTCTGCGTTTGGGATGGTGGGACGGCCCGTCAAAATGTGGAGGGAGCAGGGGCCACCGCCCCAGGGGAAGGGAGGGAAGCCTGGTGGGGCAGGAGACAGCGAGCGGAGGAGACGGCCCCAGGACCTGGTCCGTGGAGAGAATGGACGAGGTGCACACGTGTGCTGGGTGCAGGTGGTACAGGCCCCGCTGAGGTCTACCTACTCGGCAGATCTTGAGCTGTGAAGATTGCTGACTGCATCTCTGCCAAAGGAACAAAGTGAACTAATGCAGAGCTCCACGGGGCGCCCTGCTCCTGCATCTCCACCACAATGGGGAGTCTGGGGAGGTGTCGACAAGCCTTGGTCCTTCGTCACCCACACACTACTTTAAACCTGCACCTCCTCGGCCGGGTCACAGCCAACGTGGGGACAGCTGTTACCCCGTTTTATCGATGATGAGGTCATTGGAGCTCTCCGGAGTCCAGCCTTTATCTGTATGGTGCCTGCAGCCAACCGATAGGGAAAGCAGGGACATTAAAGAATATCCGCGACTTGACGACAAGGACACGAGGTCTCACAGCAGCAGCCCTGCGGCTTTTCGTGTTTTGCAGAGAAGGTCTCAGTGAAAGCCTGACTGGGAACCCGCTCGTTGGACCCCTGACCAGTTACGCTCTCCGGGTGCGTCACATGCGGCCTGCCCTGAGCTCAGCATGTGCCAACTTGTGTAACACACATGTCCAGGACAGGGTCCCACCCCCAGAGGCCCAGACAATGAGGCTACTGCAGCAGTCATGACAGTACTGGATGCAGTACATGGGTAAGGGAAGACATGGATAGCTCTGGCCTTGGAAGCAGTAGACCAGGTTCACGTTCCCTCACTTACCAGCTGAGAGGCCCTCCAAAGACTACTGCTGGGGTGGCGCTGGGGTGCAGTGGGTTAAGCCACCACTTGCGACACCCACATCCCTTATCAGAGTGCCAGTGTGGGTCCCGGCTCCTCTGCTTCTGATCCAGCTCCCTGCTAATGTGCCTGGGAGGCAGCAGACGATGTCCCCCAATTACAGGGTCCTTGTACCCACGTGGCAGTCACAGATGGAGTTCTGGGTGCCTGGCTTCCACCTGACCCAGCCCTGGCTGTTGCAGTTATCTGGGGAGTGAACCGGTGGATGGAAGACTTTCTCCCCTGCCCACCTCCCACCCCGTCACTCTGCCTTTCAAATAAATAAAATCTTATATATCAAAAAATTTATTTTTTTAAAAAAGGCATCTTCTCTAGTGCTTGTTTTTTAAGGAGATTCAGAGGACCTACCACAGTTATGGCCAGAGCGCAGGGCCATTTATGAAAACAAACTCCAGAGCACAGTGCTCTGCACACAGCTAGAAATGGGAGCCATCACTCACCCAGGTCAGGGACAGCCCCAAGCCTGCAGCCAGCAGTGGAGGGAGACCGAGAGGTCCCGCGGGCTGCCCCCATGCCAGGTGGCGGCTGCGTTGGCCTCGCTGAGCCCTAATCCACCCGAATGAGCCTTGCTCGCTGCTGCCCCCCTGCCCCAGCCCTGGTCCCCAGCCACTCATCTCCGGGAGGCGTCTCGCTTTCCAGATTGGAGAGCATGCTTTCTCTTGGCAGGGAGCTGCTGCCGTCTGTGCACTGGACCGTAAAACAAGTTTTCATCAATAAATTAAGATAAGCGGAAAGCCGGCTCGGGAGGAGGCGGGCTGAGGCGGGCAGCGGGCGGGCAGAGGTTGCCCTGTGACCCAGAAGCGGCCAGATCGAATGCACGGCAAGACTGGGGTTCCTTGTCCCTCTCCTTTGGTCCCTGGTGCCTTCATTTGCCCAGGATTCTCAGGAAAGCATTGCATCTCCCTCTGGCCCTATTACACCCCGGGGCCAAGTCAGCCACAGGTCTGAGGGTACCTTCCACCTTGGCCTGGGACCTGGCTCACAGCACTTCCCCTGCTCCACACACTTTCTCAGCCCACTCCAGGCCTCAGGGCCCAGCCGCTCCTCCAGGCACCCCCTCCTGCTGGGCAGTGAACCTGTCTGCAGCGCTGGGCAGTGTGTATCCCCCCACTGTGAGTGCTGGCCTTGGCTGGGGCGCACTCTGCCTGCAAACAGCTGCACCAGGGTGGCGGGCTGCCTGGGGACCTCTCTGTGCCCATCCACAGCATGCGGCAGCACCCTGGGCCCAGAGAGGCCCTCACTCGACAGCCATTGAACATGGGCCGACTGGGCCCCAGTGAAGGAGGGACGTGGGGACACTGAGGCAGGCCACAGCATACGGCAGGAGAAAGGCCATCTGTCTGTCCGCCAGCATCCACCAGAGGCGTGCGCCTCTGCACGTGCCACCAAATGGTGAGCCCTTAGATAAAGCAGCTGGTGCGGCTGCCAGGCGCTGCTCACCAGTCAGTTCCCTCCTCCAAGTCATCCCATCTATCAAACCAAAGACGGACGCCCTCCTCATCCTCCCCTGCTATGCTCTGTACACTGGCTTGGATGTCCAATGTCCCCAAAAGGCCTGTGTATTAAAGGCTTGGTTCCCAGAGTGACACTGGGGGTAGGAGGGAGGAGCCTTTAGGAGGTGAGGCTAGCGGAAGGCCCTTGGGTCATTGGCAGGGGGAGGGGAGTGTGATCTCAGAAGGTGGTTCTTACAGGAGGCTGGTCATAAAAGCCAGTGTGGGGCCCAGCCCCTCTCTGCTTCCTGGCTCGCCAGGCCACCCTTCTCTTTTTTCTTCTCTTCTCTTTCTTTCTATCAAGATTTATTTATTTATTTATTTATTTATTTATTTATTTGAAAGGAAGAGTTACAAAGGCAGAGGCAGAGGCAGAGGAGAGAGAGAGAGAAAGTTCTTCTACCTGCTGGTTCACTCCCTAAATGGCTGCAATGGCCAGAGCTGGGCTGATCCGAAGCCAGGAGCCTGGAGCTTCTTCCAGGTCTCCCATGCAGGTGGCAGGGGCCCGAGGACTTGGGCCATCTTCAACTGCTTTCCCAGGCCACAGCAGAGAGCTGGATCAGAAGTGGAGTAAGTGGGACTCGAAGCAGCGCCAATATGGGATGCCGGCACTGCAGATGGCAGCTTTACCCACTACACCACAGCCCTGGCTCTGGGGTCCTTTCCCTTCTATGCACTCCCCCCATCCACATGAGTCTGAGCCTCTCAAACTGTGAGCTAAACAAGCCCTTCTTCACCTCTAAGCAGGCTGTCTCAGGGGGTTTGTTATGGTGGCCACATCTGACTAACCCATCTCTCCTGCTTCTGAGATGGGCAAGGTAGCTGCTATGAGGCCATTTCACTGGGAGGCATGCAGAGGCCCCCTCCCCGCAGGGTAAGTAACTTGCCCACAGATCTGGGAGGCTGGAGCCAGCCAACCCCTCACCACCCGCTGAGGAGCAGCCGCACAGTTCTCAGGGAAGGAGCAGAGAGGAACCAGCATCCCCTAGGTGCCAGGTAAGCTGGGCCCAGGAGTGCTGTGCCATGTACCCTTCACTCCCCTGTGTGGCGACATCACCACCCAAATCCCCAGGTAAAAGGAAATGAGGCTCAGAGCAGCCACCAGCCTGGAGTCCGATGGTCATGGTCTTGGGCCCCCTCACTGCTCTGCTCGGCAACTCAGAGAGAGAGAGAAGATGGCAACGATTCAGGCCACGATGACATGAAATCGAGCTGCTAATTATACCCCAACCTGGACAGCAAGCAGAATCGATCACGTCTGAGCTCGGGCACTTCCCATATCTGGGAAGAGTGAAGTCACGTGAGGCCTCTGATCCAGCGCAGGCTGGAGACAGGGGCTCGGGGCCCTCAAAAAGACCCCTCCTTCCACCTCTCTCATCTCCCACTCCTTCCACCGGTGCCTGGAGGGGGAAACCATGCCAATTTATAGCCGGCAAATGGTGAGGTGGGGGCAGGGATAACCACTATGTGCAAGTGTGAACTGGGGTGGGGGGAGCTGAGAACAAAGCTCAATGAACGAAACCGAAACATATTGACAAGACCAAAAAGAAACAATTACTACGCATTTTCATAGGAGATCTAAGGAATAAATTTGCTCTTGCTTTTGCTTATTCAACAGAAACGGAAAAAAAAAAAAAAAAAGAAGCAAGTGAGAGAGCAGGCAGTAGCCAGAGAGATGAGGACAACGGCGGAATGCAGACGTCTGCACTTTGTGGTCCAACATTTCCCTTAAGCTCTCAAAAGAATGTTTTTAGAGATACAGGCTGGCATTGCAGTCAGAAGAAATCACATTGTAAGCAGAGGGCTTTAGGGTTCTGCCCCCAGGGCACCCACAAAATAGACACTCCTGGGCTACGAGGGACGGTGCCACTCCCAGCCGGTGCGCAGCTTTGCATCTCTGAAGGCAGAAATTATTAAAGGGGAAAAGATAACTGATTTTGCTTGTCACTGGCTGCTCAGGGGAGCTGGAGTCTGGCCTTCTTTCAGGGAAAGTCTGACCTCTTTTGCAAAAGCACACCTGCGAGGCAAAGCTCTGGATCCCGCCCTTCCTGCCCCCGGTGAGTCGCCAAGGTCCACAGGGGAATGTCCAGCCAGAGCCACGTCAGGGATCCCAACCATCACACGAAGCATCGTGCGAGCAAGGCGACATAGAAGGGACCGGCGCCATGGCATAGTAGGCTAAGCCTCCGCCTATGGCACCGGCACCCCATATGGGCACCAGCTCATGTCCCATCTGCTCCTCTTCTGATCCAGCTCTCTGCTATGGCCCGGGAAAGCAGAAGATGGCCCAAGTCCTTGGGCCCCTGCACCTACTTGGGAGACCCAAAAGAAGCCTCTGGCTCCTGACTTTGGATCAGCCCAGTTCCAGCTGTTGCAACCATTTGAGGAACCAGTGGATGGAAGACTTCTCCGTCTCCTTCTCTCTGCCTGTAACTCTGCCTCTCAAATAAATAAAATCTTTAAATAACAAATCAATTTTAAGACACCGGAGGAGCCAGAAACACAGGCTATGGTCAGGGCCTCACCAGCTGTACCGGGGCCACACACCCAAGGACACTTCAGACCTTCCTCCTGCACTCCTTGGGATGGGGAGGGTAACCACAGTTTCCTGAATAGGATGCCTGCTGCTTCTCAAGCCCAAATGCCCCTGCTCCTCACTTGCACTGATGTCATATTTCCTCCCCAGGTGTCACACACACCTGTGACATCTGCGGACTCGGGGTGCCACACCTGCATGTGTTTCTCCACCTAGTCTTCCAGCCAGGTCAGGACCCCAGAGGGCTCCTGCAACCCACAGACCACGGCTTGAGCTCCTCAGAATGGTCACTGAGAGCTCCCCCGGCTCCTCCTTCTCCGTGTTAGTAGCCTACCACCCAGAGCACTCGCCCCTCTGGGAACAAGTCCCAGGTCGCTTCTAGCCCTGTGCCAGCAGCACGTGCTACCCTCCAGCCTGCATCCCTCTGCAGTGCCCACCACCAGCCCTGCCCCCACCCCTCCACGCCCTGGAAGCACCTGACACACTTTGCCCAACAGACACCCACTCCTGATCAGACTTGTCTGTGCCAACTCAGAAGGCAGGCCTGTGGCTCACTCCCGGAGACGTACTACTTCCAGTTGAACTCTGCTTTCAAACAACCCAAACTCCCAGAGGCAGGGGGGCACCACGTTCCAGCTTGTTCTATGCAACACCTGGCTGGCACCCGGAGGGAGGACTCCAGGGACGGTGCTGAGGATCATGTGGGCCCAGCCAGCCCCGCTTCCAAGAACAGCACACACATCCAAGTCTTTCACTGGCACAGACCGCACTATCGCATCAATGGGAACAAATCCCCACCCCCACCCCGAGGCACCTGACACCAGGGCCACGGCTGTGCTGCCTCTGGGGAGCTCGGTGGTGCCACCCCCTTACTTTCTTCCCACTGTCCTTTAGATCTGCCGCCTGTGGCAGAAGCCAGAATGCAGCAGTGCCGGGCAGCTCCTAGTAGGGTCTGTTATGTGTGACTGCTACACCTGAGGAGCACTGGGCTCTGGGGCAGGGGCGAGGCAACTGTCTCAGCTGCAGGCCCAAGTGTCCCTGGCCTGTGTTTCCCTCTCTGGATGCCTCACAGGCATCTCAAATTCCTGGGTCCAAGGTAGACGTCTTCACACCCAGGACCCCCACCCCCACATCATCAGCGACTCCATGGCATCCATCGGCAAGACCCACCAGCTGCCCCCCAATCCCATCCCCAGTCCATCCGTTCCTCCCCACCCCCACCTATCCTCCAAGCCTCTGCAACCGGGCTGTTCTCTGCCCACTACTCTTGCCTTCTTTGCAGGGCACTCAAATTTCTCCTGTGGCTTTTCCCTTGCGTGTACAGCACAGCCTAAACCCCTTCCAAGCCTCCTTGCTCAGCTCCTCCCTTGTCTGCCCTGGCCCAGTGGCCTCTCTGAGGGCCTGAGGCATGCTCCACTGTTTGGCACTTGGCATTTGCTTTGTCCAGAATGCTCCTGCCCTGGGGTCATCAAGTGCCTGGCTCATTCTCACCCTTCCAGTGTGTCCTCCCTCCTTTCCGTTTTTATCACAATTTGTTATCACTTTAAGTGTGTGTGACTACTGTTTGTCTTCCCTGCTAATATGTGAGCTTTGTGAAAGTAGAGGTTCTGGCTTGCTCCTTGTCTGTCTCCAGGCGGGGCCCTGCACCAGGCCGTAGCAAAAGCTCAGCAAATCCCCATGACAGCAGGAGACAGCCCCTCGAGACCCTGTGTCCCGGAGCACTTTCCTCCACAGTGGCATCTTCCTGGGGTATCTCAGGCTCCTGGGAGCTGGCACAGGGAGCTGAGTGACAGCCCAGAGAAAATGCTCCTGACAAAACACGTGGGTAAGCCGGCGCCGTGGCTCAATAGGCTAATCCTCCACCTTGCGGCGCCGGCACACCGGGTTCTAGTCCCGGTTGGGGCGCCGGATTCTGTCCCGGTTGCCCCTCTTCCAGGCCAGCTCTCTGCTATGGCCAGGGAGTGCAGTGGAGGATGGCCCAGGTGCTTGGGCCCTGCACCCCATGGGAGACCAGGAAAAGCACCTGGCTCCTGGCTCCTGCCATCGGATCAGCGCGGTGCGCCGGCTGCAGCGGCAGCCATTGGAGGGTGAACCAACGGCAAAGGAAGACCTTTCTCTCTCTGTCTCTCTCTCTCACTGTCCACTCTGCCTGTCAAAAATAAAAAAAAAAAAAATAAATTAAAAAAAAAAAAAAAAAACAAAAAAAAAAACACGTGGGTGATGAAGTCGGTGGACGTGCAGGAGTTAAAAATCCCTGCCCTGGCCACGCAAGTTTCGGAAAGTGACTTCACTTCTCTATGCCTTACTTCGCCACTTGAAAAACAGAGGTACCAGCGCCAGCCTCACAGGTTGAGTAAGCACAGTACAGGCCCACAGTGGACACTCACACAAAGTGACCTCAAAGACACCGGGCCACAGACCCATGCTCTTGTTCTAATTCAATCAGCGCATCCCCATGGCTCTCCTGGCATTGGTGTACCCAGGTGTCACCACCAAGTGTATGCTGGCCACGTCCTTAGTGCGGGATCTCACTTCTGGGACGAGGAGCAGTGGAGGGGAGAGGAGGCTGCCAGGAGGAGCCTGCCATGCTGTCCACGCACACCTTACATGGGCAGAGTCCCGTGAAGCTCTGCTGTGGGTGGCTCAGGAAAAGTGGGTCATGCCAGGGGGCTATTCAGTGCTGCTGGGGCTCGACAGTTACCCCAAGCTCCCTGCAGCCTTGCTGGGAGGGGCAAGAGGGAAGACGTGAAACGGCGACCACAAGATTGCCTGACGCCTTAGTCTCAAGCGCCCAACAGCTGCGCCAAGCCCAGGGCAGCGGTCCAGGCCCAACCGCTCTGCGCTGTTCCCTGCAGAAGATGACCGCTGCACCACATGGCCAGAAATGGCCCCTGAGGACTCCAGGACCGAGGGCCTGCCTGTTCCTTCCCCATCTCAAAGGAGAGGACGTCAGGGTGACCTTTGGACCCCAGGGTGGAGAGGCCATGTCCAGGACCCACAGACACAAAATAAATCCGGCCAAGACTCTCCCTTGTGAGCCTCCACAGCCTGGGGTTGGGACACGTGGGTGCAGACTCAGCCCCAGACTGACTCAAGCTGCACTGCAGGTGGCTCAACTCTCGACTTCCCTTGAGACCCTCTGTAGTTGGCAGCACCATCCCTCCAGGACCCTTTTTTTTTTTTTTTTTTTGACAGGCAGAGTGGACAGTGAGAGAGAGAGACAGAGAGAAAGGTCTTCCTTTTGCCGTTGGTTCACCCTCCAATGGCCATGCCGCGGCCGGCGCATCGCGCTGATCCGAAGCCAGGAGCCAGGCGCTTCTCCTGGTCTCCCATGGGGTGCAGGGCCCAAGCACTTGGGCCATCCTCCACTGCACTCCCGGGCCACAGCAGAGAGCTGGCCTGGAAGAGGGGCAACCGGGACAGAATCCGGCGCCCTGACTGGGACTAGAACCCGGTGTGCTGGCACCGCAGGCAGAGGATTAGCCTAGTGAGCCGCGGCGCCAGCCCACCAGGACTCTTTCTACAACTGCTTTGTCATGCCAGGAGCGCCCACTGCCCATATGGGACGTCAAACTCTCTGGCCTGACATCGAGGTCATGAGCCGACCACAGGTTCATCTCCCAGCATCCTCCACTGTGAACCATTTCAGTCCAGCAAAACAAGGAGGGGCATTTCCTCATTCCCTCAGAGAGGCCCAGTTCAGGCCACACCCCCGTCTGAAAGGAAGAGCCTCCTCCAAGGGTCCTGCAGGAAAGTCAAGACCCGCCTCCTGGCCACATCTTCCTCTGGTGAAGAACACAAAGGAACAGGAGGAACGAAATCTGATCCTCTCTGCGCCCAGGCACCTGCAGCCAAAGCCCTCGGCCTCCTGTCATGCTGGGTGGTTGGAAAGCGCTATGTCTGGGGTACAAGAGGGTGCGAGGAGATGGCCAGCCAGCGGGCACCCTTGGGGAACCTGCAGGGACACCAGCAAGAAGAGCCCGGCAGGGGCGCAGAGGGGCCTGGCTTTTCCCAGGGGAGCCTGCTGGGGATATTTATTCCTGTGGGATTCAGCTGGTCACATCTGTAAGGGAACAAGTGGCCACTGTTGTTCTTGGACGCTTCTGTTCTGTGCTGCAGAGCAAGGATGGCGCAGCGGGGGCCGCAACACTCCACAGGGACCACGTTTTACAGCCCTGGAAAGTGAAGTCTCCAAGAAACCTGTGTGCACCGCCTATACATCCCAGCGGGAAGAAGGGCAAGTTTGGGAGGAAGAGGGGTACAGCCTGGGGGAAAAGAGGAGAGCAAAGCCCCGGGCGCCTGAGGGACAGGAGCAGAACACTGCCCACCAATGCCCCGAGACCCCTGCGAGTGAGCAGGGCTGAAACCTACCCTTTTCCTTTGCAAAGAGGATGCGAGGTCGTGCTGCAGCCGGCAGAGATGACCTCTGTGCTTCTGGTTACAAGGCTGGAGAAGGGTACGAGCAGCCTTGGGAACTTGGGGGGAGGGGTCTCCTACCTCCCTAGACCAAGAAGAGGTCAACAGACAGGATGTGCTGAAGGAAATCCCCACCTTCACCGTGGCCTGCCTGGTACCCTCCACCCAATTCACTCTCAATATTCAACCAAGCCAGCTGCTCCCAGGGTCTCAGCTACTCCTCAGGGGAGAAGCAGCTTTCTTCATTCGCTGCAGGGCTGTCTCAGAACGGCCCTCCCTGCAGAATGGCCTGGTGGGAGGGTCTGAGCCCACTGTGCATTTCAGGAAACGCCCCCCCCCCACACACACACCATGAACCCTCTTGAAACCCAGCTCCCTGCTGGCTTCTTTGTTTTGGGCAGCCGGGAGGATGGTCCTGACTGTGAGGCTCTTCTGCAGTGCCCCTTGCAAGAGTCAACCTGGCTTCCAAAGTCAAGATCAGGGGCGCCGCTAGGGAGCTTATCTGACCTCCTGAAGGGATTAGCACCCAGCTCAAGAAATGCCAATCAGCCAACGAGGCTGAATTTAACCTCCTGCATGCCTCCCAACCCCAGCCAGGGCACTCCCAAAAACGCCGATTACGCTAGCGGCAGCTCTCCTGCTGCCCGTCATCAGCTATTTATAAGCCACCCGCCTTCTGCAGGGAACTAAACACCTCCCATTACAGCACCATGCCAGTGCCCATGCCCGGCCTGGGGCCCTGGCCTCAGGGGCTCCGGCCAAGCTGGCCGCTCCTGCACAGGATCCTTGGTGGGGGGCTCTGCCAGGTTCTGTCACCTCTTCTGTGTAGAGCAACCCGTTCTGCAGGGTCTTTCTCTTCCCAGACAGCTCCACTGGAGACCCCAGGGGTACTCTGGCCTGGGGCTGGATTGCTGTGCCCTTTCCGGTAAGCTCTCTGCTGGGGTTCAAGATCAGGCTGCCTGCACTCCCTGCAGTCGGCAGCCTCACGGCTCTCCTCTTTCTTATCCCTTCATTGCCTCCTTGGCTCCTGCCAACCCAACAAACCCACAGAAAGGATAAACACCAAAAGGGCTAGGAGGGGAGCCATGTATGTCAGTGTTGGATGGGTCTGTTCCCGGGGGCACTTGGGAAGGAGGTGGTGACCCCACTACCAGCCCCGGTGCAAGGATGGAGGGGCAGGAGGAAGACTGCTCTCCAGTGCAACAAGCATCCTCCAACCATGGCACCTGTTGCACAAGAGACACTGAGGGACAGACTGGCTTGGCACCTACATGTCTCCACAGAGCCTCGTCCACTCACCTGCCCGCACAAAGGCTTCTCCCAAACCTATGTGTCCCAGGGTACCTCGCCGTGTCCTGAGGGCAACCTAAAAACAGAAGATTCTGTGGCCTCCAGGGTTACCAGCCAGATGCTCCCAAAAGTTCTGAGAAGCCCCTCGGCCACCCTGGGTGGGTCTACGAGATAGACAGAGGCCCCTGGACTTCCCTCCCCGCACCAGCTGACCCCAGCCACGCTCCCGTGGAGTGGCACCAGGACACTGTCACAAACATGGCGGCAAAGGGCTTAGTGGAGGAGAAAGTGGAAGAGAAAAGGTTAACAGCAGAGCGGGGCTGGGCACAGGTTTCCTTTTCCAGTGGCCCTGATCGGCTGCTCCGACTACCAGGCAGCCACGGGCGGGGCAAGGCAGCGGCCTGGGACGCTCAAACCCAGGTCAGCCCCCAGGGGCCCGTCTCCCGAGGCCACCCCTGAAGAGGATCCACATGCCACAGTCAGATGAGGCCCGCTCAGGCTCGCCTAGCATGGCCTCTCTATAAAAAGCCCGGAGCTGGCGGGGCAGAGGCAGGCCGGAAGCCCCAAGGGTGACCGTCCCTGTCGCCATCGGCCCTCCGGCCCAGCCATGTGCCAGCCCCTCATTGTTTCTCCTGACTGCAGACGGCTGCTATTTTGGGCTCTGGGGGACAAAAGGGAGCCGGTCACTGCAGCAGGAAGCCCCAGGGTGGGCAGGGTGGCGTCAGACCAGCTCCTCCTGGCGACGGGGCAGCTGCTGCCCTCTCTCCAGCCTCTCCCTTCGGTCCCCTGGAAACGGACAAATACAATGCACTCAACAGTCAGCTCGCACGCAGGCATGAGGCATCAACCCCACACAGGGGTTATGAACTGCAGAGAAATATTTCCATGTGAAGGCGCAAGCTGAATGCCTGCAGGTCATGAGAGTCCTGCTGTCCTTCCCACTGCCTGGATGTCCCCATGCCTCCGTCACATCCTGCATCCCCTCCAGAATGAACACCGGCTGAATCCCATCTCCAGTGACAGGGCCCAGCCCCCACCTGCAGCTCCGGCTTGGAACAAAGGCAGCCTGTGTCCCCCTCCGAGCTGATTCGGGGCCTGTGGGTAGGCAGTGCTGAGCTTCGCTCTGGCATCACTGCACTGGCCTGCTGGCTAGGAGGATGCTCTCTGTAAACCCCACCAGGCCACCAGTGCAGGGGCCAAGGTCGGGAGTCGAATCTGCGGCAGGCACCTGCCCTTACTGCCAACGAGCCCACTGCACCCGCAGCACCACCTGCCAGGTGGGAATCAACTTCGCCACTCACAGGCGAGGGAACTGGGGCTCAGAGCGATGTGGACACTCGCCCGTGTGGGCAGCTCAGCAGGGCAGTTCCAACACGTGGACTCTCCGTGCCAAGTTGTACCGCATTCTTCATGGACGGTCATCGTGACTTTGCTCAGGAGCCGGCTGGCAGCCTCATAAGTAATTGAAAGCTTTTATTGCCCGTTTCCTATCATCTTTTCTGTGGTTTCCGGAGGAACTTGTGTCTGCTTAGGGCAAGCTTCGAGGAGAAGGGGGGAGCAACTGTACTCACAGCAAATGAGGCAGGATGACAGGGCCTGTGCCAGGGTCCCAGGACAAGCTGACAGCCGCCGGTGCTCATAGGAGCACCTCTGAGGGGCGGGGCAGGGCGGATCAGAGGGAGCCTGTTCCCCCATGGAGGCATAAAGAGCAGTGTGCGGGCCGGCGCCGCGGCTCACTAGGCTAATCCTCCGCCTAGCAGCGCCGGCACACCGGGTTCTAGTCCTGGTCGGGGCGCCGGATTCTGTCCTGGTTGCCCCTCTTCCAGGCCAGCTCTCTGCTGTGGCCAGGGAGTGCAGTGGAGGATGGCCCAAGTCTTTGGGCCCTGCACCCCATGGGAGACCAGGAGAAGCACCTGGCTCCTGCCATGGGATCAGCACGGTGCGCCGGCCGCAGCGCACCGGCCGTAGCGGCCATTGGAGGGTAAACCAACGGCAAAAGGAAGACCTTTCTCTCTCTCTCTCTCACTGTCCACTCTGCCTGTAAAAAAAAAAAAAAAAAAAAAAAAAAAAAAAAAAGAGCAGTGTGTGGGGCTGGTGCTTTGCTGTGGTGTAGTGGGTAAAGCCACTGCCTGCAGTGCTGGCATCCCACATGGGCGCTGGTTCAAGTCCTGGCTGCTCCACTTCCTATTCAGCTCTCTGCTATGGCCTGGGAAAGCAATAGAAGTCCTTGGGCACGTGCACCTGAGTGGGGGACCTGGAAGAAGCTCCTGGCTCCTGGCTTTGGACTGGCGTAGTTCCAGCCATTGTGGCCAATTGGGGTGTGAACCATCGGATGGAAGACCTCTCTCTCTGCCTCTACTTCTCTTTCTGTGTAACTCTTTCAAATAAATAAATCTTTAAAAAAAAAAAAAAGAGCAGTGTGCAGCCCCCATCCAAGCACAAACAGCAATGCAGGACAGGGCAGCAAAGAGCCCTGGGACAGCCTGTGTCCCACTGCGGCCCGCCCCTTGCCCTCCTGGCTCACAGAGGGAGAAGATGACGAGCCTCCAAGAGCCCACTCAGCCCACGCAAGAAGGGTCCCTGGCTCTCTGCTCCCTTCAGTTTAAAATAGGCCACAGGGATGCCTGCCAAGATCCAAGGTTCTTGGCAAACAGGAGGGTTATATTTCTGGCTGCGCCCCGTGAAACACTGGCCCAGGGAAGGCTTCCCAAACCAACAGCTGACTGAGGCCGCGATGACAAGACGGTCCTGAGTGAGTGGGCCCCGGGCCCAGCTAGCGCAGGCTCCCCACACGAGTACAGCAGGAGGGGGCTGCGTCCCCGCCGCAGGGCTCTGCGGGGACAGCTATATTAGGGCACGGGGCTGGGGGAGCCCAGGGGCTGGGGTTTCTCCCTGGCCCCGCGTAGGCCTGTGCACACACCTGCCGCGGATGAACATTCCTGCATGCCATTCCTCAGCCTGGAATGGGCTTCCCCACCTCGCTGCCATCAGATACCTCCACCTGCTCCCACAGCCCGGTCAGGGGCCCTGCCCCTCCCCAGCCACACCGCAAGGGGCCAGAACTGCCCATCAGGATCTGGGGTGGGGCCTGGGAGGCCTCGGGCCATGTGGCAAGGAACACGGCTGCAGGTGTTACGTGGGGGCGGGCAGGCAGGACCACCACAGTTCACAGGGGCTAGGTTTATTCCATGAGGTGCAGTGGGGCAGGACAGGGACTGAGTGTCAGGACCCTACAGGTAGAAAAGAACCCCTCAAGCTCGCTATCCCGGAGACCCAGAGCTGAGCACAGTGGCGGCTGCGCAGTGCAGTCCCTGCCATGAGGGTCAGGTAGGAAGCCCCAGGACCCTCTGTGCTGAGCAGGGCGCTGTCATGGGGGCTGCTCTGGTCCCAGCCACTTGCCACTCTGTTTCTGCATCACAGGGGCAGCTCTCCAGGAGCTGGTCCCCTTTCCGGGTGAGCTCTCCCACCCGCCTCTGAGTCCAAGTGTGGTGCTACCGGCTGCCCGGTGCTGCAGGGTGGATGGCTGGTGCCAGCAGCCAGAGGCGGGGGCCCCAGGCCACCTGAACACTCACCATCCTCAGTGCTCTTCAGTTCCTTAAAACCAGAGGTATCCAAAGCCCCCTCCCCCTCCCACAGTGAGATGCTCACCCCACCACGGAGGCGTGGCTGCTCTGCGTGAGGCACTGGGAGTGATCTTAATGTACATCCATTTGCAGCTCTCTGTGTTTCCCAATACCCTCCAGTGACTGGGTACCAGTTCTACCCGAGGAAGCACATGCGTGTTCAAAGAACTGACTTCCTGTCTCCCGCTCAGACACACCTTTCGTTGGTCAGGATCAGCATCCGAGTCCTCTTGCCCTGCCCCCTCCTCTTTCACACATGCCCTGGGACCCTCGCACTGGCTAGGGAGAGGCCAGAGTGCTGGAGAGGACATCACCCACAGGGCCACTCGCCGAGGTGAACGGACGGTGCCAACAACCCGGAAATCCTGTGGCATGCTGACCTTGGGAGGGGCTGCTATGAGATGGTGCCCAGAATGGCAGAGGAGAAAGAGGAAAAGGAGGAGGAAGAAGAGAAGGGGAGAAGGAAGAGATCGAGAGATGAGAGTGCAAAGGGCAAGCACGGAGCCATCCCCACAAGCCACACTGTCCACCTCGGTCCAAGCCCCTTGTCCAGGGCAGGCTGACATGCCCATCACGGCCATTAACCTGGCTGTGCCCAGGGCCTGGCAGCCGGCAGCCAGGAGCCCGAGAGGCAGCTCTGCATTCCTCGGGCGCTCCGTCATCGCACCAGGAAAGGGTTCCAGTGTCACAGACCTGGCACCCGGAGCCCGTCAACCTGCAAGGCTGATATTTGTGGCTGCTGAGAAGCTGACCTCAGCGTGGGCCGCTCGGGCCCGGGTGCGGGAGCAGAGGCAGGCTTTGCTTGGGTCATCTGTGCAGGGGGAGGCTCTCTGTGTGCACCGGCCACAGACAGAACCGGGGACATGGGAGACACTGACCCTGCCCTCGGGGGGCCCAGCTGCAACGGGAACACTCATGACCACCAGTGAGCCATGAAAGGGGCCTCCTGGGAGGCCATGGACTACACACTGGAAAATCAGGGCTAACAGGAGCTCATTAGTCTGCACAATCATGAAGGATGGTGACGGGGCCACCACAGACCTGTCCGACAGATGCTGAGGCTTGAAAGAAGTGGGTGAGGGTACAGGAAAAGTGTTGGGGGGCTCGTCACCCTGCAGGGCAGGACAGGATGGAGACATGGCTGAGATCGGGAGGACTCAGACAAACCACAGCGAGCCAGGATGGGCGTGGGGCTTGCTGGAGCACCCACCACCTTCATAGGTGGCCCTGGGGAGAACGCCCCAGCCCTCACACCATCAGCGCCCCGATTTCTTCAGGAAAATTAGAGAAACATTCACCTCTTTAAAATGAGGGCCTTACTTAAAGCAGAGTCCTCCAAGCAAGCCCTGGCCACGCACAGGCGAGGGGACAAGGAGCAGGCAGCTGAGGTCAGCTACTCACACAGTAGATAGCGTGCAGGACTGAAGCCAGACGCTCGGGGCTCCTGTCCAGGCTCCAGGACTCCCTGGGGGCTTCGGGTCCTTTACTTAACCTCTCTGGGGCTGCTTCCCAGTCATCAGACTATGCTGAGGGGAGTGCCCTACAGTGCTGATCTGCAGATAAAGCAGGCTCCACATGCTAGCCCCTCGGGGGTGTGCGGCACATGGCCGCCAACCACAGCCCACATCTGCAGAATGGACTCTGCTCCCAAGAACAGCAGACATGCATGTCAACAACCACAGCACAGACCAACAACTCAGCACACACAACCATGGCACAGACCAAAAACCTCAACACACACCACCACCAATGGCACCGACCAACAACCTCAGCACACACCAACAACTACGGCATAAGTCAACAACCATGGCACACACCAACAACCTCGGCACACACCACCAACCATGGCACACACCAACAACCATGGCATAAGTCGACAACCATGGCACACACCAACAACCTCAGCACACACCAACAACAATGGCACAAGTCAACAACCATGGCACACACCAACAGCCACGGCACACACCAACAGCCACGGCATAAGTCAACAACCATGGCACACACCAACAACCTCAGCACACACCAACAATGGCACAAGTCAACAACCATGGCACACACCAACAGCCACGGCACACACCAACAGCCACGGCACAAGTCAACAGTCCTAAGGACTGTGGGAGAGAGAGCAAGTCTGAGAGCAGTGCAGAGGTTCTGCCTAGAGGAGTTGGGAAACATTCTGTGGATGATGTGGCATTCAAGAGGCAACCACTGTGCTTCCCACGGGCATGCGGACCTGCAGGTACGTGGCCCTCTTCCAGCCCCAGGAGCTGGGGCAGGGGCTGGTGGGGAGGGTTGGGGGAAGGGCCTTCTGCAGGAGAGCAGAGTGGCTTCTGCTCCCAGCCCGGCAGTGGGAAACAGGCAGCCCAGGGGGAGCAGCTGCCACTCCTATGCCTCGCCCTGTGCAGATACTGCACAGAGAGCGTGACGGTGGGGGCTGGGTCAGGTGCCAGCACGGCAGCTCACAGGACTGGGGCCTCAGAGACAAGCCTGTCCTCAAAACCAGGAGGCCAGTGTGAAAGGAAGACCGCAGATGGCCTCTGAGCGCCTCTAAGTACCCACAGGTGAGCGGCTCCTGCTCCTCACCACAGGTGGACATGCATGGGTCCTTCCACCCATCCGCCCAGGGCCACACTCCTCAGCTCACCCAGCCGTGAACACGACACCTGCTGTGCACCCTGCCCACCTCACCCAGAACACCACAGCCCTGGCCTGGGCTCAGCCCCGTCCTCTCTGCCTGCAGGAAGCAGATGAAGCCACCAGGCCGTTTCTGGTCTTAATGGCGGGCTGGCAGGAGAGGCAGGCAGCACTCAGAGAGGGGAGCTGCGGAAGACGCCAGATTGCAAGGGCTTGCTCTGCCCTTCCCCAAATGAGGCTATTATTAGGCCGGGGGACGGAGGGTCCTGGCCAGGAAGGGCACAGACACACTGACCCAGACGGCGCAAACCTGGAACAATCAGGCTACTGTTCCCTGGCATGAGGAGGGCCATGGGCTCGGAATCCCAAACTTCCCAGGGAGAAATTCTGCCAGATGCCCATCTGCCTCCTTCCCTTCCTATCCAAGAACTTCTGGCACAGGCGGCTGCAGTTCTCCTGACCCCAGGGTGGCTGTCATGGGCTCGCTGTAATCCTGAGGAAAGGCGGGGAGGAGGGAGCAACTGCCCGTGGCCCCACAATCAGCAGACAGAGTGAGGCGGGCAGCCCCCACTCTCCCTGCACTTCTGAGGGCGGGAAACGGGCTCACCACCTCCCAGGGCTGTGCCACTGGCTGGCAGGTGCAAGAAACGTGTCCTAGTCCAGGAATCTGCTGGCTCACTTGGCCGCCCCAGGACGGTCCAGCCAGAGCACGGCTGAATTCCAGAGAAGGCAGCAAAATACTGCCCAGCAAAGACCCCTCAGTGCAAGTCACTGCAGGTCTCCAGCAACACACAAGATGCAGAAAGCAACCTGAAGCCGGCTCTGCCCACCACACCCAGGTGGCGAGAGCAAAGGCCATTTGACGGTCTGGAGCAGCTTAGGCCCTTGCCAGTCCTCTCCACACTGCCACGGAGGCCCTGGCGCCAACGCACTGCGGCAAGGCCAGGTGGAGAGCTGGGGGTGGCAGCCCTTCCCTACTCAGCTTACTGATGGCTCTGGCCCAGAGCAGTGGTCCAAGGTCACGCAACAAGTCAAGGGCAAACCCTGCCCCTCGCTTCCTCTGGTTCCCTCCCTTGTGTCTAGGCTGCCACTCAGCTTGTTTCCTTCCTTTGTTGCACGAAAAGGGGTCTGCAAAAGAGACGACGGAAAAACATGCCCCCGTCTTGGCAAGAGCCGGCTTTCTCTTTCCATCTTCAGGGTGGAAGGCCAGGAGCAGTTCCGAGGACATCCTCTGTGCCCCCTGGGCACCTCCCTGGGCAGACGCCCGAGGGCCGGAAATGGGCTTGGCGCCTCCCAGGGCTGTTCCACCAGCTGGCAGGTGCAAGAAACGTGCCTGGGTCCAGGCATCTGCTCGCCCACTTGGCCGCCCTGGGATGGTCCGGTCAGAGTGGTGCCGAGTTCCAGAACCGGGAGCTGCCAGCGCGAGTGAGACAAGTAGCATCTGCCTGGTATGGGGGTCTGCTTTCCTGGTTCTCCCCCTGGAACTCTTGACACCCAGAAGAGCTGGGCTACAGCACACGGACCTGCTGTCCCTAGGGTCCCCAGAGAGAGCAGGACGGCTCCTGCTACGGCGCTGAGGAGAGTCGGCAATAGCAGATCCCTAAGGCAGCAACATGTGGCGCCAGGAAGAGCCTGGCCAAAAAGCCCCTCAAGACTCTGACCCCCACACGCAGAAGGTTCCAGAGCCTGGCTGGGATGCCGCCAACCCAGCGGGCCACACAGCCTCACTGCTCTGCTGTTGCGCCCCAGCAGGACCTGGCTCTCTCGCCAGCCCTTTCTGCCTGTTACTCAGCTCTCACATCCATGACTGAAGGGGCGGACGGCCACAAGGCCCCTTGAGGAGGTGGCCGGGGCTTGCCATCTGGCGGGACCTGCTGCTGCCAGTGCGCTGTGAGCCTGCAGAGCAGAGAGGGTGGGCGCAGGCTGACGCAAGGGCAAAGTCTCCCAAAGTGGACGCCACAGGCCCCTCCTCGGGGGCCCTCTGCCGTGTGTGTCGCCTGCCTGCATCGGGGTGCCTCGTGCCATCGGGGGGAGGGCTGGGACCAGCACAGAACAAGAGCCTGGCCTCCTCTGGCTGGCACAGAGGTAGCAGGTGTGGCTTCATGCATGGCACCTCCCAGGATAGCGACAGGCGTGGAGGGCACTGTGCAGAGGCTCTGCAGGTCCAGGGACAGAAAGGGAGGCCCAAGAGGAGGTGGAGGAGGGGACCTACCCAGATCGACTCCTTCCTGGGGACCAGCGTCCACACGGCTGACTCTCAAGAAGGGACTAAGAATCTGGGCCAAGAAGGGTGAGTCGCAAAGACAGTGCCTGGCCTGGGGAGACTGCTGGGGTCAAGACCACACCACGTGAGCACCTGTCACCTTGGAGCCCCTGACACGGCTCTGTGGCTGACGCTCAACCCAGCAGTCCACGACGGGCCAGATGAAGGACACAGCCTTGTCCCGGGGCCCGCGCCCCAGAGAGCTTGTGATGAGGGCCAAGCGCTGGCCAGGAAGCCTCTGGTTCTCGAGAATGCAGAGCTGGAGGTCATGTCGGGGCGGAGGAGCCCCGGGACAGCTGGCAGGGGCAGCACAATCTGAGAAGGCTTCTCAGAGGCAGCGGCCTTGAGCTCCGCCACCTCCTGCTTCCCTGCCCCCCATCCCAGGTCACTGGGCCTGGCTCTGCACCTGCCTCCCTGACAGCTCATATCTGCAGAGATAGGAAACCAGACACGGGCAGGGCCAGCCCACAGAGAGGGAGCAGGGAGAAGGTGGCAAGGGCAGGGGCTGGTGGCTCCCCGCCCCCACCCCACAAATCCCCACCACTGAGATCTCCTTGATGGTGATCTGTCTGGCCCTAAGCAGCTTAGCCAACGGCCCAGTCTCCACGGCTAGGGGCTCAGCTACACGGAGAGGAGGGGGGGGGGGGGGCCATGGCAGCCGCGCGGGGAAGGATCAGCCTGGAGTCAGACAGGGGCGGTGCAAACTTCCCCCAAAAACCCCAGTGCATTACTGACTTCCAGGAGCCTCCGTGCACAGAAGGAAGGAGAGCAGCGGCCTCGCCTCCTGAGGCATGGGGCAGCCAGGCTGGCACTGATGGGCGAGTCCAGCAGGCAATGAGATGTGGAACGCAGCTGTCACACGTCAACTCAGGGACGAGCCAGCAGGCAGAAAAGCCCACGGAAAACAAAACCAGCCCGGAGGGGCTTGGGGGACACCCTGCTGATTCCTCTGTGCACCATGGACCTCAAGGTCCCTTGGCAGGGGGATGGCCCTGCTGCCGCATCCCAAGCACGCCAGCTCTCTCAGGCTGGCCCAGAGGCTCAGTTCAGAGTACTCGGTCCCTTGCAGAGTTCCCCCTTGCGTGAAGGCTGCAGGGTCCCTAGCACAGAGGGTGTGCTGAGAGCAGTCCGTGCTGCCCAAGATCCCATGAGGAAAGGGTCCTTGGAGATCTGCCAAAGCCAGGCCCAGAGAGCAGTAACTCGCCCAAGACTCCCGGCACAGGCAGGGCGGGGCTGAAGCTCCCACTACAGCCTGGAGCTTTGTGGGCCAAGCCCCTTGTCCACTTGTCTTGGTCCTCTGCACAGAGCTCTATGCTATCGGGGAGCCATAGTGAGAAGGGCAGTGTGGTTCCAACTTCGGACAGCTGACAGGCAGAGGAGAAAGGTAACACCTGGCTGTCAGGGGAGCCGGATGCTCCTCTGGGCTCTGCCCAGAACCCGCCACGGGGGCAAGAGCGGGGCCATCTGACATGTCCAGGCTGCCACTTGAGAACGGGAGCTACACTAGCCAGAGACCGAGAATCTGTGATTCCCCCTGGAGATGCAGCGTTAGGGGAGAAACTTAACGCGCGGGGCAGGCTGGCTGGCGGCCCAGGGCTCCAGGCAGAAGGCAGGAGAAGGCAGGTCCAAGGCCGCAGCCATGCCCACTCCAATCTGGAGAGCGACAGGTGGCCGACTGCCCTCCTCCACCCAGCTCAGAGCAGCTACCGAGTGCTTGGGCCAGTTACACACATGGGCATCTCCTGCCCTGCTGGGAACCAGTTAAGAGTAAAGCCACCCCCAGAGGCCCAAGGAATCCCTGAGAGGGGACCCCTGAAGCTGGCCTTAGGATCATAGAGCTGGCAGGAAGACAGCCAGTCGGCTGGCCCTGCCCAGAAGAGGGGGAGAGCATGAGTTTCTCCATCCCTGGGGTTGGCACCCTCTGTCTTCAAGAGTCCTGAGTCCCAAGCAGCTGCCTGGCAGGGACCAGCAGGAGGGGGCAGGGGACAGGCCTTTGCCCTCCACTGATCTGCAGCCAGGACACGGCCCCAGCGAGCAGCATTCCATTCTATACTGAGCCGAGTGACACACACCAGGGCCCCTGCCAGCCCACCTCCCCAGTCATCCTGGGCACCCTGGCAAGGCCAGGACCTGCACCCAAGGTCAGGGCCTCGTGGCACTGACCACAGCTGGGCCAAGGGCATGATGATGTCAGGGCTCCCGGGAGCAGCTTCACCAAAGCCCCGGGAGGGAAACACCTGCTGCAGAGGACAGGGGCCACCTCTCCAGGGCCACATAGCTCCATCAGCTTCAGAGGCTGGCCTTCCATGCGTGAGCCCACATATTCACATGCATGTGGTTTTAGAATTTAGGACCAGGCCCAGCTCTCTGCAGTGGCTAGGGAGTGCAGTGGAGGATGGCCCAAGTGCTTGGGCCCTGCACCCCATGGGAGACCAGGAGAAGCACCTGGCTCCTGCCATCGGATCAGCGCAGTGCACCGGCTGCAGCGCGCCGGCCGCAGTGGCCATTGAAGGGTGAACCAACGGCAAAGGAAGACCTTTCTCTCTGTCTCTCTCTCTCACTGTCCACTCTGCCTGTCAAAAAAAAAAAAAAAAAAAAAAAAAAAGAATTTAGGACCAGGGGCCAGTGTTGTGGTACAGTGAGCTAAGCTGCCTCCTGCCGACTCAGGCATCCCACATCAGCACTGGCTCAAGTGCAGCCGCTCTGCTTCCACACCAGCTCTCTGCTACGGCCTGGGAAAGCAGCAGAAGACGGCCCCAAGTGCTCGGGTCCCTGTCACCCACGTGGAAAGGCTCGGCTGGGGCTCCTGGCTCCTGGCTTTGGCTTGACCCAGCCCCAGTCATTATGGCCATTTGAGGAGTGAACCAGCAGATGGAAGAGTCAGTCTCTCTCTTTCTTTTTATAACTCTGCCTTTCAAATATGTAAATGAGCCTTTTGAAGAAACAAACCTAGGAACATACTGGATGCTGTTTTTCCTCACTGACAATTACGCTGTGCGGCGGCAAGCACGTGACTGTGTTTCAGAACTCAGAGAACTGCACCTCCGAAAGAGTGAATGTTTCATCACACAAAATGTAGCACACTCCCCACTCCACTGCATCACCTCCCAAACTCACTCATCCACACACACCTCCGCCTTTATTTAACTGCTTCCCATAATGTAGGACACGAAATTGCTTTTAATTCCCCTTCGTCATAAATGGCCCTTTAATCAGCACTGTGACACATGACGTGTTTTCTTGGGACTGAAGCTCAGGGGTACAGATTCATCAGACGGACACGGCCATTGTCAAGGCTCTGGGCAAAGCTGTTTCCCACCCAGGTTTGGCCATGCTCGATTAGAAGGCCACGTCATACTGGCCATTAATGGTTTTAAAATCTGTGCACTTTTGCAAGGCAAGAAAATAGCACTCTGCTGCCGCCGTCCTTTGGATTTCTTTGATGGGGAGCCGGTCCGCATTGTTTCTTGGTGTTTGCTGATCAATATTATCTCTAACCACAGCAACAGCCAGCACGCCCCAACTCTCACGTGCCCCTGCCATTTCCGTGCTGTTGTCGTAGTATGTAAAATACCCAGTCAGCCACAGGAGCTGACGCTGTGCAGGAGCTACAGACTGGCATAGGGTAAGGAGCACTACATTAGGAGTCAGACGGCTCACTTCCTGCTCGCACTGGCTGTGTGACCTTGGGAAAGTGGCATAGCCTCTCTCACCCTCCGATGTCAGTGGCTGCAGGACCATCAAATGGACAGGGACTACCCTTCAGGGTCCCTGTGAGAATCAGGCGAGGGGGGTACAGGTGAGGCATTCGGCCCATGGCTCACACCTATGGGAGCCTGGCGAACAGCAACAGGGACCCTGAGTGCCACTATGGAATGGCCCAAGGGGCTAGGAAAGACACCAGGAATCCTGGGAGATGCTAACCATCGGCCCAGCCACCAGAGAGGGCCTTTCAGACAGTCTCCCCACAGATGCACATCACACACACACATGATACTCGCCCACCCTCTAGGGGCCATCTGCAGGTGGGCTCAGAACCCCGAGCTCAGCACTGCCGTGGGACTCAAAGGTGGCAGGGCGAGGGTGGGGCGCTCAGTGGGTAATGTCCCTGCTGCCCAGGAGGTTCCCAGCCTGCAGGGAGAGAGCAGGCGAGAGGGGCCAGGATGACCATTTCCAGGGGAAGTGCAGCAAGGCGCTGGCTCCTGAGAGAAGCACAAAACCAGAGAAGCCCACATGCCACCGGCTCTCTGGGCTGGCTCTGGCTTCCTCTCCATGTGAGAGCTGATACCAGAAAGCCCACCTGTCTCCGCCTGCCAGACATGCTGCAGCCCCAAAGCCCCAGCCGGGTGCAGGGGCAGGGGCGCCCAGTCAGTCCAGACACAGCAGATGAGGAAAGACCCCCGCTGGGCACGAAGGCAGCAGGGCCCTTTGAGCTTCAGTGTGCACTGGAGGAAAGCAAGCACAGCTCTCTCCTGCCAGGACCCCGGGCTGCTCCCAAAGCCACAGCCTGGCCCCCGAAAGGCAGTGCAACAGCAGACAGCAACAAAGACTTTGCATTCAAACCCCGGTGTCTGCGGTGCCAGCTGCGTGAGTCCCCATCCACATCCATCAACTGGGAAGGACGACAGGACCTTCTCCAGGGCACTGCCGTGACCAGCAGTGAGGCCAAGCGTGACAGGTACCCAGAGTGACTGCTGGTCCTCCCCACCCCCAGCCTGCTCCTGAGGCTGGTCTCGCCCTCTCGCCTTTGCCCGCAGTGGGGCCCTGTCACTCCAAACACGCGCTTCAGAGAATCACTACAGTAGCCCTGGGGGACAGGACATGCGGCGTGGGATCTCCCTCATGACACCCCAGAAGGGAAGGGCAGGGAGAATGGGCAAGCGCACAGAACGAAGCACTGTGCCTGGCCTGCCTTGTCCAGCCGCCTCCCTGCACCTGTAGTCTCGGGGCGCCTCCCTTCTGCCCTTGGGTCTTTTTCCCATTCCCAAATCCCTGGGTGTCTCCCCCCCACACCCCCAGCTCCTTCCCTATCTCCCCCTCAGCCCCTCCCCATCAGTCCCTAGCAAACGCCCAGAGACCTTCCAGAAAGCCAAGTCCCAGGCAGCAGACGGGGACAGCAGGACACCATGTTTCCTCTCTGCACCAACCAATGCAAACAGCCTCCACCCAGGTCGCATCAGCAGGGCCAGCAGAGAGACTTATAGAAGTCACAGCCACTGCTGCTCCTAAGTGGGGGCAGGGAGGCAGGGGGCCCCTCTCTGTGCAGTGAACAGGATATCCCTCACCCACAGAGGGGCTGGGGAAAGGGGACACAGTCGTAAAGATGACCACATTACTGAGGATCAAAATTAAAACCAGGAGGGGCAGAAGGGTCCCCTCTGCATGGCATGCGTGCTTTCCCCAGGCGGCAGGATCTGCTCAGGGAGGCAGCACCCCAGGCAGGCCTGGACCAGCAGGGATGTGAAAACTGAGACCCCCTGCCCAGCACCCCAGCGCCCACACCCTGACTCCCTCCCTCATCTCCACAGGGTAGGAGGGGGAATATGCTGCCGGTCAGACAGCAGGATCAAGGGACAGACTGGCAGCCCTGGGCTCTAATTCCAGCCAGGTCCTGCCTGGCTGGGTACCTGTGGGGAACCAGCCTACTACCGTCTCTGGGCTGGGGAGTCAGTGACCTGCCCCTGCTTTGCAGAGGTCATGAGCTTGGGGGAATCAGAGAGAAAAGCAAGCAAGCAAACACCTAGGGGATGAAGGTATGATCCAGGCCCAAGAGCCTGTGCATAGCCAGCATGCCAGGGCCACGGGCCATCAGCGTCCAGGCTTCCCGGCAGCAAAGCACTAAATGGTGTACCTGCTGCTGGCAGCAACCAGGCTCAGAACACTTCTCTCCAGGTGCCCTCTATGGCCCCACTGGGACTAGGGTTTGAAGAGGTCATCTCCGTTTGGCTTTGGGATCTAAACCAGGAGTCCTCACTCCCAGCCCCCCAGGAGACGTGGGAAGCCTGGTACAGGTTTCTGGGGCCAGAGCACCATTTGGGGCTGGGTTTTTCAAGCTAGCGAAGGAGAAGCAGCCAGCCCTGGAAACTCAATGACATTCACAGAGGGCACCGTGGGAACAAACCAAAGCCACAAACCGCAATTCAGCACAAAGTGGGCTGGGCCGCGGCAGCTGCAGGCTGTGCTCAGCCTAGCGCGTCCCCAGGGTGCAGCAGGGGAGGTCTCCGAGAGATGCTGGGGACGGAGTGGGCCACACCAGCCTGATCGCAGGAGCTCAGCGGGGGCAGGCTCAGGTCCGGAGCTCGAGGCTCGGCTCATCTGCTTCTAACCACGACCCTCAGGCACTTCCCTCGGTTTCTTCGACCCTCAGTTTTTCTACCTGTAGGATGGGGCTAATGCACATTGTCCGCAGGAGAGAGCAAAGTGCTTTGTAAACTTGAAGCAGTGAGAAAACAATGAAGGAATGTTCTAGTCCCCTCCTGAGGACAAGAGCGGGAGGGGAGGAGGGGAAGGGAGGAGGGGAGGCAGCTCCCGGGCTGACACTGAAACCCAACCTCCTGGCTTCACAGCCAAACCTTTTCATCATCGCAGGAAACTCAACCTGCAGCAAATGTACGCTGACTTCATAAACATGATTAAAAAGGTTGTTTGCAAAATTCATACGAGCGGAATGAGCAGCAGATGGCAGCGTGGTGCCCTTCCACAGTAGGCGGCAGCTGGCTGTGTGGACTCGGGGACAGCTGGAGGGAGCTGTGCTCATGCCCACCTCAGGCTTTGCAAGGGGAGGGGGTGAGACCCCTCCCCAAAGCTGAAACCCGAAGCCATAAAATGGCCATATGTGCCAGAGAGCGCCAGCTAAGAGCAGGAGCTCCTGCGGCAGGAGCCCGCCTCGGCGGGGCTGGGGCTGCGGTGGTCCCTGCACTCCAGCTCTGGGAGGGAAGACAGAAGGACTCTCCCAGCCACGAGGCCTTCTGAGACCAACGGGCAGCCCTGGGACAAGGAGCAGAGGTGGGACGTGCTGGCCCGGAACCTCCTTTCTGTCCCACAGCTCTACAGAGTGCGTTGTGTGTCATGCTCCCTGTAAGCTGGCATCACTCTCTCTGATCGCAAGCTGCAAGGAGGCAGGATCCCAGGACTGCCTATGACATTGGCTTCTGCACAGAGCAGCCAACACAGCAGCCTTTAAACATGCGATGAAGAGACCGGCATTGTGGTACTGCGAGTTAAGCCACTGCCCGCGACGCTGGCGTCCCATGTGGACCAGCTCGGGTCTCAGCTGCTCAGCTCCTGATCCAGCTCCCTGCTAGAGCACCAGGAAAGCAGTGGAAGATGGCCCAAGTGCTGGGGCACCCGTGTAGGAGCCCTGGATGAAGCTCCTGGCGTCTGGTTTCGGCCTGGCCCAGCCTCAGCCATTGCAGCAGCTATCTGGGGAGTGAACCAGTAGATGGAGGATTCTCTCTCCCTTCTCTCTATAACTCTGCCTTTCAAATACACACATCTTTTTAAATAAATAACTAAAAGTCCGGGTGGGCATTGGGCCTCGCAGTTAAGATGCCGATGTCCCACATCAGAGGGCCCGGGTTGAACACCAGACCCTGGCTCCTGACTCCAGCTTCCTGCTGAAGCAGAGCCTAGGAGGCAGCACTAACGGCCCAGGTGACCAGGTTCCTGCCACTCCCACGGGTGGTTCCTGGCTCCTGCATTAGGCGTTTGTGGGCATCTGGGGAGTAAACCACTAGATGAGAGATCTCCCACAAAAAAAAGGTTTTTTTATTTTTAATAAATTTAAAAAAATGAGATGAGAGGAACGCCGATCAGGATCATGAGGACAATGAGCCCTGGCCCAAATTTTAAAAAGAGCCCCCTCTCTCCTGTTTTATGTCACATGCTAGGCTGGGCGCACAGAGCCAGACACACTAGGCTCTCCTTCACCCCCCACCCTGTTCTCTCTAGGCCACGTTCTACTTCAGCTGCAGCTCCACCTCCTCCAGGAAGCCCTACAAATCCTCATGCCACAGTGCTCACGCCTTGATGGCTGCTCGCCCGTCACTGCCCGTGTCCGGCTCACAAGCAGGTGCTCTCACAGCAGGGCCGCATCCGATGACACCCCTCACAGGTTCCCTGAGCTATGAGGAACCCAGAGTGCCCACGGTGGGACCGGAGCCTGCGGCCTTTCCACAAAGGTGTAGGCTGTGTTGTGGCCCCGCACCTCCTTCCCCGCTCCCGGCTGAGCATCCCCCACCTGCTACCAAACTATGCCAAGGCCTGCGCTCCCAGAGGGTTTCCCTGCAAAGGCTGGGGTGCGCAGAGCCAGACATACCAGGCTCTCCTCCACCCCCACCCACTTCTCCCAGCCCCCAAAAAATCCTCGATTGATCTCTGGGTAAATACCAAGGGCTCTGTGAGGGTCAGATCTGGTGCTCTCCACAGAGGGGCTTACTGACAGGGGAGGCCCCAGGGCGGCAGGCAGAGGCAGGTGCTGGTGTGCATGCGCTGTGCTGCCTGGGGCAGGTCACCTAACCTTGCTGAATTTCAGCTGCCTAATCACACACTGGCGATCACACGGCCCCCTCCCAGATTTGCAGCAGGGGTAATGTTTGTGTAAGTGTCGGCGAGGCCGCCAGCACGTTCAGAGAGTACTCGATAAGTAATGATTAACATTTGATTATTGCATCGATCCCTCCAAGTGGACACCACTGTCTCCTCTCTGCCGATGGGGAGGGTGAGGCACAGAGACACTAAGCTCTGGCTCAGAGTGACAGAGTTCAAGAGGCAGAGATGGGAACTGAAACCCAGCTCTGCCGACTTCCAGTGCGTCATTCTTCCCCCAGCACCACAGGCCCGCACGGGGCACCACCGGGGCAGGGAGAGCAGCACAGTGTGACCTCTGCCCTGGGGAGGTCTGCAGTCCCAAGTCCCAGGGACAGTGGCCATGGGGCCCTGGGTCAAGCCCCTCCACTTCTTCTCAGCTTCATCAGCTCTGCAGGAATCCTGGGACATGAGCAGTGGCCTCAGCCAGTCCCTGTGGAAGAAGGCTGGCTGCTCCTCCCACGTTAAGGGCTGTTGTGGGCAGCTAGGCCAGAGTCCCCCAGAGCTAATCACATTGGCACCTGCTCTCCTCACACAGGCAAACCAAGAAGGCGTCGCTGGCCAGAGCCAGCTGTCGGCCTTCACACCTCCTAGCTCACAAACTCGGGCTGCACTGTGAACCGGGCTGCAGGGACACCACCTGCTTTCTCAGGCACAGCAGCAGGGAGCCGGGTCAGAAGTGGAGCAGCAGCAGGCACTCAAACCAGCACCTGTATAAGATGCTGGTGTTGCAGGCAGCGGCTTTACCCCGCTACGCCAAAAGCCAGCCCCAAAGCCGGCGTTTTCCAAATTAAAACTTGCTCAACAGGGGAAATGACAAGCACACACGTGCTTGTCATCCACAAAGACCCCAGGTACCTGAGACATGGGACTTCCACGAGCACCACTGCCTCGATCCCCTCCACCACCCTGGGGACGGCGTGCCTTCACCCATTTTACCGATGGAGAAGCCGAGACGGCATCGGGCAATTTCCCCAGTGTCACACAGACAGTAAGGGAAACGCTAGGATGCAAACCCCATATGGTCAGAGCTCTTCCCACTAGGGCATGCTGTTCACCTGCGCTCTCATTCATTCATTCATTCACTCACTCACGACCCCAAGCCGTTTGTCCACAATGACCTTCTGCTGCCTCCCAGGACCTGGGGGACTGCAGCAGTATCTTCCTATTCCCAGAGCTGCCACCACCCAGCCCTTCTCCGAGCCTGACCTGCCAGCACTGTCCACGAAGAACTCTGCACCGGTGCTGGCGTGGGCTACACCCTGCTTCTGTTCCCACCACACACCCAGCCTGGAACCTAAAACAGACCCGAGTCCTTGAGAAACGTGGCTCTGGGAACGATCTTTAGGGAGGCAGCAAGACGATTCTGCAGCCTGTCAGGTGGCTCCCAGGCAGGTGGGTGTGGCCCATGGGAGGGTTTGGTCAACGAATGATGATGGCATTCACTGAGTACCTGCTACTGGGCCCAGTCAGTGCAATGGGGGAGGAGGGAGGAAGAGCCCCCACAAGGCCAGGACACACAGACCCCGCCCTCACGCGGCTGGCGGTCTGGCTGAGGGAAGGGGACAGGGACGTCTGGAAGGAGGACCATGGGCTCAATCAGGAAGCACCCGGTCTCTCTACCACACCATCAGTGTCTGCGACAAATACCGAGGAGGGTAAGGCGCCCGCCAGTGAGGACAAAAGATTTCATTCAGACCGTGGAATCAGAGGCTAGACGCCCAGGGACGGCCAGCACTCCAATCAAGTCCAGAAGGCAATTACCCAGACTACCTTCTCAACGCCGCAGCGCGCGTGCCGGCCTGCCTTGATCTCTCCTTCCCCGATCTGAGCTGAATATTTCATCTTCTTTATAGGCGCCGGCAGAGACTTCAGGACGGGAAAGCAGAGCCGTAAATAAGATGTGCGAGAAGATCTCCGCCCTGCTCGACGCACGCGCTCACACACACTCCAGTCCGCCCTGATGGCACAGCACGCAGAGGCCTCAGCCGGTTCCTGGTCCTCAGCCCTAGGGTTATCTCCACAGAGACGCGGCTCCTCCAGGCTCCAACAGGTGCACGACCTCACAGGCAACCCCACGTCAGTCAGCCCAGCCAGGATGGCTTTTTTTTGTGTGTGTGTGGTTTTTTTTTTTTTTTTTGAGATCTAATATGTTTCTCAAAAGATAAAACTGTCCTTGTCCCAGGACCCAGAAATGTCACTCCTAGGCTTATGGCCTAGAGAAATGTCTTACACGTGTGCATGGAAGAAATGCTCACAGCAGCTTTGCTCATGACAGCAAAAATCTTCTAACAATGAACCCACGATGAAATATTAGGGAGCAGGGAAGATGAATGAACCCCGAGCACTCACAGATCTCAGGGATATAACATCCCTGGAAGAAATGCAAGCTGCTGAAAGCCACGTGGAGCACGAGACCACAGCGCACAGCTCCAAAGCGAGCCACAGTCCGCATGCACTGTTCACGGACATATGAGTAGCAACAGCACCAAACAGGGCAAGACACTGATTCTTTTTTTAAATGCCCATCAGGAGAGGGGTCCCCTCTGTGCGGTGAGGACAGGATGAGACAGAGCGGAGCAGGACTAGAGACCATGAGCTGCTGACCATCAGTCTCAAGTTGGGTGGCAGAGTCCACAGTGCCACTTATGTCATCCTTTTTAACCTGCGTGGTTACAACCTGCATGGTTGGAAGAAGTGCCATGTGCTTGCTAATTTTTTTTAAAGATTTATTTATTTATTTGAACAGCAGAATTACAGAGAGAGGAAGAGGCAGAGGCAGAGAGAGAGGTCTTCCATCCACTGCTTCACTCCCCAGTTGGCCACAATGGCCAGAGCTGTCTTGATCTGAAGCCAGGAGCCAGAAGCTTCTTCCGGGTCTCTCATGCAGGTGCAGGGACCCAACGACTTGGGCCATCTTTTACTGCTTTCCCAGGCCACAGCAGAGAGCTGGATCAGAAATGCAGCAGCCGAGACTCAAACTGGCGCCCATATGGGTTGCCGGCACTGCAGGCCGCAGCTTTACCTGTTACACCACAGCGCCAACCCCAGTGCTTACTAATTTATTAAGGAATGCTGTATGACTGTGAAAGCTTGAAAACTCAAGACAGCTTGCTGATGGCTACTTAGAGAGACAGAGAGAAACAGACAAACTGCTCCCAGCTCTGCAGTGAGTCCCTGTCCCCACCCTGGTCGAACTTCCTCAGCCTGTGGCAAGGTAAAGGCAGCTGAGATGAATGGAAGGTAGGCAGCATGGAGACTGCACAGGAGGGGCCAGCCCTCCTTGAATAAGAAGCCACAGAGAACAGAATGGACAGGGTTTGGGGATGGCACTGGGGAACCAGGGCCGACGAGAAAGAGCCCTCCCACAATGACAACCTTCCCCAGCAGGAGGGAAGCCCCCAGCCTCGGGCGGAACCACCCAGAAAAGCTGGAGCTGGGAGAGCCCAGAGCCACACCGGAGCATGGAGACCAAGCCCCACTCCACGGAGCGGGAGCCTGAGCAAGCAGACCACAGGCCCCACTGCTGGCCACGGAGCCCAGTGTGAGCAGGCAGCTGCCCACTGCATAGCTCTGCAAGCTCCCCAGGGGTTCTGATGAGCGGCTGGGCTCAGCACCACTGGACACTGCATCCTTGAACCAATGGCAGGGAGCAGAGAGCGGGGGAGGGAAGGGGTCAGGGTGCAGGAAGTGCTTCCAATTCTCAGGGACCCTGAGGAGCCCACCCAAAGCCTTCTCGCCGCGTCCTCACCGCCTCACTTCCTCTTTCTTATTCCTTCGTGAAAAAAGAAAAAATTTTAATTGGCTTCGTATCTTCTTCTGGTTCTTAGGATTTTACAAAATAAATCTCATGATGAAAAGGGAAGAAAAAAATCTTGTAGCAGAGACTGGAGACGCAGAGACAAGAGTATCGTGACAGAACCGGCAAACAGTTCCCACCGCAGGCCCTGAGAACAGGAAACCGGCTGTAAGAGCAGGTGCCCCGTCAGTTCACATCCAACGCTGGCCGGCGGCGGAGCCAAGAGAGAGACCCAGCTGGGTCAGAGGCACTGCAGAGACCCACCTGCCACAGCACACAGGACTGGACCCTTGTGCTCCATACGTGGGGATGACCCCGGGGACAGGGACGAAGCCGCCGGGGCCTGCAGTAGCCCCACTGAGCCAGCCCTGGGAGCAGGGAGCTCGCGGTGGTGCCCATGGCGGGGGCTGAGCAGCCAGTTCTGCAGCCCAGGCACACTTGCCATGGCGGGGGAAGAGGCAGCGGTGGGAGGAATGCTGGAGGCCAGACGGCCCCCAAAGTGAAAGGCCCTGCCCAGAGCCAACGAGAAACCCGAGATCTTCTCAAAGTGCCGCCCGCCCGCAGCCTGGAGCGAACCCCAGCCGGGCTCCAAAACGAACATCTGTCGGCCTGGCAAGGGGGCTGGCCAATTCCACGTGAATTTCCACCAGCCTGCCCTCCCCACTCAGCCTCTGCCCCTTCGGGTTGACCTCCTTAGGGTGGGCTGGCAGGGGGGCGCCAGGGCGGCTCAGCTGCGATGCAGGATTTGGTCGGCTGCTCCCCCTACTCCCCCACCCGCCCTCACCCATGGCATCTCTCCCCAGCAAAGTGGGGCTGAGGCCAGACCTATCCAGGCCAAGGCCAAGGCCAGGCCCAGCCTGGAAGTGTCATCCTCACTGACTCCCTGTCTCAGAGCATGCTTGGTGTGGCAACGGTGACAGCAGCATGGGAACCTTTCACCTGGAAGGCTCCTAAGGGTCAAGTGCATTGACCAGAATCCTGAGGCCCAGAGACGGGGCCGGGGTCACACCACACACCAAGGTCATGGCGATGGAGGACTGGGGCCGGCCCCGGTTCCCTTCAGCCTCCCCTGCCGCTCTCACTTCCGCACCTCTGTTCTGCTGCCTTCTGCAGGGATAAGAGGCTACCCAGGGTAGAGACAGAAACAATGTATAGCATTCTCTGGTGAGAAATTAAAATTATTAAAAAAAAAAAAAACACCACAATCCTTACACACCCAGGCACACTCTCTCTTGACTAAGCACTGTTCCCAATTAGAGGCAGGCTTCACTTTGCGGGCAGGAGGCTTATGTAGGTCACACCAGGCCCTTTTTAGCACACACCCCCCGGCCCTAGTTTCCCGGCCCTCTCTCTGCCCTGCTAGGCAGAAAAGGGACTCGCCGAGAGCCTGCTGCTTTGGGGCCTCCAGGAAAGGATCAGGGAAGCCCAGGGAGTCCTTGAGGGGTCTCCAGGGAGACCAGGGGACAGGTGAGCCTTCCAGGAACGGAGCCTCTCCTTGGGAGAACTCTGAAGGTGGGGAGCAGGTACTGAGCAGCTCAGGGAATAGGGACTTGCTGGGGCTGGAAGGAGAGCTGAGGGGCAGAGAGCGAAACAGAACGAGAGGGACTCTCTCAGCCCGCCAGCTCCCAGGCAGCCTGGGAGACCCCAGGGTGGGAGGCAGTCTGCAGGCGCTCAGGAAGCCCCTGGAGAACCACAGGGTGGCAGGTGTGCTCAGCAGGCACCTGTGCTGGCAGAGACGAGTGGCTTCCTGTTCTCCAGGGACATCGGTGCCGGGGCATAAAGGCCAAGTCCCTGGTGGACGCTGCCCCGCAACAGAAAACACTGCCTGGTTGGCGGTGGGGAGAAAAGATGGTAAGATACGGACAGCGCAGGGGGAGGCAGTGGGGGCCCAGGCTCACGAGGGAGGGAACAGCTTGTCTGAGGATGCCGGCTTAGGGACAACAGGTATTTTCACCTGCTTTCCCAGCTGAACACCAGGAAGGCCCGGGAATCGCACCTGCCTCCTGACCTTCAAAGATGCGCAATCCACACTTCCCATAACCTGCTCCCAGCCCAGCAAGCAGGCTGGGGCAGGGGGCACTTGTGGGGAGCAACAGGTGCTAGGGAAGCATCTGTGGCTCGAGGACCCAGACCCCATGCAGGGAGTCATCTTCCTGGTTCTACTTGCCACCTCTTGCTGGGAGGGCTGGTGTTCTTACAGCCCTCACCAGCCCTGGGTCTGAGATGGGTCCAACACCTGCCTTCACCATACCTGTGCATTGGGCTGAATGGTGGCTCCAAAGACACATCTGGGCAAGGGTTTAAGCCAGTGGTTAAGACATAGGTTAGGAGGCCAGCATGTGGCACAGTGGGTGAAGCACTGGCGTCCCACATCAGAGTGTCTGCTCAAGTCCTGGCTGTTCCACTTCTGATCCAGCTCCCTGCTAATGTGCCTCGGAGAGCAGCGGAAGACGACCCAAGTGCTTGGGCCCCTGACACCGATATGGGAGACCTGGATGGAGTTTCAGTCTCCTGGCTTTGGCCTCGTCCAACCCGGGTCATTGCAGCCATTCAGGAAGTGCACCAGTGGATGGAAGACAGTGGAGGGAACACAAGAACACAGCAGAGGAGCACTGCCCCACAAGGTGAGGAGGCCCAGCTGCTTGGGAAGATCCCGGATCCCCCTCTCATCGCTTGCTGCATGGCCACCCAGAGTCTCTGAGCCTGGGCTGCCTCATGGGTCAGGTGGGGGTTGTACTGGTCACAGTCACAGGTGATGGGAGCAGGTGCAGGTAGAGCGCTGGGTGCAGTGCTTGGTGAGTGCCCCTTACTCAGTAAATATCAGCTTGCTCTGCTATGCCCTTGCAAAGGGGGCCACGTGGTGCAGATGAAGACGTCTGCTGAACCAGGAAGGCACTGCTGATCGGCAGTCGCTGTGACCACGGCAGGGCCTGGCTCTTGGCCACTGCAGCCCACACCACCTTCCCTGGTCACCCTGCACCTCAAGGACTTGACTCCAAGTCCCCCAAGGGCTCCAGACCCCAACTGCAGGTTCTATGCCTCATACACGGCTGGCACAGCCGGAGCAAGGGCCACAGGAGAGGCAGCTGAAATGATGAGGGAGGCGGGGTGGGCCCACATACAGGCCAGCTGGTCACCCAGGCACCTGACTCCCTGGGCCTGCTGGCAGTGTGTTCCTGCTCTCTGTGCAAGTCTCCCCCTCGCCCGGGCAACTCCCCACTAAAAACAGCGTTGACCGTTCAGGCGTCTGACCTTGATGTCTCGAGGGGGCCAGGGAGCGGGAGCATCTGGTGCAGCAGGTGGGTCTCTGCTGGGGGCACTGCACCCTGTATTGGGGCACATGACTCGAGTCCTGACTCCTGCGCTTCTGGTCCAGCTCCCTGCTAATGCAGACCCTGGAAAGCAGCAGCGATGGCTCAAGGTCTTGGGAGACCCAAACTGAGTTCTGGGCTCCTGGCTTTCAGCCTGGCTCAGTCCTGGATGTTGTAGGTATCTGGGAAGCAAACCAGTGGATGGGGGATCTCTCTGTGTCTGTCTTTGTCTCTTTCCCCTTAAAAAAAAAAAAATGAGAGGCCGGCGCCGTGGCTCAATAGGCTAATCCTCCACCTTGCGGCGCCGGCACACCGGGTTCTAGTCCCAGTTGGGGCGCCGGATTCTGTCCCGGTTGCCCCTCTTCCAGGCCAGCTCTCTGCTATGGCCAGGGAGTGCAGTGGAGGATGGCCCAGGTGCTTGGGCCCTGCACCCCATGGGAGACCAGGAAAAGCACCTGGATCCTGGCTCCTGCCATCGGATCAGCGTGGTGCGCCGGCTGCAGCGGCGGCCATTGGAGGGTGAACCAACGGCAAAGGAAGACCTTTCTCTCTGTCTCTCTCTCTCTCACTGTCCACTCTGCCTGTCAAAAAAAAAAAAAAATGAGAATTTTTCTTTTACAGGATGGAAGTGAACCGGCAGGGGCACCACCCCTAAGACGGGCAGTCCCAGGGTCACTCAGAGGCTGGCCCTGGCCAGGAGGCTCAGGCAGCCCCCACAGTCTGTCGCCAGCCCAGGCGGCACATCCTCGGGGCACACGTTCAGCCCCAGACACGTGCGTGGCAGATGACTTCTCACGCTGCTCTGCGGCTCAGTCTCCCTGTGTTGGTTGAAACTGCCGTTGGCTTTGGCTCTTGCATTTAATTTTTCACCACTAAACAATCATTCGGATTTGCCCGCTGTGGTGTTTACAGCCTGTGTTAGGAGGGCCAGATACAACGTGGCACAAGGCTTGCTGTAGCTCCAGGCAGAGACCTGGGGGCTAGGATTCTGCCTCTGCTTACCCTTCCAGACAAGAAAGGCCTGTCCCCACCCCATACTGAGAATTCAGCTTGGCAGCCCAGGGTAAGGACCCCCCTCCCCTTGCCCCAGCACTCTGATAAGCAGAACCCATGTGAAAAACACCCCTCTGCCTCCCCAGACGCAAGACAATTACTCCATTTCTGTCTTCCTGCTAGCGTGGAAGGGAGGGGGGCTGTTTCCCCACCCCCTTTTTCAGCTCCGGAATGGAGCATGAGTCAGGCAGTGCGCAGGACTACACATTGCTCATCATCCCGAGAGGATGCGACCAGGGGCCAGCATCCCACAGAGCCCGGCAGCTGTCTGGAAACAGCCCCCAGACCTGGGTGGTGGGGGGACACGTGTGCCTCCTGTTCTGCTAGGAAGCAGCTGTGCCTCACCCTGGGGGCGGGCACCTCCCCTCCCTCCCGGGCTTCCCATCTCTGCACTCTTCAACTTCTCTAGATTTCTTTTCTTTTATTTGAAAGGCAGAGTGACAGAGAGGGAGAGAGAGAGAGATTGAGATCTTCCCTATGCTGTATCATTCCCCACATGGCTGCAGCGGCCAGCTCTGGGCTAAGTTGAAGCCAGGAGCCAGGAGCTTTTTCATCCAGGTCTCCCACATGGGTGCAGCACTTGGGCCATCTTCCACTGCTTCCCCAGGTACAGCAGCAGGGAGCTTGATAGGAAGCTGAGCAGCTAGGACTTGAACCAGCGCTCCAATATGGGATGCCGGTGTCACAGGTGACCACTTAAGCCGCTGTGCCAGCCCCTGTGCAGTCCCCACTTCTAAGGAAGGCACAGGAAGTGCTGTTCACCTCCAGGACCCAGGGCTGGCCTTCCTGTGCGCATCTGCATGTCTGTCTGTCTCCTCTCAGCTTCCTCCTCTGCTGGGCTCCCTAGGCATGCCGAGGGGGTGCTCAGAAGGGCCCAGAGACAGCACAAGAAAAACACGGGTCTGGCCCCAAGTCACTCACCTCTGCTCACCTTGGTCAGATGAAAGCCTCCCAGGGTTCCTCACTTTAGGCCGGGCGCCCCTCCCCACCCGACCCTGGGTACTCCCGTGGCATCCTTCATCAAGATCTAACACAGCTCTCTCCCTGCCGCGACAGGTGACTGCGTCCTTGTCTGCCAGCCTCCGAAACAGGAACTCTCTGACCACAGGGCTCCGTCCCCTCCCCGCACCAGGATCGCTGTGCCTCGCACGGAGCCAGGTCAGCGAGCAGCGCTCACAGGCTGGGGGATGAATGAATGGGGGAGTGAGTGAGTCACGAAGCTCTGAGGGCCCCCGGGGATGAGCCTCACTGGGCGTGGCTGATGCGTCACCCCTCTGCTGACCACATCCTGAGCCCTGCCCCACTCCCAGGGTGGGCAGACCTGCCCTCGTCAGATGCCAACGCTGCTGCTGAAGCGAAACTGACAGAAGTGAGAAAATCTGTCAGGGGCCTGCAGTGACGTCAAACCAGACCCGACAGCTGCCATTCCCCCAGCCCATCACGCGGCCGTCCTGCTGTGTGTGTGTCTGGGTGGGTGTGGGCGGAAGCTCAGCCCCCCTCCGAGATCCAGGGCTGCTGGGGCTCGTCCACAGGGGCGCTGCCATCCCCAGAAACAGGATCCAGGGACAGCTCCTCCCCAGCTGGGCTGCTGGGGGTGGAAAACAGCTCAGCGTGGGCCTGGGTTCTAATCCTGCCTCTGCCACCAATTTGCTGATTTCCTGGTTGCTTCCCTGACTGTAAACGCAGAAGGCCAGGCTCACTGGGCTCCGTGTGTCCCCCACGTGCTGCGGCTCTCTGAGAGCTCTGGCTCCACCCCACAGGCCAGGCAGGGCAGGACACTCCTCGGTGAGGTGCCCACAATGCCCCACAGAAGCTTCGTGGTCCTGCTCCTAGGTCAGCAGAATCCCCAAGTAAGCCCTGATGTGACCAACAGAACAGAGCTGCCTGATGCCCACCACCCAAGGAGGCGGAGGGGCTGGCAGCCCACATCTCAGCTCACAGAAGATGGGGCCAAATGTGAAGTCGCAGGGATTCTAGTTAGATGGAAAGAGGAACTTTCTGCCTGTTAATTCAGGGGGCAAAAAATGTGTATTGCACTGACTAGGATGGATGCCCCCTGAAAGAACAGACCCATCAGAGGGCAGAGTGGGTACCAGGCAGGCCATCTCAGCCTTGGCTCACGCTGGAGGGTCCCCGGGGGAGCTCATCCTGGGGCCCAGGACGCACCCCACGCTGCTCACACCAGGACTGCTCAAGACAGTACCGGCATCAGCGTTTGTCGAGAGTCACCATGGGCCTGCAACGCACAGAGGACTCTGGGAAGCATCCAGCCTGGCCACCCTCCCGACAAGCTCCCGCTGGTGCTGCCGTCTCCAGCGCCGCGGGACTCGCACGCTCCAGCAGGGAAGAAAACACTCATTTCTCAGCCAGCACTCAACTCAGGGCCGCGGGCGGCGCTCTGAAGAAGGGAATGAATGGCCTGCTGGCAAGGGTGGGGGTGACCGCGCGCAGACACTCCCTCGCCCGCGTGCTCGCTCGCTTTCTCTCCCCTCTCAGCCCTCTCTCCAGGCCCAAACCACACTCTTGCCACAAAAGCCGGGGGATGGCGGGTGGTGGAACTGGCCACGAAACACACGTGGGACTTCCACCTGACGGCTCCCAGCCCCGCTCCTGATAAACCCATTTGTGACCAGCTGCAGCGGGGGCAGGCCCTGGTGGGGATGCAGCATTCAAATTAGCCGGGCACAGGGCGCGGAATTTCGCCGTAATTGGTTGCGTTTGCTCCGAGGATGACGACTATAGCACATTCCTCATGTTAATGTCGTCCAACTACCCGTGTACTGCAATTACTCCACATCGATTTTAAAGCCGACTTAGCACAATAGCGGCTTCTAATTTGTAAGCAAAACCGCGGTGGCATAAATCAAACTGTTAGAGGTAACGCCAGCGCCGCATGCTAATGGAGAGTTAATAGGCTGGGGAGGGCAGCCCAGGCACCGTGCCCCTGCAGGTCCTGCACCTGCCCACACCCTGTCCCTTCGCCCTGGCCTGATGGGCACTTCCCCATAGTGGACCCCCAGGCTTGGCTGGCCAGGGCCTCGATGTGGGGCAAACCCCACCCACAGTGGGGCCATGAGGCTGGAGGGCGTCTGGTCCTCCACCCCAGCATGGGCCTAGGGGATGATCTGAGGGAGGGCTATAAATCGTGGCGAGAGGCCAGCACGGGTGAACTCGGGTCTCTGGTCCTCTGTCAATCACGGTTACTGAAGACCCACCAGAGAAAGGACCCTCCCTGCCTCAGGCATGCTCTTGGCAGGAGTGAGGGCAGGAGTGAGGGCCTCCTCACCAGGGGACAGAAGGAGCCACCCATCCCACGGGACCCCACCCACCACAGACTGGCACCTCCTCTGGGCAGCAGCAGGCACAGGAGAGAAGCAGCCAGCTTTAGGGAGCAAACGCAAGGCTAAAAGCCAGGACTCCCACAGATCCATGCAGACACAACTCCACGCGGGCTATTAGCCCGGCGAGGGAGGGCCTCGGGCCTGGGGACTCGTGCTGCTGAAGCCCCATCCCTCTGCCACCACCACGTTCCTTCCCGGGAGCAGTTTCTCGGCCTGCCAGCTGCCGCCGCTCCCAACTCCACCGGGACAGGTCACACACCCAGGGCCGACGAGGCCTCCCCTGAGACGGAGCCAGGGCCTGACGGCAGGAAGAGGGGTTCCTCATTCACGTGTGCCCTCTTCCCAGCGGCGCGAGCCCAGCGCTGTGCTGTGAGCCGAGTCCAAGGTCAATGCGGGTCTGCAGGAAGAATCTTCAGGAAAAGCCGAGAGCGTGGCCTGCGCGGCTCCGGGGCACTGTGTCCCCAACGGAGACCCCAAAGCACCTGCTCACTGTCGTTTCATGCACACTCCTTCCATCTGCCTTAAACATCCTGCCGTGTGACGTCAAAGGAGTGCTCCCATGGAGGGCTCATGTATATTTAACACAGAAAGGGCTGGCGCCTCGGCTCACTAGGCTAATCCTCTGCCTGTGGCGCTGATACTCCGGGTTCTAGTCCTGGTTGGGGCGCTGGTTCTGTCCCAGTTGCTCCTCCTCCAGTCCAGCTCTCTGCTGTGGCCCATGAGAGACCAGGAGAAGCACCTGGCTCCTGGCTTCGGATCAGCACAGTGCACCGGCAGTAACAGCCATTTGGGGGGTGAACCAATGGAAGGAACACCTTTCTCTCTGTCTCTCTCTAACTCTGCCTGTCAAAAAAAAAAAAAAAAAAAAAAAAAACCACACAGAAGGACCTGCCTTCAGGGGTCCAGGCCACCTCGCTGTGCCCAGGAAGGAGCTGTTTCAACCTTGTTTTTTTTTCTGCTCCCAACAGGAGGACACTTCCCAACAATGCCCCCGCCATCACGAGAGAGAGCCCCAGAAAGCTGTGGCTGTGCACTGGCGGCCGGCAAGTCCCTCGGGCCCCGTGGCTCCTCTCCCAGCTCCACCCCTCAGAGCCAGCAGGCTCGAGAAAGGTCAGCCCGGTGTGGAGTCTCCAGCGCTCTCCCGTCACGGGGCCGTAAAAGGCAGCGTGAAATATCGCTCTGCGTCTGTGCGGCAGAGCAGTGGGTAAAGGACGGCTCCTGACTCAGGAGCCAGCGCTGCAGGAGTGCTCCTCGCCCGGGGTCCACCTCGGGCAGGGCCCCATGGAGGAGTGCCCCTCGCCCGGGGTCCGCCTCGGGCAGGGCCCCATGGAGGAGTGTTCCTCACCTGGGGTCCACCTCGGGCAGGGCCCCATGGAGGAGTGCTCCTCGCCCGGGGTCTGCCTTGGGCAGGGCCCTGTGCTGGGAAGAGCTGAGCTTCTGCTAAGTGGCCTTCTTGCGCTCTCTGACACTGAGACAGGCTGGGACAGCAGCACGGACTCTGCCTGGAGCCTCTTGTCAGCTGTAGCAAAACACACCCCGACCTGTGCTGCGGTGTGGCGAGGGTAGGGCTCCCGGCTCCTGCAGACAAGGACTCCTCGAAGCCGTTAAGTGAAGGGTGCTCAGAGAGCCAAGACTGAATGCAGTGGTGGCATCTGGGAGGCGGGCCTGGGTCTTTAGGTCTGCAGGGCAGCTCTCAGGAGAGCCTGCCTCGGGCCCTGCTGCTCTGGCTGCTCCCGGGCCCCCACGGGATCCATACTCTGCAGCCGCTGCACCACTGCCATCCGCCAAACCAACAGTGCCTGCACCACCTGCAACTGTGCATCTCCAGAACTGGGAGCTGTAAGACAAGCTCCTTAAGTACCTGGACTCAGCCACTTTGTTGCAGTAACAGAGGTCTAATACAACACAATCCTTGGAGACCTCCTCATTCCCCCGCCCACCACCTGCCAGCAAATGGCCCAGGCTCACCCTGATCAAAGTGCCACTTCTGGGGCAGGCGTTTAGCCTGGCGGTTGACTCCATAGTCCCATATCAGAGTACCTGAGTTCAACACATGGCTCTGGCTCCTGGCTCCAGCTTCCTGAAAACACAGTACCTGGGTCCCTCCCACCCACGTGGGAGACCTGAAGTGAGCTCCTGGCTCCAGGCTTCGGCCTGGCCCAGCCTTGGCCACTATGGGTGTTTGAGGAGTGAACCAGGCAATGGGATCTATCTATCTCTCCCCATCCCCTGTCTCTCAATTAATTAATTAACAGAGTGTTGCCTCCCATGCCACAGAAGCCGTGACACTGGCTGAACTCCCCTGTGCTGCACCCGTGCCATCCCACTGGAGAGACAGGGTCCCCCCTACCAGCCAGGTGCTCACCCAGCCCAAACCCACAGAGGGCATCTGGGAGGACACCTCAGGCCCTGCGAACCCAGAGAGTGCTCTACTCCGAGTCAGACTCCTGGCAAAGAGGAACAGGAGCAGGAAAGGAGTCTGGCGTGAGCTGGACAAGCAAGCAGGCAGGACAGGTCACTCAAGAGCTTAGAGTTGAAGACCTCACGCACCGCAGCTGCTGCAGGCTGCCGTCACGCAGGCCTCTCTCCAGAAACTTCCACATCAGCAACCCCAAGGGGGGCTGCACAACCCTGGCATCAGACACAAGAGGAAACAAGGAGAGAAGTCATAGTGCAGTGGCTCGTGCTCCTGGCCACCTCCAAGGTCAAGACCACTGTACCCCCCCGGTGACCCCTGGCTGCAACAGGTGGGAAGAGCCACCTGCAGAACCCCTGTCTCTGGCACGTGGCTCTCCCTGTGGAGTTCCCTTCACAGCATCACGGACACAACAGAAACCAGACATCCAACAAGAGAGGCCGGCTACACGGCCCTCACCCCTCTCGGGGTGGTTCCTGCCCTATTCTGGGGGACAGACTGCCGGAGGGTGAGGCAAGAAGAGAGAAATCAGGTTGCTTTGTAATGACCCAGATTCCAGCCAGATGCGTTTGTTACTGGCAGCGCACAGCCAGCTGAGCTAGGAACGCACGCAGCCTGTGATGTCTTAATCACCGTGGAGAGGGGGAGAGGGCCTGGGGCGCACACCCAGGCAGGCTCAGCCATCCAGGGCGGGTAACCCAGGGCATCCGCCAGGCCTGCCTGCACTCCCGTGCCCTCTCCTTCCTGCCCCATTGCCTCGCCCTGTCTCCCAGGCCCTGCTTCTCTCTTTCACTCCATCTCTACCAAGGTCCTCAGCAGGGTGGCCGGTCTCCCCACAGGAGGGCCTGAGAGAAGGTAGGGATGTCCCGGCCATCACAGCTCCCTTGGCCCCAGCCCCCAGCTGGCCTGGCTGAGGCAGCCCAGGCAGCACCTCCTGGCCTCCTCCTGAGAGCTCAGTAAGAGGGTTCCAGTCTGGTTTAAAGAGGCAGTCCTGGGGGAGCACCCCAAAAGCACAGAACAACCCCCCTTCCCGCTGACTTCCTCTGTCTTCCCTCCACCGGCTGTGAGCTCATCCCTCTTCTGCCCCTCTCCCTGCCCTGCAGGCAGCTGTGGCCGTGGGGGCGGGGAGGAGAATGGCTCATTCTGCTGGAGAGAAAGCCAAAACAAATCTAGGGACGATGAGGAAGCAGGGGCTGAGAACAGAAAGCAGGCACCCACACCTAACGCTGAACACATGTTCCCATGTTGCCCTGCCAGGGAGCGCAGCCGCGCCACCCAGCGGGTATCAGCTGCCTACGAAAACTCACACCCACCATGCCTCAGACCTCTCCCAGCATCATTTCAGGCACTCCTTGGACCAGCCTTGGAAGCAGCCACTATTATCATCCCATTTTACAGATGGCATGGTCAAGACGCTAAACACCTTGTTCAACATCACGCCCACAGTAAAAGGTGATGCCAAGCCAGTAACCCACCCGTCTGTCCCCAGAGCCAGGGCTCTCCCTACCTTATTACCTGTTGCTTCCCAAACCAGGCAGCCAGAGACGCCCTGGAAGAAGGGATCTGATGCTGGGGGCCGGGGGCCAGCAATGCTAGTGAGCAACAACCGAAGCCAGGGGAGTCCCGTCCCTCTCAGCCAACCACACCCCTCCCCAAAGGAAAGGGTCTCTAATTTCCCAGGTACCACGCAAGGCGGGTAGGGAGGGGCTGCAGCTGCACAGCAGTGTAAGGCCTGGAGCGACGGCCCTCTTACTCCTCTCAGAGACCAGGTCACCGCCCACCTGGGGCTCCTCACTGCTGCTCCATTGGCAGAGGCCTCCGGGAGTCACCTGCCCAGCACATGGCGGGGGCTGGCAGGGAGGACGTTTCGCTCATTTTCAAGCAGGATCCCTCTGGACAAAGACCGGCCCTGGACAAAGTACACGCTGGATGTGTGGGCTGCTCTGCCACCTGCCTTCCCTGGATGTCAGATCCTAGCCCAACCCCTAACCAAGCCAGCTGCTGTGGTCAGGACGGGACCTAGGGTTGCCCCTCACACCCAGACCCTGGCACCAAGGGCAGGGGCGTCAGTCCCAGGGGCAGGTGAGGGTTCATCTTCCTGGTTTTGTCCTAAATTCCAGGGAGATGAGGAGAGAATCTGGAAGGGACAGAGTCACCAACAGGAGCTCAGACCCCGAGAGAGGAAAACGAGGAAAAGTAACTCTGGTCGATGAAACAGCCGGGCAGCAGCTGCCCAGCACGCGCCTGCAGCTGGCCGCCCCAGCCCCTCTCCTCCCGCCCTGCCTCTGCCCAAGCTCACAGCAACACTCTGGGAGCTCGGCTCCCCCAGGGCAGTGGGTCTTGGGGTGTGGCCTGGCCCGGACTCTCACACAGGCCCAGCAGAAGAACTCAGAACACAATGGCAGAGGCTACACTTGAGTCCAAAGGCCAGAGACTGCGGCTCGGCACAGAAGACCCCACAGGGGTCCTCCCACCACAGGCTGACAGCCCAGCAGGCTTCATTCCCGGTGCAGCCCAGGACCTCGGCCTGTCACCTTCCCTCTCTGTGACTCAGTCTCCCCTAAAGTAGAAGGCAGCAGACCCTGCGTTTGACAAGTCCTCGGGGCACTTTAGAGACTGGCCAAGGACAGGACAGAGCTGCAGAAGGCCTCCCATTTGCCCTCTCCAGCCCCTGCCTCCACAGGGAGCCCCCTCAGGCAGGGTGGGTTTGGACAGCTCTGGGGGGAGGGCCATGGATGTGGATCCACTGTGATGTGGACAAGGATGAGAGCCCCCCTCAACCCGCTGCCCCCTCAACCCTACTTCTGCATCCTCATGGCTAAAGCAGAAACCAGAGGATGACGGCTGGCCCAGGGGGTCCCCACAGGGCAGATAAACCCAAGCAGGTAGGGCTAGCATTGTGGCACAGCAGGTTGAACTGCCACCTGAGATGCCTGCATGCCATATGAGTAAAGGTTCAAGTCCCCACTGCTCCACTTCTGATCCAGCTCTCTGCTGTTGCACCTGAGAAGGCAGTGGAAGGTGGCCCAAGTGCTTGATCCCCTGCCACCCACGTAGGAGACCCAGAAGAAGCTCCTGGCTCCTGATTTCGGCCTGACCCAGCCCCAACTGTTGCAAATATTTGGGGGAATGAACCAGCAAACAGAACATATCTCTTTTTTTCTCTCCCTATTGCTCTGCCTTTCAAATAAATGATAACTAAATGTTTAAAAAAAAAAAAAAACAAGCAAGCAAGCAAATCTGCTCAGACTCCCCAACTCAGAGATGCTCCCCAGGGCAGGAGTGGGTTAGGGAGAGCCCTGGCCATGACTGGGGCTACTTCCCAGCTCAGGATTCTTGAGGGACCAGGGGGAGGAGGATAGGGACAGAGACGGGCTCACCTCTCTGGGATCGGGGGTGTGGAGGGTTTTCTGTGGTCATCTCAGTAAACCTGACAGCAAGAAGGGGCCCTGTCTCAGCACAGCGTCGTCTCCACTGACCAAACCCTACCCCGACCCAGCCCAGAACCTCAGAGACATGGGGAGGGGCAGCAGCAGGTAGCAGGGGCCCCTCCCCTCACACCTCCAGGACAGCCCTGGAGTGCAGTCTCTCTGGGTGTCCGATGTGGTGGGTAGGTGCCACGATAGCCACAGAGACCGTGACCACAGAAAGTCGCTCGCCAACGGTGGCCGCCCTGTGGGGAAAACACTGGGGGACAAACCCCAGGGCAGGGTTAAGACCCTCTCCGAAGAAACAGGGGGTGACAGAAAGGAGAACGAGACACTTGCCCAGTCCCATCAGCAGGGCCCTCGGCAGGCGTCAGCGATCCCTCCTGAACGTCTCTGTGTCGTAACCCCTGACAACTCCAGGGCGGCCAGCCGAGGATTAGGGTTGACTCCCATTTTACAGACAAGAAGCTCAAGTCCAAGGGAGGCACAGGCAGAGCTGGGACCCAGGCTCTCCCGTGCCTGCTGAAGGCTCTGCCCTGTTCTCCATGCTCTGAGAGGCCAGGGGAGGCGCAGCCAGCAGCGGGGGAGAGCTGGGGTACACAGGGCCCCAACAGGAAGGAGCTGCCCTGAAATGAGTGAGCACCCTCACCCCACCAGACAGAGGAACGGGAATGGCTCCTGAACTCACTGCAGAACAACCTGGAGGGGGAGCAGGAGGTTGGGGTTTTTGTTTTGTTTTTTGACAGGCAGAGTTAGAGAGAGAGAGAGAGAGAGAGAGAGAGAGAGAGAGAAAGGTCTTTCTTTTTCCATTGGTTCACCCCCAAAATGGCCACCACAGCCGGCGCACTGAGCCGATCCAAAACCAGGAGCCAGGTGCTTTCTCCTGATCTCCCATGTGGGTGCAGGGCCCAAGGACCTGGGCCATCCTCCACTGCACTCCTGGGCCACAGTAGAGAGCTGTACTGGAAGAGAAGCAACCGGGACAGAATCCGGTGCCCCAACCGGGACTAGAACTCGGGGTGCCAGCGCCAAAGGATTAGCCAAGTGAGCCATGGCGCCGGCCCGGTTGTGTGTTTCTAAAAGGGTGCAGCTGGGGTACAGCTGAGGCCAGGGAGGGGGGTTAGGGAGGTATCCTGAATAGACAGGCAGAAGGAGGGGCAAGCACAGGAGGGCGGTGGAACGCCCAAGGGATGGTACCGTCTCTGCTCACTGCTGGGGTGGGGTGGGGGGCGGCAGGAGAGGGAAAAAGAGAGCAGCTTCCTAATGATGACTGCTGGAGGGGGAACTGGAAGACTCATAATTAAGGCTTCTAACAATAGGAAGGGAGCCCGCCATTGTGTGTGTAGTCAGGGTGCTAATAAAGCAGCCGCCCCCTCATTACCTGCTCTGCAGGCGGGCGTGACAGCGCCCCACCCCCTCCATGCAGTCTCCAAAGGGGGTCACCCTGCCCCTGAGCAATGGCCACTGAGGCCCGAGTCACAGGCCGAGGGGCCGTGTCCAGCCGAGGGCCCTGGAGCTCCTGGCCCACAACTAGCCCTGCGGGGAACACTGCCCACTGCCAGGACCAGGCAGCCCAGGACACAGGCAGTCCCTGACGCTGGGCCTTAGCTCCCCCACCCGCGAGGCAGAAAGGTCCCTTACTCTTCAAAGGTAAAGATCTCGGTAGTCATCGGCTCAGTGAAGACGAAAGGGAACAAAAGCAATGCATCAAGCCACAGAACGTCAGGTAGAGCCAAACTGGTACAAGTGTCCCACTTCCCAGATGTGGAAACTGAGGCCTGGACAGGGATGTGATTTGCCCAGGGTCACAGCCAGCCAGCAAGATCCACAGGCCAGGTCCCCGGCCACAGCCCCAGCTCTTCCCCACTCTGCTGCTGTGACCCAGGTACACCTGCGAGTCCCATGCACATCACAAGCGGCAAGTGGGGCACCTGTACTTCCAAAAGTGGGGAGGAGATGCAGGAGCAGAGGCTGGGCACCCCCACTTTGTCAGCTGTCCGTGTGGGAAGAGAGGGACCTGATCAGCCCCCCATGGAGCCCTGGCCGTTCCCGCACAGCGGCTTCTGTGCCACGTGCGCTGCTCACAGGCTACCCCTCCCAGCAGGCCGGCTGAGGAAGGGGCAGGGAGGGGGAGGCAGGAAGGGGGGCCTCAGGGGGCCAGGGGCTCCTCCCCGATCTCTCTGGCTGCCATAAAAGGTAACAGACGCAGCACCTCTTGTACCCGGCGGCTCCTCTCGCACTCCCTGCCCCCTCTCCTGAGGGTCCCCAGCCTCCTTGGCAGCCCGGCCTCCAGGCCCCAGGGACCGGTCACAATGGGTGTCCTAAATGGCTCAGACACCACAGAGCTCCTGCCCACAGCCCGGGCTCATCGGCCTGACAAGCTGTCACTCTGATTTGGATGCGACCCGCTCTTGCCAACAGCGGGGAGGCCTCCTGTGAGAGGGTGTGGGGCCGAGCCGGGCTTCGGCACACACCTGACCTGGCTGTGTGGAGAGCACGAGGCACAGGTGTTACCCCCGGGGCTGCAGAGGCTCACGGGGCCCATCTCCCTGGCCACAGGCCCCAGGTCCTCCAGACCTCCCTCTCCCTGGCAGCCCTGGGCACCCCTCCTGTGCCACCACTCAAAGGGGTCTTCTCCAGTGAGCACTGCGCCACACAAGCAATCAAGGCCCTGCGTGCCTGTCTTCTCTCTGGCTTCCAGCATCACCTCCCTCCGCCCGTCTCTCCTCCATGCTCCCGGCTCCCTCAGCCTGCAAACAACGCCATCGCCGCGGCATTCCTGCCCCCATCCCTGCCAACCCCACTCCTGACCTTCTCCTTTCCGCCCTCCAGATGCTGCCTACCCACCCACCCCGATCCCCGTCAGAAGGCAGGTGGCAGCTGCTGCATGTGCAAACTCTGACACCGCGCCCCCGTGCTGAGCAAGGGCACCCAGCAGCGCGCCTGGTGCTCACGCCTGCCATGCCCATGCTGCCAACCTCAGGCTCCCCTTCTGACCCAGGTCCTCCTGACAAGGCTTGCTCCCTCTCCTACATCAAGGATCAGCTTCCACAGAGCCTTCCCCTCACCTGGCCCTACACCTGTGCCACTTCCACCCCGTCCATCTTCTCACCATCACGCCATGAGCCTTTGTTGTCATGGTCATTGCCTTCACCTGCAAAACGACCTTACAGAGAGACCCGGGTGCCACAAGCCCACCAACACATGATGAAACAAACAAGACTCTACTGACTAAAGAAACCTAGCACGGAGCCTCCCAGAGGCCAAGGCAAAAAGCGAAACACCCTGACTCTGTAAGAGTACGCAGTGCTTATGAGTGTTGCCTGAAAGAGGATGAGACTGAGGGCCTCAGTAAAACGCACTGACCCTGACAGGCTGCAAGCACGGGGCTCTCTGATAGGCTACACTGCCTTCCTGAATGCTTGCGTGGTGAAGGGCTGGGCCCTCCCACCAAGACTGCAAGTTCCCCTGGAGGAGGCGCGGGTGAACTCCTGCTGCCCCTGCCATGTGCAGCATGGTGCACACCACACATGCACTCGTCAGGGCGCAAGGGCTGACCACGGACATCACGAACCCCCAGGGCAGGGCTGGAGGAAGGTGGTGGCGGCACTGCCCAGCACCCCCACCACAGGGCATCAGGGTGCTGTGCAGGAGACCCAGAGGCCGGCCCCAGGCCAGCTGTGAAGGGGCAAATGGCCCAGGATCCATAATCTGCAGCTGAGGGCTATCCTGGCAGACGTGCCCCCACGCAGCTCTGACAGAACCTCTACAGCACAGGCAGGCATGGAGCACAGGTCAGGGGTGCACCTGAGCCACCGTCTCTCACGCCACAGGTGCTGGACGGCCTGGGCCCCAGCCTCCCTGTGCACTCCTGCAGACACTCTTGCAGAGGTTTTGGGGCGGGGGGCTACGCCTCAGTAGATAAGCAAATTCCAGCAGCAGCAGCCGGCACTTGGAGGGAAGACGCTCCAGCAGGCGTCCAGCTGCCCCTTCCCCAGCTCTTGGCCTCAGCAGCTCTGGTTTCTCTGGGGGAATTCGCCTCCCCTCCAGGCCATCAGAGAAACACTAGAGACTGGGTATCTGTGTGCCCAAATTCGTGTCCTGAAACCCAGCGTCACTCTGGTGGTGTCAGAGAGGAGCATGAGAGGCGACAGGTCAAGGACTAACAGGATCCGTGCCCTTATCTAAGGGACTCCACCCTATGAAGATATAGAAGGTAGCAGTCTGGACCCTGGAGACAGCCCCAACCATAACCACGGTGCAGGCAGCCTGAGCTCAGGTCTCCAGCTTCCGGAACAGGGAGGAATGCATCCCTGCTGTTCATAAGCTGCCCAGCCCATGGGGCTTTGTCCCAACAGCCCGAGTGAACCAAGACACACAGAACGCATGTTCACACACACACACACACAGGGCATGCATGCATGGTGCATCTGCACGGAACTGTGGGTATGTGTGCATGTGTGTACACATGTAAGGATGAACACATGGTATGCACGTGCATCTTGTATGCACATATCTGTGTGCGTGTATGTACTGGGTACAATGAGTATCTCTGTATGAATGTACATCTCTGTGTATGCAGGCATGTCTGTCTGCATGTGCGCCCATGTATGCACGTCTGTCTCTGTGTGTGCATGTGCATGGACCTGTAATACATGTGATACCCACGCATATCTGTGAGTGTGTATGCGTGTGTACATGCAGAGGCATGGGGCTTGGACGTTCTGAGCTCTTACAATTTGGGTGTCTGAAGGGAGGGAGCAAATGTAGAACCGGATCAGTGGGAGATGAGGGGGAGAAAGAGTTCGGGTACTATCTCTGCCCGCTGTGCTCTCCACAGGCACTGACACACACCCCATCCCTTCTGGCTCTTCCCAGCAAAACACATCTGCTCTGCAACCACAGGGCCCCCGTCTGGGAGGAAAGGGTGGGGCCAAGAGTGCAGCCCCACACTGCCCACTTCAGCACAGGACATGGGCAGCCATGGTGAGTTAGGCACAGCCCTGAGCTTGCCACACGGCCGGGTTGGGTCCTGGGGAGCCGGGCGGGGGTGAGGATGGGGTCTGTGGGGTGAGGGAGCTCTCCCACACATGGCCTCACTCTCTGACCTGGAAAGAAATCCAAGGAAATCCTTGCTCCCACATATCCATTTCCCCCGGCAGAAGACTCTAAGCCAGTCTCCTTTCCCAGTGTCTGCTTTCACGGGTGGAGTGCAGGAAGGGGAGCTGAGGACCAGAGCAACAGAGGGGCTCTGCCACATGCCCATCAATCACAGTGGAGGGAGGGAACAATGGCGACCAAAGGCCTGCCCCGGCCAGCTCTCGGGGCAAAGTGGTCAGTCCAGTGTCCGTGACCTCCCACACCGCAGATCCTCAGCCCCTCTGGTACTGCCATGAAGGAGGCGGTGTTTCCCAGACTCACCGGGAGGGAGCTCGGGACAAGAACACACAGATGCAGGATGCCCCGCGGGGGTCTCTGCCCCCACAGTGAGTCCGGGACCTGCAGGGGTCCTGTCTGGCTAAGTAAGGTACCACAGCTTGGAGCCACAGGTCCTCCCTGCCACATCACCTGGAAGGCTTAGCCTGCCTGAGGCCCCACCCTCCCACCATGTGTGCATCCATACATGTATACACACATGCATACACATACTTCTGTGCAGATGCACCATGCATGCATGCCCTGTGTGTGTGTGTGTGGATGGTGCAGTCCACAGTGCACAGCAACTCACGCTTACTGAGCACACACTACAAGCAAGCAAGGCAAAGATGACCACACAGAGGCCCCTAGGCGTGCACCGCTGCTGCGGGTGGCACAGGCCTGAGTCACTGCCCACAGCCAGTCTCATTGTCCCCCGGGGGGTACCCAAGGTGAAAGTGCCCAGAAGCAGCTAGCAGAGAGCAAGATGAGACAGCAAACTACAGAAGCCCAGGGCAGTCAGCAGTGCGATCCGCAGGCCTCGCTGAGGGGAGGTTGTGAACAATTTTCAGTCCGTGGTACCCTATTAAAGCCCAAAAATAGCTCCTGCAACTTACACTGAACACCACTGAGCACCTGCTGACCTGACAACTGTGACCACTGTCATCACAAGGCAGGTACGCTCCAGGCCGGGGCGGGGAGAGGAAGTACCACCTGCCAGCTGAGTCCCATAACCCCAGTCCTGTCATCGTCACACAGACACCCTGTGCCCAGCTGAAAGCACAGGGTGAGAGCACAATCCAACATGGGCAGGGGGCGGGGCCTGCCTCGGGGCACTCCCCAGAGAAGGGCACAGAGAGAATAAGGCCCTGGGCTCTACTCTGGCTCTGTCACATCCTTGGGAGCAGAGTTCCCACTGCCACCTCCATGTCTTCAGGAGCAGGATGGGATGAGCCTTGCCTATCTGCACAGCAGGTGCAGTGGAGAGCAGACAAGGTGACCCAGGGCAACACCGACCATGGGCACGGGCACGTGTCCTCCTCACTCACCATCACGGCACCCTGCAGGTCCTCTGGGTGCAGAGAGCTCAGCTCAATCCTGCGGGCGCAGGCGGCGGTGGCCCAGGTTGGACAATTTGAAGTCTCTACACACCCCAACGTGCCCAGAGACCCTCACACAGAAGGTGATGGAGTTCCCAGGAAGACAGTAAAGAAGATGTAACGTGGGGAGAAACGGACCGCGTTCCTGAACACACGCACACGAGTGGAACACACCTGGTGCTCATGGACAGAAGCACGAAGCTGGTCATGGGTTCGATGAAAGGATACTCAAAACACCCCCAGGGTTTGTGGAGAGGAGGGCTGTTGGGAGGGATGTTGATGGAACTAGACAAATTCACTCAGAAATGTACGAAAGAACAAAAAGACTGAGACCAGACAAAAATAATCTTGAAAAAGCCTGGGGTGGGGGGATCTGCCCCACCAGACGTGGAGATTCACTGCGAAGGCCTCGTTACGGAGACAGTGGCATGGCACAGACGGTCCAGGGGTGACGCCCAGGCACGCAGGGACACGCCTGCAGGGAACGGCGGACCCGTCGGAGGGCAGCACAACTGGAGCCCTGTCTCACGTCACGCACAAATACGACGTCGGGGTACACTGAGACTTAAGTATAAACAGAAGGACTCAGGGGCAGGACCAGGTCGGATGCTGCTTAGGGACCTGACTCCCAGATCACAATGCCTGGGTCTGAGTTCCAGCTCCGCTCCCAGTTCCACATTCCTGCTAACGTGCACCCTGGGAGGCGGCAGGTGATGGCTCAAGTACATGGGTCCCTGCCATTCACACGGGAAAACTGCACTGAGTTCCTATCTCCTAGCTCTGGCCTAAGCCAACCCTGGCTGTTGTGGACATTGAGGGAGTGAACCAGCAGATGAAAGATGTCTGTCTCATTCTGCCTTTCAGATAAAGAAATGAATAATATTCCTTAAAAATGAAGACAGAGCCGGCGCCACGGCTCACTAGGCTAATCCTCCGCCTTGCAGCACCGGCACACCGGGTTCTAGTCCCGGTCGGGGCGCCGGATTCTGTCCTGGTTGCCCCTCTTCCAGGCCAGCTCTCTGCTGTGGCCCGGGAGTGCAGTGAAGGATGGCCCAAGTACTTGGGCCCTGCACCCCATGGGAGACCAGGAGAAGCACCTGGCTCCTGCCATCGGATCAGCGCGGTGCGCTGGCCGCACCGCGCTGGCCGCGGCGGCCATTGGAGGGTGAACCAACGGCAAAGGAAGACCTTTCTCTCTGTCTCTCTCTCTCACTGTCCACTCTGCCTGTCAAAAAAAAAAAAAAAAAAAAAAAAAACCCAACAACAACATTTTAAAAAAATGAAGACAGAGGGGCAAACGATACAGCACAGCAAGCTAAGTTGCTGCTTGGGGCGTCCATGTCCCATAGCACAATGCCTGGGACTGAGTCCCACTTACGCTTCTGCTCCAAATGCACACCCTGAGAGGCAGTACTTGGGCCCTACCATCCATGTGGGAGATCCAAAATGGAGCGCCTGATTCCTGGTTACAGCCCGGCCAAGCCCTCTGCTGTAGTCATCATGTGGGGAATGAACCAGCAGATGCAAGACCCATCTCTCTATCTGTCTCCCTCTCTCTCTTGATCTGCCTTTCAAATAAAGAAGGAAAACTTTCAGGAATAAATATAGGATCTCCCCTTAAGTCATTAACTCACTCATCCAACAATTCCTAAATTTTTTTATTGTGATGGCATTGTCCTATTTATCATCAGGATAGAAAGACATCTACGAGATATTATCTATTTTTAATAAGGAATTTCCATTTATCAAAACAAGAGCCTATGAAGACTGTGAAAAAACAAACCATACACTGTGTTTGCAGTACATTTAATTGACCACAAATTTGTATCTAAAACATAAAAAAAAACTCCTAAAAATAAGAGGGGAAAAGCAAACAACTCGGTAGAAAAATGGACAAAAGACATAAACACGAATTCACAGAGGCGGCAAGAATGGCGAATAAACATATGAAAAGATGCTGAATAGTAATCAGAGAAATGCAAATTAAATCCATTATAATATGGCATTTTATATCCAGTGTATTGAAGGATGCCAGAAACTTTCCATTTCCAATTGACATCCCACTGGTGGAAATGTCAACTGATGCATCCACGGCTGAAATGCACATATGCCTACAGCCTAGCAATGAACGCCATTCCTGTCCGTACTGGAGCAGCAACAGGTGGCTTACCGCTTAGAAACTTCCGCAGTGGACCTGCCATGGCCGCAGTCAGGTGAGCCACAAGTGGTCTGAGCTGTGCACTTGTCACGCACAGCAGAACCACCTCTGAGAACTGGAAACTGAAGAGTGGGTCCCTCACCACAGATGTTTCCAGAAGCAGTGTCCTAAGGAAACTCGAGATCCACACAAGAATGTTTGGGGGAATGAACCCCAATGCTCGTTACAAGAAGACACTGTGGCACGTGCCAGCGACCGAGTAATACCAAGGAGCAATGAAGATGCATGCGCTATGGCTCCATATGTCAGCATGAACAAATTCAGCCTAATACTGAATTTTTAAAAACACATTTTGGGGACAGGCATTTGACACACACAAATACCACTGGGGATGTCAGTATCCTGTATCAGACCATCTGGATTCAAGTCCCAGCACTGCATCCAACACCAGCTTCCTGCAAATGTGTACCTTGGAAGGCAGCAAGTAATACCTTAAGTAGCTGAGTCCCAGGCTGTTGTGGGCATCTGAGGAGTAATCAGCAGGTGGAAGGTGTGTGTGTGTGTCTCTCTCTCTCCTGTTTCCCTCACTCTGTGCACATTCTTTCATAAAAATGAATAAATAAAAACACATTCAGAGGTGGGTGCTTGGCCTCCCAGGTGACCATGTTGCCTGGATATCCATATCCCATACTGAATGTCTCAGTGCAAGTCCCAGCTCTGCTCTGCTTCCACTGCTTCCAGACCCCAGCAGGCAACAGGTGACGGCTGCCTCCAAGGGAGACCTGGATTGATTCTGACTCAGCTGCAGCCTGGCTCGGCCCTGGCCACTGCAGGCATTTGAGAGTGAAGCAGTGGACGGGAGACCACAAGCCTGCGTGCACACTCTCGCTCTCTCTCCTTCTCTTTTAAATAAATAATTAAAAACGTAAAAATGCATGCAAAATGACTCCATCTACTGAATGTGCAAAACTGCAGTCATCCCTTGCTACCCATGGGAGACTGGTCCGGGACCTCCACGGACACCAGAATCCACAGATCCACCAGCCCCTTCCACAAGAGAGCAGAGCTCGTGCACATCCACCTGCGTACTTTAAGTTACTTAGGATGCCCACTGCAATCAAGTGTCACATGAAGAGTTGCTATACCACGCGGTGCGCCGGCCACAATGTGCCGGCCGCGGCGACCATTGGAGGGTGAACCAACGGCAAAAGGAAGACCTTTCTCTCTCTCTCTCTCTCTCTCTCTCTCTCTCTCACTGTCCACTCTGCCTGTCAAAGAAAAAAAAAAAAAAGAGTTGCTATACCGGATTGTCTGGGGACACTGAACACATCCGGTACACACACAATCATTTTTCTGATGGGCGGTTGGCTGGGCACACAAATGCGGAAACTCCAGATACACAGGGTCAGCTGAGAGCCACATCAAATGAGGCGGTGATGAAGCAGCCCTGCCTGTCTGGAACACAGTCCATGCAGAATCCAGAGGCACGGCCCTCTCTCAGGAGACGAGGGCAGAGTCCTGGTCTAGCTCCCGAGCGAGGCAGTGGGTGTCATTTCATCCTCTCCTATGCTCTAATGAATTTGTCCATGACCAGTTTTACAACTTGAGAACAACCGCAGTGACTGCACACCTGGCTGGTGAAATGGCCTGGACCCAGCACACTAAGCCCTTTCTCTTAGTGAGCCCAGGCTGCAGCCCACGTGGCCAGAGTCTGTCATCTGCCAGGGACCCTGTGAGGGACCTGCCAAGGGACCATCTGCCCAGGTGGTCCAGTCCCAGCTAACTCGCTACACCCAGAGCAAAGGGAGCAGGAGAGAGGTGTGGACCACTCTCACCGGGAGGGCCACAGGAAATGTAGAGCGTGGCAGGTGCAGCTTCCGGGGTTGGGGTCAGAGACCAGCGCCCCTCCTCGCTGTCTTCTACCTGCACCCCCACTCGTCTCCCCGGGGCCTCCCTACCTCCCCTATCCTTCCACATACTCTCAAGGTCAGATGACACACGGGACGATCCCCAGCCTGAGTGACCAGGGACTCCTCCCAGGGCTCCAAAGGCCTGCCTGGCATTGTGCTCCTGCCTCGGGCCTCTCGCTTCCTGTCCATATGCTCTGGCTGTAGGACTGCAGTGACACTCCCAGCAGCTGCTGGCCACAGAGTCCAACGTGCCAGGTGCCTGGGAAGCCGCACCCCTACACTGCACCTCCCTACGGCCCCATGAGTGCCTTGGTAACACTGTGACGCCGAGCCCCCTTCCCAGTGCCTTTGCTGGAGACTGAATCAGGACCCAGAGCAGCTCTCCCTCCGCCTGCAGCTCCCCTGCACAGATCAACTCATTGCATTAAGGGAGTGGCACAAGGGCAAGGCCAGACAACCAGGAAGACTCAGCCCAGCCGTGGGCTAACATTGCAACGTCGTCTCTATGCTGAGAGCCTCGCAGGAACACGGGGACCCTGAGCAAACCCACTGTGCAGGCTGGGCCCAAAAGGACCCCGGAGAGACCCCAACCAGATCAGAGCCCACCCTTGCCATAGAAAAGAAACACTCTGGCTCCATCATCACTGACCTACCAGAGGAAGGCCACGCGCACTGTGGACCAACCAGAGCCCCAGCCACAGATGGATCACGCACCATTCAGCCCCCCTCCCTCCCCAGAGTCTAAGATTCCCTGCTCTCAATCACTCGGGGAGTCCGGGAATTGAGCCACAGCTGCCTGCCTCGGCGCTGAGCCCCTCCCCTCTCCCACCACCCTGGGGGCGGCAGCTACCCTGCTGCGTGTTGGGTGGGCTGGCCCACTTTTGGGGGTTCTGCAACAATTTCTCTGACAAGTTTTGGGGAGTGTTCTCTAACAGTCACGGATGAGGGAACTCAGGCATCCAGAGGTGAGGATCACCTGCAAATCACAGGCTAAGGCGGCGAGGTGGGGTGGGGTACAGAAGCTGTTTGTGCAGAGGCTGCCTGGCCGGTGTAGACGCACACCCCAGGGAGAGACTCCTGGGGTCCAGAGAAAGCGCGCTCTCCAGGGAAGAGCCCTGCCACTCTTCTCTGTGGCCAGTCTCCCACGCTCATCAGCCACTACAGCAGGCTTCCCCCGCGTGGTGCTGGGCAGTAAAGCCGCCCAAGGCAGGGGACACGATCAGGAATCCTGCCGCGCTCCCCAGAGCCTGCAAAGCTGGTCGGGGCCAGGCCCACTGGGATGGAACCAGGGACTCACTGGACCTCCCTGGCAGTGCCCACGCCGTGGCCAGTTAGGCAAGGAGTGGGGCTTGGGAGGCAGACCCTGACCTAGGGCTGCTGCCCCCTGCAGAGCTGCTCTCCCGCCTGAGTTCTGCACGTCCCTGCCAGGGGCAGCCCCCACCCCCACCACTGCTGCTGCTGGCAGATTAGCTTTCCAATGTGAGCAGGGACAAAGCTGGCTCAGAAGACTTAACTCTGCCCGACGGCTTTAGCTCAGCTTCAAAGCTTCCTAACTGGAACCAAACAAGCAGCGGGAAGGGCGAGGCCGGAGAGGGGGCGAAGACGGGCATCTCTCTAAAGCTGGATTACCAACGGCGACAGCTTGCAGCCGTAGCACCACAGCGGGACCTGCCACGGTGGTCACCGCCAGAGAAAACAGGGCAGCCATCTGAGCCACAGCACCCGGCGGCCCCTGGCACAGTGCACAGCCTCCGGCAGGCCAGCACCACCTCGATCTCAGAACTCCCACTCTGCGGCCCTACAGCCACTCCAAGGATATCGCCCGGGCCAGCACGACGCTGCTCTGTGTTTAGCCGGTTTCTCAGGTGCACAGGCTCCTACTGCTCCCCTGGCATCAGCTCTGGACCAGCTTGCTCTCTCTGTCCCCTCCTCACTTGCCTGGAGCCCCAGCCTCACCTCTCAGCAAACTCCTGTTCATCCTTCAAGCGCCAGATGTCATCTGCTCCGTCCACCCCTCGCCCTGCTGCTAGCCCGTGGTAAGGGCCCTGCTAAGCAGCTCTGTCTGTTGGAGGACACTTGCAAAAGTGCATGGAAGATGGACTGTGCTTGCGCACTCTCTCTCCCTCCTCCCATTCTCTGCCTTTCAAGTAAATGAATCTTTTTTAAAAAGTTGATGGAAAATGTGCATTATGAAAAAAAAAAACTGCATGAATTTCAAAAATTGTTTCTGCACCAAAATAAACTACCTCCCTGTTTCATTTTTATGAGTGTTTTCTACAGCACTCGCACAGGTCTGCCTCCACCAGGGAACTTGGAGCAGCTCAAGCACTCTGCTTACCAGAGGCGCTCAATAAGTGCACGGGGTACACACTGGCCACCGAGCAACCGTCAGCCCTTCCAACAGAAGAACAGCAGAGAACTCACAGGATTCTCCAAATCCTCGTTGCCAGACTAAGGTCGTGTCGGGGGCAAACACTTCAGCGAGGGCGAGGAAAGTCAGGACGCAGGGTCCGGTCCAGGCCTGCTGCGGCCCCACCCTCAGCAGCCCCATGTCCAGAAGCTCAGCACAGGGCGGGCCAGATGACCTCTCGATTCCACGACTTCCTGGCACGAGAAAACTGATCCGGCCTGAGCGAGCCCAGTCAGCTCCTGTCCTCACAACTGGACGCTCCTGCGCACGCCGCGGGCATTCAGCGAATACTTGTGGCATGACCAGCGGCCTCAATTGGGGCCCCAACACCCTAGTGAGCCGCAGAAGGCCTGGGGCCACGCAGCCCGCCACCAGGTTCAGCCGAGGGCAGCCAGGCGGAGGGCGAGGCCCCCGCACGCCGGGAGAGGCCAGTGGCCAGGGCGCCCTGTGGTACTGGGCGAGAGCTGCGTGCCCCGCTTCTTCTGGGGCTTTCTCTTCTTGGCCCTCCTCCCCCCCACCCCCTCCTGACTGACACCAATGGCAGCTCTGACATGATTTAAAAATAGATATGAAGACAAGGAAGTTTAATTTTTAATGCTTCGGAAAGGAAGTGAACACACAGCTGGCATTCCCTCAGGGCCACGTTCCTGGGGCCTCGGGGTACGCGCCAGGCCCTTCATCTGTCCCCGACCCAGGCAGAGCCACGCCTGGCCCCTGAGTGCTCGGGGAAGCTGCTCGGGGCCTCTTGCTCCCCACCCCCTCCGGCTCAGTCTGCATCACCTCTGCCAAGAGAGGCCAGTCTGAACCCACACTGTGGGTGGGACCCCCAGAGCTCACCACCTGCATCAAAAGGCAGTGATTGGTCCCGGCCAGGGCCCGACCCCACTTACGAGAGGTAAATCAGGGCCCCCGTCCACCTCCATCCTGCCCCGGCTCCCTGTGCCATCCTCGCCTAATTGGCCTTTATGAAAGGAGCAATCCCCAAGGGCCGGGCTTTCCAGTGGGGCCACGATGTCACTGTTCTGCCTGCCCTGATTAACGTGACAGGGCAGCTCTGCCAGCCGGCAGAAGTGACCGTTATCCCAGGTGGCAATCATGCCAGCAACCCCAGCCCCTCCACCCCTCAGCATCACACACAACTGGAATTGGGCACAGAGGAGCCGGCTGGGATTGCGATTTGCTGCCAAGGAGGGGACGGAGGCGCCCTTTCCAGCCCAGGCCTGTACACCCCCTCTCCTCTGCTCACAGTCAAAAGCAAGGGGCCCAGACTCCCTCACTCTCTCCAAGAGTACTCCCCCAGCTTGGCCAGGGGATTCTGACACAGGGCTGAGCCGGGGATAGTGAGATGCTCCCATGGATACCGGAGCTGGGGGACAGGACCCTCAGTACAGGGAGGCTCTTGTCCCGATCAGGCCTCCCGTTCCTCACTGGCCAAGCTGCCCACGTGTGCTTAGGGCCTTGAGACCCAAAGTGGATGAAGCAAAAGACAAGGCAGGGGCAGGACAAGGCTGGATGACCTCTGATGCCCTCTCCCCCACCCTCCTCCTCTATATCGGGCACCCCTCACCCCTACAGTGCACTGCAGTGCCAACGTGGCTGGCACTGGCCAGCCAAAGCTGAGGGTGCCGGGAGCATGCCTGGACCCCTCACCACCACCAGCAGGCAGGCGCCGAGGAGCCGAGAAGGTACTTGCCCCTTCCTTAGCAGGCTCCACTTCCCATGCTGTCCCTCAGGGAGGTCGCCGAGCCCCCACCAACACGGACATGGCAGGACCCCACCTGCACGCACGCACACCTCCAAGGAGGTTGCCGAGTGAGCCAGCTGTACCTCTGCCCCACCCTAGGAATCAGGCTCAGGGCAGACAGGGGGTGGGGCGGCAGCGGAGGGTCTGGAGAACAACGGGGGAGGCTCCACCATCTACACCGAGAACTCTACTCCCTGCAGGCCTCAAGTTCAACTCCAGGACCCCAGCAAAGCCTCCGCTGGGGGTCTCAGCCATGAGACCAGATAATTCCCAACAGTTGCTCCTAGTGCCAGGGTGCTGGGCTTGACCCCCCACCCCACCCCTTCACCTCCCTGTGCACACAGCAGCAACAGCGGCTTCTGGGGTCCTGCCTCAGACACCCTACCTCCTCATTCAGCTCTCTCCTCTGCTCCTTCCCCCGCGCCAAGGTGAGCGCCGCCTTGCCGGCTCCTCATGCCCAAATCCTGGCCAACCCCCCTACAAACAACAGTGGCCAGCACTCTGGCTCAGCCACACACCCACTTCCCTTCTGCTGGGTCACTCTTCTTCCCTGAGGTCTACATCTTATTTCACCACCTTCAACGCCACTAGCATAAAAGATCTGGGTCTTGCAGACTCAATTTTCCCAGCTCTTACTTGCCATGGGAATTCTGAAAATATTAAGCAATAAGAAAAATCAGAGAGAAGGAGAAAGGTACGAAACCCAGTAAAAAGAGTATAGTCGGTACTTTTTAATTAGGAAGAGACGGCACACTGTCTCGCTGTACACCTTAAAGGAAGGACGTCTCACTAACTGGCTCATTAGATTCTGCTGGGCTTTTCAGGAAGGGTCCCAGCTAAGGAGCTGAGCCATCATCAAAGGCAACTTTGATTTCTAACTTCTCTTCCCAAGCAAGTGGGTTGTGGGGATCCCTACCACGTGGTAACATGCTGCAGATTCACAGCTCTGACCTCCCACTCAGTCACTCACAAACTGAACGTGACTGTCTGCAATGTGCAGGGTATGGAGCACTGTGCTGGCCTTGGGAGACCCTCCCCAAACCAGGCCAGCACCATCCTGGAGAACAGAAGGCTCCTACCAGCAGTTATACCAACTACGGCCAGCAGGTGGCGGGGTGGGGGTGGGGAGGAGCCGGCCGGCGCTGCCGAGTAGGAGTTGCTGGCCCAAGGCACAGAGTAACCCCAGGTCTCGCTAACAAGTGTGAAGTGCTTGCCCAAGTTGAACAGAGAGGTCGGCCGAAGCTGTGAACAGGAACAGGGAAGGCAGCTGGGAACAACAGAACAGCCGTGTGGATCCAAGAGGCACCAGAAAAACGCAGGCCAGGCCTCCGCACAGATGCTGGCGAGTGAGTCAGAGGAGCAGGAGGCACTGGCCCACAGGCGGCGACAACGCCATTCCTGGCATTCCAGTGCGGCAAGGAGGAGAGGATCTGCCCAGCCTCTGCAAGCCACCGCCGCCCAGCAGGTAACACCTAACAGTGGGGGGCCGAGGCCAGGTCTTCTCAGCCCAGTCTCCCTGGAAAAGCAGCAGCGGCCCCTGCTGGGGTGGGGGTAGGGAGCATTCCCTCCCCAGACACCCAGAGAGCCAGAGAGCACTAGAGTGCCCGTGCACGGCATTCACGAAGCGAGGACAGCGGGCAAGGCAATCCCAATAGCCCCTGCCCCACTGGATAGGGGTGGGGAGTAGGGGGATAGTGGGGGGAATGGAGGGCGCAGTTCTTAAGGGGCCTGGTGTCTTGCCCAAGGTCATAGGGAGCTAATGCAGAATTAAGAGCCTGGTCTTTGCTGGCCCTGAGCGCTCCCTTCGATGGGGCAAGTCACGCCTTCCGCACACACACCCCAAAAAGTTTTGCAGCTAAAGTGGGTCACTCTACACTCAAGCTGAACACCAACTGCTCCTGCCTACCCTGCCTCTCAATGACCGTCCCCTGCTCCAGGGCTCCTCCTGGACCGTGGGCGGCGGGGCGGGAGGAGAGAGATCCTGGGGCACAGCCAAACATCTGTGCGGACTAGGTCTGGGCTCTGGTGAAGGGAGGCGGAGGCAGCAGCTAGAACGCAGGGAAAACGAGAGACGCACTTCAGAAGTCTGCAGATATGCCCTACTAGGATTTCTCACACACGCGCGTGTGTGTGCCCGCCGCCTGGAGACTCCACAGAGTGCAGAGTGCCAGCCTCAGCTGCCCCACCCACTGATACCTTCTCTGGAAAACAGGCTCTCACCAAGGACTGCCCCATTGTCCCTCCCAGGCCCTGAGTGTGTGCAACAATGGCTCCAAAGCCCCAGCCACTGAGGGCAGCACCCCCTACGCCCCTCCTTTCCCACATAAGCCCCAGCTTGGGGCCAGCAACTGAGTCCATGGGCTTGGGACACCGGCTCCTTCCCCTTCCTCTTTTCCTAGTATTCCCGGACAGGAGTGGGAGGCAGAGACCTCCACACACACCCCCATCCCACTCCCATAAAATGCTGCAGTGTGCATCCTTGTGCATCCAGGAGGAAACCGGCAAGAAACTCAGAAAGCCCTCCTCCACGTGCCTATCTGCAGCCCGGGGCCACAGCCACTGACAATGCTGCGGGTTACCAGGGCCGGCACTTCCAGCGCCGGCTATCTTAAAGGCGGAGGAGGTGGCGCAAAGTTTGCTGGCCGCAAGTTGGAGCCTCCACCCAGCCACCAAGGAGAAAGGAAGAGGGCGATGCACGCGAGACCACGGCTCTCACGGTCGTGCGGAGCGGAGCCATGCAGCACGCTACCGAGGCGTTCGCGCCGCGGTGAGCAAACGGGGGGGCCGCGGCGAGCGCAGGGACTTACCCAGAAAATCAGGTTGAAGAGGAACATCATATACTTCAGGCAGCAGAGGCAGCCCCTGGCCATGTTGCACTTCTTAAATTCTAGGAGGAACACAAAGGACAGGTCCAGGTAAAACACCACGTACTTGCTGCCTTTGGGGGCATTGTACTTGTCGGTCTTCACGCCGGCCTCGGCGCGGCTCTGGCCCCGAGAGCCCGCGGTGCCGTAGAAGGCGCCGGCCGTGAAGCCGCGGCCGAACGGGCGGCCTGAGCTGGACGGTTTCGCAAAGTCCGAGTCCTTGCTATCCAAAGACGGGCTCCGGTGAATGGAGGAATCCTCGCTACTCGACTTCTCCATGCTCGCGTCTTTGCCGGCGGGCGCGAGGGGCGGGGGGCATCGCTCCCACGGCGGGACGGAGGGGGCGCCCCAGGCGGGCGCGGGCTGCGGGCGGGTCGGCGGGGCCCTGCCCGCCCCCTCTCCGCGCCGGGGCTCACTCCCGGCTGAGCCCCGCGCCCCGCGGCCGCTGCCGCTCGGACGGCGCCCGGCGGCTGCGGGCCGGCCGACCCGGGAGAGCTCTGCGGCGCGGCGCGGCTATGTGTGCGCTCGCGAACTTGGCGTCTCAGGGGCGGCTGCAACTGGATTTCTCTTTCCGGGGCGTCCGCTCGGCTCCCCGTCGCCCCACGCGAGGCAGGAGGGCGCCGGGATCCAGGCTCCCCGGGCACACCTCTCCCAGCCCCGCTCCGGCGCTGAGCCCGTGCACTTGGCCGGCGCTCCGCCTCCTCTCGCTCCGCCACTTTGCGGAGCAGCTGCCGGCCCTGGGCTGCCCGGGCGCGCGGCGGGCTGTGCCGAGGGATCCGCCGCAGCTGCAACCGCGGGGTTTCCCCTGCGAAATCCCAGCCCCGACTCGCGGAGCTGAGGTCGCCCGGAGCCCCCTCCCCTGGCCCCCGGGCCCGCCCCCTGCCTCGCATCCGACCAATGGGCGCGAGGCCTGCCCGCCCGGCGGGGCGGGGGAGCCACCCCCCTCCCCAATGACACAATATCTTTAATAGGATTAGCGTTCTGCTTGTGCCTATACAAGTGCCCGCGAACCCTAGCTAAATGTCAAGGGCTCCGGCGCTGGGGCTGAGCAGAACCCTCATCGGGAAGCGCGTGGGGAGGAAGGGGATGACTGGCGGTACCCCAGGCAAGGGCTGCGGGCTACTGCAGCGGGAAGAAGCCCGGCCACCGTCGAGCCGGCCGCCGCCCCCTCTGCGCATGGCCTCCCCGCGGTACCCACAGCACAGGCAGCGCACACGCGCACACGTGGGACCGGCTCGGGCTGGCAGGGAGAAGGGCCCGCAGGGGAGGCACGAGGTGTGCGTACACGCGCTCGGGGCCTCCGCGGGGCGAGCCGCCCTCCCGCCCCCTCCGCGCGCCCGCGCCCGCGTGCACACGCGCGGCTCTGCGAGGCTCCTGCAGCTGCGCGAACCCCCGCCCCCGCGCTCCCGGGTGGGGCGCCGCGCCGGCTGGGCTGCCCGCCAGCCTGCGAGAGAGGCAGGTGGCTTCAGGGGGGTCCTGCCTTGCCCCTTCCTGCCGGAGTAACGCAGGGGCGCTCTTGGCCGCAGGCTGGACAGTCTCCCATGAGGAGCACACGAAGGGAGCTGCTCAGAGAAACCGCACGGGCAGTACCCGGAGCAGCTCCTCACCCTGGCGTGAAACGGGGCAGCGAGGGCGGCCTCCCTTGGGCAGGCGCAGAAGTCTGCACAGCCGACCCGGGGGCCCGCCACCCCTTGCAAAAGAAGACTTGAGGGCCAAGGGTGGGGATCCCGCCTCTCCTGCCATCATCCCTGTGGCTCAGCGGACAGTGCTCAGAGCAGGAGCCAAGTTTTGCTGGCGCAGCGCCCCAGCACCTGAGACGGGGCTTGTCTTCTGGAAGGCGCTCCCCAGGGACAGCCGGACTCAGAATTCGTGCCCTGCCTGGGAGTGTGGGTGGGAACATGCGCTCTGGGCCCCGCAGGCCTTTACTCCACACCTATGCCATGTGCCGGGTGGCAAGCAGCGCCCGGGGCCCTTGAAGAAGCAGGCACCCTCAATCTTCCTGTTTTCCCCCAGAGAGACAGGAGGGCATCGGGCAAGGCAGATGGGCAGCAACAGAGCCACCCCAGCTGGCCGTGGAACATTACTCTCAGCCGGAGGGACTCCAGGGCCTCATCACCGGGCTGCAGCAGCGGGGCCTGCATCCTTGCTGGCCAGGGCACTAGGATTCCAGACGCAGCTCAGAGCCTGCAGCGCTTGCCCCATTCGAGCCCCTCCCCCGCTCAGGAGGGCAACCTGCTCCCTCCTGATTCTGCGCAGTGGTCCTGCTGGCGCTGTCTACAGATGAGAGGGCAGAGGTCTGGCAGGCTGCTGTTGGAACCTCGTGCCTCCTGACCCGAATGGCGAATTCTGTCTCTCCCCACCCGGCTCTCCTGGCGGCTCAGGAGGGGCTCACGGCCACCCTTCATCCTCCCCACCTCACTTCTGTGGTGCAGGGAGAGGCACTTAGCAGCTGCGCTGGGACTCACCAGACCCCTTTCTCCCTCAGTTCTTTCCAGCAGTGTGGTTGAGGGCAGGGGAGTCAGCCCTCCTGAGCTCTTTCCTCCTCTTTAACATGGGGGTGAAAAGAGCCTTGTGCAGAGGGCCGTGAGCAGGCGGAGCTGGGGTGTGGGACCGCCCACGCCAACGACAAGGTAGACGTCCTGCCTGGTCTCCGGCAGGGCACAAGGGCCCTCTCGGGCTGACCCCTCTACTCTCTAATCTCATCTCCCGCGTCTCAACCCACACCTGCTCCAGTCAGAGTCATCTCTCCATCGCCCCTGGCTGTTGCACCTTCACTTCTCATTATGGATGAAACTGTGCCACCAGCTCGGTCCTCGGAAGTCGGCGGGTCTGGGGGCGCAGAGGCAGGGGGACAGCAGGCTGGTAAGAGTCTGCCCAGTGTCACAGTTCTGCTCCCTCCTGGTTGCACTTGTCAGTCCACTCACACGGCTGCAGGCGGGTCCCATCAGGGTCCCTGGCTGTCACCATCAGGCTAACAGCGACGCCTGTGGTATAACTCACTTTTCCCAGGGCCCAGCCTCCCATGATGTCACCCCCATGACATCCCCATGAGCCGCTCACCATCCCCACTGTACAGGAAAGGAAGTGGTGTGCTTTCCAAGCCTACGTTCTCTACTTTCTTGGACTCCACACATAGTTCCTGCCCTGGGGAAACTCCCAGTCTAACAGAATCTCAAAAAGGGGGGAGGGGGGGCCTGTGCTGTGGCAAAGCAGGTTAACACCCTGGTCTGAAGTGCCAGCATCCCATATGGGTGCCGGTTCAAGACCCGGCTGCTCCACTTCCAACCCAACTCTCTGCTGTGGCCTGGGAAAGCAGCCAAAGATGGCCCAGGTCCTTGGCCCCTGCACCCGCATGGGAGACCCGGAAGAAGCTCCTGGCTCCTAGCTTCTGACTGGCACAGCTCCGGCCATTGTGGCCAAATGGGGAGTGAACCAGGGGGTGGAAGACCTCTCTCTCTCTCTCTCTCTCTCTCTCTCTCTCTCTGTGTGTGTAACTCTTTCAAATAAATAAATAAATCTTTTAAAAAGGGGGGGGTAAGACCATGAAATATCATGGACTGAAGCGAGACCGTTATCTAACAAACCCCAAGTGAGGGGCGAAAGGGAGAGATGCAGCCAGGTGATGTCTCTGGGCTGCTCATCAGCAGAGTTCAGGATCTCACAGAGGTCTGCAGGAAGGAAAGCGGTGCAGGGAGGAAGCAGTGTGGAAGGCAGGCAGCCAGTCCTGAGGGCAGGTGTAGCCAGAACACAGTCCTTTCGCAGGCCATCCATGGTGGGCCAGCCACTGAGCAAGGACCCAGAAAGACACACAGGTGAATGAGACAAGGCCTTCCGTCCACCTCAAGAAGCTCAAAGACCGAACCTAGAGAAGCCACAGGCAGTGACGCGCGTAGCACCCACTACCAGGAGAGGGCAGGCACTGGGCTGCCCCTTGAGCCCTCCCCACGTCCAGTGGCCCTTGGCAGTGGTTGGCACAGGAAGAGACAGGGAGGGTGGGCACTGCCAGGAAGGCCTTGTTGTAAGTATATCCAGGAGGCAGTGGGGAGACGGGGCTGCCCGAGTGGGAGAGTGTGCCTGGGAAGCAAAGTGAACCGCTCTGCAAGGCCTCCTGTGACAGGTGCAGGTGTGCGCTGCAGCCTGCAGAGTCCCAGGCAGCGCCGGCACACAACAGAATTGGTGCCCCAGGTTCCCGAGCCTGGCAGCAGCGGGGAGATATGAGAGGTGCAGAGATCAGCTGCCTCAAGTGCTTAGACCTGGGGTGCAGAAGGCACACGCAGGCAGGCCGGGGACGTGAGACACTGTCTCGCCATGCCCAGGAGAGCCAGGAGATACAAGCTGTCCTTGAAGGATCTCTGAGCATGTGAGCAAGGCAGGGCAGCCTTTGCTTTCCTTTTTTTTTTTTTTTTTTTTTTTTTTTTCTTAAACAGTGAAGCCAGTAGAGAAGTCTCAGAGGGGAGGAAAAAAGTGAATCAGTGAAATCAACATGCAGCATCTCTGCTGACTGGCAACTGGGGAGATGAGGGTTTCAGGGTAAATGCCAGGCTCTCTCTGCCTCTCCACGGATTTCTCAGGCCTGCAGCGGCAACACAGCCCGGTCTTTGATTCCTCCCTCACCCACACACAATCAGAGCTGGCGGGCGGACCTGGCTCCCCTTTCTGCCCCATGCTGAATATTGCTGGTATCTGTCAGTGCGCACAGCTCGTGCCCCTGAACCCAAACAACACAGCCTCAGGGTCAAGGTCAGACACAAAGTGGTGCTCGCTGCACAGAGGAACCTATGAGATAAGCCCCTGCTGTCAGAGAAGGGAGAGGTACTCACCTGGCCCTGATTTTGTTTTTAATTTTCATTCATTCATTCATTCATTTGAGAGACAGAGAGCTCCCACCTGCTGGTTCATGCCCCAAACATCTGAAACAATTTGGGGCTGGGCCAGGTCAAAGCTTGGAGCCAGGAACTCAATCCAGGTCTCCCATGCGGGTGGCAGGGATTCAAGTCCTCGCACCATCACCCGCTGCCTCCTAGGGTCTGCACTGGCTGGAAGCTGGAATCAGGAAGGGAGCTGGGACTCAAAGCCAGGCGCTCAGATACGGAAGGTGGGCATCCTAGCAGCGTCTTGACTGCTTAGCCAAATGCCCAGCCCCAGTTTTTTAAACTCCGAATTTGGGATCTTCTTCAGCTGTGAAAAACATGGTTTCATTGCTAAGGGAAGCATTTGCCAATGTGAAGAGGTCCCTCGCAGGGCCTCCACCTTCAGGATGCGTGCAGTGAGACCTACGGGCAGGGCCAGCACTCCGCTTGCTAAGCAGCCAGCGTGGTACGTGGTACGTACCCAGCATGGTACGCCACCCAGGGCTCAGGGAAGACAGTGACAATGATGGCGAAGGCACTGGGTTATCTGGGATTTTTTAGCTTCTCAGACCAATGAAGCAACGAAACAAACAAGGTTTGGCTTAGCAGGTGAGTCCCCAGTTCCCAGTGAGATGGCGGATGAGCCGCTCAGAACATGCTAGAAAGGGTGGTCTGGGGACCTCCCTCTCTGGAGAGAGGCTTGCTCCTGCCTCCCTCTCAGCACTTTATCTGGAGTGCAATGACAGCTTGTCCACCTGCCTCTGCTCTTGTTCCTGGGCTTCTAAAAGAGGACAGGGGCTGTGTCCTTGTTGTTTCAACCCCAGTGCCTGTCCCAGTGACCATGGCAGGCACTTAGAAAGTGTTAGAGGAGGGCCGGCGCTGTTAAGCCATCATCTGTAGTGCTGACACACTACTGACAGTGCCAGTTCATGTCCTGGCTGCTCTGCTTCCAATCCAGATCCCTGCTAATAGCCTGGAAAAACAGCAGACGATGGTTCAGTTCTTGGGGCCCCTGTACCCACGTGGGGGACCCAGAAGAAGGCTCCTGGATTCTGGCTTCAACCTGGTCCAGGACCAGGCCACTGTAGCCATTTGGGGACTGAACCAGTGGATGGAAGATCGATCTCTCTCTTTCTCTCCCCCCGACCGTGTGTGTGTGTGTGTGTGTGTGTGTGTGTGTGTCTTCTTTTTCTCTTTCTCTATAACTAACTAAATAAATAAACAAATCTTTTAAAAAAGAGAAAGCATTAGAGGAGAAAGGGAGAAGGAAGACCACCATGCCTGAGGCCTGAGTTCTCACCAAGGACAGCCGGAGATCCCCAGGCTCATTAACCAAAGGATGAGACCCAAGCCAGAAATCCAAGGAATGGTTCCTGGAAAGCAAGCCATCTGAGGGCATCAGAGCCACGCGAGGGAGCCAAGAACATATAGGCAGCCAGCTACAGACAACGCGAGGTAAATGCTGTCAGGTCAACCATGTTGTTCACAGCCGTAGCCCCAGCACACGGCATAGCCTGGAATGGATGGATAAACAGGTAGACAGACAATTAAACTAATGGACCCAGAGAGCCACTTTAGAGGAAGAGCTGGGAAAGACAGGAGATTGAAAAACAAGGAGGAGGAGACAGGAGCCAGCCAGACAGCACCGCCCGCCCAACCTGGGAGGCTGAGCTTTGGGGGAGACGAAGGACGGGGCAGGCGAGACCTTGGGCTGCACGTCTGCATCCCACCGTCAAAGCATGCACCAGTGCCCCTGCACAGGTCAGGTAGCTCAGCTCGGAGGAGGCAGGGTCACAGCTACGGACCAGCTACAGTACTGCTGACCCAGCCAGGAGATGGACGGTGTGACTGCTTGACCAGGAGGAGCCAGGCGGCAAAGCCAAACTCAGCCCCCAGGGCAGCAGCTGGGCCGTTTCTGGGAGGATAAATGGCCAGGTTCAGACACCTTCACTGATCCTGTGCACATTCCCCATCCAACCCGACCACAGAGCCACAGAACAAAGCCTGGGCAAAAGAACACAGCGCAAACATCTGGGCTTTGGGATCGGATGGACCTGTGTTCAAATCCCATCTGGAGTAGCTGCCCCACTCCTGGGTAACTGAAGAGTGACTGTGTGACCATTCTGATCTCCAACTCTAAAATTGGAGATAATAGTGCACAACTTTTCCAGCAGTATGTTAAAGGGGGAGGGAGGGAGAGTGAGAGTGAGAATGAGAGAGAGAGATCAAGGTCATGAACACGCTGCACTTGGCACAAGGGCAAGACCACAGAAATGTTCAGTGAACCAGGCTCTCCTCATTATCAACAAGAACAGTAATGACAGCCAACACGGCCCCAGCCCCTGTCGGGTTGTGATGCAGCTGACAGAAAGCAGCAAACAAGACACATCAACGGAACATTCAGTGGCTCAAGTTCTAGGGTGAGCGCCGCAGCCCCTCCTCCTCCACGCCTTCCTCGGGGAGGCCCTTGTTCTGAGCCATCTTCGCTTCAGTCCTGCATTCCTGCACTTGGCCCCCTCATCCCTTCCAGGGCTGTCCATCTGCACCCCCACGACACCTAAGCGACACCTAGGTGTCTGCCTCACCTGCCTCCCAAGCCCCGAGCGCGCACACCCATACCCACCTCCTGCCGCTCTCCCCCACTTGGCTGGCGCGCCTGCAGCTCCAATTTCACATGCCCCAGAGGGACTGACCTTGCCCCAGACTTGCTCCCGTGGCACTGCCCTGTTCCTCTCCGAGAGAACCAAGCACACACTCCCATCGCTTGGGCCAGTTGCCCCCAATAACACAGAAGTCCTTGCCAGCACACCTCCCTCTGCCACTCACCTCCTCACAATCCCAGTCACTGCTGTGGCCCACCTGACCCCGTCTCTCACCCAGGCACAGCCCCCTGCAGCCACCCTGCCCCCAAGTCCATTCACCACACAGAGGCCAAGGTCACCATCTCACTCACAGCCCTCTCAACTTTAACCTTTCGGTGGCCTCCCAGTTCACTCAGATTACAACTCCGTCTGTGTGCACAGGTGTGCATGCGTGTTTGCAAATTCACTCTTCTAGTGTAATCTTACTTCTTAAAATAACCCGGGAGGTCTGGCATGACTGATCCTGTCCACCTCCCCAGCCCTGTTCCTGACCATGCCCCTCCTGTTCATCACGCACCAGTTAACGACTTCCCCATGGTCATCCCTCCTCTGAGCCTTTGCACACGCTGTTCCCTCTGCCTGAATGCCCTAACCCTGCTAGGCTTAGGTTCCCCGAGTCTTGAGGATTCTCCAGAATGGTCTTTCATGGCTCTCTGGCTGTCCGCGCCTACCAGCATACATTCCCATGGCACCATGTGCCTTTTCCTCCCCAGGCACTCGTGAGCACTGGGGAGCACACGGTTCTCTGGATGACAACTTTCCGCCTGATTCTCCTACTGGACCGTACCCCACGGAGCAGCAGGGCCCGAGGCTGTTTTCCTCTCTACTGTACACCCAGGACCCAGGTCTGTACCAGACCTGCGGTGGGGCCCAACAGATACTTGGTGAATACAGGAACTGGAGCTCCAAGGAGGGTGTGCACAGGGCAAGCCAGAGTTGTCAGGAACGGCCTCCTGGGCCTTTAAGGAACAAAGCCTGGGGACACTGGTGACCTGTGTGACCTCTAGCTCCTCAGCCACCAAACACAGAGGGTGAACTAGCGGTCCTCTAAGATTCCCGCCCTCTGAAATGGGTCATGGGGGATGGGTGGCACTAGGTGGGCAGAGGCAAGAGGGCAGCATCCTAGGCAGACTCCAGGCTCACGTGCCCAGTCCCAGTGAAGCTGCCTGGAAGATGAACTTGAAAGGAAGGAACACTGATCATGTCAGATGTTGGCTAAAACCCAGCATAGTTGCTCCCCCTACCCCCACTCCTTCCACACCCACCCCTGCACCTTTTTGGGTCAACCCCCTGCAAATCCTCCTCGCCTCCTGGCCTTTGCTCTCACCACTCTTTCTGCCTGAGAGTGCCTCTCCAACTCCCAGGCCAGGGAGCACCTACAGCCCAGTCAGCATCAGTGTGAACATCACTTCCTCCCCACTGTCTCCCTCCCTGGAGCACCCTGATGCTCCGTGTTTGCCCCCTCCCCCCACCCCAGAACACAAGCCCCTGAGGGCAGGGACATGCCCATCGCCCTGTCTCTAACACCTGGCACCGTGCCCAGCACACGGGTGCTCTAACGCCACTGCCGAAGGCATGAATGTCAGCAGGGAGGTCCTCTGAGCGAGGCTTCCACAAGGCCAAAGCAGGTCTTTAGAAAAGGCAGCCAAAAAGGAAGAACTTCCACTGCTACCAGACAATCATCTCCTCTTCAAGCAGACTGGGGGGCAGGGAGGGGATGTGAGGGTGCTGAGGGCTGAGGGACCACCTGGATGCAGGGCTTGCAGGTCGCTTTTTCCAGAAAAGTCCTAAAGCAGCCCATCTTTCATCCCTAGGCCAACCCGCGTACCTCCTGGGTCCCCAGGTCCTGGTGTGCAGGGTGCTACACTGAACACAGACATACCTGCAACTGCACACATGCACACACAGCCATTCACTCGTGCGCAACGGGAGAAAGCAAGCATTTGTACTTGGACTTATCAAGGAGGGCAGGCGGCTTCGGGAGGATGAGATAAGGCGCCTGCCGGGACAGGGAAGCACAATGGAGCCTGAGGTTTGTGGCTGAGCACTGTGTAAGTTCCTGACCCAGCAAATCCAATATTCCTAGCCCTCCATGAAGGGCCTTGGCTTGCCAGCAGGAGCCCACGCAGCTGGGACCCCCTGCCGACTTCAGGAGCTGGCCCTGCTGCCTTCCCCCTCGGATCCTGAAGTGGAAGCACCATGGCAGGCAAGGGCGGCACCTGGGCACCCCTGAGGTGCTCTACACTTGAGGATGGAGAACTGCCCATGTTGGCGAGAAGCCCGTTCCTACACCGCCCTCGCTGACAGAGGGGGAGGGGGAGCATGGGCGGCAGCTAGACGAATCTGCACGTCCCTACTGAGTGTCCTATGACTCTCAAGTCAGTCACTGTGCTCCCTGACCTGCAGGGGCCACTTTGTAAGATGAGGCAGGGGTTGGGGCCGGTGCTGTGGTGCAGCGGGCTAAGCTGCCGCCTGCAATGCCAGCATCACGTATCGGAAAGCAGGTTTGAGTCCTGGCTGCTCCACTTCCAATCTAGCTTCCTGCTGATGTGCCTGGGAGGGCAGCAGGAGGTGGCCCAGGGTGGAGTTCTGGCTCCTAGCTTTGGCCTGGCCCAGTTCCTACCACTGTGGCTATTTGGGGAGTGAACCAGTGGATGGAAGATATTCTTTCTCTCTCTCTCTGTCACTCTGCCTTGCAAATAAATAAATAAATTTTAAAATAAAACAGAAGACGAGGCAAGGACACCAGCCATACCTCCTTCAGCCTCTCCTTCCACCTCGGACAGGTCCAGGACCAGGAGTCCCAGTCATTCCAGCTGCCTCCAGCTGCAGGTCTCCTGAAAGCACCGTATCCAGCCCAAACCTGGAGGCATCTCTGCTCATTTCCAGGGCCTCGGGCTACCAAAACAGTTACAGTTCTAGAAAGTTCTTGCTGAAGTCTCTCTTAGGCTGTTCTGGCAGAGACTCAGTCCTGCTGGAACGCAACCAAACCTGATGTGCAGTTCACAGACCCACACTTCCTACACACACGCATGCATGCATGCAACCTGTGGCAGGGACACACATACATCCCCCGTCGCAGTCCCCGTGCTGGCTGCCCTGCCCCATGCTGCCCCCATGATGGTCCCCGAGACAGATGCCAGGACATACCCCACGGTCTCCCTCATCAGCAAAAGGCTTCACTGGCTCCCCGGGGATTTAAACACAAAGCTCCAGCCTGTCATCCGAGACCCCTCCACGCTGCACTTGTCAGCCTGATTCCCTACAAATCCCTGACCTGTGCCCTCTGCTTCCGGCAACTGGAGCTGCTCACTGCTCATTCCCACCCTGCCGTGGCCTCCTGCACCCATGCCTGCCTTCAGCACACGTTTCAAGGCTCCTCTGTGAGGGGCCCTGTTCTTGTTCCAAACGTCTTTTGTGGGTGCTGATTTGACTCTGCCTGGGATCATGGGTATTTGCATAAATGTCTTTCCTTCACAGAAAATGGGAAGAAGCCCCATGAGGCAGAACCCACCCACAATCCTCTTGCATCAGCAAGCCCAGCTTCATGAGAGGCAGATGCATGAAGACCGAAGGGAGTCACCTGGAGTCTCCCGCAGCACCCAGACCCCCAGCCTCACCTCCACCCAGGTGTAAGACAGCCACTAGGCACTCACCCACCACTTGTTCCCACTGGAGACCCTCTCCAGGGTCACCCACCAGATTCAGCCAGCTACCAAAACCACAGAGGAGCTCAGACATCCAGCCCGGCGGAGCTCCAAGAATGTGGCCAGGCTCCGTGAGGCCCAGGGTGTCTGGGTGGCGTGTGTTACTCATCCCTCGAGCTCCGGCCCCAAGAGGTGCTTCCCTATCCCAGTCGGGCTGGGCGCCAGGGCACACCTGCTCTTCCCCTCCCCGACACTGTGGCCAGAGGAAATGCCAGCCCGCAGCCTGGGCAGGGATAGGCACGGAGCTGACCCCACCCTTCCTCTACCGCCCAGGCCTGAGCCAGACCAGTATGCTGGCCCATGCCCCATCCTTCCATAAATGCACATCCAGACAAGGCAGAAGGAAGAGCTGGGGTCCCAGTCCCCCATCTATGTGACCCAGGAAAGAGACTCACGGTTCTTGGAACACAGGACACATCTGCCGAATGAATGAATGAATGAATGAGTTTTTTTCTGTTTCCACTTCTGTAAAATGGTGTTTAAGATGAGGCAAAGTTGCCGGCGCCGCGGCTCACTAGGCTAATCCTCCGCCTAGCGGCGCTGGCACACCGGGTTCTAGTCCCGGTCAGGGCGCCGGATTCTGTCCCGGTTGCCCCTCTTCCAGGCCAGCTCTCTGCTGTGGCCAGGGAGTGCAGTGGAGGATGGCCCAGGTGCTTGGGCCCTGCACCCCATGGGAGACCAGGAAAAGCACCTGGCTCCTGGTTCCTGCCATCGGATCAGCGCGGTGCGCCGGCCGCAGCGCGCCAGCCGCGGCGGCCATTGGAGGGTGAACCAACGGCAAAGGAAGACCTTTCTCTCTGTCTCTCTCTCTCACTGTCCACTCTGCCTGTCAAAAAAATAATAAAAAAATAAAAAAATAAAAAAATATATGTTTAAGATGAGGCAAAGTGAGGCCAGGGAATCAAAAGGCAGAGCAGACAGGGTCAGCGTTGTGGCTCAGTGGGGAAAGTCACCACCCACAACGCTGTTATCCCATATCGACGCCAGTTCAAGTTCTGGCTGCTCTGCTTCCAATCCAGCTCCCTGCTACTGAGCCTGGGAAAGCAGCAGAAGATGGACTGGTACTTGGGCCCCTGTCACCCACGTGGGAGATCTGGAGAGAGGCCCAGGCTCCTGGAACTGAACAGAGTCCCAGCCCTGAACACTGGATGAAAGATCTCTTTCTCCTTGTCTTTCCCTATCTCTGTCACTCTTTCAAAGAAATCTTTTTTTTTTTTTAAAGCGGGGTGTGGGTGGGGGTGGGGGTGTGGGGGAGATAGCCAGGGTGACAGAGGGCCAAGCCTTAGGAAGACAGAGCAGGCAGACTCCACATCACACCTGCATGGGGTAAGCCTGTCAATCCTGGGAAACACAGCACTGCTTCCTCATCTCACACACCACTGTGTTCGCTTTGACTGCATATAGCACGAATGCAGGTGCTTGCCAAATGGAAGCAAACAGCGTTCCTGCCCTCAGAAACCAATGCCCAGGTACCCCAGCAGTGGGCCGGGGAAGGTCTCACCACCAGCTCTCTGGAGGGGAAGGCCTGATGTGCAGTGCTTGCCAACTGCTCTGGTATAAATGCCCCCACCATAGCCAATTTCAAGCCACCCATGGCTTAACAACTGGCTGGCAAATTTTCTGGCTATTTACTAACAGGCCAAAGCAAGAAGGTTCCAGCAAACCACTGTAACCAAGCCAGCACCCTTCCCTCCAAAAGCAAGTTGGAGACAGACAGCAGCAGCCCATCACCAGCCTGCCCCTTCCTCCACAGGAACACAGGCTCAGGGCTTAGCACCGGGGATGGGAGCGGGCTGATGCTACCACAGGGCAAGGATGGGGCAGCTCTCTGGCTCCCAGGCCTTCCTAATAACCACGAAAAGGGAACAGAAATCAGCTCGTATACCACACTCATCCTGTCATGGAAGTCAGACCGTGACAGCAGCCTGGCAAAGCCATCCAGCCGCTTCCAACCCCTCCGAGAGAAGACGAGGCTCTTAGAAGGTTCTGCACAATTCTCACATACGCACACAGACACACAGTCTCATCCACACACACACTGATCTCATACCCCTTCACACATACACACAGTCACAAACTCACTGACACACTCACGTACACACTCACACACTGTCTCATACGCACACATACTCACACACATCCCTTCACACAGTCACATACAAACTGACACTTTCACACTCACACACGCGTACACACTCACACGTATACACTCATGTGCAGTCTCATCCACACACATTCATACTCACACACATCCCTTCACACAGTCACACACATTCAAACTCACACTGACACCCACACTCACACAGACACAGACACGGACATGCACTCACTCACACACACCCCTGAGCCGCCCGCTCCACTGCAGACACAGCGGCCTCTTGGCTGTTCCGTACACAGGCTCCTCTCCCTGGAAAGTCCCCTAGACGGCTGCACTGCACTCTCTCGCCTCCCTTCAGCCCCTCCACGAGGCCCCACCACCACCCCACTCAACACTGCACCTCCCCAGCACAGTCTCTTTTACCCTGTTCTGCTTCTTCTGAAACACACACCCCAACATACAACATAATTTACTCCCATGTTATGCGGACTTGTAAACATCTTTTAAAACTATTTATTTGAGGGACAGAGAATAGAGTCCCCACCTTCTGGTTCAGTCCCCCAAATGCCTACAACAGCCCTGGGCCGGGGGCGAAGCCATGAACTCAATCCAGGTTTCCCTATGTGGGTGGCGGGGAAGGAACCCAGACACTTGAGCCATCACTGTTGCTTCTTGGGGTCTGCACTCGTGGGAAGCTGCAGCCCGGGGCAGGGCTCGGCATCAAACTCAGGCATTGTGACCGGGGACATGGGCATCTCGGCTGGCGTCCCAACCACTAGTCCAAACACCTGCCCCTCATCTGTCGCCTAGGAGGTCTCCACCCACAGGGTCAGGCTTCCTGAAGGCGGGGTTTTGTTCTGTTTCATTCATCGCTGTACTTCCACGGCCAAGAACAGGGCTTCACGTGTGGCAGGTGCTCAGTAAGTACTCTTTGAATGAATGAAGGCAGGAACGAATGCCTGGAGGTCTCTGCAGACTCCCTCAGGTGACATCCTGAGTCTCCAAGAGGAGGCAGCTGTGCAGCCTGAGTGCCCAGCGGCTGGTGCCCATGCGTGTTCTCACTCTCACCCTGCACCTGTGACCTGGCACAGCCGCACCTCCACCCCAACCCTGCACTTCATTTTCTCTCCTGGTTTAGTCTGTAACAGGACCCTACACGGCTAACACCGGGGAAGTACCACAGCCCAGGGCTAAGGCGGAGCAACATGCCAAGTCAGAAGGCCTCTAGCTCAGAGTGCAGTGGGAGGCTGTGAGGTCAGGTCCGAGGCATTCCCTTAAAAGGCCTAGGAAATATTAGCCGTCTGTGTCCCCTGTGCCTCAGCTGCACCTGAACTTCCAACCACTTCGACGGTTCCCCAGATTTGGGCCTGGAAGAAACCCCCCACGGAAGGTGCTCCACCGGGTGGTATGGGGCCCTGCAGCGGAGCCCCGGCCCCGGGCGGCCGCCCCACCACGCCTCAGGCGGGCTCCCCACAGGCAGGGCGGCCAGCTCATCCTGCTATTTTAAGCTCTGTGGGCCAGGCTGTAGCACGTAGCAGCCCGAGCGGGCTGGCGGCCGGGGGTGGAGGTGAAGCGCTCACCCGCTGCTCTTCGCTGACCTGGGGAACTCCAGAGGGGGCAGGGGGAGTGGTCATCCCCTGATAACCAGCAGGGACTGGAAGCCCCGCCCGCCAGCCTTGGGGAAAGTGAGTCAGGCACCCTGCTGGGCGTGCCCAGATTCCATTTCTGACCATGACCCCCTGAGTCTCCACAGCAAGACTCCTACCCCCACCCAGAAATTCCAACAAAGCCAGCTCAGTGCCCATCCTCCAGGTCCTGCGACAATTCTCAGGACTGTGCACTGGGCAAGGCACAAGGCCACGCTCCAGCCATGCCCCCTGACACTCACCACCTCCTGCCCTCCTCCTCCTCGGAGTTACGACAACAGTAAAGGCCTTGCCACACGCAGGGTGCAGGATCCATGCCTGGCACACCCCACACTTAATAAATAATAGATAATAGTTCTTTTAATTATCATCAGCAGCATTATTCTGGCTCATGGAATTTGTTCTTCCCCACGGAGCAGTAAAGTAGAGGCCTCATTTCCCTCCCAGGTGCCGCTTCTCACACATCAGGAGCCAGCATCTCGCACCACTCCCCCCCAACAAACACTGCCACCTCTCTCCGTGGTCACCTTTGACATGCGGCCCATGAGGCCTCCCCACCACCCCTGACACGCAGCTGCCAACCTAAACACGGAGCCCTGGCCTCCTCCAACTCATGCCTGCGGCAGCTCCGGATCCCACATCCACACCCAGCACACTACGGGTGTGCAGAAACACCAGGGGCAGAGCAGTCAGTGAATGAGCTGGAATCCAAAGACTGCCGAAGGGACCGGCTGGGACATTTCTTGAGCCGGATGCTGTATTTCTATCACCGCAGCCAGCTCCACGGCCCTACAGCTCAGGCCCACAGACATCAAGCCAAGGTTTGTCTGCAGCCAGAGCTCCACGCTTTCCTAAACCTCGGTCCAGGACTTCGGCAACAGGTACACCTGGAACACTTGCCCTTCACCTTGCTTTGCTCTGTGATTATCATGCTTCTGTGTTTAGTTCTTTCTCTCAACTTGCAGA